>NC_091090.1:38431666-39068611 GCF_032405125.1 Capricornis sumatraensis
GCCGAAAGCAGTACAGTATTGTAAAGCAATTACCCTTCAATTAAACATCAACAAATTTAATTATTAAAACTGTTATTGAGAATCATATAACAGGTTCAGATATCCAATTTATGACTAAAGAGGATCTGACTGGAAACTGATGATATAAATTATCATTGGTTAGTGATTCATTAACTTTATAGTTGCATGAGAAAAATAAACTAACAAACATTATTGTCTGTGATTCAGTGCCATAGCAAGCTACAATCCTTCTCTGCATTTGACTTTAGGTGGCATAGTGCCCAAACTGAAACTGAGGCTGTTCCCAGAGGCGCACAGTCGTGAGTCCTGCCCAGGGTGTTTGTTCCTGATGCTGGAGGCTTCTGTTCGCTGGTCACTAAGGCCGAAATTTTCTCTGCTGAGCATTCTCTGGTTCTAACATGTGCAGTAGTCTTTATATTTTGGTTTTATAATTTGATTCTCTTATTCTTTTGATCAGACTACCAAGTCTCTTTATGATTTTCCGACCCTTTTGTGCTTTGATTTTTCTGATGCTCATTAGTGTATTTGCTTCCATGTCTACCTCTCTAAGTAGTTTTCAGCATCTACATAAACCCTACCCTATTCTCTTACTGTCTGGATTTTGATGTTTAGCATCAGCATATTTTATGAACTTCATTTTCCTTCTGGGGCAGTTTCTGGTATACAGCTTAAGCTGGTTGGCTCCTATCTGGCCTGTTCGTGTTGTCTCCAAACAATTAGAGAAATCTGCTTTCTTTCTAGGCAATACAGCCCCTTGATTTGATACCATTGCTAATTTTCTGTTATTTCACTTCCTGCCTCATAAGCTTTGTCTTTCTCAATCTACTGTAACTTGAGTACTATATGCCTCTATGTTGTTATTACTATTTTAAATGAATACCAACCTAGTATAGCAGAGAATTAAAGGGAAGAAAATTATAGTAGTATTAGTAATAACACATTCCCCCAAATTATAATCCAGTAATGCTCCCAGTTTTAAATGACTTTCTATCCATGTATTATTGAGGTCCCCTACTCATTTTTCCTTCGTAGGTGTTTCAATTTTGAAATAGAATGTAGAAAACAATGGAGTGGAAAATTCTGGAAATCACCTTGGATTTTATATGCTTCAAGATCAAGTATGTAATTATTAGTTTTTTGTAGTTAGTAGGGTATTCTTAGCACATATAGCTCACTGTAGGGTGATTGCTATCGAGTGAAGGACGTATACTGGGAACTGCAGTCACCAAACAGGTGTTGGAAATAAAGCAATGCCAGGAAGACACAGGCTTCTGTTCTGGAAGGAAAACCTTACAGTGTCTGTCATCTACAGTCCACTCTTCAGATTTTTCAAATCATTTACTCTTCCTCTGTTCATTTAATAATTTGGGTTGTTTTGATTTCTTTTCCTACTGAGTTGCATGGGTCTCTTATATATACTTGGATACGAAGCCCTTACCAAATATGTGATTTGCAAAATTTTTCTTTTTCATTCCATAGGTTTCCATTTCATTCTATGGATGGCTTCTTTTACTATGCAAAATGTTTTGAGTTTGATATGGTCTCACTAGTTTATTTTGCAGTTCTTGCCTTTGCTTTTGATGACTGAGTTGTTTGAGTTGCTTGTATTTTGGAAAGCAATCTTTTATCAGTTGCTTTATTTGCTATTATCTTCTGCCATTCTTACCAAAACACATAGACTGGCTGAATGGATATGAAAACAAGACCCATATATATGCTGTCTACAAGAAACCCACTTCAGTCCTAGAGACACATACACACTGAAAGTGAGAGGATAGAAAAAGATATTCCATGCAAATGGAAATCAAAAGAAAGCAAGATTGGCAATTCTAGTATCAGAAATAATAAACCTTAAAATCAAAACTATTATAAGAGATAAAGAAGGACACTACCAAATGATCAAGAGGTCAGTCCAAGAAAAAGCCATAACAATTTTAACTATTTATGTACCCAACATAAGAGCACCTCAATACGCACATTCCATTCAAATGCAGAAGAATACAGTTTCTCTCAAATGCACATGGAGTATTATCCTCATCTTGAGTCACAATCAAACCTCAATAAACTTAAGGAAATTGAAATTATTTCAAGCATTTTCTCTGACCACAACACTATTAGACTAGATATCGATAATAGGAAAAAATAACTTTAACGAACACAAACACATGGTGACTAAACAACACATTTCTAAACAATGAAAAGGTTACTAAAGAAATAAGGGAAATCAAAACATTCCTAGAAACAAAGAACAATGAAAACATAATGATCTAAAACCTAGAGGATGCAACAAAAGCAGTTCTAAGAGGGAAGTTTATAGTAATACAAATCCTACCTCAGGAAACACATTGAATGGACAACCTAACTTTACATATCTTTAACTCTTTTTAAATTTCTCTTGTCAATGTCTTAAAGGTTGTGTATAAAATTTTACACACAAGTTAAGTTTATTTCTTATTTCTTAAGTTTATTTCTCAGTGTTTTATCTTTTTTTGATGCAATAGTAAATGGGATTGTTTTCTTTATTCCACTTTCTGATAGTTCATTGTTGATATATAGGTCAGCAACTGAGTTTCGTATATTGGAATATAGTAAACATAATGTATGCTACACCTTTAAAGAATAGACATCTTCCCACAAATAAGACATGTAGATGATCAAGAGGTATATGACAAGATGCTCAGCATCACTAATAATCAAAGGAAATGCAGATCAAAAGCACAAGAGATATCACCTCATACCTGTTGGAAAGGGTAGTACCAAAAATGTAAGAAAAGACAAATGTTATTGAGGATGTGGAGAAAATGAGTGCTTATGCATTGTTGGTAAGGAGGTATACTGGTGCAACTCCCACAGAAACATACTGTGGAGTTTCCTCAAGAAATTTAAAAGAGAACAGTTATGTGATCCATTATCCCACTTCTGGATATATAGTCAAGTAAGTGAAATCATTGTCTCAAAGAGAGATCTGTATTCCCATGCTCACTGCAGCATTATTCACAGTAGCCTTGTTATAGAAACAACAATCTTTCAACAGGTGAATGTATTAAAACAATGTGATGTGACATGTACAGGAAAATATTATCTAGCCGTTAGAAAAAGAAAGAAATCCTTCCATTTCTGGCAACTGGATGGAACTGGAGGGTATTATGCCAAGTGAACTAAGTCAGAGAAAGACGAATACCATAGGATCTCAAATATAAGGAATTTCAAAAACAAAAGATGGAACTCAGAGTAGAAAAATGATCGCCAAAGACTGGAGGGTAGGACAAATAGGGAGAGATTTTTAAAGGTTAAATTTTTTTGTGTATAAAAAATTAATGTCTGAGTATCTAAGTTTGAACTTCATGATCTATCATGAGATCTAATCATGAGATTGAACAAGCTCTGGGAGTTGTTTATGGACAGGGAAGCCTGTGTAGCCAGAGTCCATGGGGTCACATAGAGTCGGACACCACTGAATGAATGACTGAACTGAAGAGAGTAGAACTTATCTGCGTTGTTCTCAAAAAGCAAAAGTTAAACGTGTATGGTGATGACAGTGTTATGTAATAGAAAGGGAAACTTGTTTTTAATACATGCACAAATCAGGGTGTACAAGATGATGGAGAGGTAGGTGGAAGTGGAGTACACCTGTCTCCACTGATGCATCAAGAACGTCTAAAGATGCAGCAGTTCCCTCAGAAGACCAGGTGAATACTGGCAGGACTCCCTGACTACTGAGAAGGAATATCCGGATCCATATGGAACTCGGTAGGACAAAGGAAAGAAGGGACAAGGAGGAAGGGAAAAGAAGGAGCAGAGCAAGTGGGACCAGCCTGCACCTGGGAGAGAAGAAGCTGAAGCGCAGGGGAGAGATCCCCACGTCCATGGCCATCCACTGGGATGAGGGAGGCATTTGAAGCTGTTGGAGAGTGAACTAACTAATCTGTCACAGTCTAAACAGAGTGAGAACCACATAGACAAGCCATGCTGCAGCCTTTCATACCTCGGACAGGGTTGTAAGTCCACTGGTGTCCACGGAAGCTGGGAGATGGAGCCATGGGGATTGCAGAATGACTGTTGTCTGTTGGGAGACAGCAGGATTGGATGGGATAGAGGAAATCTGCTGCATGGACAGCTTCTTAAGGAAAACCAGGAGGACATATAATAGGGTTCCACTGCCTGTGGAGTAGAGCTGTCTCTTTCTCCATGCTGGTGCCTGCAGGTTGAGAAATAGAGCAAGACTTTAGTGAGTGTGGTCCTTGAGTGCCTGATGCACTAATCAATGGAGAATTTTGAATGTCTATATACCAGACCCTAACCTATTCTCTATCTAAATTTTGTGTTTTAGCATCGTAATGTTTTTATGAACTTAAATTTCTTCTCGTAGAGTTTCTGGTTTACAAATTAAGCCAGTTCCTCACATCTGGCTCATTCTTGGTATTTCAAGAAACTTTGAGCTCCTTCCTTCCTCTCAAGGCAATACTGCACTGCACTTTGCTGCCATTGCTGACTTCCCATACTTTGACTTCTTGCCTAGTATATTCTGTGTCTTTCTCTATTCACTATAACTTTAGTAGTATGTGTCCCTAGGTTGGTATTAATATTTATAATTAATTATTATCCTGATGCATTCAAGAACCAAAAGGACTACAGTTACAACAGTAGTAATACATAACCCCCAAATTATAATCTATTAATGCACCCATTTAAAACTGATTTTCTCTATATATATTATTGAGGTCTCTTAACTCATTTTCCTTCCTAGGTGGCTCAATTCTGAAATGAAACATAAAAAACAATGGATGGTAAACTCTGGAAATTACCTTCCTTTTGATATGCCTCATTAGTAAGTATGCAAACATTAGTCCCCCCGCCCCAGTGGGGCTCTTAGTATATATTATAGCTTGCTGTGGGGTGATTGCTCTTGACTGAAGGATGTACACTATGAACTGTAGTTGTCAAACAAGTGAGTGGAGATGAAGAAAGTTAATGCCAGGAATGCATAGGCTTTTGTTGTTCTAGAAGGAAAACCTTGCTGGGTCTCTCATCTACATTCTAATCTTCAGATTTATTGAAACTCTTACTTTTATTATGCTCCATTAAAAATTTGGATTATTTGGGGGGTTTTGTCCTTGAGTTGTATGTCTCATGTATTTTAGGATATTAAGCCCTTATCAAATATATGATTCAGAAATATCTTCTGTCAATCTGTAAATTTCCATTTGATTTTGTTGATGTTCCTTTGTTTGGAGTTTGATGTGGTCCCACTAGTTTGTTTTGGAGTTGTTGCTTTTGGTGTGAAATCCAAAAACTCACTGCAAAAACTGATGGCAAGAAGACGACCTCAATGTATTCTTCTAAGGGTTTAATCACTTAAAGTCTTATGTTCAACTTTTTAATTCCTTTTTAGTTGATTTTTGTGTGTGGTAAAAGACAGGGACACAGTTTCATTTTTTCAAAGGACTATCCAGTTTTCTCAGTGCCATTTTGAAAAGCTTGTCCTTTCCCCACTGGATGGACAAGTGGCTCCCTTTTCATAAGCTAACCGACAATATATGAGTATGAATTCTTTCTAGCTTTTCTGTTCTGTTCTGTTGATCTATGTGTCTGTTTTTGTGCCAGAAGCAAATCATTCTGTCTTGATTACTATAGCTTTCTAATACAATTTGAAATCAGCAACCCTAGTCTCAAACTTTGTTCTTCTTTCCCAAGATCACTTTCACTCTTTGGTGTTTTGTAATTTAATACATCAGAATAGACCAAGAAGAGATGGAAAAAGTACATAGAAGAAATATACAAAAATATATCTTAATGACTCAGATAATCACAATGGTGTAGTTTCTCCCTCAGAGCCAGACAATGACAATCTGGCATGTGAAGTCAAGTGGGGCTTAAGAAGCACAGCTGTCCATAAAGCTAGTGGAAGTGATAGAATGCCAGCAAAGCTATTTAAAATCCTCAAAGATGATGCTATTAAAGTGCTCCACTCAATGTGTCAGAAAATTTGGAAAAGCCAGCGGTGGCCAGAGGACAGGAAGAGGTCAATCCTCATCCCAATTCTCAAGAAAGGCAGTACTAAAGAATGTTCAAGCCACTGAACAGTTGAACTCATCTCCCATGAGTAAGGTTATGCTCAAAATCCTCCAGGCTAGGCTTCAGCATTATGTGAACCTAGAAATTCCGGATGTTCAAGCTGCATTTAGAAAAGTCAGATAAACCAGAAACCAAATTGCCAACAGTTGCTGGAACATAAGTAAGGGAATTCCAGAAAAACATCTGCTTCATTGACCTCACCAAACAGTGTGGATCTCAACAAATTGGAAAACTCTTAAGGAGATGTGAATACCAGAACAACCTTACCTGTCTTCTGAGAAACCTGTTTGCAGTTCAAAATGCAACAGTTAGAGGCAGACAAGAAACAATAAACTGGCTCAAAATTAGTGAAAGAGTCCGTCAAGGCTGAATATTGTCACCCTGCTGATTTAACTTATATGCAGACCATGTCATGCAAAATGCTGGACTCGATGAGTCCAAAAGGCTGGAATCAAGACTGCTGGGAGAGATATCAACAGTCTCAGATATGTGAATGATACCAGTCTACTGGCAGAAAGCAAAGAGGAACTAAAGAACCTCTTGATGAGAGTGAAAGAGAATGAAAAAGCTGGCTTAAAACTCAATATCAGAAAAGCTAAGATCATGGTATCTGATCTCATCATTTACATGGCAAATAGAAGGGGAAAAGGTGGAAGCAGTGACAGATTTCCTCTTCTTGGGCTCTAAAATCACTGTGGATGGTGACTGCAGCCATGAAATTAGACGATGATTGCTTCTTGGATGGAAAGCTATGACAAACCTAGACAGTGTGTTAAAAGCAAAAACATCACTTTGCCGACAGAGGTCTGTATAGTCAAGGCTAAGCTCTTTCCAGTAGTCATGTACACATGTAAGAGCTGGACAGACAATAAAGAAGGCAGAGTGCTGAAGAACTGATGTTTTCAAACTGTGGTGCTACAGAAGACTCTTGAGAGTCCCTGGGCACCAAGGAGATCAAAACAGCAACCGTAAAGGAAATCAACCCCATTTACTCTTGGAAGGACTGATGCTGAAGCTGAATCTCCAATACTTTGGCCACTTAATGTGAATAGCTGACTTATTGGAAAAGACCCTGATTCTGGGAAAGATTGAAGGCAGAAGAAAGGGTGACAGAGGATGAGATGGTTGGATGGCATCACCACTTCAATGGGCATGAACTTGGGCAAATTCTAGGAGATGGTAAGGGACAGAAAGTCTGGCATGTTGCAGTCTGTGGAGTCACAAAGAGTCAGACAAGACCTGGCAACTGAACAACAAGAACAGTTTTATAAAAGTTGTAGAATTTTTTTTTTCTGTTTTGTGAACCATACCTTGGAATTTTGAAAGACACTGCAATGAATATATAGATAGATTTTGGTAGTATGGATGCATTAACAATATTAATTCTTCCAGTCAATAAATATGAAATATGTTTCCTCTTGTGTCTTTATACATTTCTTTCACGAGTGTCTTGAATGTTTTCATACATAGATCTTTCAACACCTTGCTTAAATATATTTCTAAGTATTTTATTTTTTGATGCAATTGTAAATGGGATTATTGTATTTCTGTTATTTGTTTTGGTGTATGGATAGGTAACTGAGTTTTATATGTTCAAATACAGTTTACAAAATGCATGCTATTTTTTAAGAATAGACAATTTTCTCCCCAAATAAGACATACAGAATGCCCAAGAAGTATATCATAAGATGCTCAACATCACTATCAGGGAAGTGGAAATCAAAAGTAAAACACACCACCTCATTCCTGTTTAAATGGCTTTTACCATAAAGTAATATATAAGTGTGGTTGAGGATGTCTAGAAAATGGAGGTCTCAACGGATTATTGGGAGGAATGTATATTGGTGCAACTTCCATGGAATACCTTCTGGAAGTATCTCATGATATTTCACAAGGAACTGTTATGCGGCCATTAACCCACTTCTGTATATAATTCATTTCTGCATAGATATTCAAAGGAAATGAAATAATTGTCTCAAAGGAAACCCGTACTCCCATGTTCATTGCATCTATATTCACAGTAGCCTAGAAACAACCAATTATGGGAACAATCTAGGTATCTGTCAGCAGGTGAAGAGATTGCAACAATGCGATGTTATATATATATATGAATTTTATTTAGCCATTGAAAAAGAAAGAAATTCTTCCATTTGTGGCAGCATGGATGAAATTGGTGGGCCTAATGCTAAGTAAAACAACTTAGAGAAAGACAGTTACTGTATGATCTCAATTGTAAGGAATCTAAAAGTAAAAAAAAGTGGAGCTCAGAAACAGCATAGGTAAGTGATTGTCAAGGCTTGGAGAGTGTGGGAAATAGGGATGGGTTTGTTAAAGGTTATATATTTTAAAATATGAAAATTATAAGGTCTGAGGATCTAATGAATAGCATGATGACTATAACTGATAAAATTGTGTTGTATAATTGATGCTGTCTAAGAGAGTGGAACTTACCTGTGTTCTCTTCAAAAAATAAAAGGTAAACATGTCAGATGACAGGAATGTGACTAATTAATAAACAGGGAAAATCTTTTCTAATACATATGTAAATGAGGGTCATCACTATGGCAGAGGGGTAGGTGGTATACTGGAATGGGTTGCCATTTCCTCCTCTAAGGAGCTTCCCGACCTAGGGATTGAACCATCTCCTGTGTCTCCTGCATTGCAGGCAGATTCTTTAGCTGCTGAGCCATCAGGGAAGTCCTAACAAAACTACTATATGTCCTAGAAATTCTACTATTGGGCATATACCCTGGGAAAACCATAATCCATAAAGACACATATACCCAAAGTTCATTGCAACAGTGTTTACAATAGCCAGGACATGGAAGCAATCTAGATGTGCATTGAGAGAGGAATGGATAAAGAAGGTGAGGTACATCTGTGCACGGGAATTTTAATTAACCTTATAAACAAGCGAATTTGGGTCACTTGAGCTGAGGTGGATGAACCTGCAGCCTGTTATGTAGAGTGAAGTAAGTCAGAAAGAGAAAACCAAATATTGTATATTAATGTATGTATGGAATCTAGAAAAATGGCACTGGTTAACCTATTTTCAGGGCAGGAAGAGAGACACAGACAGAGAAGAGATTTGTGGATACAATGGGGGAAGAAGAGTACAAGTTGAATTGAGAGAATAGCGTTGACACATAGTACATTACCAAATGTAAAATATTAATAGATAGCTAGTGGGAAGTGGCTGTGTGACACAGAAAGTTTACCCAGTGCTCTGTGACAACCTAGAGAAGTGGGATGGGGTGCGTGATGGGGGTATTCAAGAGGGAGGGGATACATGTATACTTATGGCTGATTCACATAGTTGTACAGCAGAAACCAACACATTGTAAAGCAATTATACTCCAGTTAAGAGTAAATTTATGTCTCTTTTGCTGTCTCGCATACAGGGTTATCGTTACCATCTTTCTAAATTTCATATATATGCATTAGTATACTATATTGGTGTTTTCTTTCTGGCTTGCTTCACTCTGTAAAATATGACAAACCCAACACAATATTGTAAAGTAATTAACCTCCAATTAAAATAAATAAATTTATATTAAAAAATAAAAGTATAAGTTACCTATGGGAAAAAAAAGTAAATTTTAAAAATAATATATACATATATCAAATTAACATGTTATATACTTTAAATATCTTACACTTTTATTTGCGAATTCTGTCTCAAAAAATACTCTGCTTGCTAGTCACTATTCATGACATTTGATTTATATATGTCAGTGTCTACATAGGAAAAAGAATAATTTTGCAGTATCTACTGAGAAAGGCAAAATGCAGACTTTTCCGATGCTTAAATATTACTTAAGTGAAAGGATTAATAATTAAGCAGTTCTCAGTGGATGACTAGCCCCTCAGCCTCTGGCCTCACTTTTAACTGGACCCTCTCCTCTTTCTAGTGCTTTGGTAGGTTCCTTATCTTTGAGGGCAAATTTAACAACTCAGCTTCCATACAAATGTTACAACTGGGTGTTTGGTCCCCAGAGGTGAAAACTCACTTCTACTTGAACCTGCCTGTGTGAACAAAAGCCTCCCCTGTATCATTTCTGTTTTTAAGGAAATCCAAGAGGCTGAGGGTAGCACTGAGGGGGAGGTTTTGTTTTCCAAGCTGGATACTTTTGTCAGGACTAGATCGGTGGTGCATGAAATTTTTCAGGCTGCTTGAGCAGTAGTGGCTGTCTTATGCTTGCATACATATGCCCATCACAACCACACACCCCACATAATAAATGATTGTCATGCAGAGCAAAGTTAGGTTCCCATTTTCCAGTGACTGAAGATAAAAAATTTAGACTTATTTTGTTACCCTAATTCTCTTCTTTTCAGAGTAAAATGTGAATAAAAAATGTGAAAATCCCACACAAAATCTTCAAATAAGAAAATCTTAACGTTCCTCCTTCATTATCTTAAAAAAATATTCCACAAATATAAATACGTAGACATCAATATATTCATAAAGATACACATAAAGGATAGCTGAAGGATCTTCTAACAAGGATGTCATTAACTTTGTTGTGGAAGGTCTCTGACAGTGTTATGTCAGTTATGTTAGTGTTATCACTAAAAGGTTTGACATTTTTCATGTGGCTGAAATATATTTTTTCTTCTGGACACTGCAGATCATAAAGACTTTGTGAGGCTACTACATCAAAAACTGAGAAACTTGCTCTTGTTTTGCTATCACCACCTCTGATTTTTGAACCTCTGAGGGTGTCTTATCAATAGAAGTCTCATCTGAAATGCTGTTAAAATTTCCATGTGTTGTATTTGGAAAGACACTTTTATTATTTGTTACCATAATAGCTGGAATTTTTGACTACTTTTCCATTCTGTAGCAAATTTTACATTTTGAAATATGAGTGTTTGTATTAAAGTTATAAGGACTTTGCATAAAAGTTTTTAATGTTCTGATCAATATTGGAACTAGAAAATAGGATTGGGGTGACCTGATTTCTCTCAGTCCTTTTGCTTGGTTACAGAGTGGGAACCACATCAGATGGTGACCATTTTGCTTCTCATACAATTCCTGGGAAGTCAGTCCACAGTCTCCTTTAATGATCCACCCCAGGACTCAACAACCCAGATTGTTGACATTTCTTATTATATGTACCTTGAAGCTTGAAGTCATTCCATGTTTTGTTATCCATTTTCCATGGAATTTGAAACCTATCTAGTCAAATAATTCCTAATAAACATTTTTTGTGATTCTTAAAGGATCTTGAGCATAATTTTCTAAGAGTAAGTCATCTTCAGCATTTAGCATTTATCATGTTTATTTGCACTCTATCTTTTGGATATTTTGCCATATGAATATATAATCATGATTGAAATTGTTTCAAAACTTCATAATTTACAAAGCAATTTTTATATCAGTGCTGGTGTTAGTCTCATTGTGATAAACAAGGGGACAAGGGTTTTATGCACTTAAGGAAGAAAGAAACCTGGGAAGCAAGGAAGGAAGTTAAGGTGATGTGTAATGAAGGGTTGAATAGAGCAGGAAATGGATGTAAGAACATGAAATAATGGGATGCTTACATATTTCAGTGGCCAAACTATGTAAGATAGATAGGTCTGCAAAGAACAATTGCCCTTTTCTGATCCACTAATTTTTGTAGCAAAATCAAAGCCTCATATTTTTTGCAGACTCTTGCCTGATTGAATCCCATCCTGACAAAGTTGGCATACACCTCCGCACACAGGTGTGTACACAGATGTTGACAAGTGAAATGAGCCAATTTGCATTCTGTCTACCAATCGCTCTTTGGTCTGTCCCTCTTTCCCTCCATTTTATGTACTCTTCCTGCATGTTCTACTGGGTAGGATGTGGAAACGGGGAGCTCCAACACACACATTAAAAGTTGTGGGGATAAAGTTGACTCCATTACAAATTAAAGTTACACTGCTGGTTCAGCAGTAAAGAACCAACCTGCCAATGCAGGAGACATGGATTCGATTTGAGTGGTGAAGATCCCCAGGACAAGGAAATGGCACCCACTCCAGTATTCATGCCTGGGAAATCCCATGGACAGAGGAGCCTTGTTGGTTATGGTCCAAGAGGTTGCAAAAAAATCAGGTACAAATTAGTGACTAAATAACAAAATCAGGGAAGTCTTTCCCCCATCTTTCCCTCTTTCTGGCCACTGCTGAATATGATTTAAAAACTGGAGATTTGGAGTTGTATTTGAAAATCAGAAACATGTATTATTTTCCAATTGAAGGAGGAATCTGTAAACTCAGTCCATAACTGTTTAAAATCTTAGAACTTCATTAAGTTGTGATGACTACAGTGAGACAGTCAAGGTTGAGAAATAGAAGCTCAGCCTTCTCTCCCCAAAAAGACAGCTGCCAGATGACACTGTGCTGTGAGCTTGTTCTCTTGGCCTCTGTTCTGCTCGTCTCCTGCATGCAGAGCAAGAAAACTTAAAAAGCTATTAGGGTTTGGGGGGCTCAGATACTCCATGGCAAACATTTTCCTCAATCCCACAAAGAAAAAAATTTTTTTTTCTTTTTTTGGAAACTGTAAAGAAAGATTTATGGACCTTCAGGTTTATAAAAGCATCTTGTCCTTTGTAGTTTGCAGGCTGGTTGCTTTGAGAGTTCAAAGTTTAGATTGACCACACCACTATTGTTACAACTCCCTCCTTCTTGAACAGTTGAATTTTGTTTCTACATTGATACCTAAGAAGCTAGTCTTTTAAACCTACTGGACAACTTGTAAAAATCAGTAGGATTTAGGAGAATGTACCTGTTGCTTTTTAAGGGCATTTTTATTGTTTGACCCTTGCTGCATTTAGGAATCGAGTTGGTGAACTCTGAGTTTCCACTTAGCTTAGCTTCCTTGTGGGAGCATTGCATACTTTGGGTTTTGTTTTAGCAGTTGGTGACTTTGACCCCTCTCACTAAAGTGTTTAGGCTGAGGAGGACTCAAAAGAGCTTTCTGATGCGATATTTCCAACCTCTTCCAAGCTAGAGTAGTCTTCCTCTCAACATAGCAAACCCATATATAGAAATGTTTTCCAGCCTCTGTAGAGTGTTCTGGTGGAGCAACTTAGATCAAAGGCTTGATATTTGAAAAATGCATATTCACATTGCAGAGCAAAAAAAAAAAAAATTGTTACACAAGTCAATAATATCACTTCAATGTGACTCAAGTGTGTTCTCAATTTCAAAAGAAAATGGAGAAAATGAGAAGAGGGTGTATAAGTTTTCTCTGCCTAATTCTATTTGTAACTGAGCTGAAATCTCAAATATGCCTTACTTCTAGTGAGGGGTCCCAAAGGTCTCTGGGAGTAGGGCAATCTGCTTATTAATTGCCTGTACCTGTGATAATCTTGTACACTTAGATTACAAGAGTGACAAACTTTTATCCACCTCACACTTTTAGAATGCAAATTAGCTACACTTTATTAAAGAAATAGTGTTTTAAGGAAGAATATAAAATGAGAAACAGATATAATCTGGATTAGCCCTTTAGATACCTTCAGTGGAGATTCGTGGAGAAATAACTTCAGAAAGAATGAAGGGATAGAGCCAAAACAAAACCAATACCCAACTGTGGATGTGACTGGTGATAGAAGCAAGGTCTGATGCTGTAAAGAGCAATATTGCATAAGAACCTGGAATGTCAGGTCCATGAATCAAGGCAAATTGGAAGTGGTCAAACAGGAGAGAGCAAGAGTGAATGTCATCATTCTAAGAATCAGTGAACTAAAATGGACTGGAATGGGTGAATTTGAATCAGATGAACATTATGTCTACTACTGTGGGCAGGAATCCCTTAGAAGAAATGGAGTAGCCATCATGGTCAACAAAAGAGTCCAAAATGCAGTACTTGGATGCAATCTCAAAAATGACAGAATAATCTCTGTTCGTTTCCAAGGCAAACCATTCAATATCATAGTAATCCAAGGCTATGCTGCAACCAGTAATGCTGAAGCAGCTGAAGTTGAATGGTTCTACGAAGACCTACAAGACCTTTTAGAACTAACACCCAAAAAAGATGTCCTTTTCATTATAGGGGATTGGAACGCAAAAGAAGGAAGTCAAGAAACACCTGGAGTAACAGGCAAATTTTGCCTGTTTTGGACTACAGAATGAAGCAGGGCAAAGGCTAATAGAGTTTTGCCTAGGGAATGCACTGGTCATAGCAAACACCCTCTTCCAGCAACACAAGGGAAAACTCTACACATGGGCATCACCAGATGGTCAATGCCAAAATCAGATTGATTATATTCTTTGCAACCAAAATGGAGAAGCTCTATACAGTCAGCAAAAACAAGACTGGGGGCTGACTGTGGCTCAGATCATGAGCTCCTTATTGCCAAATTCAGACTTAAATTGAAGAAAGTAGGGAAAACCACTAGACCATTCAGGTATGACCTAAATCAAATCCCTTGTGATTATTCAGTGGAAGTGAGAAATAGATTTAAGGGCCTAGATCTCATAGATAGAGTGCCTGATGAACTATGGAATGAGGTTTGTGACATTGTACAGGAGACAGGGATAAAGACCATCTCCATGGAAAAGAAATGAAAAAAAGCAAAATGGCTGTTTGGGGAGGCCTTACAAATAGCTTTGAAAAGAAGAGAGGCGAAAAGCAAAGGACAAAAGGAAAGATATAAGCATCTGAATGCAAAGTTCCAAAGAATAGCAAGAAGAGTAGAAAGGCTTCCTCAGTGATCAATGCAAAGAAATAGAGGAAAACAACAAAATGGGGAAAACTAGAGATCTCTTCAAGAAAATTAGAGATACCAAGGGTATATTTCATGCAAAGATGGGCTCAATAAAGAACAGAAATGGTATGGACCTAACAGAAGCAGAAGATATTAAGAAGAGGTGGCAAGAATACACAGAAGAACTGTTCAAAAAATCTTCATGACCAAGATAATCACAATGGTGTGATCACTCATCTAGAGCCAGACATCCTGGAATGTGAAGTTAAGTGGGCCTTAGGAAGCACCACTACTAACAAAGCTAGTGGAGGTGATGGAATTTCAGTGGAGCTATTTCAAATCCTGAAAGATGATGCTGTGAAAGTGCTGCACTCAATATGCCAGCAAATATGGAAAACTCAGCAGTGGCCACAGGATTTGAAAAGGTCAGTCTTCATTCCAATCCCAGAGAAAGGCAATGCCAGAGAATGCACAAACTACTGCACAATTACACTCATCTCACATGCTAGCAAAATAATGCTCAAAATTCTCCAAGCCAGGCTTCAGCAGTACGTGAACTGTGAACTTCCAGATGTTCAAGCTGGGTTTAGAAAAGGCAGAGGAACCAGAGATCAAATTGCCAACATCTGCTGGATCATGGAAAAAGCAAGAGAGTTTCCAAAAAAACATCTATTTCTGCTTTATTGACTACGCCAAAGCCTTTGACTGTGTGGATCACAATCAACTGTGGAAATCTGAAAGAGATGGGAATACCATACCACCTGAGCTGCCTCTTGAGAAACCTATATGCAGGTCAGGAAGCAACAGTTAGAACTGGACATGGAATAGCAGACTGGTTCCAAATAGGAAAAGGAGGACGTCAAGGCTGTATATTGTCACCCTGCTCATTTAACTTATAGGCAGAGTACATCATGAGAAACGCTGGGATAGAAGAAGCACAGCTGGAATCAAGATTGCTGGGAGAAATATCAATAACCTCAGATATGCAGATGACACCACCCTTATGGCAGAATGTGAGGAACTAAAAAGCCTCTTGATGAAAGTGAAAGAGGAGAGCGAAATAGCTGACTTAAAGCTCAACATTCAGAAAACTAAGCTCATGACATCTGGACCCATCACTTCATGGGAAATAGATGGGGAAACAGTGGAAACAGTGTCAGGCTTTATTTTTTTGGCTCCAAAATCACTGCAGATGGTGACTGCAGCCATGAAATTAAAAGATGCTTACTCCTTGGAAGAAAAGTTATGACCAACGCAGATAGCATATTGAAAAGCAGAGACATTACATTGCCAACAAAGGTTCGTCTAGTCAAGGCTATGGTTTTTCCAGTAGTCATGTATGGATGTGAGGGTTGGACTGTGAAGAAAGCTGAGTACCAAAGAATTGATATTTTTGAACTGTGGTGTTGGAGAAGACTCCTGAGAGTCCCTTGGACTGCAAGGAGATCCAACCAGTCCATTCTAAAGGAGATCACTCTGGGATTTCTTGGAAAGAATGATGCTAAAGCTGAAACTCCAGTACTTTGGCCACCTCATGCGAAGAGTTGACTCTTTGGAAGACTCTGCTGCTGGGAGGGATTGGGGGCAGGAGGAGAAGGGGACAACAGAGGATGAGCTGGCTGGATGGCATCACTGACTTGATGGACGTGAGTCTGAGTGCACTCCGGGAGTTGGTGATGGACAGGGAGGCCTGGCGTGCTGCGATTCATCGGTCGCAAAGAGTCAGACACGACTGACCGACTAAACTGAACTGACTGAACTGAGTCCCAGAAAATTAGTTGTATTCATAGGAGTTTTTACTATTGTTGTTATAGTATTTGTGGATTACACATTTATAGGTGTCTGTCATTCTGCTGCTGCTGCTACTAAGTCCCTTCAGTCTTGTCCGACTCTGTGCGACTCCATGGATGGCAGCCCACCAGGCTCCCCCTTCCCTGGGATTCTCCAGGCAAGAACACTGGAGTTGATTGCCATTTCCTTCTCCAATGCATGAAAGTGAAAAGTGAAAGTAAAGTCGCTCAGTCGTGTCTGACTAGTAGTGACCCCATGGACTGCAGCCTACCAGGCTCCTCTGTCCATGGGATTTCCCACAAGAGTACTGAAGTGGGGTTCCATTGCCTTCTCCGTGTCATTCTCCTAGGTAGAGTATAATTGTATCTTCAGATTACACAATATTTTGGGGATAGGGCTCTTTATTTTTTTCTTTGCATGTTCAACATGCTTTATGATAACAATAGAAAAAGTCTTCTGTGTGCATCTATGCATGCAAATGTTTTAACGTATTATATCAGTGTTTACTTGACATATGTATCTTGCATACATTATTTGATTTGCTAGAAACTAAATATTAACCATATTGTGATGAAAATTAACTCTCCTGACAACTCTTTGTTTCCCCATATTCTTTTCTGAAATGATTATGATGAACTATAATATTGTGGAAGTCTATGTTCAGAATGTAAAGCTCAAAACATGAGCCTCAGAGATTGAATCTTGAGGTGTGATCTGTTCCTTAACTTTGCCTTAACCCATTAGACATTATGTCAGCAGTTAGGCAAGGCAACATTTCTCCTTCCACAACAGTAGCTCTTATTTTGCTTCTCAAACTCTGATAAATCTACTTGTTTGCATCCTCTTTCCAACACAGTGCTAACATGTCAAATTTCATATGTAGACTGAGATGGAAACTGAATTGTGGATCTTAAATGATACTACACAGTCATTTGTTTGGAAAATGGGGAGACTCCAGATTGAGCAGATACGATACACAGATATTTGTCTAAACTGGTTTGGATCTGACTCATCTGTGACTGAATCTTGGTTACCAACGTGCATTTCATTTCTACTTAAATTCCAAAAGGACTTGGGAGATTTTAATCAGGTTCTTTTAATTTACTTTTAGTTAATCCCCTTAGAAACAATTTATAGACTAAGAGAAACCTCCCAGCACTTTGTGAATAAGATTGCATCTCCTAAAACGGTTACTTCTTGTATTTCTCAATGATTGATTGGTGTAAGAAAGCAGGCTGACTTGGGCTGCTTTCTTTCCTACTGTTTTATAGTCAGTATAAAAGCAAAGGGCTCTGTAAGCGTAGTTGAGTGAATACACAGCTAGAGGCTCAAGATTTTACAGTCACCTTTTGCTTACTCACTTCTCCTTTCCTGTCCTCATATCACATCTGTCACCAGTTTTCTGAGATGGTTCCCCCAGAGAGTGGGAATTTCCATCTGCCTCTGATGTAAAATGCACTGGAAACAGTTTTGAGCTTTGACAGACATATCAACTTCAGGTTTTCTAACTAGCAACACCAAATAAACTCTGACATGGAGATTACTGATCTCATGTCTGCCAATGGGTTGATCCATGGTTGCCATCACCATTTAGAAAAGTACATTTGAAAATATCACATGATGTGAGTTTCAGTTGCAAATTTGGGAATCTTCAATCCATCTGTTGTCATAACTGAGAAATTTAGAGAATGTCTGAAACTGTATATATGCACTTTTATATACTGTTTTATGTATAGCTATAATTTATTTATATAAACTAAAATATGCTTTTAGATATATATATGTATATAAATTGCTAGGTTTATTGTATTAAATACTTTTTACCATATCAAGAAAGGGCAAAACAAATTCATTCTTTAATGTTATTGTGTTTGGTCTTTCCTCTTAACCTTCTGAATCAAGTTCTAGTTTTCACTCTAAATTGAGTGGAATCCACACCAAGTTTGTTTTCTCCCCCAGCTTATTAAATGCTTCATCATGGGGTCATCTTCATGTATTTTCTCACCTCTAAATTTCACCAGAGAAAACCCACAGTTTGCCCCAAAACCATCACGAGAGTCTGCCAGCCTTGGCCTCTTGATCATTTGTTTAAGATTTGTATACGTTTGTTTGAGGTTTTTATACTAACCACACATTTCTGGGTAAGTAGGACACATATCCATGCTTTTCTGCAATATTATGGCAAAAGCCTTGGTCAGTGGTTTTCATAGGGAGTGAGGAAGCTATATTTTAGTATTAGAGTGACCCCTGGGTCCTGGGCAAAATGCAGATTGCAGAAAAAAAGACATGACCATTCCAAGAACTTTGGCCTTTGACCCAGAAATGTATCCTAATGGGTCTCTGACTGAATTTCCACAGTGATTCTTAGCACAATAAAACTGACGAGCATGAGTTCTTATGAAATGTTTACATTATAGTTTCTTAACCATATGTGAACACCACTGAAGCATTTAGAAATAATCTTTGAATTCTCAAAGTTCACAAACTACTGACCTTGAAAAAGGCCACAGGCAAAGTATATGGAAATCTGAATCTGGAATAACTGAATTAAATGAGATAATGTATGTGATAATCTCTGTGACCTGTAACTACAACACTAATATTGATCATCAGTATGTACAGGTTGATTGTTTTCTTTAGGTTCCGTGGAATAAGATTTAGGTTCGGTCAGATTATTTGGTTGCTGTATGTGTCATGCTGCTGCTGCTGCTGCTAAGTCACTTCAGTAGTGTCTGACTCTGTGCGACCCCATAGACGACAGCCCACCAGGATCCCCCGTCCCTGGGATTCTCTAGGCAAGAACACTGGAGTGGGTGGCCATTTCCTTCTCCAATGCGTGAAAGTGAAAAGTGAAAGTGAAGTCGCTCAGTCATGTCTGACTCTTAGCAACCACATGGACTGCAGCCTACCAGGCTCTTCTGTCCATGGGATTTTCCAGGCAAGAGTATTACAGTGGGGTGCCATTGCCTTCTTCGGTATATGTCATAGTGAAACATAAATTGAATTAGTTTCAGATAACTGATTCTGTTCATGCTTTGGTATACCAGTTGTCTGTTGGTTCTACACTCCTTCTGCCCCTATTTCTGGGGAATGTTTCTTTGTTCTGCTTTCTGTCTCTTTCTCTTAGAAATCATCTCTTCCCCACCTGAGTCTATGTTTTGGGGGTGGGGCTGACCCTATTTCCTCACTCCAGGAATGGACACCTGTCTTGATCTGAGCAGTCAGGATTCACCTAATTTGTTCATGGTGGGCTTGTGAGTAACTATACTTGCCTCTGGGACTTTGCTAGAGCTTTTGGGATGAGTAAAGATACAGCTTCTAGTAGTTGCATTTTCTGTTCAGTCGGGACAGCCTGCCTGTCAACCTGGAGCTACGGAAAGGGTGGAGAAAAGAGACTCATTCCTAATAATAAAGGTTGGACTCTGCCTCCTCCCATTCTCCAAGTCAGTCCCACTGAACTCCCTGCTCTATGGTCCAAAGAACATCTCCATCTTTTTGTGTGTTTAATTTGCTTCAGAGAAGCTTCTGTTCCTGGCAAAGGAATGTTCTGGTTTCTTCCCACCGTCATTCACTGGCTGGCTACTGGTTGTGTTAACTTGAACTTGACAGTCATATTTCTTCAGGTTCAGTGTTTTCATGTGCAAAAATAAATTGTAGCATTTAGAAATCAAACAAATTAAACAGTATACTGAAATGACAATATTTGAGAGTGTTATCAAGTTATGGGAGTTGGTTGCTATTAAATGAGTTGCTTTCAGCCTAGATCCAAAGAAATGGGAGAAGGAGGCATCTGTGGAACTTAAACAGAGTCCTGCAGAGGACGACATCTTGAAGAAAGTGTAATTGTATCTGGAAAATTTAAGAGGAGGGAGCCAGGAGAATAAGTTCATGGATCTCATTCTGTTTCCTTCCATCCATCTCCTGCCAGGGCTTCCCATATGTTGATCCCAACAGGAAGACAGAAAGTAAGAGGGCCTGTTGATGTGGTCCCTAGGCCATCCCACAGAGGCCATAAACATGGTGGAGAAGGAAGAAAGTATATCCAGAAGGGCAAAGAGAAGGAATCTGGCATGGCAGATAATCTTGGACTTGTTTTTCAGTTCTAAAATTAAATGAGAATGAATAAAAATCTAGAAGGATGTGACATTGGGATTCGTTTGGATTAATGTACACATATGAGTGAGAAAAGAGAAGGGAAATCTTACATTGCTCCCCACTCTTTTCTGCACATTTAATATTCCAGTTCATTAAAAGCATACCTAATTAGGCCAATGATGTTTTACTGTTTTGAATGACATGGCAAAAGAGTTAGATAGTTTACTACTTAAATTAGACAATAACTTGATTCCAATTATTCTTGAAAGTTGATTTTAAAAACTAGAATAGTACTTTGAGTATTGATTTTGTAAATAGATTTAGAAAAGTTCGTTTCTTTTGTATGCAGTAAAGTTGAATAGCTTTAATTTACTCAACTAACATGTGCTTGAAAAAAGTCAGAAAAGTAGATTCACAAATGTGGAGAAGGACCTAGTGGTTAGTAGTGGGTGGGGGGTTATAAAGTGATGGCGAATGTCCAAACTATTGGATATAAGGTAGGCTTAAGGATGTTTTGTACAACATGGGTAATGTAGCCAACGTTTTGTAGTAAATGTAAGTAGAAAGCAACCTTTGAACATTGTATATATTGTTTTAAAAAGCAGAAGACGGACAATCATTTATTTTTAAAAACTAAGCACTAAACAGAGGCCTAGTGTTTCATCTGGTTTCTCCGCTAAAGAGGTAGGAATTTGTCTAATTGCTTAAGAAAGCCTGACCATCTTAGGTGACTCCTAACCCATTAGACTAGGAGCCGAGTTCCCTTGCTCTCTGCTCCCACAGAATGAATCCTTCCTGTTTCCCCATCTCTTCGTGTTTTCAATTACTTGTTCAAATACATATCTTTTCCATTAGAAAATAATCTTAATGAAATCAGTGACCTCACCTGTCCCATTTATCAAAGTATTTTCTTTCTGTAATGTAGAATCTGGTGCTGGGGAGGCATTCAGTAAACCATTGTCAAATACATAAAGATTTTTAAGAACACAGAAAACTGGAGAGGTTGAATCACCTGCCCAGAGTCATACAAGTTATACCTCTGGCCACATCTGGATTAGAACCCACTTGTGTTTATCAAGAGAATCCAGCTTTCCCTCCATTTGAGTGCTACCTTGAGGAAGGGCTGGTGTGACTAGAAAGGTTCATTTATACTTTTTCCTGTTTTCTGCCCAGGGAACAGTATTTTGGATCCAGTGTTATATAATGGAGGGTTCTAAGATCATTGTGATAATAGAACATATACTTTAAGAGTATTTTAAAATTATAGATGCCTTCTTAGTGATATTTCTACATGTTTCAGAAAGTTATATGATCTAGAAGGTTCTTGTGAAATCTATCTTTTACTACTTTTAATTTTCATCTTGAATTTTATGTTAAAATTTAAAGTAAGTATTTTTTGTTTTGTCTTGTTTTTGTTGTTTTTTAATCATCTTCTAAGGGCTTCCCTGGTGGCTCAGATGTTAAAGAATCCACTTGCAATGAACAAGAGCTGAGTTTGATCCCTGGGTTGGGAAGATTTCTTACAGGAGGGCATGGCAACCCACTTCCGTTTTGTTGCCTGGAGAATTCCATGGATGGAGGAGCCTGATGGGCTACAGGTCATGGAGTCACAAGGAGTCACTCACAACTGAGTGAATCAGATACACATACCACTATCAACTATTTATTCACTATAAGGGTGTGTAGGGTGAAGGTACTCCAGGTTTTTTTAATGTATTGGTTATGGACTAACCATAAAGAAATCTTGCTGTTTGTGATAACATGAATGAATCTTGAGCGCATTATGCTATATGAAATAAGTCCAAGAAAGACAAATGCTCCATGACCACACTTAAATGTAGAATCAAACAACAACCACGAAGAACAAAACATAAATACAGAGAACAGATTGGTGGTTTCCAGACGCGGGGTTTGGGTGGGCAGCCAACATGGGTGAAGTGGGTTAAAAGGTACAAATTTACAGTTATATACAAGTCATGGGGATATAACACAGAGCGTGGTGACTCTAGCTAATGATAGTGTATCGCACACTTGAAAGTTGCAGAGAGTAAGTCTTAAAAGTTTTCAACACAAGAAAGAAATCATAACAATGTGTGATGATGGATGTTAACTAGATTTACTGTGGTGATTACTTTCCATCTGAGGCACCAAGGAAGCCCCTATTTGCAGTACATAGAAATACCAAATCATTCTGTTGTACCTCTGAAACTTGTATGATGCTAAATGTCACTGTATTAATATCTCAATCTAAAAAATACACCATGAAAAAAACGGAGAGAGAGAGACTTTGATTATATGCATTTCTATGTTCCTTATGGTCTTATTTCACCTATATTAATTGACCTAAAAATCTATGCCCAAATGGCCCTGAATAACATGATGACTTGAGAAATTTTACTGACAAGAAGAGAGAAGGAAGAGAGTCTACGTTTTAATACTCATGCAACAGGCATTTGACCTTAGAAAACAGAAAATAAGACTCCCCAGATTTTACTGATAAACCCTCTGCCCTTTGTCCCAGTGGTGAAAAATGAAAGTGAAAGCTACTCAGTCATCTGTGACTCTTTTTGACTCCATGGGCTGTATTCTCCATGCCAGAATACTAGAGTGGTCACTGTTCCCTTCTCCAGGGCATCTTCCCCACCCAAGGATTGAACCCAGGTCCCCAGAAATGCTGGCAGATTCTTTAACAACTGAGCTACAAGGGAATATGCCAAGAAATGAGGAAATGCTGTTTTCCACTCTTATTTAGACAGGGTAAAGCAACCCAGGAATATGCTTGTGTATTCTGTGATGTGTTTCATTACTTATGTTATTTATTAATTTTTTGGCATTTTAATATATGTGGTATAATGTAAGAGATGTGATATTTAGATGTGTACAAATCCTTGTAGTAATATGGTAATATATTGTATTTTCACCAAAGAAGATAATTATGGTCTAATTCTGTCTTTTATACAAAGTAAAATTCCTATGTCTCCCTGTAGGAAATAATTTCTGAAGGATATTAAAGACATATATATCTATATAGTTGGTCGTGAGTGATGTTAAAAACGAAGTTCATACATATCCATTATCTCATCTACCACATATTTGACATTCATTTTAAATTGGACAATATTATTATACATTATTAGTGAAATGAAATGAAACATGTGAAATGACTGAGTTATATTTAAAGATGCAACTTCTCTGCAAGTGATGCATTTGTAACCCTATTTCATTATGTGCTTTCTGATATGAGCAAAATATAAATAGAGATGTTGTGTTCTGAGATTATTTAAATTTAGGAAGGATAAAGGAAATGGAATTTTTGATTAAGAGGAATACATTAAATAGATTGATTTTACTTTTGAATTTTCTTTATGTATAGACTTCATAATAGGGCTTCAACTACATAAAAGGGAACCATTAAATAAGCTAGAGTTAGAAATTCATTTTAAATATTGAATGATTTAATTAAGTTTTATTAGTGTCTCTTCTTTTTTTCCATGTTGAGTAGCATCATGGATAGATTTGCATTTTATTTTTATAAACGGTGATACATGTTCATTTCTTAAAATAATTTTTTTCACATAAACCGAAATGGCCAAGGAAAGAAATAGTAAGCAACTGTGAAGTGTTAAAATCCACAAAATTTAGTCACTGCATTGCTTTTTTGATTTAAAAACTGATATACACTTTCTCTAGTAAAAATTATATTTGCTTCATATTTGTGATCATATGCTGTATGATCACATTTAAATGTGGCATCAAACAACAACCACGAGGACCAAAACATAAATAAAGAGAAGAGATTGGTGATTTCCAGACGTGGATTTTGAGTGGTTTTTTTTTTAATATAATCATAATGGTTTTTATATAAACATAATGGTTTTTGCCCAAGTATAGCAACGGTTCCATGTCCCACCTCTCAGGCCAGGTGCAAATGATGCTTGCTATTGCACTGGACATTGGGAATCAAGAGCAGAGCAGGTAGCAAAATGGTGTCAAGCAAACAGACAGGGAACAATGAAACAGTAAATTACACGAATTATACCACTATTAACAACTTGTTCACTATGAGGGGTGAATAGGGTGTGGAGCTAACCAACATTATCCTCAGGATTATGCAAGTACTCTTAATGTATTAGTTATGGACTTACTATGAAGAAATCTTGCTCTCTGTGATAGCATGAATGAACCTTGAGGGCATTATGTTATGCAAAATAAGTCAGATAAAGACAAATGCTATATGAGCTCACTTAAATGAGGAATCAAAACCGGATAACCACAAAGAGCAAAACATAAATACAGAAAACAGTTTGGTAATTTCCAGAGGCAGTGTTTGGGTGGGGGAGCCAGAATGAGAGAAATGGATACAGATTTCCTGTTATAAACAAGTCATGGGGATATAATACAGAAAGTTAATAAAAGAGTATTGTATACCTGAAAGTTGCTAAGAGAGTAGATTTCAAAGTACTCAACACAAGAAAAGTTTGAAGCAGTGTGTGATGATGGATCACACTAGTACACTAACACCAGAATAACTGTGGTCATAATTTTGCAATATATACAAATATCAAACCATTGTGCTGCATATCTAAAATGTGTATCGTATTGTATGTCAATTAAAAGATAACCTACATCTTGGGGAAAAAGTAGAGGTAGACTTTGGCCATATGAGTTTGTACGGTCCTTCATATTCCTGTTTCACCTTTGTCAACTGACAAAAGAATCTAGGAGGATATAGCCCTGAAAAACTTGATGACTTGAGAAATTTTCCTAACATAAGAGGGGAAGGAAAGAGAGTCTAGGTTGTAATACTTATTCAACAGGCATTTTCCCTGGATAAGCGAAAATAAGATGTCCCAGACTTTCTGGATAAACCCTCTGCCTTTTGCCACACTGGGGATCAAGAGTAAAAAGTTACCTTGAAGGTTAAATATAAACACTCAGTATTTTTCAAGGATCCCTTTATGTTAAGAATTTGTATTTATAGATGAGTTTTTTTAAATTATTCACATTTGCAAAATATTTAACTAATTTTGAGTTTACTACTTTACTCCTTTACATTAATAAAAATGTAATACTATCCTGAAACATAGCCTAAGGCATTTTGGCATGAGAAATGACCATGCCAATTTATCAGTAACCAATTTATAAATAAACTGTGTATTTTGAGCATTTGTTCAACATACATTAATGGAATATTGGAGAGTTTAGTGTTTAAATTTAATCTTGCTGGTCCCAAATTTTTTCATGAGAAAGAGATAAATATGTGAATAAATAATGAGTTCAGTTGTATTCATTTCTTTGGTGAATGTAAGTAAAACTTAACATAGCAACCCAAAGGAGAGAAGAGCTGATTTGTCTGGAAAAACTACAAGAATTTTCAAAAAGGAAGTGAAATAGGATCTGGAGGAGCTCACCAGGAGGAGATGGGGACGGGACTCCAGGTTGGAGAAGAACTTATAAAAAGAAAGACATTTAAAATCTGAAGAGCGCCGCAGGTTTGGGGAAGGGCGCCACAGGTTTGGGGAAGGGCGCCGCAGGTTTGGGGAAGGGTGCCGCAGGTTTGGGGAAGGGCGCTGAATTCTATCAGCTCTCTCCTATCTTTGGGAGGGCCGGGCAAAAGCAGCAAAAGATCCCTAGCCTGTGACTCACACGTCTCACCTGCTCCCTGTAGCTCTGTCCTTCCTATGAGTGGACTTCTGGGCAGACACATGGACTCATGAGCCTAGAAGCGAACCTTCCACTCCTCAGGACAGGCCTCCTCACATGACCTTTGGACAGAGCTCTGGGTTCTATAGGTAAGATCCCCTGCAGAAGGAAATGGCAACTTAATCCAATATTTTTTTCGGGAAAATCCCATGGACAGAGGAGCCTCGTGGGCTACAGCCCAGGAGGTCCCAAAAGTTTCAGACAGGACTTAGCAACTAAATAGCAACAACAATTAGAAACTGGTAGTAACAACAAATCGAAGAATTGTGATTATATTGGGCCTTTTAATTGTGCTGTGATTAGCCTTTATTACAACTCAGATTACTGAAGTTATTCTATATGTGTAATGTAAGACTCCTTATATTTCATAAATATTAAACTTCATATCCACACATGAGGCCTTGTTCTTCTTGTTGTTCAGTCACTAAGTCATATCTAACATTTGTGACCCTATGGACTGCAGCACACCAGGCTTCCCTGACCTTCACTATCTCCTGCAGTTTGCTCAAACTCATGTCCATCAGGTCGGTGATACCTTCCAAACATCCCGTCCTCTGTCGCCCCCTTCTCCTCCTGCCCTCAATCTTTCCCAGCTTTAGGCTCTTTTACAATGAGTCAGCTCTTCGAATCAGGTGGCCAAATTATTGGAGCGTCAGCATTAGTACTTCCTTTGAATATTCAGGGTTGATTTCCTTTAGAATTGACTGGTTTCATCTCCTTTACTCCAAGGGACTCTCAAGAGTACTTCCAGCACCACAGGTCAAAAACATCAGTTCTTCATGCTCAGACTTCTTTATGGTACAGCACTCATATCCACACATGACTACTGGAAAAACCATACCTTTGAATATACAGTCATTCTTTTGGCAAAGTGATGTCTCTGCTCTTTAATATGCCATCTAGTTTTCTCATAGCTTTTCTTCTAAGGAGCATGCATCTTTTAATTTCATGGCTGCAGCCATCATCTACACTGATGATTGTCCCAAGAAAATAAAACATGTGAGGCCTATCAAATACCTAACTCAAACTTTCCATCAAGATAAATGTGGTTAAAGAATTATATAGCCTTATATAAGGCCACATTTCAACATTTTTTAACCAACTACCATGTTTCTTTAATGATCCTGATTTATATCTCAAAGTTGTATTCTTTATCATAGAGCATGACTCAAATTCACACTGAACCTACTACATTCGCTAAGAAATCCTAGTACAGCCACTTTGGAGAACAGTGTGGAGATTCCTTAAAAAATTGCAAATAGAACTACCTTATGACCCAGCAATCCCACTGCTGGGCATACACATTGAGGAAACCAGAATTGAAAGAGACACATGTACCCCAATGTTCATCGCAGCACTGTTTATAATAGCCAGGACATGGAAGCAACCTAGATGTCCATCAGCAGATGAATGGATAAGAAAGCTGTGGTACATATACACAATGGAGTATTACTCAGCCATTAAAAAGAATACATTTGAATCAGTTCTGATGAGATGGATGAAACTGGAGCCGATTATACAGAGTGAAGTAAGCCAGAAAGAAAAACACCAATACAGTATACTAACACATATATATGGAATTTAGAAAGATGGCAATGACAACCCTGTATGCAAGACAGCAAAAAAGACACAGATGTGTATAACGGACTTTTGGACTCAGAGGGAAAGGGAGAGGGTGCAATGATTTGGGAGAATGGCATTATAATATGTATACTATCATGTAAGAATCAAATCGCCAGTCTATGTCTGACGCAGGATACAGCATGCTTGGGGCTGGTGCACAGTGATGACCCAGAGAGACGTTATGGGGAGGGAGGTGGGTGGGGGGTTCATGTTTGGGAACGCATGTACACCCGTGGTAGATTCATGTCAATGTATGGCAAAACCATAAGAGTATTGTAAATTAAAATAAAGGAAAAAAAATGTCAAAAAAAAAAAAAAAAAAAAAGAAATCCTGTGGCTAATGACACAATAGGGGAACAAAAGTAAAACAAAAATTAGATGGTTAATGCTGACATTGGAAAAAAAGAAGAGAACCATAAATAAATGTAAAAATGTGCACTGAATAAAGTGCTGAGTGGTAGGAAAGAATGGCCATTTGGGTCTTTAAGAACAGTAGCCATATGGGGACACTTTGTATTGAGACAAGGTACTCATATTTCTATAAAGCTTTTAACTCCTGGGGACAGTGGGTATTCAGTTCAGTGCAGTTCAGTCGCTTAGTCATGTTTAACTCTTTGCAATTCTTCCTGGGGACACTGGGTATTAAGAAATTAAAAATTAGAAGTTACATTGCTACACGAAATTTAGTGAAGAAGATGATACATTGGGTGTGGTAGGGAAAATGTCCCTTTTCTCAGCAAAAGACATTTTAACCTCAGGGCACAATCTACAGTAATCAAGGTAATTAAAACGCATGCAGCTGTCCCGTCTTTAAGAAACAATTTCACAATTATCTGTTTCTAAACTTTACAGGCACTATAAGAGACGAACATCTGTATTTACTATTTCTTTAAAATCACGATTGTAACTGCTGTTTCCAAGGCCACCCACTTGAAGAGTGGGAGACACAGCATTGTTATAAAAGTGACTCTAGATGCAAATGGTGATTCCATGGCCTAGAGTCCCCAGTTGGCTTTCTGGAAGGAGAGTGAACTCCTATCTTTCTTGGAGGAAATTTTCTCTCAGACAAGAGTAGAACTAAGAAGTAAGGGGTGGGGAGGCCATCAATATTTTCACACTAAGAACCCTTTGGGTTGCTTAGAACAGGTGTGTATTGCTCCTCCATCACTGGGTCATTTGTATTGCAGTTGCTGGTGTTCTATATTGGATAACATTGCCTACAGAGAGCTCGCTCTGTCTATAATGAAGGGCTGTGGACTGAAACGCTTCTGTCTTGCCACCAGAGCTTAGACTCCATCGTTTCCCCAGTCCTCAGCTGATGCAGGGAGTGAGCTCCTTCACTTAGAACCTTGAGCACCACATCTCACCAACCACCAGTCTTCAAAAAAGTTAATATACTTTCTCCCACTGTGTATCAAACTCCCTTCACTTAGACTTCAGATTACATTTCTCATCTGTCCACTCCATTTTCAGGAACCTCATTCCAATTGATTTATCAGTTATCAACACCATTGGTCACATGGGAAGTTCATGAAAGCTTCACCCATAATTAAGAAAATCTTTAGAATATTGGATCATTCAGACTGTGTTTACAAACCAGGGTATTCTGGGGTACACTAGGTTTTCCACGTCGTATGCTCTTGGGGAGAATTTTAAGGGAAACAGTTTTCAGACTCTCAACATTCATATGAATTCTTTTCTAAAATTTTCTCTCTGAAAAAGCATTTGTATCTGAAGGCTAACGTACTAGTCTTCTTTCCCACCTCCCATTTCAGAATTGCCCTGGCCCTATTTGATACAGAAAGGCATGCCTTTCACTTTCATCATCACTATTGTGTGATGTCCCAGGATGTACAAATATCTGGGATGCCAGACAAAATGACCATTTGAAATGCTCCTGTCGACTAAGCCTTCTTTGATCATGGCATCATGAGCTTATGGTAAGTCTGCATGTCTTTCTGTCTTTTATTTATTTATGTTAAATGGATAGCAAGAAGAGTTAGTGTTGTATCTTTCTTAATTCATATATGCTGTGGAACAGAATGGCAGGACGGGACAATATTGATTCAACTATCTTCCTTGGATGTGCACTTGAATGTGAACATTTACTCCAAATGGAAATGGTGTTAGAACTTTCCCCATTGTCCAGTGCTTAAGGATCCCTGCTCCTAATGCAGGGGGCCTGGGGCTAAATCCCTGCTCTCGGATCTAGACCCCACATGCCACAAGAGAGTTGGAAAATCCGGGTGTGCAAAAATTAAGGAACACAACCAAGTAAATAAAAATGCTAAAAAAAGAAATGTTGGGATCTTTGCCACATAGTGGCTTTAAGTATGAACCTTGGAGTCCTGTAGCCCTTGTACATACTCCCACTCCACCACTCACTAGCTCTGAATCTTCAGGCCAGCCTTAATTTACTTCTCTCCATAATGCCATTCAAACTAGTGTCCACCTCATGTAGTTGCATAAGAATTAATGAAGATATGCAAGAAAAACGTTTCAGAGAAAGACCAGAAGATAAATGCTTGACCAATGTTTGTCACTTCACATTTTCTTACTGTGAATTTACAATGAGGGAGTCTTGTCAAGCAAAACCAGCCACCTGACTGTGTAGTGAAGGTCTCTGACTCATCCAAAGGGAAGGCTGTACTTTGCCCTTGTTTCCTGGGAGCTCCTTTCTAAACCCTTAGGTTGTTTCCTCTGGGAAAGGGTGACTAAAAGTGTCAAAGGTTGACACTGAGAAAAGTGCTATTGTTTATGTGAGGGTCTTGAGCCTGATAGGGATGTAAACAGTTTGATTTAGTGTAAAACTTTGGGCCACAAGAATCATGTGATTCAGGTTGGGGGTTTTGGTCATGTAGTATCAGCTGCAACTCTAGAGAAGTTTGAACCTGAGATCAGCTGTATGGACCATAGTCAGGCCTTGGAGATGGAGCCCCAGTAAACACTCTGGACACGGAGCCTGGAGTGAGCTCCCATGTCTGCATGTGCTTCATGCCAGCACATAGGTGCTGGGAACACAAAGCTGCCCATGACACCCTGGGAAGAGGAAACCAAAGTTCCATGTTTAACACTTTCTTTGACTCTGCACTATATGCCTTTTCCTGGGCAGTTTTTTATCTGTATCTTTTAAAAAGCTGCAAGTCCCTGGATACATACCAAGAGAAAATCATGCTTTGTAAAGTTACATGCACCTCAGTGTTCCTTGCTTCATCAGGGCTTCCCTGCTGGCTCAGGTGGTAAAGAATCTGCCTGCAGGGCAGGAGACCTGGGTTTGATCCCTGGGTTTGGAAGATCCCCTGGAGGAGGGCGTGGCAACCCACTCCAATCTTCTGGCCTTTTATTGTCCAGACAGATGTGCCTGGCAGACTATAATCCATGGGGTCGCAAACAGTTGGACACGACTGAGCGAATAAGCACAGCAGTATTCTTTTCGGCACTGTTTACAATAGCTAGAACATGGAAACAACCTAAATGTGCATCAATAGAGAAATGGACAAAAATGATGTAGTGTGGATATAGAATGTAATGTTACTAGGCCATAAGAAGGAGCAAAATAATGCTATCAGAAGCAATATGGATGGACATGGATATTGTCATACCAAGTGAAGTAAGAGAAAGACAAATGCATATGATACAAATAATATATGGGATATTAAAAAATGGTATAAATGAACTTATTTACAAACAGGAAGAGAGTCACAATGTAGGAAATAATCTTATGGTTCAAGGGGGAAGAACAGAGGGATGCCTGGTGACATTGGGATTGATGTGTACACACTAATATCTATAAAATAGATAACTAATAAGGACCTACTGTATAGAACAGGAAACGCTACTCAACTCTCTGTAATGAGCTACTTCAGTTCAGTTCAATTCGGTCACTCAGTCGTGTCCGACTCTTTGCGACCCCATGAACCGCAGCATGCCAAGCCTCCCTGTCCATCACCAACTCTGAGTCTACCCAAACTCATCTTCATTGAGTAGGTCATGCCAACTAACCATCTCATCCTCTGTCATTCCCTTGTTCTCCTGCCTTCAATCTTTCCCAATTTCAGGGTCTTTTCAAATGAGTCAGCTCTTCCCATCAGGTGGCCAAAATATTGGAGTTTCAGCTTCAACATCAGTCCACCCAATGAACACCCAGGACTGATCTCCTTACGATGCACTGGTTGGATCTCCTGCAGTCCAAGGGACTCTCAAGAGTCTTCTCCAAAGCCACAGTTCAAAAGCATCAATTCATTGGCACTCAGCTTTCTTTATAGCCCAACTCTCACATCCACACATGACTACTGGAAAAAACATAGCCTTGACTAGATGGATCTTTGTGGACAAAGTAATGTCTCTGCTTTTTAATATGCAGTCTAGGTTGCTCAAAACTTTCCTTCCAAGGAGTAAGCATCTTTTATTTTCCTGGCTGCAATCACCTTCTGCAGTGATTTTGGAGCCCAAACAATAACGTCAGCCACTGTCAATTTTCCCCATCTACTTGCCATAAAGTGATGGGACCGGAAGCCATGATCTTCGTTTTCTGAATGTTGAGCTTTAAGCCAAAATTTTCACTCTCCTCTTTCACTTTCATCAGGAGTCTCTTTAGTTCTTCTTCACTTTCTGCCATAAGGGTGGTGTCATCTGCATATCTGAGGTTATTGATATTTCTCCCAGCAATCTTGACTCCAGCTTGTGCTTCATCCAGCCTAGCATTTCTCATGATGTACTGTGCATATAAGTTTAATAAGCAAGGTGACAATATACAACCTTGACATACTCCTTTTCCTTTTTTGAACCTGTCTGTAGCTCCATGAGAAAAGAATCTTAATAAGAGTGGAATTACGTATATGTATATGTTATTCACTGTTCAACAAAAACTGACATTTATATATGTAATTGCTATCTGAAGTGAATTAAGTCTTGAGGACTTTCCACTCTGAAATTTGCATCTGTCAAAGGCCCTTTTCTTCTTATGCATAGTCTTGATATTATTATGTTGGTCAAATGGTACTTTGTCTAAGAACTCAGTATTTAACTCATATTTCAAATAGGAACATCTTAGAAGGGGGGGGGGAATTGCTCAATGACTGATAACCAAGGAAGACACTGTAAATACTCATATATTGCTGTGAAATCCATCAAGGAGTTTGCCATCTCAGACCCTCCACCTGGGGCTGCTGGTCCTTATTCAGCTTCCTTAGTCCTTGGCTTCCTATCACATCACAGAGCATTCAGTATGCATGAGGCATTGGATTATCTTAGACAAGTCAGTCTCCTTGTTGGGTGCCATGGTCTAAATCCTTGTGTTTTCCCAAAATTCATATGTTGAAAACCAATCCCAAATTGATGATTTTAGGAATTGAAACCATTGGAAAATGATTAGGTCATGAGGGCAGAGCCCTCATGAATGAGATTAGGGTTCTTACGAAAGATGCAGAAATACTTGCTCATCCCTTTTATTTAGGGATATGTCCTGGAAGAGGCCCTCACTCACTCTACTATGCTGGCACCCTGATCTTGAACTTCTAGCCTCCAGAACTGTGATAAATAATGTGGTTTATAAACCACTCAGCTTCTGGCATTTTGTAACAGCAGCCTGCATGCACTAAAACACTGGACATGAATTGGGAAAAAAAAATTGTCAATCTTGTTTTCCCTTCCAAGCTCATGAATGTGAAAGAGGTAGCATAGATATTCAATCCCTGTGGCACATGGTAACATATTCCATAGAATTGTACATTTCTTTCCAGTTGTACTTCTTTGACATGTTCACATGGGAACATATTTTCTGAGAGGTAATTAAATTCAAACCTATAGATTGTGCATTTTATCTGATCAGTTGAGGGCCTTAAGAGCAAAGATAGAACCTTCTTAAAATAAAAACAATTCAGCCTGAAGACAGCACCATTACTGGTACCACAATCTCAGCCTCTCAGCATAAAGATGAGGAAACTGGACCTTAAGTCCAGTCACTGGGCTCTCATCAGAATCCTAACATAACTGCTCTTTGACATGGAAAACCTATCTTCACTTCTCTAGGGCTTGGTTTTCTCAACTGGAAAAGGAAAATTAGAATGGAAAATCCTTTACCTTTGCAAAAATTATGCAAATCGCTGTATAAAACATGATTCCAAACTGAGGACTGTTCTTCTTCCCGAAAAGAATATTATCAATTGGTTGAGCAGCTTCCCTGTTTGGATCTCTTATACTTCTCATTATCTGCTCTATCCCACAGTGTATTTCTCTAGCTTAGCATTCAGAAAATACCTTGATAGAAATAATTACTTGACTGTTATGGAATATTACTTTTATCTTTGATCTTCCACTGAAAAGCAGGAGTTGTAGTTAAGCACACTAGTGAGAGAAACTGTTTCTAAATGCCAGGATATCAACGTGAGAAGTTTGCTGTGTGTAGTTGCTCAGTCATGTCCAACACTTTACAACCCCATGGACTGAAAACCCCTTGGACTGCAGCCTGACAAGCTCCTCTGTCCGTGGGGTTTTTCTAAGCAAGAATACTGGAGTGGTTTGACATGACCTCTTCCAGGGATCTTCCTGAACAAGGATGGAACCCTGGTGTCCTGTATGCAGGGGGACTGTTTACTCTCTGAGCTGCCAGATCCTAATAAATGGGTCTTGACTATGCAGAAGATGCATGATTTGTCTACTTTTGTCTCCTGCGACAGTGGGTTTTTTCCAGCTAACATATCAGTCCCGTTTCTATTCACCTGAACGCTATCTAGAATGCAAGGTCTTTCTAAAAGAAAGACATTAACACAAAATGAACTTTTATCTGGAATAGCAGTTAAGATTTTGTCCAGTTGTCAGTTTATCCAAAATACCATTGGCTGGGTATTTGCTTTTAATTATAATATTTACCTCAGAAAGAACAAATGGCTGGCCAGTTTCTGCTATGGTTGATACTCAATAAATAGTAATTTCAGGGCAGTTGGCATACTCTTATAGCCCCAAGGGAACTGAATTAAAGAGTGGGGTTTGGTGTTGTAAGGATAATTAACTATAGAATAAGTCAGAATGTGGTCAGACTCAAAATGGCAGCAAATATGGAAAACTCAGCAGTGGCCACAGGAATGGAAAGGGTCAGTCTTCATTACAATCCCAAAGAAAGGCAATGCCAAAAATGCTCAAACTACCGCACAATTGCACTCACCTCACACACTAGTAAAGTAATGCTCAAAATTCTCCAAGCCAGGCTTCAGCAATACATGAACCATGAAATTCCAGATGTTCAAGCTGGTTTTAGAAAAGGCAGAGGAACCAGAGATCAAAATGCCAACATTCCCTGGATCATGGAAAAAGCAAGAGAGTTCCAGAAAACATCTATTTTCTGCTTTATTGACTATGCAAAAGCTTTTGACTGTGTGGATCACAGTAAACTGTGGAAAATTCTGAAAGAGATGGGAATACCAGACCATCTAACCTGCCTCTTGAGAAACCAATATGCAGGTCAGGAAGCAACAGTTAGAACTGGACATGGAACAACAGACTGGTTCCAAATTGGAAAATGAATATGTCAAGGCTGTACACTGTCACCCTGCTTCTTTATTTATATGCAGAGTACATCATGAGAAATGCTGGGCTACAAGAAGCACAGCTGGAATCAAGATTGCCAGGAGAAATATCAATAACCTCAGATATGCAGATGACACCACCCTTATGGCAGAAAGTGAAAAGGAACTAAAAATCTCTTGATGAAAGTGAAAGAGGAGAGTGAAAAAGTTGGCTTAACAAAGATCATGGCTTCTGGTCCCATTACTTCATGGGAAATAGATGGAGAAACAGTGGAAACAATGTCAAACTTTATCTTTTAGGGCTCCAAAATCAATGCAGATTGTGACTGCAGCCATGAAATTAGAAGACGCTTACTCCTTGGAAGAAAAGTTATGACCCATCTAGATAGTATATTGAACAGCAGAGACGTTACCTTGACAACAAAGGTCCACCTAGTAAAGGCTATGGTTTATCCTGTGGTCATGTATGGATGTGAGAGTTGGACTGTGAATAAAGCTGAGTGCTGAAGAATTGATGCTTTTGAACTGTGGTGCTGGAGAAGACTCTAGAGAGTCCCTTGGACTGCAAGGAGACCCAACCAGTCCATTCTAAAGGAGATCAGCCCTGGGATTTCTTTGGAAGGAATGATGCTAAAGCTGAAACTCCAGTACTTTGGCCACTTCATGCGAAGAGTTGACTCATTGGAAAAGACTCTGATGCTAGGAGGAATTGGGGGCAGGAGAAAAAGGGGATGACAGAGGATGAGATGGCTGGATGGCATCACGGACTCGATGGACATGAGTCAGAGTAAACTCCGGGAGTTGGTGATGGACAGGGAGGCCTGGCATGCTGTGATTCATGGGGTCGCAAAGAGTCAGACATGACTGAGTGACTGAACTGAACTGGAGGAGGAAGATGGTACTTTAATCTAGGAAAAGTAGATAACAATTCATCAAGGAGGTGAATTTTTTTGATACCTTCTAAGAGAGATTAGTTGTTTGTGTACAATGTAAGAATATTTGATTTGTAGGCTCTCCTTAAAGTATTTTTATCTGTCATGATCAGAGAGTACATCTAAGAAACTGAACTCACCTAGTGAAGTTGAAAATCCTATGGTAAAATGTAGACTCTAGTGGCAGGTTCAGAGCACTCTCTCTAGTTCTGTCCTACTCAGCCTTTTGGTCAGTGACCTGATTATCACATTATGTTAGAACAGGAATCTATGAGGGCTAGTGTATGTGGAATAAAAGATTGAAAATCCAGTGCTTTCCATCTAATAGGGTAACAATTAAAAGCAAATGCATCCACAGTTCTGTTAAGAAAGTCTCTCAGTCGTGTCCAACTTGTGACCCCATGGACTATACATTCCATGGAATTCTCCAGGCCAGAATACTGGAGCAGGTAGCCTTTTCCTTCTCCAGGGACACTTCCCAACCCAGGGATCAAACACAGGCATCCCACATTGCAGGCAAATATTTTACCAGCCGAGCCCCAAGGGAAGACCCCACAGTTCTAGTTCTCTAATTATGTCAAAATAATCAGAGTATTAGGGTTTGGGTGGGAAGAAAAGATCTCAATGGTTTTAGTTCACTGTATGCTGTGAGAGCAGCATCAATAATTCATTGGAATTTTACTCTGCATGAATAAAAGTGTTTCATTGAACGAACACCTAAGAAGGCCTGTTGAATGCAAAAAATGGACAGCAGGGAAGAGCACACATGTGGACTTTGTGAATTACGACTTAAATTTAAATAGAAAAACAGAAATGTGGTAAATTTCAAACTTAAATGTTGCACCACAATTGGGACACGTGTTGAGAGGGAAAAGCACAGAATGCCATATGTCCACATAACAAGGAGACCTGAGCTGTGTCAGAATCAGGGACAGCTGCTCTGGGGAAGTGGTTTTTACTGAGATCTGAAAGATGTAAGGGAAGTCATGAGGTAAAAGAGAGAGGGTCTTCCAGGGAGAAGGAATGGCATTTATAAAGTACTTTAGGCATGTGTGAAAATATAGAGTGAAAGAACAGACATGCCAGGATTGAACCTTCAAGGAATTCAATTTACTTGGTAAAACTTATGCTAACTGGACAGTGAATGCAAGGCTGAATATGATCAGTCTGCGAAACAGACAAGAATCAAGTTTTGCAGAGCATAGGAGATATTTCCATTTGCTGGGTAATTCAGTAAAGATTCATCTAAACATAGGAAACCTGGTTTCTATTGCTGCTTTTTCATTGAATTTTATAAGTTTAGATAAGTGACTTAATCATTCTTGGATTTACCTATATATCCTTAATATGGGAGGATTGTCTAGAAAATTTCTAAGTTTTCTTCCTTTTCTGAATATCCAGTGAATCCCACTGGTGACTATCTGGAATTAAAAAAAAAAAAAAAACATTTTTTATACCAAAGCAATAGCTGATTAATCTATAGTATTATATAAAAAGCATTGAAATTCTTGATTTTTTCCTTTTTTCAATTTTTAAAATACAATTTCCAGATAAAATGGCAAGATATTTAAGTATGCATTACAAGTTAAATAGGTGTACATGATTAATGGATTTCCTCATTGATTTAATTAACATATCTATTAATATCACCTCACAAATTTACCTTTCAAGATCTTTTTGGTGAGAACTTTTAACTCTCTTACATGTGTGCTGACTTCAGTCATGTCCAACTCTTTGTGACCCCATGGACTATATAGCCTGCCAGGCTCCTCTGTGGATGGGGATTCTCCAGGAAAGAATACTAGAGTGGGTTGCCATACCCTCCTCCAGGGGATCTTCCTGACCCAGAGGTTCAACCCATGTCTCACACATCCTGCACTGGCAGGAGGGTTCTCTACCACTAACATCACATGGGAAGCCCCACAAATCTCAATAACACTTTACAAACCATAGTCACCAGGTTACACATTAGATACTCAGACCTTATGCATCATCTTACAGCTTAAAATTTGTTCATTTTTACCAAATTGTTTCTTAAATCATAGATTTCTCAGCACTTATTTTTACATGACCTGTGACATGTTCTTACATGATTTTGGAGTCAGGAAAATAGATGTCCCCCTCTTGTAAGCAGTTTAGCATTAGATCTTTGTGGGATCATCTTTATTTAGCAGCTCCATAGCCACCCCTATCATTGTCAGAAATTAAGATGATTTACACAGATAAGGAAAATAAAGAAAACTGGCTTCCCAGGTGACTCAGATGGTAGAGAATCTGCCTAAAATGTAGGAGACCTGGGTTGCACCCCTGGGTCAGGGAAGACCCATGCAGAAGGGGATAGTTACCCACTCCGGTATTCTTGTCTGAAGAATCCTTTGGACAGAGAATCCTCATAGGCTAAAGTCCATGGGGATCACAAAAAGTCAGACATGCCTGAGCGACTAACACACAATGAACTTAAGGATTTGGAACCTGTATTAGAGCTAAGGATAGCTTAAAAGGAAAAGGAAAGCTTTTTGAGACAGGCAAGAACATGGATGCACAAACACTTATAGGGCAATAGGGCAAAGGAAGAGAATGGATATTGCAGTCTCTAAGAGTCTTGTACATAGCTGCAGCTAAAAGCGAGGGCCTCTGACCAGAGCTCTGGGCTTCAGTGGAGAAACTTGGCCACTTCCCAGCAAGAAAGGAGCCAGAGGAAATAATCAATCGACTAACCTCTTTCTCCACTGACTCACCAATCTCTTTTGGCCATCCCTGAACCAACTCAAGTAGAAGTCAGAGGCCAGGAGAGCTAGAAGGATAGAGTCTGGTCTTCTCAGCCTCCAAAGTTTCATAACATAATAGAAAATGATCAACAGGGTTCCTGAGGGCCACATAAAGAATATCAAACACACCTACCATTTCTATGTAGTAGATATGTTTTCTTTATCTTATATATCTAGTTGCAGTTATTTTTGCTAGGTGTTTAGGATGACTGGGTAGGATTAACTTTAATGGGAGAAGTCAATTTCTGATTTGACCTAGACCCAAGTATTTGTCATTGTATTTCTGATATCATAATATTATTACTGGGAACCTCAATCCTGGGATTCCTTTGGAAGGAATGATGCTAAAGCTGAAGCTCCAGTACTTTGGCCACTTCATTCAAAGAGTTGACTCATTGTAAAAGACTCTGATGCTGGGAGGGATTAGGGGCAGGAGGAGAAGGGGACGACCGAGGATGAGATGGCTGGATGGCATCACTGACTCGATGGACATGAGTCTGAGTGAACTCCAGGAGATGGTGATGTACAGGGAGGCCTGGAGTGCTGCGATTCATGGGGTTGTAAAGAGTCAGACATGACTGAGCGACTGAACTGAGCTGAACTGAACTGACTGTATCCTTGATTCACTGAAACCCTTTGGAGAGATAGGTAATGGGACCAGACTTAGGAAAAGATCAGAAACTATCAAGAGAAGTTTTTATACATTGTTGGATTCATTTGGTTGATTGTATGTGTGAGAGTGAAAACTTTTAATCCAAATTTGTGAGAGATGTTAGTCTAAAATTTCTTTTTGTACTGCCTTTGTCTGATTTTGATACAGAGCAATACTGGCCCCATCTCATTAGTAGGGAATGGTTTCCTACTCTTTCATTTTCTTGAAGAGATTATGTCAAATTGATCTTAATTTTTAAAATATTTGTTAGAATTCTCTGGTCAACCTATCTTGGATTGATGATATGCTTTTCAAAAGTTTTATGTCACAGTTTCAATTTCATTAAAGTTTATAGGAGTATTCATATGATGTATCTATATTTGCTTCAAGAATTTTGAGATTATGTTGTTTGATGTATACATATTTAGGAATATTATGTATTCTTGCTGGATTGACTCTTTTTTCCTTATGTAATGTCCTTGTCTTCCTTTGTCCTTAGATATTTTCTTTGCTCTAAAGTCTACTTTATCTAATATTAACAAATGTTTTTATCCTTTTAATTTCCAAATATCCATGCCATTATTGAGTTTCTTGGGCTTTCCTGCTGGCTCAGACAGTAAGGAATCCACTTGCCTTGTGAAGACCTGGATTCAATCCCTGGGTTGGGAAGATCCCCTGGAGGAGGATATGTGAATCCGTATTCTTGCCTGGAAAATTCCATGGACAGAGGAACCTGGTGGGCTACAGTTCATGGGGTCACAAAGAGTCAGGCACAGCCTGGCAACTAAACCACCACCTGGTGTTCCTTCACATTTATTTCTTGGAAGAAACAGTCCTACTCAGGCTGCCTTCTGATCTAGGTTGGAGGTCAGGAATGCTGAGCCTGGCTTGTCTTCTGTCAGGTGCTGCTGTGTTTATCTTCCATTCTTCAGGCCCTAATCTAGTTCACCTTCTTCTTGCCAAATATACAAGTTCCCTTTAGTGGTCTCTTCTTTCCAGAACAGAGGAGTGGGCACAAAAGATCAAGGCCATCTTGTCTGAACCAGAAGCCCAAAGGGTGTTTTATAACCTAGGGAAGCGATTTCATGAAGGGAAGTTGAGCAGAAAATTGGAAAGAAGTCCACAGTAGGCTGGAGATTAAAGTCATGGAGTCCCTTTCTTTAGAAGTCATCAGAAGCGGAAAAAGTATTTTTTTAGATTATATGTATATTCAGGTCTGAGTGAGTACACTTTCTGGTTCAGCAAATGGTAAGTCTTCTATATTTTTTCATTAGTTTTCTTTACAAATGCATTCATATATATAGTGATATCCATATGACTTTTTTTTTATTCTTCTAGGCCATTTCAGTTCCATTCGGTTCAGTCCCTCAGTTGTGTCCAACTCTTTGCAACCCATGAACTGCAGCACATTAGGCCTCGCTAGATCATCAAATCTAGGAGTCCACCAAAACCCACGTCCATTGTGTCGGTGATGCTATCCAACCATCTCATACTCTGTTGTCCCCTTCTCCTCCTACCCTCCATTTCGTCCAGCATCAGGATCTTTTCAAATGAGTCAGCTCTTCACATCAGTTGGCCAAAGTATTGGAGTTCAGCTTCAACATCAGTCCTTCCAATGAACACCCAGGACTGATCTCCTTTAGCACGGACTGGTTGGATCTCCTTGAAGTCCAAGGGACTCTCAAGAGTCTTCTCCAACGGTAGAGCTCAAAACCATCAATTCTTCAGTGCTCAGCTTTCTTTATAGTCCAACTCTCACATGCATACATGACCACGGGAAAAACCGTAGCCTTGACTAGATGGACATTCTAGACAATGTAATATTTTTGCTTTTTAATATGCTTTCTAGGTTGGTCATAACTTTCCTTCCAAGCACTAAGTGTCTTTTAATTTTTGGCTCAATCAACATCTGCAGTGATTTTGGAGCTCAGAAAAATAAAGTCAGCCACCGTTTCCACTTTTTCCCCATCTATTGGCCATGAAGTGATGCCGTGATTTTAGTTTTCTGAATGTTGAGCTTTATGCCAACATTTTTACTAGGCCATTTTTTTCAAGGTCATTACTCTGCTTTTATTATAATTTGATATTTAAACCCTGAAAAAAAGAAATTTATTGTAGAGTTTAGATTATTTACCAGTAGATGAATTGACAGAATAACAAAAGAACTTAAGATGATTACTTAACTGAGTTCAAAATTTTATATATGCATATGAAGAGAGTTATTCATATATAATTTTATTCTTGGCCCCTTGTGGTATTCTGAGAACATTGATTGAAGCTATATATGAAAGAAATTACATTATTATTATAGTTAAACAACTGGCATAATTATGTGTGCACATTCAGAATCCATTAGTTCAGTGGCCATAAAAATGAGTATCCTCATCCCCTGGGGAAGAAAATGTTACCATTTTCATTTCTGTTTATTTTTATCTCACTCTCATTTAGTTTATATTTTGTGTATATTTTTAAAAAGTAATAATATATTAGAATAGCAATGCATATATAATATTTTTACATAGTATAATTAGGTCATTGAAGTATGTTGAAAAATGGAAAATGACTTGGAGATTAGTTCTTTAGGAAACAGAAAATTATCAAAATTTGCTGCATAAAATGTTACTTAATTTCGGGGAGTTCACCAAAAATTTTTTTTATGAAACCAGTTCAACTGAAGATGCAGAATGTTCAGAACATCCATGTTTGCATAAGTTTGCATAGAGCCTCAGAGACGGAAACATTTTTGAAGTTGGGTAGAAGACAAAGAGACCTGACTGGACAGGGGAAAACTTGAATCTTGAATGCAAGAAAGCATGTTTTCTCCCCTCAATGTGGTCTAAATTGTTTTTCTTTAAATCACGTCCTTTTCTTCACATTCATTCCCAAAATCCCACCCTCTGCTTTACTATTTCTTTTCCCGTAGTACAGATCACCTGTTAACATACAAAATAATGTACTTGGATTCATGTTTATTGCAGATTATCTGTCTTTCCCCAGCTAGAATATCAGTTCCATGAGGATAAGTGTCTGCCTGCTTTGTTTGTTGATGTAAACTAAGCACCTATATGAGTTTCTGAGTCAGGGAGGAATTAAGTCAATGATCAGTTGACTGACTATTTGTCAGTTAAATGACAAATAGCAGAGTACTGGGCAGGCCTATAGGTTTCAAAATTGTGTGGTTTCGATTAGCTATTGTAAATAAGCTGTTCTGCAGTTAATGTTACAAGGTTAAGACACGTTTCCGTTTCATCAGCATAAACATAACCTACATTTGAAGTTAAAGTTTTAGACCCAACATGACAGCTAAAATGCACATTTGAAAAATATGTATACTAGTTGATTTGTTTTCTTCATCCAAGATAGAATTATATTCCTTTTCATAACTTTTCCTTACATAGCTCTTTGTACATATATGTTTATATGTATAAATAAAATTTCACCTATCAAAGCTATGGTTTTTCCAGTAGGCAATATGAATGTAAGACCTGGACCATAAGGAAACTGAACACCAAGAATTGATGCTTTTGAACTGCAGTGTTGGAGAATTCTCTTGAGAGTCCCCTGGACTGCAAGGAGATCAAACCAGCCAATACTAAAGGAAATCAGCCCTGAATATTCTCTAAAAGACTGATACTGAAGCTGAAGCTCCAAACGTTTTTCTACCTGATGCAAAGAACTGACTCATTAGGAAAGACCCTGATGATGGGAAGGATGGATGGCAAGAGGAGAAGGAGATGGCAGAGGATGAAATGGTTGGATGGCATCGCCGACTCAATGGACATGAGTTTGAGCAAGCTCCAGGAGATGGTGGAGGACAGGGGAGTCTGATGTCCATGGGGTCTCAGACAGTTGGATATGACTGAGTGACTGAACTTGACTGAACGTACTAATATGTGTTATGTATATAACATAATGAATGTATGATCATTATACATAGGTCACATTGACAAATATAGTATTTCAGTTTCAGGTATAATTATAAATAGATAATATTGACATATAATATTATTTTGGTTTCAGGTGTACAACATAATTATTTTATACATATTTAAAAATGATCACCTCAATAAGTCTGGAGAACATCTGTTACTAGAAATAGTTACAATTTTCTTCTTGCAATGAGAACTTTTAAATTCTCTTCAGTTCAGGTCAGTCACTCAGTGGTGCCCAACTCTTTGAGACCCCATGAATCGCAGCATGCCAGGCCTCCCTGTCCATCACCAACACTCGAATTTCACTCAGATTCACGTCCATCGAGTCAGTGATGCCATCCAGCCATCTCATCCTCGGTCGTTCCCTTCTTCTCCTGCCCTCAATCCCTCCCAACATCAAAGTCTTTTCCAATGAGTCAACTCTTCACATGAGGTGGCCAAAGTATTGGAGTTTCAGCTTAGCATCATTCCTTCCAAAGAAATCCCAGGGCTGATCTCCTTCAGAATAGACTGGTTGGATCTCCTTGCAGTCCAAGGGACTCTCAAGAGTCTTCTCCAACACCACAGTTCAAAAGTATCAATTCTTCAGTGCTCAGCCTTCTTCACAGTCCAACTCTCTCATCCATACATGACTACTGGAAAATCCATAGCCTTGATTAGACGGACCTTAGTCGGCAAAGTAATGTCTCTGCTTTTGAATATACTATCTAGATTGGTCATAACTTTTCTTCCAAGGAGTAAGCGTCTTTTACTATGTTTTTTTTTTTTTAATTTTTATTTTCACTTTATTTTACTTTACAATACTGTATTGGTTTTGCCATACATTGACATGAATCCACCACAGGTGTACATGCGTTCCCAAACATGAACCCCCCTCCCACCTCCCTCCCCACAACATCCCTCTGGGTCATCCCCATGCACCAGCCCCAAGCATGCTGTATCCTGCATCGGACATAGACTGGCGATTCAATTCTTACATGATAGTATACATCTGCAGTCACCATCTGCAGTGATTTTGGAGCCCCCAAAAATAAAGTCTGACACTGTTTCCACTGTTTTCCCATCTATTTCCCATGAAGTGATGGGACCGGATGCCATGATCTTCGTTTTCTGAATGTTGAGCTTTAAGCCAACTTTTTCACTCTCCTCTTTCACTTTCATCAAGAGGCTTTTTAGTTCCTCTTCACTTTCTGCCATAAGGGTGGTGTCATCTGCATATCTGAGGTTATTGATATTTCTCCCGGCAATCTTGCTTTCAGCTTGTGTTTCTTCCAGTCCAGCGTTTCTCGTGAATGTACTCTGCATAGCAGTTAAATATGCAGGGTGACAATATACAGCCTTGACCTACTCCTTTTCCTATTTGGAACCAGTCCATTGTTCCATGTGCATTTCTAACTGTTGCTTCCTGACCTGCATACAGATTTCTCAAGAGGCAGGTCAGGTGGTCTGGTATTCCCATATCTTTCAGAATTTTCCACAGTTGATTGTGATCCACACAGTCAAAGGCTTTGGCATAGTCAATAAAGCAGAAATAGATGTTTTTCTGGAACTCTCTTGCTTTTTCCATGATTCAGAGGATGTTGGCAATTTGATCTCTGGTGCCTCTGCCTTTTCTAAAACCAGCTTGAACATCAGGGAGTTCACAATTCACGTATTGCTGAAGCCTAGCTTGGAGAATTTTGAGCATTACTTTACTAGCATGTGAGATGAATGCAATTGTGTGGTAGTTTGAGCATTCTTTGGCATTGCCTTTTTTGGGGATTGGAATGAAAACTGACCTTTTCCAGTCCTGTGGCCACTGCTGAGTTTTCCCAATTTGCTGGCATATTGAGTGCAGCACTTTCACAGCATCATCTTTCAGGATTTGAAACAGCTCCACTGGAATTCCATCACCTCCACTAGCTTTGTTCATAGTGATGTTTTCTAAGGCCAACTTGACCTCACATTCCAAGAAGTCTGGTTCAAGATGAGTGATCACACCATCGTGATTATCCGGGTCATGAAGATCCTTTTTGTACAGTTCTGTGTATTCTTGCCACCTCTTCTTAATATCTTCTGCTTCTGTTAGGTCCATACCATTTCTTTCCTTTATTGAGCCCATCTTTGCATGAAATGTTCCCTTGATATCTCTAATTTTCTTGAAGAGACCTCTAGTCTTTCCCATTCTGTTGTTTTCTTCTATTTCTTTGCATTGATCACTGAAGAAGTCTTTCTTATTCAGGCAAAAGGAATGAGACACTCTTGGAGAAAGTGGACATATGATTATGGAGACCATTACCTCTAGTTTGCTTGGGTTTTAGGGTTTGTTTAGTCTGGCTCTGCAAAGGTATGGGTTGTTTCCATTTGATTACCATTCATTCTCTATGTTTACAATGTATGTCTTATTTACGTGTTGAAAGTGACTAGTGACTTACTGCTTGTTATCCCTGGGTAGTCATGCTTTAGATCTGGTATTTCATAGGGTGTAGCAGAGGCTCCGTACAATATTTATTTCTATCATTTGCTGCAGAACCCTAACATTTCTTGGTGATTTCTGCTACTAAGTTGATGAAATACAGGAAAATAGAGCTCAGGTGCTTTTGGATAAAATCTTAATTTATTTCCTCATTTCAATCTGACTTTTCAGTCATTTATTGACTCAACTAGTCCCATATTGTTGGATGCCATTTTTGACTCTTATGTCTGCCTCCTTCTTGCATGTGGTCAAGGTCTATTTCATTTCCTGTATCTCTCACATGTTTTGCGTACTTTCACTTGGCAGAGCCCTCTTTGATTTTTAGTGTCATAATATTCCCTGCTCTTTCTGGTCTCTTTCTCTTTCTCTACCAGTCCCAACAGCCACAACTCCTCAATCCATATTAAAGTTTCTCTTTTCTAATTCTGGACATTATGCTCTCTTGGACTAAATGTTCTTGGTTTCCTGTTCCTTTGTAGAATAAAGACAAACTCTCCAAATTGGAATATATGATTCTCCATAATGCATAAAAATCCATACAAGTATTTCTCCATTCTAACCCTACAATAATATATACAGTATATCATGGAAGCATAATCATGAGAGATACAACATGAATGGTAAAAAATGAAAATTTCTTTTGTTTTTGTCAGACTTGATTATTCGCTGATACCTTATAATGTTATATGTATTAATATCTCAGTTGCCTTGATCTAAGATGTTGCAGATCCTTACTTCATAAGCTGATCCTAAATGAATTGACAGATATACTGTTTTCCTATTTTTCCACATCAATATCCCATCAACCTTTCAAAACTCCATCATAAAGCCATCCCATTTGCATCACTCCTCTGACACACTCAGATGGCTCCTAGCTTTACTTCAATCCGCTGTAGCCCCGTGGTGGCATCACATCTTATTCTTCTTCACTCTACCATGCAATATAGCAGTTTTTGTGTTTATATCACCCTCTCCTTCTCCACAAATTGCGGCCCTGCTTCTGGAAAATAGAGACTTTTAAAACGTCAGTTTAAGCCCTCATTGTATCCATGACATGTGATTTACTAATCTATAACGTCAGTGAACTTCAAAGGTTCTTCATTTCTTTGTTTCCATTGGGTAACCACTGCTACTATTCTTGATATAGCAGGGCCCTTTCTTCAAATGTAATCTTACATGGAAATCTGTAAAGGAGGAGAAAATCAATGCTTTCTGGATGGTAAGGGAGTGATTGTTAAATCCTGTCCAATATACCCTCTTTGACTATTCCTGACTGACTCTATAGAATATCTATGGCTCTCTTCAATATTGTCTGAAATCTACAGTATTCGCTTTGTATGTCACAGCCACGCAAGGAGAGCACTCTCAATGTCACCACCTCTGTGCTTGAGGTAAAGTCCTAAATTCATGCTTGAAATAAATTTTATAAGAGACAAATACCTGAAGATGTGTGTGATCTATTGTAGAGTATATGTTTCCTCCAATTGCATTGTCCCCCTTATTGCCAAATTTTCGCTCTAATAAACACCATCCTCTCTGCTGGAAATATCGAGACATTGAAGGAAAGAAAGTTAAGCAAGTAGCAAAATAGAAGTAGATGTTTTGAGCAGTAAATGACTTAGACAGTGCTTACAGGGTGTTTTCATGATCTTTTATCTTTTTGAAGAAGAAAGTGAAAATACGAGAAAGCTGACACTTTACATGCATGAAGGAGCCAAAGGAGGGTTTGATAGATTGCTTCAGGGCAGAGTATTCTGTCATGTTCTGAAAGGTTTGGGTCATCCCAGGTGGAAGCAGGGGCAAGACTCAGGCCAGAATAACCCTGGCTATGAGGGAAGAGGTTGGTTTTGCTGGACAGTGTTCTTGTATGTGGGTGAAAGGTGACTTTGCCTGAAAGAAGATAATTTGGCTGGATTCTGCCCTGAAGAGTTGCCAAGCTTTGTTCATCTCTAGAACTATGGCCTTTAGTAACAACAAAAGAATACTCCTAATATAAAGGAGAATTTTGAAGAAAAGAGAAAATGGAAATAAAAGGGAATATTAAATATCTGCTCTTAGAATATTTTACAAAGCATATATATCTGGGTCCTTGAAAATAACGTCTTCTAACAGCATTTCGTCCTTCACTACCCAAGTCCTAGACTCACTTTCCCTTTGCTGCTTTTCCTTCCTTCTTTCGCTTCCTTCTCTCTTATTCATCCCCCTTTCCCTTCTACCTTCTGATTTCCCATTTTCTGTTTACCAGGAATTACTGCTAGAGCCCTAAAGATGCTGCAAAACCAGCCCAGCAACCTCACTGACTTCTTAGCAGAGCCAGTCAAGAGACTGGCCCTCATCCCAGGTTGTTTGGAGGCTGTTGGACAAGCTGAGCAACCCTAATCCAGTCACATTGCTCCAGTCTCAGTAGAGACTCAGTCTATTTGGAGAATTTTATAATTCAGGGACCTACTAGGGCATGTTTGTAAGCCAAATAATTACTGACAAGGATAGGAAGAGAAAATGGTATCTCACTCCTCAGATAAGTGTGTTTTTGAATCCAGCTTCCTGATCTACTCAGTGTCTATGTGACCACTTGGACAATTGTCCAGAATCCACAGCAGTGGACAGATGCACACCAGTATTTCTTCCATTCAATTATTTGGAGTGTTTATCATACATGGATAGCCTGTGGGTCAGCTAGTAGGCAGCTGACTGTGGGCTACTTAGTTTTCTCCAGATGGTGCTTGCAGAGTGAGGGAAACAGAGGCTGTGGTGAATACTGCAGGTGGGGTGCTGTGGGTTCCAGAACATTTCCCCTGGTTAAAAAGGAAACTGGGACATGAGGATCCCCAACTTGTGAAAGTCCTGGAAAATCACAAGGATACCTCTCAAGGGAAACACTTGTCAGTCAGGGGGAATTTCAGATCAGTCCATCTGGACCAAGAGAAGGCTACAACAGCACCATGTAAGTCAGTGATGTCAGAACTTTCCCATCTTGTTACCATCTACTCTGTTCCAACATGGCCCAAAGAATGAAGATCCAGAGAGGGAGAGAGAAGGAACTTTGCAGAAATGGACACATCTGCACTTCCTAGTAGGTCAGCTGAGCTTCAGCAGGGGAGAGGGAAACATTGAATAGGCTGAATATGAGATGGAGCTAACACTTGACTGACCTGGACTTGTGAAACCCAGAGTGATGGAATGTGTGGAATGGCTGCAAGGTGATGCAGGAGATGAGGATGCAGTGGAGTGTGGGTGACGACAGCCCCTGGAGGAGGATGAGCCAGATCACCTTTGTATCTGCTGTGGTCTCAGCTTTTGTGTCCCCCAGAAATTTCATATGATGAAATCCTGATTCCCATGGTTATGGTAACCCTAGGTGGTGCTTTTGTGAGGTGATGGAGTTATAAGGGTGGAGCCTCTTCAATGAGATGAGTGCTTTTATATATAAGAGACACACAGAGCTCCCAAGCCCTCCCCTGTGTGAGGATACAGTAAGAAGTGTGTGACCAGAAAGGACCCTGCATGACCACACTGTGGAAATCCATTTCCATTGTTTTTAAGTCTGTGATGTTTCGTTATAGCAACCCAGAAGGACTAAGACAGCATCCTAACAATCTTTATACAGTTCAGTAAACCTCATGCTATTCATACAAAGCTACCAAGCACTTATCTTGTCTGGTGTAACACTGTGATAGTTGGCTGACAGTTCGTGGCTGGCTTTCATAAAGAATCTTGAGAATTCAGTCTTCTTTGTGGCATGACCAGAACCATGAACAATTGTCTAAATCTTTGATTCTAATAATGACCAGAATAATTGTCTGTGATTCTTAAGTAATCTCTTAATGGTCTTCTTTGTAATGCCAGGTTCTGCTATTTGTGACTAATTTTAATAGGAGCTTCATTCTCTCAATTGTAAGGGTCAATTTTCTTTTGAGTTTATATTAAATGAAGATAAGAAATTTTAAGAAATTATCCTCTTATATTTTGACATCTCTACAGAGTCTGTGTTTATTTTTTTAAGAGGAGACCCATTTCACAGAGCATGCATTAAAAAGCTATAAATTTCAAAGAAGCTTGCTATGGGATACATCATTATGACCACCTCAGAGCTGGACGGGATGGCTGTGAATAAAGCACGTGTTGGTGATTCGGCATGCCAGGATCTTGGTGTACATGTCAATTTTACGTGAATCCCTATACAGGCACTTGAACATCTTATAAAATGCAGAATGTCGCACATATTCATCGCTGGACCCCCAGGACGCGATTGACCAGTAAATGCGAGCCTCTTGCATCGTCCGCCTTACTGGATAAATAACCTAAATACCCAAATGATAATGACTTATTAAGTGTTTCATTAGTATTTGCTTATCTTTTTTGCTTCTAATTATCAAATTAAGATTTGGAGAAGACATTCTAATATAAAACTCTCTAGATAGGGATTTTGGAGCCAGCCTATGAGAAAACTATTAGGAATCTAAAATGTAGAAACACACTCAAGATTACTTTTAACTTTCTCTTTTCTTCCTTCCCACTCTCATCCTTTGATTTGAGGAGAACAGAGAAAGACAATTGGAACTTCAATAGTATATGTCCTGGGTTACTTTGAACAAAATGCTGATCTTGGAAATTCTGTTCTCTAGTTCTCTTACTCTTGAAAATATTTCAACCACCTGTGCCCAGGAAGAGGCAAGCTTTTGGTGGAATTGTGTGCAATGCAGGGAAGGCTGTCCATGTCAAAAACTGCAGTGAAATTCTGATTCCTTTGCAGTAGAATCTATCACTATGAATGCCTAGGTGCCTGCTTTATGTAGTTGCAATCTAGAATATAGAAGTCATGAATCTTTTTCTTACAAAATGAGATATTTCAAAACACCATACACATTACAAAGGTCACGTCTTTCATTCATGAATAAAGCATGAAAGCCCTCTGCAAGATGCTCACCTGGCTGAATTGCCTCTCTATGAATTCTCGAAGTTCTAGTAGATTTTTCACATTCTCTCTGGCACTTGATAGGATAGTATCTGAGACTTCTTTCATACTCCACAGGTCCCTGACTAGTTGATACACAGGTCTATGCCAGGAGTACAGTAACATGAGTATCCACTTACTAAGGTCTTCATTCTAAGTAACCAGAAGAAACAGTCTCATTAAAATAATCATAATTCAGTGGTTTTGGTAACATGTGATCTTTGCTCAGAGCAGCTGACCTAAAAAGCTTTTGGTTATTCCTATATGTATGCAGAGATTTTTGAAGGCAGTAAAAGTTGCAAAAGTATAAAATGTAAGCTGTTAGTTCACACTTTGCTGAAATATAAAAATCTAGGTTATTTTAGGAACTGACTCTTCTGATGCCTTCTAATTTATAACATGAAGAAATTTCTTTTTTCCTCTGAAATTCTACCACCACTCAGTGAGTTCTTTTGTGTTTGTATATTTGCATGAGAGAATCTGAGTATTTACAGCAAGTCAGTATGTGCCTGCAGTGCCTGACCAGGAAAGAGGGATTCCACCTGTGCCCACGTCATTGTCACCCAGTGATTCATTCGTATTAATGAATCAGATGAGTCCTTTGGATTGATTTTTGATCGGTAATTGTTTTATGATATTACAACAAAGAGGCGAGGAAGAAGACATGGCATTCCTAAATAGGCTTCTCTCCTCAGGTGATCCCGACACCAGCCCCCTGCTGATCTCAGAACATTCTGTTTTGTTGACATGTGTCCGGGCAGAAAATGGCACAGCGTTGTCTTTAGTAACAGCATCAGTGGGATTCACAATGGAGGGTTTCCCCCTCTTAGTTCACTACTACTAGCAGAATTGAGCCTGAAAATCCCGGGGGCTGAAGATCTCTAGTTAATATGCTTGATTTCTTTACAGCCATGAACTGTTTTACTGGTAAAGAACAGAGAACTGAGTAGGATTAAATATAGTAATGCACATAAAGTGGTTAGTAAAATGTATGGCCATGTAGTAACTCTCAATAAGCTTTAAATTTAAGTTTATTGAACAATCCTCTTCTTCTTCCTCTTTGACTTTTTTCCTTTACTTGATCATCCTCACTATTAATGAGTTTAACAGAGGAAAAGAATGCTGGTATCATTAAGAAAGTTGTAAAGACAGAAAATGTTATTTTAAGGGGGGATGAATGTGAAAATATTTTAAGTAATGTTAGGACGAAGGATAACACAGGAAATCAGAAAGGAGAGATTATAACGGTGAAAATTTGGAGCGGCCATAAATGATTGAGGCTTGATATGTAAACCGTGTTGTCCTCAGAACAGAGGCAATTATTGTGGCCATGAAAAGCAAAGCAATGTTTTATAGGACATTTTGGGGGAGACTTACAAATTAAGAATAAAAGGTGACAGAAGAGTCATTGAGGATGATGAACGAAGCAGGTATTAGAGAAGTAGAAGCAGAATCAGGAGAGCCTTGAAAGGCAGATGTGGTGGCTCGGGTGGTGCAGTATAGGTCTCCCATGTAGGAGTCACTAGTAACAGGGAGTACTCAAAACTGTGGTGTGTTTCTTACATATTCATGAATTTTGCAATCATATTTTACACATGAAAGTTCCCATTCATTTCCTGTTTTTGTACAGTATGATAGCTCCAATCCTGTGTCTAATGCTTTGGTTGAACTAAAGTTGTCTGCATGGACAATTTAGATCTGTTATTTATGTTGCTACTACAGATCTTTAGTCATCCCTTGATTTCACTCATGCTTCATCAAGGGCATACTATAATTTCTCTTCAGTTGTTTACGGTTCCTCCACCTTTTTCTGCATGTACACTTACCATTATCTCTAATATTATGAAGCCTGGTAAGCTATATACTGTCTCATTTGACGTAGTGAAAAACCCAGGTGAAAAACTCACGTTCATATTTAGGGCTTCTTCTCTTCCTTGGGGAGTATGGAGGGGATTGGTGTGGCAGCTCTTGGTAGCATTGATAGTGTATGGTAGGTTCTGGGCATATTTTTCATCCTGAAAGTGATCAGGCAGTTAGTTAGGGTTGTTGGGCAGTTGGTAGATGAACCCATTACCAGAACATTAACATGTTTAACAGTCTTGTATATTTTTTAATGAGGGGGCATCACAAAATTTGAAAGTCATTCTTTTCCTACTTTTTCAATACATTGTCTCTATAAAAATGATTTTACATATAACTTTTCTAAGTTCAACCTTTTCCCTTCTATATTTTATTATTATCTTTTTTTTTACTTTTTAGTATTTGAACAAAATATAGTCTTTTGTACCAATACTTGGTGCTTCCCAGGTGACAGTAGTGGTAAAGAACATTCCTGCCAATGCAGGAGATATAACAAGACTCAGGTTTGATCCCTAGGTGAGGAGCATCCCTTGCAAGAGGGTATAGCAGCATACCCCAGTATTCTTGCCTGGCCAATCCTATGGACAGAGGAGCATGTTGGGCTACAGTCAGTAGGGTTGCAAAGAATTGGACACAACTGAAGTTACTTAGAATGCATGCATGCACCTATATTTAACCATTTAGTCTTTTGTTTACTGTGGGTTAGAGCCAATATATTCCCTTATAAGGAGTTATACAGTTGTAACTCTGACATCTCTGAATCCACACACCAAAAACCTTAGTGTTCATCCCAGGTGCAGAATGCAATGTTGTTTATGGTGACAAAGTGTTATGGCAGAAAAACATGGCATAAAGTTATAGGAAATACTAAACAATGGACTGAGAATAATAAGAGTAGAAAAATCTAGCTAACACATTGATAGAGAAAAACTAATTTTTAGCAAAAGTTATGCACATTTCAAGAGATTCCTTGGAAGAGTTGGAGAAAAATGGACAGTCAAAAATGGAGGAATAAACAAAAACTAATGAGTAAAAAGAACTACGTGAATTTAATAGAAACCTTCAGCACCACGTTTTATTAGCTGTCTGCTCTACTGTGTGCTCCTTGATAGACCTAAAAGAATTAACATACAACTTTCAAATACTTTCCTCAGAAAAATAATAACTGTTTCCAATTGAAAACTCCCTTTCTACTGTAGCTCTAAAGCTATTCACTGCAAATCATAAAACAATAAATTGTAGCATTAAAAAAACTAACACTATTTGATTTTGTGACCAGAATTCAGCTTTGTTTAACATGTTCCATCCACACAGTTCACTGCAGAGCAGTTCTCATTTATTGGCTATTTACTCTAAGCCTGGAGAAGAAAGCCCAGAGCAACACTGAAGGACCTGAAAATCAGCATGCTTCCTTTTCCCCAGTCCCACCTAAAAGTGCTTTGTGTCAGGTAGTATTGTGGACTGAATCTGTGTTCTTCAAGTTCATTGTTAGAGCCCTAACTGCCAAAGTACTGTGTTTTGAAAAGGGTTCCAACTTTTTGGGACCCCATGGGAGTTCTCAGGCAAGAATACTGGAGTGGCTTGCTGTTTCCTTCTCCAGGGAATCTTCCAGACTCAGGGATAGAACCCAGGTCTCTGACATTGAGGGCAGATTCTTTACCATCTGAGCCACCGGTGAAGCCCATTAAGGTTAAATGAGCTCTTAGGGTGGAACACTCATCCAATAGGTTTAGTGTCTTCATGAAGCGAAACAGAACACCAGAGAATTCTCTCTGTGTCGCTGTGTCTTTTCCTCTATCTCTCTTCCCCACTGCCCACCCTGTGTGAGGACGAACGGAGAAGCCAGTCTGGGAGGAAAGAGTTCTGACCAGAACCTCACCTTGCTGGCACCCTGATCTGGGACGTCTAGCCTCCAGAACGGTGAGGAAATAAATTTGTTGTTGATTCCACTGAGTCTATTGTATTCTTTTATGGCATTCTTTTTTTTAAATATTTTATTTATTTATTTTTGGCTGTGCTGAGTCTCCATTGCTGCTTTTCTCTAGTTCTGGAGGGCAGGGGCTACTCTCTGGTTGCCGTGCATACGCTTCTCATCGCAGTACCTTCTCTTATTGCCAAGCACAGACTCCAAGGCATGCGGGCTTCAGGAGTTGTGGCTCCCTGACTCTAGAGCGCAGGCTCAGTAGTTGTAGTGCCTGGGCTTAGTTGCTCTTTGGTACGTGGGATCTTCCCTGATCAGGGATCAAACCTGGGTCTCCTGCACTGGCAGGCTGATTCTTTACCACTGAGCTACCAGGGAAGCCCCCTTTTATGGCATTCTTGATGACAAATACTAAATCATTTATTTTAAAAATTTACAAAAGAAAATGAATGAAAGGAAATTGAAAAAGTTATTGCACTTCTTAGGAATCTTTGAGATTTCACAAAACTGATCCTGTTTTCAATTTCCACATCTTATGAGCTGATGGCTTCTTTGACCTAGAGACGGTGTTAATCAAAGTTTGGCTGATGCAGCCTTCTTGTTGAAAGGACAGTATAGCCGTCACTTATGCAAGGGTTCCATCTGCAAGCCTGGAAGGCTACAGTCCATGAGGTTGCAAGAGTCAGACACGACTTAGCAACTAAACCACCACCACCACAGTACTTACAAACTCATGGAACATTATGGTGGAATGCTTAAAGATGTTGTGGGACAGCCTGGAGGCATTGAGAAACAGGTCTGTAAGGGATTCCAGGGGGATATCAAACACGTCAGGACAGCAGGACCGGCATGAGTTGCCTTGGCACAAGAGCAGATTTGACATGATCAGCAGCAGCAGCAGGCAGGACCCTGTTTAATAAAAAACATGAGCCATTCTGAGATGATCTAGTCACCTGATGTTATCAAATCCATCTGGTGGAGGGAAGGCTTCTCTTTCCCTGTTGCTCTGAGCAGGAGTTGGCGCTATAGTAGCTGGGGTGGGAAGGAACGTATTCTGTGTCAATTTAAATGGATGATGATATTTGCACAGATAGATAGTTGGAGAAGTAGGTTACTCCCTGTAATTTTATATTGCTCCCAGAAGTGCTTCTGTGCTCTGCAAACATTTGGAGCTTAATTCTGAGCCAGACTGTTTAGGCCATTTTTAAAAGACAGTTTAGTGTTGGGACTCTGCAGACTCTGGCAACAGGGCCCTCTAGGAATTTGTAATTGTTTCACTCTACATTGACTAATGCTTGAATTTTAGACACTGAAATGACAAGAAAAGTCCAGTTGATCTGTGTGGTTTACCATCACAGTGGGGTAAGAGTAAACACATGACTGACGGATCGCTACTTTTGAGTACAAAGAGAATACTAAGAGAAAAAGGATACTGTACCTTGGATCTGCTCACTCACCTTAGTAACCCGATGCATGTTTTTGATACTTTCCCAAAAGCTTAAACGTGTTAAAATTTGTGTTTCACAAGAACCCTGTGAAATAGCCTTAATCTTCACTATGATCATCAAGTTGTGTTAATGAAGATGTGATGACTTGGAGAGGACAAGTGATTTTCCCCAGGTCCCATTATTAGCAGATACAGGTGACTGGGCACCAGTGCACTCATCTGTTCACTTCCTGATGTCACATCACACATGCCTGTGGCCTTTGGTCCGCATGTGTGTAACCAGGACCACATCAGGAGCTGTGATGACTCTGCTTAAAGAGAAAAATATTTTGTCTTTGACTGCAAAACAAAGCGACCCTAGAATATTGGTTTTATCCACTTGTCCTGCTCTGTCTATAAAACACTCACTGTTACAGTCTCTGACAATTATCAGTGTGGGGGCCTGGTTCTCCTGGCTAGACTTCCTTCTAGGCACCTTGGCGGCTCTTCTACTTTTGTGCATCTTTAATCCTCTCATTACATTTGTTTCTTCAAGAAAACAGCAAATAAATCTCCAAATGGTAATACAAGAATATTACCTGGTCAGCACCCAAGACAACGTCACTGGCTCTGCAAACAAGGCCTGCGCTTTCCTGACTTTGACATTTTAGGGACAAAATTTATCTGTCTGTTCAGGAGTACATCCTGACAACCCATGAGGCTTAGTTTTTGAACCATCTCCAAGCATCTCCTCTTTGATAATAAAACTAGAATTCATGTTTTCATGATGTGTTGTAATATTTCAGAAATTATTCCTGGCACTACCTTTGGCCAAGGAAAGCATAAAATCGTAGACCCTTGCAAGCATGATTTTAATATTACTTTTGCTGTGAGTCCTTTGTACACAAGCAGAATTTAAGACTGAAGTGAGCAAGAATTGAGTATGAACAAGAGAACTGATAAAATAGAGATTTTATCCTCCTGAATGAGACCTGAACATGATTCTTTTTCCAATTTACCAGAAGAGTCATAATTTAATTAAGGATAAGATATCAGCATTTTCTAGATTTTCTCTGCTCTTAGGTAGTTTAAAGAGGCATGGTATCTAAGAATAAAATGGTTAGTTAAAATTAGGTGATGAAAATAAAAGAAGTGGTTCTCAAAGGAAGACATATAAGTTGGAGAAATTTGGGACTATATCTCTCATCAACTAAAGACCTTATTGTGACAGGAAAGGAGAATAATAGCTTATATAACATAGATGTATTTGTGTGCATATATTTCTGTGCATGTATACATGTGTTATGCATAAAAATATGCTTAATTCCTTCATGGAAATTTGAACCTTATAAAATTCGACTTTATAAGAGCTGGTAAATATAGCAGAACACCCAAATTCCTAATGTGGTTGATCATTTATTGGTAGAGGACTAACTATATGATTTGTTTTTCTATTAAAATGTTATTTGTGTGTTTGCTTTGGTAGCACATATATTAAAAAATTGGAATAATACTGAGAAGATTAGCATGGCCCCTGCCCAAGGATGACACACAAATTTGTGAAGCCTTCCATATTTTTCTCTAACAACTTCGAGGGTTGGGACGGGAAGGATGGTGGGAAGGAGGGTCAAGAGCGAGGGGACATAGGTATACCAATGGCTGATTCATGCTGATGTTTGGCCTAAAGCAGTACAGTATTGTAAAGCAATTCCCCTTCAGTTAAACATCAATAAATTCAATTATTAAAACTATTACTGGGGATCATATAACAGGTTCAAATATCCATTGTATGACTAAAGAGGATCTGACTGGAAACTGATGGTGTCAATTATCATTGGTTAGTGATTCATTAACTTTATAGTTGCATGAGAAAAATAAACTAACAAACACTACTATCTGTGATTCCGTGTCTTAGCAAGCTATAATCCTTGTCTGTGTTTGCGTTTAGGAGGCATAGTGCCCAAACTTTGAAACTGAGGCTGTTCCCAGAGGCGCACAGTCGTGAGTCCTGCCCAGGGTGTTTGTTCCTGATGCTGGAGGCTTCTGTTCGCTGGTCTACTAAGGCTGAAATTTTCTCCCCTGAGCATTCTCTGGTTCTATCATGTGCACAAGTCTTTATATTTTGGTTTTCTAATTTGATTCTCTTATTCCTTTAATCAGACTACCAAGTCCCTTTACGATTTATTTTTCAGACCCTTTTGTGCTTTGATCTTTCTGATGCTCATTAGTGTATTTGCTTCCATGTCTACCTCTCTGAGTAGTTTTTAGCGTCTACATAAACCCTACCCTATTCTCTTACTGCCTGGATTTTGGCGTTTTGCATCAGCATATTTTATGAACTTCATTTTCCTTCTGGTGCAGTTTCTGGTATACAGCATAAGCTGGTTGGCTCCTATCTGGCTTTGTCATGTTGTCTCCAAAATTAGAGAAATCTGCTTTCTTTCTAGGCAATACTGCCCCTTGCTTTGAAACCATTGCTAATTTTCTGTTATTTCACTTCCAGCCTCATAAGCTTTGTCTTTCTCAATCTACTGTAACTTGAGTACCATGTGCCTCTATGTTGGTATTACTATTTTAAATAAATATCAACCTAGTATTTCAGAGAATAAAAGGGAATAAAATTACAAGTGTTAGTAATAATGCATTCCCCCAATTTATAATCCAGTAATGCTCCCAGTTTTAACTGACTTTCTATGCATGTATTGTTGAGGTCCCCTACTCATTTTTCCTTACTAGGTGTTTCAATTTTGAAATAGAATGTAGAAAACAATGGAGTGGAAAATTCTGAAAATCACCCTGGATTTTAGATGCCTCAAGGTTAAGTATGTAATTATTACTTTTTTTTAATTAGTAGGGTATTCTGAGCACATATACCTCAGTGTAGAGTGATTGCTATTGAGTGAAGAATGTATACTGTGAACTGCAATCACCAAACAGGTGATTGGAGATAAAGAAAGCAATGCCAGGAAGACACAGGCTTCTGTTCTGGAAGGAAAAACCTTACAGAGTCTCTCATCTACAGTCTACTCTTCAGATTTTTTAAAACACTTGCTCTTCCTCTGCTCATTTAATAATTTGGGTTGTTTTAATTTCTTTTCCTACTGAGTTCCATGAGTTTCTTATATATACTTGTATAGGAAGCCCTTACCAAATATGTGATTTGCAAATATTTTTTTTTTCATTCCATAGGTTGTCATTTCATTTCACTGATGGCTTTTTCTTTACTATGCAGAAGGTTTTGAGTTTGATGTGGTCTCACTAGTTTATTTTTGCAGTTCTTGCCTTTGCTTTGATGACTGAGTTGTTTGAGCTGCTTGTATTTTGGAAAGCAATCCTTTATCAGTTGTTTTATTTGCTATTATCTTCTTCCATGCTTACCAAAACACACAGACTGGCTGAATGGATAAAAAAACAAGACCCATATATATGCTGTCTACAAGAAACCCACTTCAGTCCTAGAGACACATACAGATGGAAAGTGAGAGGATGGAAGAAGATATTCCATGCAAATGGAGAAAAAAAGAAAGCCAGATTGGCAATTCTCATATCAAAAAAAAAAATAGACCTTAAAATCAAAACTATTATAAGACATAAAGAAGGACACTACCAAATGATCAAGGGATCAGTCCAAGAAGAAGACATAACAGTTTTAACTATTTATGTACTCTACATAAGAACACCTCAATACATAAGGTAAACACTAACTGACATTAAAGGGGATATTGACAGTAACACAATAATAGTAGGCATGTTAACACTGCACCTATACAAATGGACAGGTCATCAAAATAGAAAAGTAATAAGGAAACATAAGCCTAAAAGTAAATGTTAGAGCAAACAGACCTAACTGATATCTTAGCACATTCCATCAAATGCAGAAGAATACAATTTCTTCTCAAGTGCACATGGAACATTTTCCTCATCTTGGGTCACTAATCAGACCTCAGTAACTTTAAGGAAATTGAAATTATTTCAAGCATTTTCTCTGACCCAAATACTATAAGACTAGATATTGATAATAGGAAAAAATAAAATTAAAGAACACAAACACATGGTGATTGAACAGCACATTTCTAAATAATGAACAGGTTACTGAAGAAATAAGGGAAATCAAAACATTCCTAGAAACAAAGAACAATGAAAACATGATGATCTAAAACCTACAGGATGCAACAAAAGCAGTTCTAAGAGGGAACTTTATAGTAATAGAAATCCTACCTCAAGAAACACACAAACAGACAACCTAACTTTACATATCTTTAACTCTTTTATATTTCTCTTATCAAAGTCTTAAAGGTTTTCTATAAAATTTTTCAACACCTTGCTTAAGGTTATTTCTAAGTGGTTTATCCTTTTTTGATGCAATAGTAAATGGGATTGTTTTCTTTATTCCATTTTCTATTGTTCATTGTTGATATATAGGTCGGCAACTGAGTTTCGTATATTGAAATATAGGAAACATAATATATGCTACATCTTTAAAGAATAGACATTTTCCCACAAATAAGACATATAGATGATCAAAAGGTATATGACAAGATGCTCAGCATCACTAATAATCAAACAAAATGAAGATCAAAAGCACAAGAGAAATCACCTCATACCTGTTTGAAAGGCTAATACCAAAAATATAAGAAATGAAAAATGTTATTGAGGATGTGGAGAAAAGGAGTGCTTATGCACTGTTGGTAGGGATGCAACTCCCACAGAAACATACTCTGGAGTTTCCACAAGAAATTTAAAAGAGAACAGTTATGTGATCCATTATCCCACTTCTGGATATATAGTCAAAGGAAATGAAATATTGTCTCAAAGAGATATCCCTATTCCCATGCTCATTGCAGCATTGGGTAGCCTTGTTATAGAAACAACAATTTTTCAACAGGTGAATGGATTAAAACAATGTGATGTGACATATATAGGTAAATATTATTTAGCCATTAGAAAAAGAAAGAAATTCTTCCATTTGTGGCAACATGGATGAAACTGGAGGCATTATGCTAAGTGAACTAAGTCAGAGAAAGACAAATACCATAGGATCTCAAGTATAAGGAGTTCCAAAAAAAACAAAAGATGGAACTCAGAGTAGAAAAGTGATTGCCAAAGACTGGAGGGTACGACAAATAGGGAGATTTTTAAAGGTTAAATATTTTCATGTATAAAAAATTAATAAGGTCTGAGGATCTAATTTTGAGTGTAATGATCTAATCATGAGATCTAATTATGAGATTGAACAAGCTCTGGGAGTTGGTTATGGACAGGGAAGTCAGTGTTGCCACAGTCCATGGGGTCTCAAAGAGTGGGACACCACTGAATGACGGACTGAACTGAAGAGAGTGGAACTTACCTGTGTTCTCCTCAAAAAACAAAAGTTAAATATATGTGGTGATGGCAATGTTACTTAATAGAAAAGGAAACTCGTTGCTAATACATGCACAAATAGGGGTGGGCAAGATGACGGAGGGGTGCATGACCTCTCTCCATGGATGCATCAAGAACATCCAAAGACTCAGCAGTTCCCACAGAAGACCAGGTGAATACTGGCAGCACTTCCTGACTACTGAGAAGAAATATCCGGATCCATACAGAACTTGGTAAGAAAAAGGGAAGAAGGGACAAGGAGGAAGGGGAAAGAAGGAGAAGAGCAAGTGGGACCAGCCTGCACCTGGGGGAGAAGGAGCTGAAACACCAGGGAGAGATTCCTGCCTCCATGGCCATCCACTGGGACAGGGGAGGCATTTGAAGCAGTTGGGGAGTGAACTCACTAATCTGTCACAGTCTGAACAGAGTGAGAACCACACAGACAAGCCATGCTGCAGCCTTTCATACCTTGGACAGGGTTGTAAGTCCACTGGTGTCCACAGAAGCTGGAAGCTGGAGCCATGGGGATTGCAGAATGATCCCAGGGAGAGGACTCCTGTTGACCGTGGGGAGTCAGCCAGATGGGATGGGATGGGATGGAGGAAATCTGCTGCATGGAATGCTTCTTAAGGAAAACTATCAGGCCATAAAAGTCGGGTTCCACTGCCTGTGGAGTAGAGCTATCTCTTTCTCGATGCTGGTACCTGCAGGTTGAGCAATAGAGAAAGACCTCAGTGAGGGTGGTCCTTGAGTGCCTGATGCACTAAGCAATGGAGAATTTTGAAAGTCTATATACCCTCCCCTACCCTATTCTCTGTCTACATTTTGGGTTTTAGCACCGTAATATCTTTATGAAATTAAATTTCTTCTGGTAGAGTTTCTGGTTTACAAATTACTCTAACTCCTCACAGCTGGCTCATTCTTGCTGTTTCAGGAAACTTTGAGAACCTTCCTTCCTCTCAAGGCCATACTGCCCTTTCCTTTACTACCATTGCCGACTTCCCATACTTTCACTTCTTGCCTAATATATTCTATGTCTTTCTCTATTCACTATAACTTTAGTAGTATGTGTCCCTATGTTGGTATTAATAATTATAATTAATTATTATCCTGATGCCGTCGAGAACCAAAAGGACTACAGTTACAACAGTAGTAATAAGTTACCCCCAAATTAGAATCCATTAATGCTCTCATTTAAAAATGATTTTCTATCTATATATTATTGAGGTCTCTTAACTCATTTCCCTTACTAGGTGGCTCAATTCTGAAATGAAACATAGAAAACAAAGGAGTGGTAAACTCTGGAAATTACCTTCCTTTTGATATGCCTCATTAGTAAGTATGCAAATATTAGTTGTTGTTTTTTTTCCCCAGTGGGGCTGTTCTTAGTACATATTATAGCTCACTGTGGGATGACTGCTATTGACTGAAGAACGTACACTGTGAACTGTAATTGTAAAACAAGTGAGTGGAGAATAAGAAAGTAATGCCAGGAAGGCATAGGCTTTTGTTGTTGTAGAAGAAAAACCTTGCTGTGTCTCTCATCTACAGGCTAATGTTCAGATTTAATGAAACTGTCACTTTTCTTATGCTCCATTAAAAATTTGGATTATTTTTGGTTTTCTATCCTTGAGTTGTATGTGTCATGTATTTTTGGACATTAAGCCCTTATCAAATATATGATTTGAAAATATCTTCTGTCAATCTGTAAATTTCCATTTGATTTTGTTGATGTTTCTTTGTTTGGAGTTTGATGTCGTCCCACTTGTATGTTTTTGCAGTTGTTGCCTTTGCTTTTGGTGTGAAACCCAAAAACTCATTGCAAAGACTGATGGCAAGAAGATTACCTCGATGTTTTCTTCTAGGGGTTTAATCGCTTAAAGTTCTTTGTTCAACTTTTTAATCCCTTTTTAGTTGACTTTTGTGTATGGTAAAAGACAGGGGCATAGATTTTCATAGGACTATCCAGTATTTCCAGTGTCATTTTTGAAAACTTGTCCTTTCCCCACTGAATATTCTTGGCTCCTTTTTCATAAGCTAACCAACAATATATGGATGTGCATTTCTTGCTAGCTTCTCTGTTCTTCTGTATTGATCTCTGTGTCTGTTTTCCTGCCAGAAGCAAATCATTCTGTTTTGATTACTATAGCTTTCTAATACAATTTCACTCCAGCACTCTTGCCTGGAAAATCCCATGGACAGAGGAGCCTGGTAGGCTGCAGTCCATGGGGTCACCAAGAGTCGGACATGACTGAGCGACTTCACTTTCACTTTTCACTTTCATACATTGGAGAAAGAAATGGCAGCCCACTCCAGTGTTCTTGCTTGGAGAATCCCAGGGACGGGGACAGGGAAGACTGGCATCTTGCAGTCTATGGAGTCACAAAGGGTCAGACATGACCAGGCAACTGAACAACAGTTTTATACAAGTTGTAGAAGTTTCTTTTTTCTGTTTTGTGAAAAATGCCTTGGAATTTTGAAAGAGACTGCAGTGAATATGTAAATAGCTTTGGGTAGTATGGATGTATTAACAATATTAATTCTTCCAGCCCATAAATATGAAATATATTTCCTTCTGTGTCTTTTAAACATTTCTTTCATGTGTGCCTTGAATGTTTTCATACATAGATCTTTCAACACCTTGCTTAAATATATTTCTAAGTATTTTATGTTTTGATGCAATTGTAAATGGATTATTTGTATTTCTGTAATTTGTTTTGGTGTATGGAAAGGTAACTGAGTTTTATATATTCAAATACAGTATACAAAATGCATGCTATTTTTTACAGAGTAAACAATTTCCCCCCCAAATAAGATACAGACAAAAAGAATGCCCAAGAAATATATGACAAGATGCTCAAAATCACTATCAGTGAAGTGCAAATCAAAAATACAATATACACCACCTCTTTCTTGTTTAAATGGCTTTTACCAAAAAGTAAGAAATAAGTGTGGTTGAGGATGTCTAGAAAATGGAGGTCTTAATGGATTATTGGTAGGAATGTTTATTGGTGCAACTCCCATGGAATACCTTCTGGAAGTTTCTCACAAAATTCCACAAAGAACTGTTATGTGCCCATTAATCCCACTCCTGTATATTTGTTTATTTCTGCATATATATTTAAAGGAAATGAAATAGACATCTCAAAAAGAAATCTGCACTCCCATGTTCATTGCATCAATATTCACAGTAGCCAGGAAACAACCACTTATGGGAACAATCTAAGTATTTGTTAGCAGGTAAAAAGATTACAACAATGCGACATGATATATATATATGTGTGTGTGTGTGTGTGTCTGTGTCTGTGTGTGTGTGTATGTGTGTGTGTGTGTGTGTGTGAATCATATTTAGCCATTAAAAAAAAGTCCTCCATTTGTGGCAGCATGGATGAAATTGGAGGGCCTAATGCTAAGTGAAACATGTTAGAGAAAGACAGTTACTCTATGATCTCAATTGTAAGGAATCTAAAAAGAAAAAAAAAAATGGAACTCAGAAACAGCATAGGTAAGTGATTGCCAAGGCTTGGAGAGTGGGAGAAATAGGGATGGGTTTGTAAAAGGTTATACATTTTAACATATGAAAATTATAAAGTCTGAGGTGACTATAACTGATAAAATTGTGTTGTATAATTGATGCTGTCTAAGAGAGTGGAACTTACCTGTGTTCTCTTCAAAAAATAAAAAGTAAACATGTCAGATGACAGGAATGTGACTTATTAATAAACAGGAAAGATCTTTTCTAACACATATGTAAATGAGGGTCATCACTATGGCAGAGGGGTAGGTGGAAATGGCAAGTATACTGGAGTGGGTTGCCATTTCCTCCTCCAGAGGAGCTTCCTGACCTAGGGATTGAACCATCTCCTGTGTCTCCTGCATTGCACGCAGATTCTTCAGCTTTTGAGCCATCAGGGAAGTCCTAACAAAACTACCATATGTCCTAGGAATTCTACTATTGGGCATATACCCTGAGAAAACCATAATCCATAAAGACACGTGTACCCAAAATTCATTGCAACAGTGTTTACAATAGCCAGGACATGGAAGCAGTCTAGACGTGCATTGAGAGAGGAATGGATAAAGAAGGTGAGGTACACCTATACAAGGGAATTTTAATTAACTTTAAAAAGAAGCGAATTTGGGTCACTTGAGCTGAGGTGGATGAACCTGCAGCTTGTTATGTAGAGTGAAGTAAGTCAGAAAGAGAAAACCAAATATTGTATATTAATGTGTATATGGAATCTAGAAAAATGGCACTGGTTAATGTATTTTCAGGGCAGGAAGAGAGACACAGACAGAGAAGAGATTTGTGGATACAATGGGGGAAGAAGAGGGCAAGTTGAATTGAGAGAGTAGCATTGATACATAGTACATTACCATATATAAAAAATTAATAGATAGCTAGTGGGAAGTGGCTGAGTGACACAGGAAGCTTAGCCAGTGCTCTGTGACAACCTAGAGATGTGGGATGGGGTGCGTGGTAGGAGGATTCAAGAGGGAGGGGATACATGTATACTTATGGCTGATTCACATCGTTGTACAGCAGAAACCAACACATTGTAAAGAAATTATACTCCAATTAAAAGCAAATTTAAAAAATAATATATACATATATCGAATTATCAAGTTACATACTTTAAATATCTTACACTTTTATTTGCGAATTCTGTCTCAAAAAATACTCTGCTTGCTAGTCACTATTCATGACATTTGATTTATATATGTCAGTGTCTACATAGGAAAAACAAAAACTTTGCAGTATCTGCTGAGATAGGCAAAATGGAGACTTTTTCGATGCTTAAATATCACTTAAGCAAAAGGATTAATAATTAAGTAGTTATCAGTGGATGACTAGCCCCTCAGCCTCTGGCCTCACTTTTAACTGGACCCTCTTCTCCTCTTTCTAGTGCTTTGGTAGGTTCCTTATCTTTGAGGGCAAATTTAACAAGTCAGCTTCCATACAAATGTTATAACTGGGTGCTTAGTCCCCAGAGGTGACAAAGTCCCTTATACTTGAACCTGCCTGTGTGAAACAAAAGCCTCCCAGAATCATTCATGTTTTTAAGGAGATCCAAGAGGCTGAGGGTAGCACTGAGGGGGAAGTTTTGTTTTCCAAGCTGGATCCTCTTGTCAGGACTAGATCAGGGGTGTGTGAAATTTTTCAGGCTGCTTGAGCAGCATTGGCTGTTTTATGCTTGCACACATATGCCCATCACACACACACAACACACCCCACATAATAAATGACTGGCATGAAAGGAAAGTCAGGTTCCCATTTTCCAGTGACTGAAGATAAAAAATTTAGACTGATCTTGTTGCCCTAATTCTCTTCTTTTCAGAGTAAAATGTGAATAAAAAACGTGAAAATCCCACACAAAATCTTCAAATCAGAAGAGAATTTTAACGTTCCTCCTTCATTATCTTAAAATAAAAATATTCAACAAATATAAATATGAATACATCAATACATTCATACAGATATACATAAAGGGTAGCTGAAGGATCTTCTAACAAGGATGTCATTAACTTTGGTGTGGAAGGTCTGTGACAGTGTTATGATGACCAGTCACTGAAGGTTTGACATTTTTCATGGGGTTGAAATATATTTTTTCTTCCGGACACTTCAGATCATAAAGCCTTTGTGGGGCTACAGCAAAAACCGAGAAACTTGCTCTTGTTTTGCTATCACTACCTCTGATTTTTTAACCTCTGGGGGTGTCTTATCAACAGAAGTCTCATCTGAAATGGCTGCTGTTAAAATGAACATGTGTTGCATTTGAAAAGATATTTGTATTATTTGTTACTATAAAGCTGAAATTTTTGACTACTTTTCCATTCTGTAGGAAATTTTACATTTTAAAATATGAGTGCTTGTAGAATTAAAGATTTTAAAATTTAATTTAAAAAAATAATAAATAAAATAAAATAAAATTATAAAAAAATAAAAGCAAAAAAAAATAAAGTTATATGGACTTTGCATAAGAGTTTTAAAAAATTAATGCTTTGATCAATATTTGGAACTAGAAAATAGGATTGGGGTGACCTGATTTCTCTCAGTCCTTTGCTTGGTTACAGAGTGGGGACCACATCCGATGGTGACCATTCTGCTCCTCATACAATTCCTGGGAAGTCAGTCCACAGTCTCCTTTAATGATCCACCCCAGGACTCAACAACCCAGATTGTTAACATTTCTTATTATATATACCTTGAAGCTTGAAGTCATTCCATGTTTTGTTTTCCATTTTCCATGGAATTTGAAACCTCTTTAATCTAATAATTCCTAGTACACTTTTTTGTGATTATTAAAGGATCTTGAACATAATTTTCTAAGGATAAGCCATCTTCAGCATTTAGCATTTCTCATGTCTTCCTTTCCACTCTATATTTTGTATATTTGGTACACGAATAAATAATCATGATTGAAATTGTTTCAAAGCTTCATAATTTACAAAGCAATTTTTATATCCATGCTGGTCTTAGTCTCATTGTGATAAACAAGGAGACAAGGGTTTTATGCACCTAAGGAAGAAAGAAACCTGGGAAGCAAGGAAGGAAGTTAAGGTGATGTGTAATGAAGGGTTGAATAGAGCAGGAAATGGATGTAAGAACATGAAATAATGGGATGCTTACATATTTCAGTGGCCAAACTATGTAAGATAGATGGGTCTGCAAAGAACAATTGCCCTTTTCTGATTCACTAATTTTTGTAGCAAAATCAAAGCCTCATATTTTTTGCAGACTCTTGCCTGATTGAATCCCATCCTGACAAAGTTGGCACACAGATGCTCCGCACACAGGTGTGTACACAGACCTTGACAAGTGAAATGAGCTGATTTGCATTATGGCTACCAAACGTTCTTCGGTCTGCCCCTCTTTCCCTTCAATATTCTGTACTCTTCCTGCATGTTCTGCCGGGTAGGATGTGGGAAATGGGTAGCTCAAACACCCGCATTAAAAGTTGTGGGGATAAAGTTGACTCCATTACAAATTAAAGTTACATTGCTGGTTCAGCAATAAAGAACCCACCCGCCAATGCAGGAGACCTGGGTTTGATTTCTGAGTGAAGATCCCCTGGAGAAGGAAATGGCAACCCACTCCAGTATTCATGCCAGGGAAGTCCCATGGACAGAGGAGCCTGGTTGGTTACGGTCCACAGGATTGCAAAAGGATCAGACACAAATTAGGGACTAAATAGCAAAATCAGGGAAGTCTTTCTCCCATCATTCCCTCTTTCTGGCCACTGCTGATTATGATTTAAAAACCAGAGATTTGGAGTTGTAGGTGAAAATCAGAAATATATACTAATTTTCCAATTGAAGGAGGAATCTGTAAACTCAGTCCATAAATGTTTAAAATCTTAGAACTTCATTAAGTTGTGATGACTACAGTGAGACAGTCAAGGCTGAGAAATAGAAGCTCAGCCTTCTCTCCCCAGCAAGACAGCTGCCAGATGATGCTGTGCTCTGAGCTTGTTCTCTTGGCCTCTGTTCTGCTTGTCTCCTGCATGTAGAGCAAGAAAACTTAAAAAGCTATTAGGGTTTGGGGGGCTCAGATACTCAGTGGCAAACATTTTCCTCAATCCCACAAAGAAAACAACTTTTTTCTTTTGGAAAATTTAAGGAAATATTTATGGACCTTCAAGTTTATAAAACCATCTTGTCCTTTGTAGTTTGCAGGCTGGTTGCTTTGAGAGTTCAAAGTTTGGACTGATCACACCAGTATTGTTTCCACTCCCTCCTTCTTGAATAGTTCAATTTAGTTTCTATAGTAATACCTAAGAAGCTAGTCTTTTAAACTTACTGGACAACTTGTAAAAATCAGTAGGATTTAGGAGAATGTACCTGTTGTTTTTAAAGGCACTTTTACCGTTTGACTCTTGCCGCATTAAGGAGTCCAGTTGGTGACCTCTGAGTTTCCACTTAGCTTAGCTTCTTTGTGGAAACACTGCGTAATTTGGATTTTGTTTTAGCAGTTGGTGACTTTGACCCCTCTCACTAAAGTGTTTAGGCTGAGGAGGACTCAAAAGACCTTTCTGATGCGATATTACCAACCTCCTCCAAGCTAGCGTAGTCTTCCTCTCAGCATAGCAAACCCTTATATAGAAATGGTTTCCAGCCTCCATAGAGTGTTCTGGTGGAGCAACTCAGATCAAAGGCTTGATATTTTAAAAACGTACATTCATATTGCAGAGCAAAAAAAAAGTGTTATGCAAAGCAATAATATCACTTCAAAGTGACTCAAGTTTGTTCTCAATTTCAAAAGAAAATGGAGAAAATGAGAACAGGGTGTATAAATATTCTCTGCCTAATTCTATTTGTAACTGAGCTGAAATCTCAACTATCCTTTTACTGCTAGTGATGGGTCCCCAAGGACTCTGGGTGTAAGGCAATCTGCTTATAAATTGCCTGTACCTGTGATAATCTTTTATACTTAGATTACAAGGGTGACAAACTTCTATCCACATCACACTTTTGGAATGCAAATTAGTTACACTTTATTGAAGGAATAGCATTTTAGGGAAGAATATAAAATGAGAAACAGAGATAATGTGGATTCTCCCTTTAGATCCCTTTAGTCCCAGAAAATTAGTTGTACTTGTGGGATGTTTCACTGTTGTTATTATAGTATTTGTTGAGTACCCATTTTATGGGTGTCTGTCATTCTTCTAGGTAGAGTATAATTGTATCTTCAGATTACACAACATTTTATGGATAACGCTCTTTATTTTTTTCTTTGCATGTTCAACATGCTTTATGATAACAATAGAAAAAGTCTTCTGTGTGCATCCACACATGCAAATGTTTTAACATATTATATTGGTGCTTACTTGACATATGTATCTTGCATACATTATCTGATTTGCTAGAAACTAAATAATAACCATTTTGTGATGAAAATTAACTCTCCTGACAACTCTTTCTTTCCTCATATTCTTTCCTGAAATAATGATGGTGAACTATAATATTGTGGAAGTCTATGTTCAGAATGTAAAGCTCAAAACACGAGACTCAGTGTCTGAATCTTGAAGTCTGATCTGTTCCTTAACTTTGCCTTAACCCGTTAGACATTATGTCAGCAGTTAGGTAAGGCAACATTTTTCCTTCCACAACAGTAGCTCTTATTTTGCTTCTCAACCTCTGATAAATCTACTTGTTTGCATCCTCTTTCCAACACAGTGCTAACATGTCAAAGTTCATATGTAGACTGAGATGAAAACTGAACTGTGGATCTTTTTTTTTATTATTTATTATCATTTTTTTTTTTTACTTTACAATATTGTATTGGTTTTGCTGTACATCAACATGAATCTGCCATGGGCGTACACGTGTTCCCCATCCTGAACCCCCCTCCCACATCCCTCCCTGTACCATCCCTCTGGGTCATCCCAGTGCACCAGCCCCGAGCATCCTGTATCAGGGACTGGCGATTCAAATTGTGGATCTTAAATGATACTACACAGTCATTTGTTTGGAAAATGGGGAGACTCCAGATTGGGCAGTTACAATGCACAGATATTTGTCTAAACTGGTTCTGGATCTGACTCATCTATGACTGAATCTTGGTTACCAGACGTGCATTTCATTTTTACTTAAACTCCGAAAGTGCTTCAGAGATTTTGATCAGGTTCTTTTGAATTTACTTTCAGTTAGTCCCCTTAGACACAGTTTATAGATTAAGGGGAACCTCCCAACACTTTGCAGAATGAAATTGCATCCCCTAAAATGGTTCCTCCTTGTATTGCTCAGTGACTGATTGGTGTATAAAAGCAGGCTGACTTGGGCTGTTTTCTTTCCAACTGTTTTGTAGTCAGTAGAAAAGCAAAGGGCTCTGTAAGCATAGTTGAGTGAATACACAGCTAGAGGCTCAAGATTTTAGAGTCACCTTTTGCTTACTCACTTCTCCTTTTCTGTCCTCATATCACATCTGTCACCAGTTTTCAAAGACGGTTCCTCCAGAGAGTGGGCGTTTCTACTTGCCTCTGATGTGAAATGCACTGAAAATAGTTTTGAGCTTTGACAGACATATCAACTTCAGTTTTTCTAACTGGAAACACCAAATAAACTCTGATTGGGGATTACTGACCTCATGTCTGCCAACGGGTTGATCCATGGTTGCCATCACCATTTAGAAAAGTACATTTGAAAATATCACATGATATGAGTTTCAGTTGCAAATTTTGGAAATCTTCAATCCATCTGTTGGTCATAACTGAGAAATTTAGAAAATGTCTGAAACTGTATCTATGCACTTTTATATACTGTTTTATATATAGATATAATTTATGTATATAAACTTAATTATGCTTATATATATTTATAAATTGCTAGGTTTATTGTATTAAATACTTTTTACCTTTATCAAGAAAGCGCAAAACCAACTTCATTCTTTCATGTTATTGTGTTTGGTCTTTCCTCTTAACCTTCTGAATCAAGTTCTAGTTTTCACTCTAAATTGAGTAGAATCCACACCAAGCTTGTTTTCTTCCCCAGCTTATTAAATACTTCATCATGGGGTCAACTTCTAGCACTTTCTGACCTCTAAGTTTCACCAGAGAAAACCCACAGTTTACCTAAAACCATCATGAGAGTCTGCCACCCTTGTCATCTTGATCATTTGTTTGATATTTTTATACTAACCATGCATTTATGGATAATTAGACACATATATCCATGCTTTTCTGCAATATTATGGCAAAAGCCTTGGTCAGTGGTTTTCACGGGGAGTGAGGAAGCTATATTTTTAGTATTAGAGTGATCCCTGGGGCCTGGGCAAAATGCAGATTGCAGAAAAGAAGACATGATCATTCCAAGAACTTTGGCCTTTGACCCACAAATATATCCTAATGGGTCTCTGACTGAATTTCCTCAGTGATTCTTATCACAATAAAACTGACAAGCATGAGTTCTTCTGAAATGTTTACACTGTAGATTCTTAACCACATGTGAACACCACTGAAGTATTTACACATAATCTTTGGATTCTTAAAGTTCACAAACATTTGTCTGACCTTGAAAAAGGCCAAGGGGAAAGTATATGGAATTCCAAATCTGGAATAACTGAATAAATGAGATAATGTATCTGATAATTCTCTGTGACTTGTAACTATAAGACCAATGTTGATCATTGCATGTACAGTCTGATTATTTTCTTTAGGTTCTATGGAATAAGATTTAGGTTAAGTCAGATTATTTGGTTTCTGTATGTGTCATAGTGAAACATAAATTGAATTAGATTCATATAACTGATTCTGTTCTTGCTTTGGTATACCAGTTGTCTGTTGGTTCTACACACCTTCTACTCCTATCTCTAGGGAATGTTTCTTTCCTTTGCTTTCTGCCTGTCTCTTTCTCTTAGAAATCATTTATTCCCCAACTGAGTCTATGCTTTGGGGGTGGGGCTAACCCTGTTTCCTCACTCCAAGAACCACCAGCTGTCTTGATCTGAGCACTCAGATTTCATCTGATTTGGTCATGGTGGACTTTGAATAACACTAACTTAAAATACTTTCCTCTGGGACTTTGCTAGAACTCTGGGATGAGTAAAGATACAGCTTCTAGCAGTTGAATTTTCTGTCCTGTGGGGACATTCTGCTTGTCAACCAGGAGCTAAGGAGAGGGATGGAGTAAACAGACACATTCCTGATAATAAAGGCTGGACTCTGCCTCCTCCCATTCTCCAAGTCAGTTCCACTGAACTCCCTGCTCTGTGGTCCAAAGAATGTCTCCATCTTTTTGTCTGTTTAATTTGTTTCCGAGAAGCTTCTGTTCCTGGCAATGGAATGTTCTGGTTTCTTTTCACCATCATTCACTGGCTGGCTACTGGTTGTGTTACCTCAAACTTGACAGCCATGTTTCCTCAGGTTCAGTGTTTTCATGTGCAAAATTAAATTATAGCATTTAGAAATCAAACAAACAGTATACAGAAATGAAAATATTTCAGGAGTCTTATCAAGTTATGGGAGTTGGGTGCTATTAAATGAGTTGTTTTCAGCTTAGATCCAAAGAAATGGGAGAAGGGGGCAACTTTGCAACTTAAGCAGAGTTTTACAGAGGAGGACACCTTGAAGAAACAGTGATTATATCTGGAAAATTTAAGAGGAGGGAGCCAGGGGAATAAGTTCACGGATCTCATTCTGTTTCCTTCCATCCATCTCCTGCTAGGGCTTCCCATTTGTTGATCCCAACAGGAAGACAGGAAAATAAGGGGGCCTGTTGTTGTGGTCACTAGACCATCCCACAGAGACCATAAACATGGTGGAGAAGGAAGAAAGTATATCCAGAAGGGCAAAGAGAAGGAATCTGGCATGGCAGATAATCTTGGACTTGTTTTTCAGTTCTAAAATTAAATAAATGAATGAATAAAGTGCTAGAAGGACATGACATTGGGATTCATTTGGATTAATGGACACCTATGAGTGAGGAAAGAGGAGGGAAATCTTATATTACTCCCCCCTCTTTTCTGCACATTTATTATTCCAGTTCATTAAAAGCATGCCTAATTAGGCCAATGATGTTTCACTGTTTCAAATGACATGGCAAAAGAGTTAGGTAATTTACTAGTTAAATTAGACAATAAATTGATTCAAATTATTCTTGAGAGTTGATTTTAAAAATTAGAATAGTACTTTGAGTGTTGATTTTGAAAATAGATTTAGACAAGTGTGTTTCTTTTGTATGCAGTAGAATTGAATAGCTTTAACTTACTCAACTAACATGTGCTTGAAAATAAATCAGAAAAGTAGACTCACAGATGTGCAAAAGAACTAGCGGTTAGTAGTGGGTAGGGGTTAATTTAGGGACAGGGGTGCAAACTATTGGATATAAGAAAGGCTGAAGGATGTTTTGTACAACATGGGTAATGTAGCCAATGTTTTGTAGTAAATATAAGTAGAAAGTAACCTTTAAACATTATATATATTGTTTTAAAAAAGCAGAAGACAAACAATCATTTATTTTTTAAAACTAACCACTAAACGGAGGCCTAGTGTTTCATCTGGTTTCTCCACTAAAGAGGTAGGAATTTGTCTAAATCCTTGAGGAAGCCTGACCGTGTTAGGCTTATTGCAAGACCACAAAGTACATATAAAACCACATATACCATTTTTTGTGGGTGATTTAAAGAATGTTCAAGAGTAAGTTTTTCTCCATACAAATTTTCCTACTTACTTAATTCCTGAGTAACATAGAGCTCCATTGTAATGGCACAAAAGAATATTTAGAGTTGTTGTTTAGTCCTAAATCATGTCCAACTATTTGCAACTCTACAGACTGTAGCACACAGACTCCCCTGTCTTTCAGAATATTCAGAGAGAATAATTCTTTATAAAGATATGAAGGTCTTACAAATTTAGATAAAAGCCCATTCAACTCCCGTTCTTTTGTTAGAACTACATGCTCATAGATAGGAAGTCTAAATGTGTGCGTGTTAACCTATAAAACAGAAACACCACCTTCCTCCTGGGTGATAGTGATGGTCAGTGTCTATAGCTAAGGAAGTAAAACAGGCTTCTTCTGTTGTGGGATGGTTCTCCTGTGCCCTGCCCACCAGAGAGGTCTGTGTGTGGCCATCTCCATCTATGCGTACCTTGTCTGTGGGTCAACCACAGTTCTATAGCACCCCTGCCAAAATCTTTGTCTTGGCCACTGAAGGAGCAAACTGCAGAGTCTCAAGATTTTATTCCATCCCAAAATGTTTCACCTGAAATACATAATCCATAGGAGTAAAAACAGACTCCCTGGAAAAGAACACAAACTGTGATCAAGATTATGGTCTTGAACATCTTCATAAATTTAAGAGAAAAATCTCACCAAACGGATTGATATATATTTTCAAATAACATTTTTTTATTGACTGCCCGCATGTAACGGTGGAGCATTCATAATCTGGAGGACACACTGCAGACTCTTTCCACATACTCAGCCTCCTGCTATATTCCTTTCCCTTTGCATTGGTGAACTGCAGTCTTTGTACCCAATAGTAGAGAGCAATGATAAGGGATTTGACCCAGAAATAAATTCAACTTCACATCAGTTGTAAGAGTGTGAAGTGTTGTTTCACTCTAAAGATAACTATTTTCAGTCTTTTGAGTTTGTTCTATGCACTAGGCAGTATAAGAGATGCTTAATGTAGTCTACATTGTCACATTTATATTTTTATTCACACCATCATACATGGCAGGGATGATTCTCTAGTTATTTTATAGCTAGAAAACGTCTTTCTCTCTTGCTTTGCTTATCCATTCTACATATTAGACTTTGTTGTAAGTTTTAAACATTATTTTACTTAAATCTTTTAAAGATTTCTTTTCTTTCTAGACCTTCTACCACAAACTGCTCCAACAATCTCCAGGGTGATCCCCAGTCCCTGCATTAATATCCCTGAAATCCCCTTCTGCTCCCTTAAATACTGGCTCCATTCTTCAGCCGGACCTTGTTTTAAACATAGATATATAATCATGCCTCTGCTCCTAAACCCTTGGATGGCTACCCTTTTCCCTAAAGACAGCCTACTTTTCTTCCCGCTGTTCCTGGGTCTCTCCTGGATCTGGCCCTTGCCTGGGCTTCAGCTCCCCTCCTGTCCCGTCCTCTCCTCTCTCCAGTCCAGCTACACCACACCTGACCAGTTCCCTGAACATACCATGGTCCTGCACTATCTTCCTTGCCTTGTTTTGCTCTGCCTAGAACGTTTTTTCCTATAGTTTGTTCAGCTTCCTCCCATGTGTCTTTTAGACTGTTAGCTTCTGCTTCAGTTCCTTGGACAGTGACTCCTAACCCTTTAGACTAGGAGCCGAGTTCTTGCTCTTTGCTCCCACAGTGTGAATCCTTCCTGTTTCCCCATCTCTTCATGTTTGCGATTACTTGTTCAAATACCCGTGTTTTCCACTAGAATATAATCTTAATGAAATCAGTGACTTTAGCTGTCCCATTTATCAAAGTATTTTTTTTTCTGTAATGTAGAATCTGGTGCTTGGGAAGCACTCAGTAAACAGTTGTCAAATGCATAAATGTTTTTAAGGAAACAGAAAACTGGAGAGGTTGAATCACTTGCCCTGAGTCATACAAGGTATACCTCTGGCCACACCTGGATTAGAACCCATGTGTGTTAATCAAAACAGTCCAGCTTTCCTCCATTTGACTGTGACCATGGGGAAAGGGCTGGTATGACTAGAAAGGTTCATTACTACTTTTGCTGTTTTCTGCACTTGGAACAGTATTTTGGACCCAGTTTTATATAATTGATGGTTCTAAGATCTTTGTGATAATAGAACATATACTTTAGAAAGCCCAGAGATAAATCCACACACATATGGACACCTTATCTTTGACAAAGGAGGCAAGAATATACAATGGAGTAAAGACAATCTCTTTAACAAGTGGTGCTGGGAAAACTGGTCAACCACTTGTAAAAGAATGAAACTAGATCACTTTCTAACACCGCACACAAAAATAAACTCAAAATGGATTAAAGATCTAAATGTAAGACCAGAAACTATAAAACTCCTAGAGGAGAATATAGGCAAAACACTCTCAGACATAAATCACAGCAGGATCCTCTATGATCCACCTCCCAGAATTCTGGAAATAAAAGCAAAAATAAACAAATGGGATCTAATTAAAATTAAAAGCTTCTGCACAACAAAGGAAACTATAAGCAAGGTGAAAAGACAGCCTTCTGAATGGGAGAAAATAATAGCAAATGAAGCAACTGACAAACAACTAATCTCAAAAATATACAAGCAACTTATGCAGCTCAATTCCAGAAAAATAAACGACCCAATCAAAAAATGGGCCAAAGAACTAAATAGACACTTCTCCAAAGAAGACATATGGATGGCTAACAAACACATGAAAAGATGCTCAACATCACTCATTATCAGAGAAATGCAAATCAAAACCACAATGAGGTACCACTTCACACCAGTCAGAATGGCTGCGATCCAAAAATCTGCAAGCAACAAATGCTGGAGAGGGTGTGGAGAAAAGGGAACCCTCCTACACTGTTGGTGGGAATGCAAACTAGTACAGCCACTATGGAGAACAGTGTGGAGATTCCTTAAAAAATTGCAAATAGAACTACCTTATGACCCAGCAATCCCACTGCTGGGTATACACACCGAGGAAACCAGAATTGAAAGAGACACATGTACCCCAATGTTCATCGCAGCACTGTTTATAATAGCCAGGACATGGAAACAACCTAGATGTCCATCAGCAGATGAATGGATAAGGAAGCTTTGGTACATATACACGATGGAGTATTACTCAGCCGTTAAAAAGAATTCATTTGAATCAGTTCTGATGAGATGGATGAAACTGGAGCCGATTATACAGAGTGAAGTAAGCCAGAAAGAAAAACACCAATACAGTATACTAACACATATATATGGAATTTAGAAAGATGGCAATGACGACCCTGTATGCAAGACAGGAAAAAAGACACAGCTGTGTATAACGGACTTTTGGACTCAGAGAGAGAGGGAGAGGGCGGGATGATTTGGGAGAATGGCATTCTATCATGTATACTATCATGTAAGAATTGAATCGCCAGTCTATGTCTGACGCAGGATACAGCATGATTGGGGCTGGTGCATGGGGATCACCCACAGAGATGTTATGGGGAGGGAGGTGGGAGGGGGTTTCATGTTTGGGAACACATGTAAGAATTAAAGATTTTAAAATTTAATAAAAAAAAATAAAAAAATAAAAAAATAAAAAAAAAATACAGTGGATCTGAGAAAAAAAAAAAAAAGAGTATTTTAAAATTACAGATGCCTGCTTAGTGATATTTCTACATTTCAAAAAGTTATATGATCTAGAATGTTCTTGTGAAATCTATCATTAACTACTTTTAATTTTCATCTTGAATTTTCTGTTAAAATTAAAGTAAGTATTTTTTGTTTTGTCTTTTTTTTTTTCAATCGTCTTCTAAGGTCCTCCAAGGTGGCTCAGATGTTAAAGAATCCACTTGCAATGAAGGAGACCTGAGTTTGATCCCTAGGTTGGGAAGATCTCCTGCAGGAGGGCATGAAAACCCACTTCTGTATTCTTGCCTGGAGAATTCCATGGATGGAGGAGCCTGATGGGCTACAGGCCATGGAGTTGCAAGGAGTCGCACACGACTGAGTGAATCAGACACACATACCACGCTGCTAAGTGGCTTCAGTCGTGTCTGACTGTGTGCGACCTCATAGATGAATGGCAGCCCACCAGGCTCTGCCGTCCCTGGGATTCCCCAGGCAAGAACACTGGGGTGGGTTGCCATTTCCTTCTCCAAGGCATGAAAGTGAAAAGTGAAAATGAAGTCGCTCAGTCGTGTCTGACCCTCAGCAACCACATGGACTGCAGCCTTCCAGACTCCTCCGTCCATGGGATTTTCCAGGCGAGAGTACTGGAGTGGGTTGCCATTGCCACTATCAACTATTTAGTCACTATAAGGGTGTGTAGGGTGTGGAGGTACCCCAAGTTTATTTATATGCAGATACTTTTAATGTATTGGTTATGGACTAACCATAAAGAAATCTTGCTATTTGTGATAACATGAATGAATCTTGAGTGCCTTATGCTATATGAAATAAGTCCGAGAAAGAAAAATGCTCCATGACCACACTTAAATGTAGACTCAAACAACAACCACGAGGAACAAAACATAAATATAGAGAAGAGATTGGTGGTTTCCAGACGTGGGGTTTGGGTGGGCAGCCAACGTGAGTGAAGTGGGTTAAAAGGTACAAATTCACAGTTATATATAAGTCATGGGGATATAACACAGGGCATGGTGACTCTAGCTAATAATAGTTTATCACACACTTGAAAGTTGCAAAGAGAGTAGATCTTAAAAGTTCTCACCACAAGAAAGAAAGAAATAACAATGTGTGATGATAGATGTTAACTAGATTTACTGTGGTGATTACTTTCCATGTGAGGCAGCAAGGAAGCCCCTATTTGCAGTATATACAAATAACAAATCATTGTGTTGTGCATCTAAAACTTGTGTGATGCTAAATGTCATTATATTAATATCTCAATTTTAAAAATACACCAAGAAAAAAAAGGAGAGAGAGACTTTGATCATATGCATTTCTATGTTCCTAGTGGTCTTATTTCACCTATATTAATTGACCTAAGAATCTATGCCCACATAGCCCTGAATAACATGATGACTTGAGAAATTTTATTGACAAGAAGAGAGAAAAGGAAGAGAGTCTAAGTTTTAATATTCATGCAACAGGCATTTGACCTTAGAAAGCAGAAAATAAGACTTCCCAGATTTTACTGATAAACCCTCTGCCCTTTGTCCCAGTACTGAAAAATGAAAGTGAAACCCACTCAGTCATCTCTGACTCCTTTTGACCCCATGGAATATATTGTCCAGGTCAGAATACTAGAGTGGGTAGCTGTTCCCTTCTCCAGGGAATTTTCCTCACCCAAGGATTGAACCCAGGTCCCCTGTATTGCTGGTGGATTCTTTACAAGCTGAGCCACAAAGGAATATGCCAAGAAATGAGGAAATACTCAATTTTCCACTCTTATTTAGTCAGGGTAAAGCAACCCAGGAATATGCTTGTGTATTCTGTGATGTGTTTCATTACTTATATTATTTATTAATTTTTTTGCATTTTAATATATATGGTATAATATAAGAGATGTGGTTACCTTATAGATATGTACAAATCCTTGTAGTAATATGGTAATATATTGCATTTTTACCAAAGAAGTTAATTATGGTCTAATTCTGTCTTTTATACAAAGGAAAAATCCTATGTCTCACTGTAAGAAATAATTTCTGAAAGATATTGAAGACATATATATCTATATAGTTGGTTATAAGTGATGGTAAAAATGGAGTTTGTAAATATCCATTATCTCATCTACCACATATTTGACATTCATTCTAAATTATACAATATTAATATACATTATTAGAAATATGAAATGAAACATGTGAAATGAATAAGTTATATTTAAAGATGCAACTTCTCTGTAAGTGATGCATTTGTAACCCTATTTCATTATGTGTTTTCTGATATGAGCAAAATATAAATTGAGATGTAGTGTTCTGAGTTGATTTAAATATAGGAAGGATAAAGGAAATGGAATTTTTGATTGAGAGGAATACATTAAATAGATTGATTTTACTTTTGAATTTTCTTTATGTATAGACTTCATAATAGGGCTTCAACTACATAAAAGGGAACCATTAAATAAACCAGAGTTAGAAATTCATTTTAAATATTGAATGTTAATTAACTTTTATTAGTGTCTCATCTTTTTTTTCCATGTTGGTTAGCATTTTGGATAGATTTGCATTGTATTTTTATAAACAGTGATACATGTTCATTTCTTAAAATAATTTTTTTCACATAAACTGAAATGGCCAAGGAAAGAAATAGTAAGCAACTGTGAAGCATTAAAATCCACAAAATTTAGTCACTGCATTGTTTTTTTGATTTAAAAACAGATATATTATACAGGTTCTCTAGTAAAATTTGTATTTGCTTCACTCCAGTTTTATTTTCATACAATCGTAATGGTTTTTGCCAAAGTGTAACAACTGTTCCATGTCTCACCTCTCAGGCCAGGTGCAAATGATGCGTGCTATTGCACTGGTCACTGGGACTCAGGTCCAGAGGGGCAGGTAGCAAAATGGTATCAAGCAAACAGACAGGAAACAATTAAAGAGTAAATTACACAAATTATACCACTATCAACAGTTTGTCCATCACGAGGGGTGAGTAGGGTGTGGAGCTAACCAACATTATCCTCAGTTCACTTCAGTTCAGTCTCTCAGTCATGTCCGACTCTTTGCAACCTCATGAATCACAGCACGCCAGGCCTCCCTGTCCATCACCAACTCCCGGAGTTCACTCAGACTCACGTCCATCGAGTCAGTGATGCCATCCAGCCATCTCATCCTCTGTTGTCCCCTTCTCCTCCTGTCCCCAATCCCTCCCAGCAGCAGAGTCCTTTCCAATGAGTCAACTCTTCGCATGAGGTGGCCAAAGAACTGGAGTTTCAGCTTTAGCATCATTCCTTCCAAAGAAATCCAAGGGATAATCTCCTTCAGAATGGACTGGTTGGATCTTCTTGCAGTCCAAGGGGCTCTCAAGAGTCTTCTCCAACACCACAGTTCAAATGCATCAATTCTTCAGTGCTCAGCCTTCTTCACAGTCCAACTCTCACATCCATACATGACCACAGGAAAAACCATAGCCTTGACTAGATGGACCTTAGTCGGCAGAGTAATGTCTCTACTTTTCAGTATGCTATCTAGGTTGGTCATAACTTTTCTTCCAAGGAGTAACCGTCTTATAATTTCGTGGCTGCAGTCACCATCTGCAGTGATTTTGGAGCCCAAAAAATAAAGTCTGACACTGTTTTCACTGTTTCCCCATCTATTTCCCATGAAGTGATGGGACCGGATGGCATGATCTTCGTTTTCTGAATGTTGAGCTTTAAGCCAACTTTTTCACTCTCCTCTTTCACTTTCATCAAGAGGCTTTTTAGTTCCTCTTCACTTTCTGCCATAAGGGTGGTGTCATCTTTATATCTGAGGTTATTGATATTTCTCCCTGCAATCTTGCTTTCAGCTTGTGTTTCTTCCAGTCCAGCGTTTATCATGATGTACTCTGCATAGAAGTTAAATAAGCGGGGTGACAATATACAGCCTTGACGTACTCCTTTCCCTATTTGGAACTAGTCTGTTGTTCCATGTCCAGTTCTAACTGTTGCTTCCTGACCTGCATACAGACTTCTCAAGAGGCAGGTCAGCTGGTCTGGTATTCCCATCTCTTTCAGAATTTTCCACAGTTGATTGTGATCCACATAGTCAAAGGCTTTGGCATAGTCAATAAAGCAGAAATAGATGTTTTTCTGGAACTCTCTTGCTTTTTCCATGATCCAGAGGATGTTGGCAATTTGCTCTCTGGTGCCTCTGCCTTTTCTAAAACCAGCTTGAACATCAGGGAGTTCACGGTTCACGTATTGCTGAAGCCCAGCTTGGAGAATTTTGAGCATTACTTTACTAGCATGTGAGATGAGTGCAATTGTGTGGTAGTTTGAGCATTCTTTGGCATTGCCTTTTTTGGGGATTGGAATGAAAACTGACCTTTTCCAGTCCTGTGGCCACTGCTGAGTTTTCCAAATTTGCTAGCATATTGAATGCAACACTTTCACAGCATCATCTTTCAGGATTTGAAACAGCTCAACTGGAATTCCATCACCTCCACTAGCTTTGTTCATAGTGATGCTTTCTAAGGCCCACTTGACTTCACATTCCAGGATGTTTGGCTCTAGATTAATGATCACACCATCATGATTATCCGGGTCGTGAAGATCTTTTTTGTTCAGTTCTTCCATGTATTCTTGCCACCTCTTCTTAATATCTTCTGCTTCTGTTAGGTCCATACCATTTCTGTCCTTTGTCGAGCCCATCTTTATGCAAATACTCTTAATGAATTAGTTATGGACTTACCATGAAGAAATATTTCTCTCTGTGATAGTATGAATAAACCTTGAGGGCATTATGCTATGCGAAATAAGTCAGATAAAGACAAATGCTATATGAGCTCACTTAAGTGATTAATCATAAACCAATAACTACAAAGAACAAAATATAAATAGACAACAGTCAGGTGGTTTCCAGAGGCAGGGTTTGGGTGGGGAAGCCAAAATGGGTGAAGTGGATACAGATTTCCCATTACAAATAAGTCATGGTGATATAATACAGAGCATGATGACTATAGTTAATAATAGTGTATCATATACCTGAAAGTTACTAACTGAGTAGATCTTGAAGTACTCACCACAGGAAAAATTTGAAAATTTGAAGCAGTGTGTGATGATGGATCACACTAGTAAATTAACACTAGAATAACTGTGGAGATAATTTTGTAATATATACAAATATCAAACCATTGTGTTGCATATCTAAAGTGTGTATGGTGTTATATGTCAATTAAAAAATAACCTACATCTTGGGGGAAAAAAAGTAGAGGAAGACTTTGACCATATGTTTTTCTATGGCCCTTTATATTCCTATTTCAACTTTATTAACTGACAAAAGAATCTAGGAAGATATAGCCCTGAATAACTTGATGACTTGTGAAATTTTCTTGACATAGGAGGAGAAGAAAGAGAGTCCAGCTTGTAATACTTACTCAACAGGCATTTGACCATGGATAACAAAAAATAAGATTCCCCAGACTTTCCTGATAAACCCTCTGCCTTTTGCCACACTTGGGATTAAGAGTAAAAAGTTACCTTGAATGTTAAGCATAAAAACTCAATATTTTCAAGGATCCTTTTATGTTAAGAATTTATATTTATAGATGAGTTTTTGAAATTATTCATGTTTGCAAAATATTTAATGATTTTGAATTTACTACTTTACTCCTTTACATTAATAAAAATGTAATATTATCTTGAAACATAGCCTAAGACATTTTGGCATGAAAAATGACCATACAAATTCATTAATAACCAATTTATAAATAAATAATGTATTTTGAGCATTTGTTCAACTTATATTTATTAAATATTATAAAGAGTTAGTGTTTGAATTTAATCTTGCTGGTTCCAAATTTTTCATGAGAAAGAGATAAATATGTGAATAAATAATTAGTCCAGTTGTATTCATCTTTTTAGTGAATGTAAGTAAAACTTAACATAGCAACCCAAAGGAGAGAAGAGCTGATTTGTCTGGAAAAGTCACAAGAATTTTCAAAAAGGCAGTGAAATAGGATCTGGAGGAGCTCCCCAGGAGTAGAAGGGGACAGGACTCCAGGTTGAAAAAGAGCTTATAGAAAGAAAGACATTTGAAATCCAAAGAGCATCGCAGGTTTGGGGAAAGATGATGAATTCTATCGACTCTCTCTTATCTATCTTTGGGAGGGCCAGGCAAAAACAGCAAAAGATCCCTAGCCAGTGACTCACACATCTCACTTGCTCCCTGTAGCTGTGTCCTTCCTATGAGTGGACTTCCAGGCAGACACATGGACACATGTGCCTAGGAGCAAACCTTCCAATCCTGTCTGTCCTGGAGACAAGCCTCTTCACATGACCTTGGGAGAGAGCACTGGGTTCTATAGGTAAGATCCCCTTTAAGAAGGAAATGGCAACCTAATCCAATATTTTTTTTTTTTGGGAAAATCCCATGGACAGAGGAGCCTGGTAGGCTACAGCCCAGGAGGTCCCAAAAGTTTTAGACATGCTTAGCACTGAACAGCAACAACAATTAGAAACTGGTAGTAACAACAAATCAAAGAATTGTGATTACAGTGGGCCTTTTAATTGTGCTGTGATTAGCCTTTATTACAACTCAGATTACTGAAGTTATTCTATATGTGTAATGTAAGACTGCTTATATTTCATAAATATTAAACTTCATATCCACACATGAGGCCTTGTTCTTCTTGTTCAGTCACTAAGTCATATCTGACATTTGTGACCCCATGGACTGCAGCACACCAGGCTTCCCTGACCTTCATTATCTCCTGGAGTTTGCTCAAACTCATGTCCAACAGATTGGTGATACCATCCAACCATCTCATCCTCTGTTGCCCCCTTCTCCTCCTGCCCTCAATCTTACCCACCATTAGGGTCTTTTACAATGAGTCAGCTCTTCAAATCAGGTGGGCAAAATATTGGAGCTTCAGCATTAGACTTCCTTTGAATATTCAAGGTTGATTTCCTTTAGAATTGACTGGTTTAATCTCCTTTAATCCAAGGGATTCACAGCAGTACTTCCAGCACCACTGTTCGAAAACATTAGTTTTTCAATGCTCAGACTTCTTTATGGTACAACACTCGTATCCATACATGACTACTGGAAAAACCATACCTTTGAATATATAGTCATTCTTTTGGCAAAGTGATGACTCTGCTTTTTAGTATGCTGTCAGTTTTTTAATAGCTTTTCTTCCAAGGAGCAAGCATCTTTTAATTTCATGGCTGCAGCCATCATCTGCACTGATTCTGGAGCCCAAGAAAATAAAACATGTGAGGCCTATCAAATACCTAACTCAAACTTTTAATCAAGATAAATGTGATTAAAATATTATATAGTCTTAGGATAACCACATTTTGACTTTTTTTAACCAATTAAAGTGTTTCTTTAATGATTCTGATTTATATCTCAAAGTTGTATTCTTTATCCTAGAGCATGACTCAAACTTACACTGAATCTACTATGTTCGCTAAGAAATCCTCTGGCTAATGACATATATGGGAACAAACGTAAAACAAAAAATTAGATGGTTAATGCTGACATTGGAGAAAAAGAAGAGAACCATAAATAAATGTAAAAATGTGCACTGTATAAAGTTCTGGGTGGTAGGAAAGAATGTCATTTGGGTCTTTAAGAACAGTAGCCACATGGGGACATTTTATATTAAGACAGGATACTCAATTTTCCATAAAGCTTCTACTTCCTGGGGACAGTCAGTATTCAGTTCAGTTCAGTCACTTAGTCATGTCCAACTATTTGCGACTCTTCCTGGGGACACTGGGTATTAAGAAATAAAATTAAAACTTAAAACTTACATTGCTATAAGAAATTTAGTGAAGAAATGACACATTGGGTGTGGTAGGGAAAAAGTCCCTTTTCTCAGCACAAGAGATGTTAACCTCAAGACATATTCTACAGTAATCAAGGTAATTAAAAAGCAGGCAGCTTTGCTTGATAAATAAAGACATTATTTTCACTATCTGGAATCTTACTGTCCTCTGATGCCCCAGGGTGTACTGATTTCTGGGATGCCAGATTAAAAGACCATTTGAAATGCTCCTGTAGCCTAAGGCTTCTTTGATCATGGATGGCATCAGGAGCTTATGGTAAGTCTTCATGTCTTTCTGTCTTTTATTTATTTCTGTTAAATGGATAGCAAGAAGAGTTAGTGTTGTAACTTTCATAATTCATATATACTGTGGAACAGAATGGCAGGACTGGACAATATTGATTCAACAATCCTCTTTGCATGTGCATTTGCAAGTGAAACTTTCCTCCAAATGTAAATGGTGTTGGAACTTTCCCCATTGTCCAGTGCTTAAGAATCCTTGCTCCTAATGCAGGGGCCCTGGGGCAAAATCCCTGCTCTCGGATCTAGATCCCACATGCCATAGAGTGTTGGAAGATCTGGATATGCTACAATTAAGACACAACACAACCAAATAAATTAAAAGGCTAAAAAAAAAGGTTGGGATCTTTGAAACATAGTGGCTTTAAGTATGAACCTTGGAGTCCTGTAGCCCTTATACACACTCCCACTCCACCACTCACTAGCTCTGAATCTTTAGGCCAGCCTTAATTTACTTCTCTCCATAACGCTTACTCCCTGGAAGAAAAGTTATGACCAACCTAGATAGTATATTCAAAAGCAGAGACATTACTTTGCCAAGTAAGGTCCATCTAGTCAAGGCTATGGTTTTTCCTGTGGTCATGTATGGATGTGAGAGTTGGACTGTGAAGAAGGCTGAGCGCTGAAGAATTGATGCTTTTGAACTGTGGTGTTGGAGAAGACTCTTGAGAGTCCCATAGACTGCAAGAAGATCCAACCAGTCCATTCTGAAGGAGATCAACCCTGGGATTTCTTTGGAAGGAATGATGCTTAAGCTGAAACTCCAATACTTTGGCCACCTCATGCGAAGAGTTGACTCATTGGAAAAGACTCTGATGCTGGGAGGGATTGGGGGCAGGAGGAGAAGGGGACGACAGAGGATGAGATGGCTAGATGGCATCACTGACTCAATGGACGTGAGTCTGCGTGAACTCCGGGAGTTGGTGATGGACAGGGAGGCCTGGCGTGCTGCGATTCATGGGGTCGCAAAGAATCAGACACGACTGAGCGACTGAACTGAACTGATAATGCCATTCAAACTAGAATCCACCTCATGGAGTTGCGTAAAAATTAATGAAGATATGCAAGAAAAACATTTCAGAGAAAGACCAGAAGAAGATAAATGCTTGACCAATGTTTGTCACTTCACATTTTCTTAGTGTGAGGTTACAATGAGGGAGATTTGTCCAGCAAAACCAGCCACCTGGCTTCATAGTAAAGGGCTCAGCCTCATTCAAAGGAAAGTCTGCACTTTGCCCTTGTTTCCTGGGACCTCCTCTCTAAACCCTTCGGTTGTTTCCTCTGGGAAAGGGTGACTAAAGGTGTTAAAGGTTGTCACTGAGAAAAGTGCTATTGTTTATGTGAGGGTCTTGGGCCAGTCTGACAGGGAAGTAAACAGTGTGATTTAGAGTAAAAACTTTGGGCCACAAGAATGATGTGATTCAGGATGGGGGTTTTGGTCATGCAGTATCAGCTGCACCTCTAGAGAGGTTAGAGCCTGAGATCAGCTGTATGGACCATCAGTCATGCCTTGGCGATGGAGCCCCAGTAAACACTCTGGACACGGAGCCTGGAGTGAGTTCCCATGTCTACAAGTGCTCACTGCCAGCACATCGGTGCTGGGAACACAAAGCTGCCCATGACACCCTAGGAAGAGGAAACCAAAGTTCCATGTTTCACACTTTCTTTGACTCTGCCCTATTGCCTTCTTCCTGGGCAATTTTTCATCTGTATCTTTTAAAAAGCTTCAATTCCCTGGATATATACCAAGAGAAAATCATACTTTGTAAAGATATGTGCACCTCAGTGTTCCTTGCTTCTTCAGGGCTTCCCTGGTGGCTCAGATGGTAAAGAATCTGCTTGCAATGCGGGAGACCTGGGTTCGATCCATGGGTTGGAAAGATCCCCTGGAGAAGGGGATGGCAACCCACTCCAATATTCTTGCCTATTATTTTCCACAGGGACAATCCCCATGGACAGAGGTGCCTGGCAGGTTACAAACCATGGGGTCACAAAGAGTCGGACATGACTGAACGACTAAGCACAGCAGTGTTCATTTCAGCACTGTTTACAATAGCCAGAATATGGGAGCAACCCAAGTGTCCATCAACAGAGAAAGGGACAAAGACGTAGTGCAGATATACAATATAATGTTAATAGGACATAAGAAGGAACAAAATAATGCTATCAGAAGTCATATGGATGGACCTGGATATTTTCATACCAAGTGAAGTAAGTCAGACAGAGAAAGACAAATGCATATGATATCACTGATATGTGGAATATTAAAAAAATGATATAAATGAACTTATTTACAAACAGGAAGAAAGTCACAATGTAGAATATAATCTTACCGTTCCTCGGGGTAGAAGGGAGGGATGAATTGTGACATTAGGATTGACATGTACACACTAATATATATAAGATAGATAACTAATAAGGACCTACTGTATAGAAAGGGAAATTCTACTCAACTCTCTGTAATGACCTACATGAGTTCAGTTCAGTTCAGTCACTCAGTCGTGTCTGACTCTTTGTGACCCTATGAACCACAGCACGCCAGGCCTCCCTGTTCATCACCAACTCCTAGAGTCTACACAAACACATGTCCATTGGGTCAGTGATGCCACCTAAGCATCTCATCCTCTGTTGTCCCCTTCTTCTTTTGCCCTCAATCTTTCTCAACATCAGAGTCTTTTCAAATGAGTCACCTCTTCATATCAGGTGGCCAAAATATTGGAGTTTCAGCTTCAACATCAATCCTTCCAATGAACACCCAGGACTGATCTCCTTTAGGATGGCCTGATTGGATCTCCTTGCAATCCAAGGGACTCTCAAGAGTCTTCTCCAACACCACAGTTCAAAAGCATCAATTCTTTGGCCCTCAGCTTTCTTTAGAGTCCAACTCTCACATCCACTCATGACTACTGGAAAAATCATAGCCTTGACTAGATGGACCTTTGTTGACAAAGTAATGTCACTGCTTTTTTTAAAATATAAATTTATTTATTTTAATTGGAGGTTAATTGCTTTACAATATTGTATTGGTTTTGCCATACATCAACATGATTCTGCCACAGGTATACACGTGTTCCCAATCCTGAACCCCCCTCCCTCCTCCCTCCCCCTACCATCCCTCTGGGTCATTCCAGTGCACCAGCCCCAAGCATCCAGGATCATGCATCGAACCTGGACTGGCGATTCATTTCAAATGTCACTGCTTTTTAATATGCTGTCTAGGTTGGTCATAACTTTCCTTCCAAGGAGTAAGCGTCTTTTAATTTCATGGCTGCAGTCACCATCTGCAGTGATTTTTGGAGCTCAGAAAAATAATGTCAGCCACTGTTTCCAGTTTCTCCATCTATTTGCCATGAAGTGATGGGACCGATGCCATGATCTTAGTTTTCTGAATGTTGAATTTTAAGCCAAATTTTTCACTCTTCTCTTTCACTTTCATCAAGACGCTCTTTAGCTCTTCTTCACTTTCTGCCATAATAGTGGTTTCATCTGCATATCTGAGGTTATTGATATGTCTCATGGCAATCTTGATTTCAGCTTGTGCTTCATGCTGCCCATTGTTTCTCACGATGTATTCTGCATATAAGTTAAATAAGCAGGGTGACAATATACAACCTTGATATACTCCTTTTCCTATTTGGAACCCATCTGTTGCTCCATGAGAAAAGAATCTAAAAAAGAGTGGATATACATCTGTATCTCTTTTGCTCTCTCGCATACAGGGTTATCGTTACCATCTTTCTAAATTCCAGTATGGGAAAACCATAAAATAAATTTGTTTTAAAAAAGAGTGGATGTACATATATGAATAACTTATCCACTGTTCAAAAAAAACTGACATTTATAGCATTATAAATCAATTACACTGCACTAAAATAAAAAACGAGTTAAAAATCAAAGATCTGGAATAAACCATAGCCACAAGTATAACAGCTTTCAGTGAGCTCTTGGAGTCCTAGCTGATTATGGAAACCAAGAAAGGTCCTGATAGATCCCAAAACTTGTAATTGCTATCTGAAGTGAATAAAGTCGTAAGGACTTTCCACTATGAAATTTGCATCTGTCTAAAGCCCTTTTAGAACTGGACATGGAAGAATAGACTGGATTCAAATAGGAAAAGGAGTACGTCAAGGTTATATATTGTCACCCTGCTTTCTTAACTTATATGCAGAGTACATCATGAGAAACCCTGGACCAGAAGAAACACAAGCTGGAACCAAGATTGCTGGTAGAAATATCAGTAACCTCAGATATGCAGATGACACCACCCTTATGGCAGAAAGTGAAGAGGTACTAAAAAGCCTCTTGATGAAAGTGAAAGAGGAGAATGAAAAAGTTGGCTTAAAGCTCAAAATTCAGAAAACGAAAATAATGGCATCTGGTCCAAACACTTCATGGTAAATAGATGGGGAAACAGTGGAAACAGTGTCAGGCTTTATTTTTGGGGGCTCCAAAACCACTGCAGATGGTGACTGCAGCCATGAAATTAAAAGACGCTTACTCCTTGGAAGAAAAGTTATGACCAATGTAGACAGCATATTCAAAAGCAGAGACATTACTTTGCCAACTAAGTTCTGACTAGTCAAGGCTATGGTTTTTCCTGTGGTCATGTATGGATGTGAGAGTTGGACTGTGAAGAAGGGTGAGCACTAAAGAATTGATGAGTTTGAACTGTGGTATTGGAGAATACTCTTGAGAGTCCCTTGGACTACAAGGAGATCCAACCAGTCCATTCTGAAGGAGATCAACCCTGGGATTTCTTTGGAAGGAATGATGTTAAAGCTGAAACTCCAGTACTCTGGCCCCCTCATGTGAAGAGTTGACTCATTGGAAAAGACTCTGATGCTGGGAGGGATTGGGGGCAGGAGGAGAAGGGGACAACAGAGGATGAGATGGCTGGATGGCGTCACTGACTCGATGGACATGAGTCTGAGTCAACTCTGGGAGATGGTGATGAACAGGGAGGCCGGGGATGCTGTGATTCATGGGGTTGCAAAGGGTCAGACACGACTGAGCGACTGAACTGAACTGAACTGAAGGCCCTTTTCTTCATATGCATAGCTGTGATGTTTCCATGTTGGTCAACTGGTACTTTGTCTAAAAAATCAGTAATTAACTCATATTTCAAATAGGAACATATACAGGAGGGAGGGGATTGCTCAGTGACTGATAACCAAGGAAGACCCTGGAGACACTCATATACTATTGTGAAATCCATCAAGGAGTTTGCCATCTCAGACCCTCCACCAGGGGCTGCTGGTCCTTACTCAGCTTCATTAGTCCTTGGCTTCCTATCAGCACCACAGAGCATTCAGCATGATTGAGACATTGGGTTAGCTTAGAAAAGTCAGTCTCCTCGATGGGTGCGATGATCTAAATGCTTGTGGTCTCCCAATATTCATATGTTGGGTACCTAATCCCCAAAGTAATGATTTTAATAGGGGGGCCATTGGAAAATGATTAGGTCATGAGGCAGAGCCCACATGAATGTGATTAGGGCTCTTGTGAAAGAGGCCTGAAATACTTGCTCAGCCCTTCTATTTAGGGATATGTCCTGGAAGAGTAAGTGAGGCACTCACACACTCTACCATGCTGGCACAATGATCTTAGACATCTAACCTTCAGAACTGTGATAAATAATGTGGTTTATAAACCACCCAGCCTTCGGCATTTTGTAACATGAACTAAACACTGGACACAATTAAATGGGAAAATATTGTCAATCTTGTTTTCCCTTCCAAGGTCATGAATGTGGAACAGGTAGTATAGATATTCAATTCCTATGACACATGGTAACATACTCCACAGAATTGTACATTTCTTTCTAATTGTAGTTCTTTGACATGCCCACCTGGGAAGATATTTTCTTAGAGGTGATTAACATTTAAACCAATAGACTGTGTATTTTATGCAACCAGTTTAGGGCCTTAAGAGCATAAATAGAGGCTTCCCAAAATCAAAGCAATTCAGCCTGAAGATGGCACCATTAACTGGTACCACAATCTCCAGCCTATCAGCCTAAAGATGAAGCAACTGAACCCTAAGGCCTGTCACTGGGCTCTCATCAGAATCCTAACTTAACTGCTCTTTAACTTGGAAAACTTATCTTCACTTCTCTAGGCCTGGTTTTCTCAACTGGAAAAGGAAAATTGGAGTAGAAAATCCTTTACATTTCCAAAGATTATGCAAATCTCTGTATCAAACATGATTCCAAACTGAGGCTTTATTCTTTTTCCTGAAAAGAAAATTATCGATTGGTTGTGCAACTTCCCTGTTTGGACCTCTTACACTTCTCATTATCTGCTCTATCCCACAGTGTATTTCTCTAGCTTTGCTTTAAGAAAAAATCCTTGATAGAAATAATTACTTGACTGTTATGGAATATTACTTTTATCTTTGATCTTCCACTGAAAAGCAGAGTTACAGTTAAGCACACTAGTGAAAGAAACTGTTTCTAAATGTCAGGATGTCACCTAGAGAAGTTTGCTGTGTGTAATTGCTCAGTCGTGTCCAACACTATACAACCCCGTGGACTGACTACCCCTTGGACTGTAGCCTGCCAGGCTCCTCTGTCCATGGGGATTCTCTAGGTGAGAATATTGGAGTGGTTTCACATGCCCTCTTCCAGGGATCTTCCTGACCAGGGATGGAACACAGGTCTCCTGTATGCAGGGGAACTCTTTACTGTCTGAGCTGCCAACTCCTAATAAAATGGGTCTTGAAGTATACAGAAGATGCCTGGTTTGTCTGCTTTTGTATCCTGCGACAGTGTTTTTTTTTTTTTTTTTCCTAATTGTCAGTCCCATTTCTATTTACTTAAATGCTATCTAGAATGAGGCTCTCTCTAAAAGAAAAAATTTAACACAAAAGGAACTTTTATCTGAAATAGCAGTTAAGGTTTTGTCCAGTTGTCAGTTTATCCAAAATACCACAGGCTGGGTATTTGCTTTTAATTATAATATTTACCTCAGAAAGAACAAATGGCTGTCCAGTTTCTGCCATGTTTGATACTCAATAAGTAGTAACTTCAGGACATTTGGCATACCCTTGTAGCCCCAATGGAACTGAATGAAAGGAGTGGGAATTGGTTTTGTTCAGATAATTAACTATAATGTAAGTCAGAAAGTGGTGAGTGAGATGAAAATGGTGAGAATGACATTAAGAAGCCATAAGGAGGAAGATGGCACTTTCATCTAGGAAAAGTAGGTAACAATTCATCAAGGAGGTAAATTTCTTTTGAACCTTCAAAGAAAGATTAGGTGTTTGTGTACAATGTAAGAAAATTTAATTTGTAGGCTCTGCTTAAAGTATTTTTATCTGTCATGATCAGAGAGTACAGCTAAGAAACTGAACTCCTCTAGTGAAGTTGAGAATCCTATGGTAAAAAGGAGACTCAAGTGGCAGGTTCAGAACACTATCTCTCAGTTCAGTTCAGTTCATTTCAGTCGCTCAGTCGTGTCCGACTCTTTGAGACTCCGTGAATCGCAGCACGCCAGGCCTCCCTGTCCATCACCATCTCCCGGAGTTCACTCAGACTCACATCCATGGAGTCCGTAATGCCATCCAGCCATCTCATCCTGGGTCATCCCTTTCTCCTGCCCCTAACCTCTCCCAGCATCAGAGTCTTTTCCAGTGAGTCATCTCTTTGCATGAAGTGGCCAAAGTACTGGAGTTTCAGCTTTAGCATCATTCCTTCCAAAGAAATCCCAGGGCTGATCTCCTTCAGAATGGACTGGTTGGATCTCCTTGCAGTCCAAGGGACTCTCAAGAGTCTTCTCCAACACCACAATTCAAAAGCATCAATTCTTTGGCTCTCAGCTTTCTTCACAGTCCAACTCTCACATCCATACATGACCACAGGAAAAACCATAGCCTTGACTAGATGGACTTTAGTCGGCAAAGTAATATCTCTGCTTTTGAATATACTATCTAGGTTGGTCATAACTTTTCTTCCAAGGAGTAAGCATCTTTTAATTTCATGGCTGCAGTCACCATCTGCAGTGATTTTGGAGCCCCCAAAAATAAAGTCTGACACTGTTTCCACTGTTTCTCCATCTATTTCCCATGGAGTGATGGGACCAGATGCCATGATCTTCGTTTTCTGAATGTTGAGCTTTAAGCCAACGTTTTCACTCTCCTCTTTCACTTTCATCAAGAGGCTTTTTAGCTCCTCTTCACTTTCTGCGATAAGGGTGGTGTCATCTGCATATCTGAGATTATTGATATTTCTACCAGCAATCTTGATCCCAGCTTGTGTTTCTTCCAGTCCAGAGTTTCTCATGATGTGAGTTAAATAAGCAAGGTGACAATATACAGCCTTGACGTGCTACTTTTCCTATTTCTAGTTCTGTCCTATTCAGCATTTTAGTCAGTGACTCGATTATCACATTATCTTAGCACATGAACTGCGAGGGCTAATGTATGTGGAATAAAAGACTGAACATCCAGTTTTTCCCATCTAATAGGGTAACAAAAGCAAATGTTTCCACAGTTCTGTGAAAATGAAAGTTGCTCAGTGGTGTCTCACTCTTTGTGATCCCATGCACTATACAGTCCATGGAATTCTCCAGGCCAGAAAACTGAAGTGGGTAACCTTTCCCTTCTCCAAGGAATCTTCCCAACCCAGGGATCAAACCCACACCTCCCACATTGCAGGTGGATTTTTTACCCGCTGAGCCACAAGGGAAGCCCCCACAGTTCTAGTTCTCTAATTATGTCCAAATAATCAGGGTATGAGGGTTTGGATGGGGAGAGACATCCTAAATGGTTTTAGTTCACTATATGCCATGATAGCAGCAACAAAATTCATTGAAATTTTATTCTGCATGAATAAAAGTGTTTCATTAATTAAACACCTAAGGAAGACCTGCTGGATGCAAAGAATGGACAGTGTTGAAGAGCACACATGTGGACTTAGTGGACTAGGACTTAAATTTTAATAGAAAAACAGAAAGAGGTAAATTTCAAAATTAAATGTTGCACCACAGTTGGGACACGAGTTGAGAGGGAAAAGCACAGAATGCCATATGTCCTCATAACAAGGAGACCTGAGCTGTGTCAGAGTCAGGAATGGCTGCTTTGTGGAAGTGGTTTCCCCTGAGACCTGAAAGATGTCAGGGAAGTCATGAGGTAAAAGAGCGAGGGTCTTCCAGGGAGATGGAATAGCATTTATAAAGAACTTTATCCATATGAGAGAATATAAAGTGAGAAGAACAGACATGCCAGGATTGAACCTTCAAGGAATTCAATTTACTTGGTAAACTTATGCAAACTGGACAATGAATGCAAGGCAGAATATGATCAGTCTGTGAAAGAGATAAGAATCAAGTTTTGCAGTGCATAGGAGATACATCCATTTGCCTGGTAATTCGGTTAAGATTCACTTAAACTTAGGAAATGTGGTTTCTATTGCTACTTTTGCATCGAGTTTTATAAGTTTAGATAAGTTTTATAAGTTTAGATAAGTGACTTAATCATTCTTGGATTTACTTACATATCTTTAATATGGGAGGATTGTCTAGATAATTTCCATAGTTTCTTCCTTTTCTAATACCCAGTGAATCCCACTGGTTATTATCTGGAGTTAGAAAAAACTTTTTACATACCAAGAGCAATGGCTGAAATACCTACAATATTATATAAAAAAGCATTGAAATTCTTGTTTTTCTTCTTTTTTCATTTTTTCAAAATATAATTTCCAGATAAAATGACAAGATATTTAAAGTATACACTACAGCACTGTTTATAATAGCCAGGATAGTGCTTGCTTTGGCAGCACATATACTAAAATTGGAACAATACAGAGAAGATTAGCATGGCCCTGCACAAGGATGACATGCTAATTCATGAAGCATTCCATATTTTTTTGAAAATGAAAACACAACAACCCAAAACCTGTGGGACACTGTAAAAGCAATGCTAAGGGGAAAGTTCATAACATTACAGGCATACCTCAAGAAACAAGAAAAAAGTCAAATAAATAACCTAACTCTACACCTAAAGCAACTAGAAAAGGAAGAATTGGAGAACCCCAGGGTTAATAGAAGGAAAGAAATCTGAAAAATTAGGGCAGAAATAAATGCAAAAGAAACAAAAGAAACCATAGCAAAAATCAACAAAGCCAAAAGCTGGTTCTTTGAAAGGATGAATAAAATTGACAAACCATTAGCCAGACTCATCAAGAAACAAAGGGAGAAAAATCAAATCAATAAAATTAGAAATGAAAATGGAGAAATCACAACAGACAACACAGAAACACAAAGGATCATAAGAGACTACTATCAGCAATTATATGCCAATGAAATGGACAACGTGGAAGAAATGGACAAATTCTTGGAAAAGTACAACTTTCCAAAACTGAACCAGGAAGAAATAGAAAATCTTAACAGACCCATCACAACCATGGAAATTGAAACTGTAATCAGAAATCTTCCAGTACACAAAAGCCAAGGTCCAGACGGCTTCACAGCTGAATTCTATCAAAAATTTAGAGAAGAGCTAACTCCGATCCTACTAAACTCTTCCAGAAAATTGCAGAGGATGGTAAACTTCCAAACTCATTCTATGAGGCCACCATCACTCTAATACCAAAACCTGACAAAGATGCCACACACAAAAAAAACAAACTACAGGCCAATATCACTGATGAACACAGATGCAAAAAATCCTTTAAAAAATTCTAGCAATCAGAATCCATCAACACACTAAAAAGATCATACACCATGACCAAGTGGGCTTTATCTCAGGGATTCAAGGACTCGTCAATATCTGCAAATCGATCAATGTAATTCACCACATTAACAAATTGAAAAATAAAAGCCATATGATTATCTCAGTAGATGCAGAGAAAGCCTTTGACAAAATTCAGCGTCCATTTATGATTAAAAAAACAAACAAACAAACTCTCCAGAAAGCAGGAATAGAAAGAACATGCCTGAACATAATAAAAGCTATATATGACAAACCCACAGCAAACATTATCCTCAATGGTGAAAAATTGAAAGCATTTCCCCTAAAGTCAGGAACAAGACAAGGGTGCCCACTTTGACCACTACTATTCAACATAGTTCTGGAAGTTTTGGCCACAGCAATCAGAGCAGAAAAAGAAATAAAAGGAATCCAGATTGGAAAAAAAAGAAGTAAAACTCTCATTGTTTGCAGATGACATGATCCTCTACATAGAAAACCCTAAAGACTCCACCAGGAAATTACTAGAGCTAATCAATGAATATAGTAAAGTTTCAGGATATAAAATCAACACACAGAAATCCCTTGCATTCCTATACACTAATAATGAGAAAGTAGAAAAAGAAATTAAGGAAACAATTCCATTCACCATTGCAATGAAAAGAATAAAATACTTAGGAATATATCTACCTAAAGAAACTAAAGACTTATATATAGGAAACTATAAAACACTGGTGAAAGAAATCAAAGAGGACACTAATAGATGGAGAAATATACCGTGTTCATGGATTGGAAGAATCAATATAGTGAAAATGAGTATACTACCCAAAGCAATCTACAGATTCAATGCAATCTCTATCAAGCTACCAGCGGTATTTTTCACAGAACTAGAACAAATAATTTCACAACTTGTATGGAAATACAAAAAACCTCGAATAGCCAAAGCAATCTTGAGAAAGAAGAATGGAACTGGAGGAATTAACCTGCCTGACTTCAGGCTCTACTACAAAGCCACAGTCATCAAAACAGTATGGTACTGGCACAAAGACAGAAATACAGATCAATGCAGCAAAATAGAAAGCCCAGAGATAAATCCACACACCTATATACATCTTATCTTCAACAAAGGAGGCAAGAATATACAATGGATTAAAGACAATCTCTTTAACAAGTGATGCTGGGAAAACTGGTCAACCACTTGTAAAAGAATGAAACTAGACCACTTTCTAACACTTTCAAAAAATAAACTCAAAATGGGTTAAAGATCTAAATGTAAGACCAGAAACTATAAAACTCCTAGAGGAGAACATAGGCAAAACACTCTCTGACATAAATCACAGCAGGATCCTCCATGACCCACCTCCCAGAATATTGGAAATAAAAGCAAAAATAAACAAATGGGATCTAATTAAAATTAAAAGCTTCTGCACAACAAAGGAAACTATAAGCAAGGTGAAAAGACAGCCTTCTGAGTGGGAGAAAATAATAGCAAATGAAGCGACTGACAAACAACTAATCTCAAAAATATACAAGCAACTTATGCAGCTCAATTCCAGAAAAATAAACAACCCAATCAAAAAATGGGCCAACGAACTAAATAGACATTTCTCCAAAGGAGATATACAGAAGGCTAACAAACACATGAAAAGATGCTCAACATTACTCATTATCAGAGAAATACAAATCAAGACCACAATGAGGTACCATTTCACACCAGTCAGAATAGCTGCGATCCAAAAGTCTAGAAGCAATAAATGCTGGAGAGGGTGTGGAGAAAAGGGAACCCTCTTACATTGTTGGTGGGAATGCAAACTAGTACAGCCACTATGGAGAACAGTGTGGAGATTCCTTTAAAAAAATGGAAATAGAACTGCCTTATGACCCAGCAATCCCACTGCTGGGCATACACACCAAGGAAACTAGAATTGAAAGAGACGCATGTACCCCAATGTTCATCGCAGCACTGTTTATAATAGCCAGGATATGGAAGCAACCAGAAAGCTGTGGTACATATACACAATGGAGTATTACTCAGGCATTAAAAAGAATGCATTTCAATCAGTTCTAATAAGGTGGATGAAACTGGAGCCGATTATACAGAGTGAAGTAAGCCAGAAAGAAAAACACCAATACAGTATACTAACACATATATATGGAATTTAGAAAGATGGTAACTATAACCCTGTATACGAGACAGCAAAAGAGACACAGATGTATATAGAACAGTATTTTGGAATCTATGGGAGAGGGAGAGGGTGGGATGATTTGGGAGAATGGCATTGAAACATGTATAATATCATATATGAAACAAATCACCAGTCCAGGTTCGATGCAGGATGCAGGATGCTTGGGGCTGATGCACTGGGATGAACCAGAGGGATAGTATGGGGAGGGAGAGGGGAAGGGGGTTCAGAATGGGGAACAAGTGTACACCCATGGCAGATTAATGTTGATGTATGGCAAAACCAATACAATATTGTAAAGTAATTAGCCTCCAATTAAAATAAATAAGCTTATATTTCAAATAAATACATTAATTGGTAAACATGATAAATGGATTCCCTCATTGATTTAATTAACACATCTATTAATATCACCTCACATATTTACCTTTAAAGATCTTTTTGGTGAGAACTTATAAGTTTTCTTCTCTTACATGTGTGCTATGTGACTTCAGTCATGTCCAACTCTTTGTGACCCCATGGACTTTATAGCCTGCCAGGCTCCTCTGTCCATGGGGATTCTCCATGAAATAATACTAGAGTGGGTTGCCATGCCCTCTTCCAGGAGATCTTCCTGACCCAGGGATTCAACCCATGTCTCTCATGCATCCTGCACTGGCAGGAGGGGTCTTTACCACTAACACCACCTGGGAAGCCCCACAAATCTCAATAACACATTATAAACCATAATCACATTACACATTAGATTCTCAGACCTTATTCATTATCTTACAACTTAAAATTTGTGCTCTTTTAAAAATTCATTCTTGAATCATTGATTTCTCAGCACTTATTTTTACATGACCTGTGACATGTTCTTGTATTTATGGTTTTGGAGTCAGGAAAAAAGATGTCCCCCTCCTGTTGTAAGCAGTTTAGCATTAGATCTTTGAGGGACAATATTTATCTAGCAGCTCCATCTCCCTATCATTGTCAGAAATCAAGATGATTTATACAGATAAGGATAATAGGGAAAAGTGGTTTCCCTGGTGGCTCAGATGTTAGAGAATTTGCCTGCAACGTGAGAGACCTGGGTTGCACCCTTGGTTCAGGGAAGACCCATGCAGAAGGAATTCGTTACCCACTCTAGTATTCTTGTCTGAAGAATCCTTTGGACAGAGATGCCTGGTAGGGCTACAGTCCATGGGGTTCACAAAAAGTCAGACATGCCTGAGTGACTAACACACAATGAACTTAGGGATTTGGAAGTTGTATCAGCACTAAGGATAGCTTAAAAGGAAGAGCAAAACTCTTTGAGACAGGCAAGAACAGGGGTACATGAACACTTTTAGGCCCACATGGCAAAGAAGACAATGGATATTACAGTCTCTAAAGAGTCTTGTACATAGCTACAGCTAAAAGTGAGGGCCTGTGACCAGAGCTCTGGGCTCAGTGGAGAAACCTGACCACTTCCCAGCAAGAAAGGAGCCAGAGGAAATAATCAATCGACTAATCTCTTTCTCCACTGACTCACCAATCTCTTTTGGCCATCCCTGGCCAAACTCAAGTAGAAGTCAGAGGCCAGAAGAGCTGGAGGTATAAAGTCTGGTCTTCTCAGCCTCCAAAGGTTCATAACATAATAGAAAATGATCAACAGGGTTCCTGAGGGGCATATAAAGAATATCAAATACACCCACCATTTCTATGTAGTAGATATGTTTTCTTTATCTTATGAATCTTTTCGTAGTTATCTTGCTAGACATTTAGGATGACTGGGTAGGATTAACTTTAATGGGAGAGGTCAGTTTCTGATTTGACCTAGACTCGAGTATTTGTCACTGTATTTCTGATATCATAATATTATTACTGGGACCATAACAGGCTATATCCTTGATTCACTTACACCCTTTGGAGAGATAGGTAATGGGACCAGACTTAGGAAGGGACCAGAAACTATCAAGAGATATTTTTTATACATTGTTGAATTCATTTGGTTGATTTGTATGTGTGAGAGTGAAAATTTTAATTCCAAATTTGTGAGAGACGTTTAGTCTGAAATTTCCTTTTGTACGGCCTTTATTTGATTTTGATATAGAGCAATATTGGCCCCATCTCATTAGTAGGGAATGATTTCCTACTCTTTCATTTTCTTGAAGAGATTATGTCAAATTGATCTTAATTTTTTAACTATTTGTTAGAATTCTCTGGTCTGGTCAAAGTATCTTGGATTGATGATTTCTTTTTCAAAAGTTTTATCTCACAGTTTCAATCTCATTAAAGTTTATAGGAGTATTCAGATGATGTAACTATTTTTGCTTCAAGTATTATGAGATTATATTGTTTGATGTATACATATTTAGGATTATTATGTATTCCTGCTGGATTGACTGTTTTTTCCTTATGTAATGTCCTTGTCTTCCTTTGTCTTTCAAAATTTTCTTTGCTCTAAAATCCACTTTATCTATTATTAATATATGTTTTTATCTTTTTATTTTCCAAATATCCATGCCATTATTGAGTTTCTTGGGCTTTCCTGGTGGCTCAGACAGTAAGGAATTCACTTGCCTTGTGAAGACCCTGATTCAATTCCTGGGTTGCGAAGATCCCTTGGAGGAGGTCATGGGAATCCATATTCTTGCCTGGAGAATTCCATGGACAGGGGAACCTGGTAGGCTACATTCCATGGAGTCACAAAGAGTCAGGCACAGCTTAGCAACTAAACCACCACCTGGCATTCTTTCACATGTATTCCTTGGGAGGAACAGCCCTACTCAGGCTGCTTCTGATCTAGGTTGGAGGTCAGAAGCCTGCCTGCACAGGGGAAAACTTGAATCTTGAATGCAAGAGAGCATGTTTGCTCCCCTCAGTTTATTCTAAGTTGTTTTTCTCTAAATCACCTCCCTTTCTTCACCTTTATTCCCTGAACCCCATCCTCCGATTACTATTTCTTTTCCCATAGTATAGATTACCTGTTAACATACCATATAATGTACTTGGACTCAGGTTTATTGCAGATTATCTGTCTTCCCCCCACTGGAATATCAGTCACATCAGAATAAGTGTCTGCCTGCTTTGTTTATTGATGTAAACTAAGCACCTATAAGAGTTTCTGAGTCAGGGAGGAATTAAGTCAATGATCAGTTGGTTAAATGACCAATAGCAGAGTACTGGGAAGGCTATAGGTTTCAAATTTTTGTGGTTTCGATTAGCTATTGTAAATAAGCTGTTCTGCAGTTAATGTTACAAGGCTAAGACACATTTCTGTTTCTTTTATCAGCATAAACATAAACAACATTTGAAGATAAGGTTTTGACCCAAAATGATAGCTAAAATGCACATTTGGAAAACAAAATTATACTCTATTTGTTTTCTTTTCCAAAATATAATCATATTCCATTTCAAAAACTTTTCCTTACATAGGTGTGTGTACATATATGTTTATATATATAAATAAAATTCTATCTAGTCAAAGCTGTGGTTTTTCCAGTAGTTATGTATGGATGTGAGAACCGGACCATAAGGAAATTGAGCACCGAGGAACTGATGCTTTTGAACTGCAGTATTGGAGAAGACTCTTGAAAGTCCCTTGGACTGCAAGGAGATCAAACCGGTCAATACTAAAGGAAATCAGCCCTGAATATTCATTGAAAGGACTGATACTGAAGCTAAAGCTTGAATACTTTTCCCACCTGATGCAAAATACTAACTCATTGGAAAACACCCTGATGCTGGGAAAGATTGAAGGCAGGAGGAGAAGGAGATAGAAGAGGATGAGATGGTTGGATGGCATCACCAACTCGAAGGACATGAGTTTGAGCAAGCTCTAGGACATGGTGGAGGACAGGGGAGTCTGATGTGCTACAGTTGGTGGGGTCTCAAACAATTGGAAATGACAGAGTGACTGAAGTCAATTGAAGGTATGCATATGTGTTATGTATATAACATAATGATTATATGATCATTATACATAGGTCACACTGACATATAATGCTATTTTAGTTTCAGGTATCATTATACATAGATAATATTGAATATAATGTTATTTTGGTTTCAGGTGTACAACATAATTATTTGATATATATTGCAAAATGATCACCACAGTAAGTCTGGTGAACATCTGTCACTAGAAATAGTTACAATTTTCTTCTTGTGATGAGAACTTTTTTAAAGATCTCTTAGCAGTGTTGAACGGAGAAGGCAATGGCACCCCACTCCAGTACTTTTGCCTGGAAAATCCCATGGATGGAAGAGCCTGGTGGGCTGCAGTCCATGGGGTCGTGACTGAGCGACTTCACTTTCACTTTTCACTTTGATGCATTGGAGGAGGAAATGGCAACCCACTCCAGTGTTCTTTCCTGGAGAATTCTAGGGATGGGGGAGCCTGGTGGGCTGCCATCTATGGGGTCACACAGAGTCGGACATGACTGAAGCAACCTAGCAGCAGCAGCAGCAGCAGTGTTCAAATAGGCAATAAGTATATTCCCTTTTTGACTTAGTGCAGTTAAATGAGACAAGTGGCTTTGAGTCTTAGAATCAAAGAATCATGTTGAAACAGTTGAGTTGAATCAAACTTCTCAGTGCCAACTCATATAGAGCTTTCTTGAAAAATCCATCCCTCATTAGGCCCACCTGGCTCCCATCACAAATGGTATGGTGTACAGGCAGAGATCTGTGTTTAAGGCTTATGGTATCTTTTCCACTTTTCCATGCATTTCTTTCTTGACATCGTTCAGTGCCTCATCCATCTCCTGTCTTCACTATCCAAACAGCTTATAATTACAGCAGAAGACATCTAAGTAGCTAGACTCAGAATTGCTGCCCACTGGGCATTTTGGAAAGAGGCTGGGAAGGAATCCTTCCAGTTTTGGAGTTTTACTTTCAGGGGATTAGAAAGCCTTTCAGTTTGAAGAGTCCATCAATACAAATATCTATCAGTAGTTAACACTGTTTAATTGTTTATTTGATTAGAGATTAGCTGACCATCTTCTTAGAGTAAGGCAATGAAAGGTTAGTAAACAAGGGAGGATTCAGACAAAAGGATGAGAACCTCTTGGAGAAAGTGGACACATGATTAAGGAGACCATTACCTCTAGTTTGTTTGGAAGGAATGATATTGAAGCTGAAACTCCAGTACTTTGAAAGGAATGATACTGAAGCTGAAACTCCAGTACTTCGGCCACCTCATGCAAAGAGTTGACTCATTGAAAAAGACTCTGATGCTGAGAGGGATTGGGGACAGGAGGAGAAGGGGACGACAGGGGATGAGATGGCTAGATGGCATCACTGACTCGATGGACATGAGTCTGAGTGAACTCCGGGAGTTGGTGATGAACAGGGAGGCCTGGCGTGCTGCAGTTCATGGTGTCGCAGAGAGTCGGACACGACCGAGCGACTGAACTGAACTGAGCTGAACTAGGTCGGTATTGTTTAGGATGGCTCTGTAAAGGTATGGGTTGTTTCCATTTTATTTCATTCATCCTCTAGCTTTACAATGTATGTCTTATTTAAGTGTTGAAAGTGACTAGTGACTTGCTGCTTGTTATCACTGGGTAGTCGTGCTTTAGATCTGGTATTCCATAGGGTCTAGCAGAGGCTCCGTACAATATTTATTTCGATCATTTGCTGCAGAACCTTAACATTTTTTGGTGATTTCTGGTACTAAGTTGATGAAATACAGGAAAATAGAGCTCAGATGCTTTTGGATAAAACCTTAATTTATCTCTTCCCTTCTCTCTGACTTTTCAGTTATTTATTCACTCAACTCTTTCCATATTGTTGGATGTCTTTTTGACTCTTATGTCTGCCTCATTCCTTGCATGTGATCAAGGTCTATTTCATTTCCTGTATCTCTCACATCCTTTGCATCTTTCCACTTGGCAGAGCCCTCTTTGATTTTCAGTGTCATAATATTCCCAGCTCTTTCTCGTCCCTTTCTTTTTCTCTATCAGCCCCAACAGCCACAACTCCTCAACCCACATTAAAGTTTCTCTTTTCTAATTCTGGACATTCTGTTCTCTTGGACTAAATATTCTTGGTTTCCTGTTGTTTTGTAGAATAAAGACAAACTCTCCAAATTGAAATATATGATTCTCCATAATGCAAAAAAATCCATACAAATATTTCTCCATTCTAGCCCTACAACAATATTTACAGTATATCATGGGAGCATAATAATGAGAGATACAATATGAATGGTAAGAAATGAACATTTCTCGTGTTTTTGTCAGACTCGATTATTCACTGATACCTTATAATGTTATACATATTAATATCTCAATTGCCTTAATCTAGGATGTCAGAGATCCTTACTTCATAAGATAATCCTAACTGAACTGACAGATATACTGTTTTCCTATTTTTTGCACTCAGCATCCCATCAACTTTTCAAAACTCCATCATGAAACTATCCCATTTGCGTCACTCCTATGACACACTCAGATGGCTCCTAGCTTTACTTCAATCTACTGTAGCACAATGTTGACCTCACATATTATTCTTTTTCAGTCTACCACGTAATATAGCAATTTGTGCTTTTATATCACCCTCTCCTTCTCCACAACATGAGGGCCTATTTCTGGAAAATAAAGATTTTTTTAAACCTCAGTTTAAGTCCTCACTGTATCCATGACATGTGATTTACTAATCTATAAGGTCAGTGAACTTCAAAGGTTCTTCATTTGTTCTTCATTCGGTAACCACTGCTACTATTCTTTGTATAGCAGGGCCATTTCTTCAAATGTAATCTTACATGGAAATCTGTAAAAGACGGGGAAATGGATGCTTTCTGGATGGCAAGGCAGTGATTGTTAAATCCTGTCCAAATATCCCCGCTTTGGCTATCCCTGATTGACTCTATAGAATATTTATGGCTCTGTTCAATATTGTCTGAAGCCCTACAGTATTCAATTTATATGTCACAGTCAAGCAAGTAGAGAGCTCTCAATGTCACCATCTCTGTTCTTGTTGTAAGTCTTAAATAAATGGTTGAAATAAATTCTCTGAGACAAATACATGAAGATGTATATGATCTATTGGTGAGTGTATGTTTCCTCAAATTGCATTGTCCCCATTATTGCCAAATTTTCCCTCTAATAAATACCATCCTCTCCTGGAAATATCTAGACATTGACGGAAATAAAGTTAAGCAAATAACAAAATAGAATTAGATGTTTTGGGCAGTAAATGACTTACAAAGTGCTTACAGAGTTTTTTCATGTTCTTTTACCTTCTGGAAGAAGAAAGAGAAAATGCAAGAAAGCTGACACTTTACATGCATGAAGGAGCCTATGGAGGGATTGATAGATTGCTTTGGGGCAGAGTATTCTGTCATGTTCTGAAAGGTTTGGGTCATCCCAGGTAGAGGCAGGGGCAGGACTCAGGCAAGAATAACCCTGGCTATGAGGGAAGAGATTGGTTTTGCTGGACAATGTTCCTGTATGTGGGTGAAAGGTGTCCTTGCCTAAAAGAAGAAAATTTGGCTGGATTCTGCCCTGAAGAGTTGCCAAGCTTTGTTCATCTCTAGAACTATGCCCTTTAGTACAAACAAAGGAATACTCCTAATATAAATAACAATTTCAGAAAAAAGAAGAGAGAAGGGAAAATAGAAATAAAAGGGAATATGAGATATTTGCTCTTAGGATAATAAAAAAGCATTATATATTAGGGTTCTTAAAAATAACGTCCTCTAACAGCATTTCGTCCTTCACTACCCAAGTCCTAGACTCACTTTCCCTTTGCCGCTTTTCCTTCCTTCTGTCTTTTGCTTCCTTCTCTCTTATTCATCCCCCTTTCCCTTCTACCTTCTGATTTCCCATTTTCTGTTTACCAGGAATTACTGCTAGAGCCCTAAAGATGCTGCAAAACCAGCCCAGCAACCTCACTGACTTCTTAGGAGAGCCAGTCAAGAGACTGGCCCTCATCCCAGGTTGTTTGGAGGCTGTTGAACAAGCTGAGCAACCCTAATCCAGTCACATTGCTCCAGTCTCAGTAGAGACTCAGTCTATTTGGAGGACTTTATAATTCAGGGACCTACTAGGGCATGTTTGTAAGGCCATATAATTAATGACAAGTATAGTTACTCTAAAAGGAAGAGAAAATGGTATCTCACTCCTCAGATACATGTGTTTTTAAATACAGCTTTCTGATCTACTCGGTGTCTATGTGATCAGTTGGACAGTTATCCAGAGGCCTCAGGTGGGGGACAGATGCACACCAGTATTTCTTCCATTCAATTGTTCAGAGTGTTTATGATACATGGGTTTCCTGTGGGTCAGCTAGTAGGCAGCTGACTATGGGCTGCTTAATTTCTCCAGATGGTGCTTGCAGAGTGAGGGAAACAGGCTCTGGTGAATACTGCAGGTGGGGTGCTGTGGGTTCCAGAACATTTCCCTTGATTAAAAAGGAAACTATGAATTTGGGGATCCCCAACTTGTTAATGTCTTGGAAAATCACCAGGGTTCCCCTCAAGCAAAACGCTTGTCAGTCAGGGGGAATTTCAGATCAGTTCATCTGGACCAAGAGAAGGCAACAACAGCACCATGTAAGTCAGTGATGTCAGAACTTTCCCATCTCGTTACCATCTACCCTGTTCCAACATGGCCCGAGAAATGAAGATCCAGAGAGGGAGAGAGAAGGAACCTTGCAGAAATGGACATATCTGCACTTCCTGGTAGGTCCCCTGGGCCTCAGCAGGGGAGAGGGAAACATTGAATAGGCTGAATATGAGATGGAGCTGACACTTGACTGACCGGGACTTGTGAAACCCAGAGTGATAGAATGTATGGAACGGCTGCAAGGTGATGCAGAAAATCAGGGTGCAGCGGAGTGTGGGTGAAGTCAGCCACTGGAGGAGGATGAGCCAGATCACATTTGTATCTTCTATGTTCTCAACATTTGTGTCCCCCAGAAACTTCATATGATGTAATCCTGATTCCCATGGTTATGGCATCCACAGGTGGTGCTTTTGTGAGGTGATGGAGTTATAAGAATGGAGCCTCTTCAATGAGATGAGTGCTTTTATATATGAGACACTCAGAGCTCCCGAACCCTCCCCCCATGTGAGGATACAGTAAGAAGTGTGTGACCAGAAAGGACCCTGCATGACCACGCCTTGGAAATCCATTTCCACTGTTTTTAAGTCTGTGATGTTTTGTTATAGCAACCCAGAAGGACTAAGACAGCATCCTAACAATCTTTACACAGTTCAGTAAACCTCATGCTATTTATACAAAGCTGCAAAGCACTTATCTTGTCTGGTGTAACACGGTGATAGTTGGCTGACAGTTCGTGGCTGGCTTTCATAAAGAATCCTGAGTATTCAGTCTTCTTGGTGGCATGACCAGAACCATGAACAATTGTTTAAATCTTTGATTCTAATAATTTGACCCAGAATAATTGGCTGTGATTCTTACAGAATCTCTTCATGGTCTTCTTTGAAATACCAGGTTCTGCTATTAGTGACTAACTTTAATAGGAGCTTCATTCTCTCAATTGTAGGGGTGGATTTTCTTTTGATTTTCTATTAAATGAAGATAAGAAATGTTAACAAATTGCCCTCTTAGATTTTGACATCTCTACAGAGTCTGTGTTTATTTTTTTAAGAGGAGACCCATTTCACAGAGCATGCATTAAAAAGCTATAAATTTCAAAGAAGTTTGCTATGGGTTAGATCATTATGACCACCTAGGAGGTGAATGGGATGGATGTGGATTTAGCATGTGTTGGTGATTCGGCACATCAGGATCCTGGTGTAAATGTCAATTTTACGTGTATCCCCTCACAGGCACCAGAACAGGATATAAAATACAAAAGGATGCCTTTCTTCATTTCTGAAATTCAGGACTGGAAGTTTTGCCCAGTAACTGAGAGCTTCCAACATCTTTCACTTGACTGGAAAAATAACCTGAATACTCAATAGATAATGACCTCTTAATGCATTTTGTAAGTATTTGCTTATTTTTGTCCCTTCTCATTATCAAATTAAAATTTGGGGAAAACATATGAATAATTAAACTCTCTAGATATGGATTTTGGAGCCAACCTATAAGAAAACTATTAGAAATCTAAAAAGTAGAAACATAACTCAAGTCTAGTTTTAACTTTCTCTTTTCTTCCTTCCCACTCCCATCCGTTGATTTGAGGAGAACACAGAAAGAAGACAAGTGGAACTTCAATAGCAGATGTCCTGGGTTACTTTGAAGAAAATGCTGACCTTGGAAATTCTGTTCTCTAGTTCTTACTCTTGAAAACATTTCAACAACCTGTGCCCAGGAAGAGGCAAGCTTTTGGTGGAATTGTGTGCAATTCAGGGAAGGCTGCCCATGTCAAAAATTGCAGTGAAATTCTGATTCCTTTGCAATAGAATCTATCACTATTAATGACTAGGCTCCTGCTTTATGTAGTAGCAGTCTAGCATATAGAAGTCATGAATTGTTTTCTTACACAATTCGATATTTCCAAACTCATTATTCATTACAGAGGTCACCTCTTTCTTTCATGAACAAAGCGAGAAAGCCCTCTGCAGCATGCTCACCTGGCTAAACTGCCTCTCTATGAGTGCTTGAAGTTTGTATGATTTTTTAATATTGTCTCTGGCGCTTCATAGGATAGCCTCTGAGACATCTTTCATACTCCACAGTATCGTGACTAGATGATACACAGGTCTATGCCAGGAGTACAGTAACATGAGTATCCACTTATTAAGGTCTTCATTCTAAGCAACCATAAGAAACCGTCTCATTAAAATAATCATAATTCAGCGGTTTTGGTAACATGTGATCTTTGCTCAGAGCAGCTGACCCAAAAAAATTTTGGTTATTCCTATGTGTATGCAGAGATTTCTGAAGGTAGTAAAAGTTGCAAAAGTATAAAATGTAAGCTATTAGTTCACACTTCACGGAATTATTAAAAATCTGGGTTAGTTTAGGAACTAATTCTTCTGATGAGTTCTAATCTATAACATGAAGAATTTTCTTTTTTCCTCTGAAATTTTACCACCCACTCAGTGAGTTCTTTTATGTTGTATATTTGTGTGAGAGAAATCTAAGTATTTTATGGCAAGGCAGTATGTGCCTGCAGTGTCTGACCCAGGAAAGAGGGATTCCACCTGTGCCCACATCATTGACACCCAGTGATTCATTCACATTAATGAATTAGGTGAGTCATTCGTATTGATTTTTGATCAGTAATATGTTTTATGATATTACAACAAAGAGACAATGAAAAGACATGACATTTCTAAACAAGCTTCTCTCCTCAGCTGATCCCACACGAACCCTCTGCTGACATCAGAAGAGTCTGTTTTGTTGACATGTCTCCGTGCAGAAAATGGCACAGCATTGTCTTTAGTAACAGCATCAGTGGGATTCACAATGGAGGGTTCCCCCCTAGTTCACTACTACTAGCAGAATTGAGCATGAAAATCCAGAGGGCTGAAAATCTATAGTTAATATGCTTGATTTCTTTACAGCCATGAACTGTTTTACTGGTAAAGAACAGAGAACTGAGTAGGATTAAATATAGTAATGCACATAAAGTGGTTAGTAAAATGTATGGCCATGTAGTAACTCTCAATAAACTTTAAATTTAAGCTTATTGAAAAATCCAACCTCCTCCTCCTTTTTGACCTTATCTTCATTACTAATGAGCTTAACAGAGGGAAAGAATGCTGGTATCATTAAGAAAGTTGTAGAGACAGAAGAGAGTACTTTAATGGGGGATGCATGTGAAAATATTTTAAATAATGTTAGGATGAAGGATAATGCAGGAAATCAGAAAGGAGAGATTATAACGGTGAAAATTTGGAAATAAATGATTGAGGCTTGATATATATAAATTGCCTCAAAACAGAGGCAATTGTTGTGGCCATGAGAAGCAAAGCGATGTTTTATAGGCCAATGTGGGAGAGACTTACAAGTTAAGAATAAAAGGTGACAGAAGAGTCATTGAGAATGACAAATGAAGGAGGTGTCAGAGAAGTAGAAGAATCAGGAGAGCCTTTAAAGGCAGATGCAGTGGCTCGGGTGGTGCAGTATAGGACTCCCACGTTGCAGTCACTAGTAACAGGGAGTACTCAAAACTGGGGTGTGTTTCTTACATATTCATGAATTTTGCAATCTTATATTTTACACATGGAAGTTCCTATTCACTTTTTGTTTTTGTACAGTATAATGGCTGCAATCCTGTGTCTAACTCATCAGTTGAACTAAAGTTGTCTGCATGGACAATTTACAGATCTGTTATTTATCTTGCTACTACAGATCTTTAGTCATCCCTTGATTTTGCTCATGCTTCATCAACTGCATAATATAATTTCTCTTCAACTGCTTACAGATCCTCCACCTTTTTCTGCATGTACAGTTACCATTACCTCTAATAATCTGAAGCCTGGTAAACTACATACTGTCTCATTTGATCTGGTGAAAAACCCAGGTGAAACTCACGTTCATCTGTTGGGCTTTTTCTCTTTCTTCAGGAGTGTGGAGGGAATTGGTGTGGCAGTTGTTGGTTGCATTGATATACTCCGGTTTGCCCTGGGCAATTTTTCATCCTGAAAGTGATCAGGCAATTAGTTAGGGTTGCTGGGTATTCAGTAGATGAACCCATTACCAGAACATTAACATGTTTGATAGACTGGAATTTTTTTAACGGGGCAGGGGAGAGCGTCACAAAATTTGAAAGTCATTCTTTTCCTACTTTTTCTATACATTGTCTCTATAAAAATGATTTTACATCTAACTTTTCTAAGTTCAGTCTTTTCCCTTCTCTATTTAACCATTATCTTTTTTAAAATTTTTTTGTATTTGAATCAGATATAGTGCATTTGTACATTTGGTGCTTCCCAGGAGACAGAGATATAAGAAGACTCAGGTTTGATCCCTAGGTGAGGAGCATCCCTTGCAGGAGGGTACAGCAGCATACTCCAGTATTCTTGCCTGGCCAATTCTATGAACAGAGGAGCCTGTTGGGCTACAGTTAGTAAGGTTGCAAAAAGTTGGACACAACTGAAGTGACAGAATGCATGCACCTATATTTAACCATTTAGTCTCTTGTTTACTGTGGGTTAGAGCCAATATATTGCCTTATAAGGAGTAATACAGTTGTGATGCTGACTTATCTCTAAATCCAACACCAAAAACCTTAGTGTTCATCCCACGTGTAGAATACAATCTTGTTTATGGTGGGAAAATGGTGCATCAGAAAAACATGGTATAAAGTTATAGGAAATACTAAGCAATGGACTGAGAAAAATAAGAGTAGAAAAATCTAGCTAACACATTGATAGAGAAAAACTAATCTTTAGTGAAAGTCATGAACATTTCAAGAGATTCCTTGGAAGAGTTGGAAAAAAATGGACAGTCAAAAATGGAGAATGAAGCAAAAACTAGTGATTAAAAAGAACTACGTGAATTCAATAGAAACCTTCAGCACCACTTTTTATTAGCTGTCTGCTCTACTGTGTGCTTCTTGATTGACCTAAAAGAATTAACATACAACTTTCAAATATTTTCCTCAGAAAGAGAATAATTGTTTCCAATTAGCATACTGTATTGGTGTTTTTGTTTCTGGCTTACTTTATTGTGTAATAGGTTCCAGTTTCATCTATCTCATTAGAACTGATTCACATGTATTCTTTTTAATGGCTGAGTAATACTCCGTTGTGTATATGTACCAGAGCTTTCTTGTCCATTCGTCTGCTAACGGGCATCTACGTTGCATCCATGTCCTGGCTATTATAAACAGTGCTGCGAAAAACACTGGGGTGCATGTGTCTCTTTCAGTTCAGGTTTTCTCAGTGTGTATGCCCAGCTGTGGGATCGCTGGGTCATATGGCAGTTCTATTTCCAGTTTTTACTGAATCTCCACCCTGTTCTCCACAGTGGCTCTATTACTATTTTAATAAATATCAACCCTAGTATACCAGAGAATTAAAGGGAATAAAATTACAATAGTATTAGTAATGATACATTCCCCCAAATTATAATCCAATAATGCTCCCAGTTTTAACTGACTTTCTATCCATGTATAATTGAGGTCCCCTACTCATTTTTCTTTACTAGGTGTTTCAATTTTGAAATAGAATGTAGAAAACAATTGAGTGGAAAATTTTGAAAATCACCTTGGATTTTAGATACGTCAAGATTAAGTATGTAATTATTAGTTATTTACAGTTAGTAGGGCTATTCTTCAGAGAAGGCAATGGCAACCCACTCCAGTACTCTTGCCTGGAAAATCCCATGTACGGAGGAGCCTGGTGGCTACAGTCCATGGGGTGGTGATGAGTCGGAGACGACTGAGTGATTTCACTTTCACTTTTCACTTTCATGCACTGGAGAAGGAAATGGCAACCCACTCCAGTTTTCTTGCCTGGAGAATCTCAGGGATGGGAGCCTGGTGGGCTCCTATCTATGGTGTTGCACAGAGTTGAACATGACTGACATGACTTAGCAATAACAGCAGGGCTATTCTTAGCACATATACCTCAGTGTAGGGTGATTGCTATTGAGTGAAGGATGTATACTGTGAAGTGCAATCACCAAACGGATGATTGGAGATAAAGAATGCAATGCCAAGAAGACACAGGCTTTCGTTCTGGAAGGAAAAACATACAGTGTCTGTCATCTACAGTCTAATCTTCAGATTTTTCAAATACTTACTCTTCCTTTGCTCATTTAATAATTTGAGTTGCTTGATTTCTTTCCGACTAGTTGCATGAGTCTCTTATAAACTTGGATATGAAACCCTTACCAAATATGTGAATTGCAAATATCTTTTTTTCATTCCATATGTTGCCATTTCATTTTATTGATGGCTTCTTTTACTATGCAGAAGGTTTTGAGTTCAATGTGGTCTCACTAGTTGATTTTTGCAGTTCTTGCCTTTGCTTTTGATGACTGAGTTGTTTGAGCTGCTTGTATTTTGGAAAGCAATCCTTTATCAGTTGTTTTATTTGCTATTATCTTCTCTCATTTTTACCAAAAGACACAGACTGGCTGAATGTATACAAAAACAAGACCCATATATATGCTGTCTACAAGAGACCCACTTCAGTCTTGGAGACACATACAGACTGAAAGTGAGAGGATGGAAAAAGATATTCCATGCAAATGGAAATCAAAAGAAAGCTGAATTAGCAATTCTCATATCAGAAAAAAATAGACCTTAAAATCAAAACTATTATGAAAGATAAAGAAGGACACTACCAAATGATCAAGGGATCACTCCAAGAAAAAGACATAACAATTTTAACTATTTATGTACCCAATATAGGGGCACCTCAATACATAAGTTACACAATAACTGACCAAAAGGGGAAATTGATAGTAACACGATAATAGTAGGTCATGTTAACACCACACCTATAATAATGGAAAGATCAACAGAACAGAAAATTAATAATGAAATGCAAGCCTAAAAGGAAATATTAGTGCAAACAGACCTAACTGATATCTAGAGCACATTCCATACAAATGCAGAATATATTTTCTTCTCAAGTGCACATGGAATGTTTTCCTCATCTTGAGTCACAAATCAAACCTCAGTAGATTTAAGGAAATTGAAATTATTTCAAGCATTTTCTCTGACCACAACACTATGAGACTAGATATCGATTATAGGAAAAAAAAAAAACAACTTTAACAAACACAAACACGTGGTGACTAAACAACACATTTTTAAATAATGAAAAGGTTACTGAAGAAATAAGGGAAATAAAAACATTCCTAGAAACAAAGAACAATGAAAACACGATGATCTAAAACCTATAGGATGCAACAAAAGCAGTTCTAAGAACGAAGTTTAAAGTAATAGAAATCCTACCTCAAGAAACGCATTGAATAGACAACCTAACTTTACATATCTTTAACTCTTTTTAAATTTCTCTTATCAATGTCTTAGAGGTTTTGCATAAAATCTTTCAACACCTTGCTTGTTTATTTCTAAATGTTTTATCTTTTTTTGATACAATAGTAAATGGGATTGTTTTCTTTATTCCACTTTCTTATAGTTCATTGTTGATATATAGGTCGGCAATTGAGTTTTGTATATTGGAATATAGTAAACATAATGTATGCTACATTTTTAAAGAATAGACATTTTCCCACAAATAAGACATATAGATGATCAACCAGTATATGACAAGATGCTCAGCATCATTAATAATAAAAGGAAATGCAGATCAAAAGCACAAGGGATATCACCTCACACCTATTTGAATGGCAGGTATCAAAAATGTAAGAAATGACATGTTATTGAGGATGTGGAGAAAAAGGAGTGCTTATGCACTGTTGGTGGGGATGTATACCGGTGCAACTCCCATGGAAAAATATTGTTGAGGTTCCTCAAGAAATTTAGAAGAGAAATGTTATGTGATCCATTATCCCACTTCTAGATATATAGTCAAAGGAAATGAAATCCTTGTCTCAAAGAGAGATCTTTATTCCCATGTTCATTGCAGCATTATTCACAGTAGCCTTGATGGAACAACATGGGTATCTTTCAAGAGGTGAATGGATTAAAACAATCTGATGTGACAGATATATTGGTAAATATTATTTATCCATTAGAAAAAAAAGAGAAATCCTTCAATTTGTGGCAACATGGATGAAAGTAGAGGGCATTAAGCTAAATAAACTAAGTCAGAGAAAGACAAATATCACAAGATCTCAATTATAAGCAGTCTCAAAAAAAAAAAATCTCTGAGAGAGTGGACATTATCTGGTGGCATACAAGCTCAATGGACATGAGTTTGAGTAAGCTCTGGGAGTTGGAGTGGACAGGGAAGCCCGGCATGCTGCAGTCCATTGGGTCTCAAAGAGTTGGATGCTACAGAATGACTAACTCAACTGAAGAGAGTGGAACTTACCTGTGTTCTCCTCAAAAAGCGAAAGTTAAACATGTGTGATGATGGCAAGGCTACTTAATAGAAAGGGAAACTCATTTCTAATATATGCACAAATGGGGGTGGACAAGATGATGGAGGGATAGGTAGAAGTGGGGTACACCTCTCTCCACCCATGCATCAAGAACGTTTAAAGACGCAGCAGTTCTCACAGAAGACCAGGTGAATGCTGGCAGGACTCCCTGACTGCTGAGAAGGAATATCTGGATCCATACAGAACTCAGTAGGACAAAGGAAAGAAGGGACAAGGAGGAAGGGGAAAGAAGGAGCAGAGCAAGTGGGACCAGCCTGCACCTGCGGGAGAGGGAGCTAAAGTGCAAGGGAGAGATCCCCGTGTCCATGGCAGTCCACTGGGACGGGGGAGGCATTTGAAGCTGTTGGGGAATGAACTAACTAATCTGTGAGATTCTGAATGGAGTGAGAACCACATAGACAAGCCATGCTGCAGCCTTTCATACCTTGGACAGGGTTGTAAATCCACTGGTGTCCACAGATGCTGGGAGATGGAACCATGGGGATTGCATAATGATCCCAGGATGAAGACTCCTATGGACCGAAGGGAGTCAGCCCAATGGGATGGGATGGAGGAAATCTGCTGCATGGAATGCTTCTTAAGGAAAACTATAAGGCCATAAAATTAGGGTTCCACTGCCTGTGGAGTAGAGTTATCTCTTTCTCCATGCTGGTACCTGTAGGTTGAGCAATAGAAAAAGACTTCAGTGAGTGTGGTCCTTGAGTGCCTGAAGCACTAAGCAATGGAGAATTTTGAATGTCTATATACCCTGCTGCTGCTGCTGCTGCTAAGACGCTTCAGTCGTGTCTGACTCTGTGCAACCCCATAAATGGCAGCCTACCAGGCTCCCCCATCCCTGAGATTTTCAAGGCATGAACACTGGAGTGGGTTGCCATTTCCTTCTCAAATGCATGAAAGTGAAAAGTGAAAATGAAGTCATTCAGTCGTGTCCGACTCTTTGCAACCCCATGGACTGTAGCCTACCAGGCTCCTCTGTCCATGGGATTTCCCAGGAAAGAGTACTGGAGTAGGGTGCCATAGCCATCCCTACCCTATTCAACTACCACAAAATTGGACTCATCTCACTCGCTAGTAAATTAATGCTCAAAATTCTCCAAGCCAGGCTTCAGCAATATGTGAACCGTGAACTTCCAGATGTTCAAACTGGTTTTAGAAAAGGCAGAGGAAACAGAGATCAAATTGCCAACATCTGCTGGGTCATCGTAAAAGCCAGAGAGTTCCAGAAAAACATCTATTTCTGCTTTATTGACTATGCCAAAGCCTTTGACTGTGTGGATCACAATAAACTGTGGAAAATTATGAAAGAGACGGGAATACCAGACCAGCTGACCTGCCTTTGAGAAACCTATATACAGGTCAGGAAGCAACAGTTAGAACTGGACATGGAACAACAGACTTTCCAAATAGGAAAAGGAGGACGTCAAGGCTGTATATTGTCATCCTGCTTATTTAACTTCTATGCAGAGTACATCATGAGAAACGCTGGACTGGAAGAAACACAAGCTGGAATCAAGATTCCTGGGAGAAATATCAATAACCTCAGATATGCAGATGACACCACTCTTATGGCAGAAAGTGAAGAGGAACTGAAAAGCCTCTTGATGAAAATGAAAGAGGAGAGTGAAAAGGTTAGCTTAAAGCTCAACATTCAGAAAACTAAAATTATGGCATCTGGTCCCATCACCTCATGGGAAATAAATGGGAAACAGTGAAAACAGTGTTAGACTTTATTTCTTTGGGCTCCAAAATCACTGCAGATGGTGATTGCAGCCATGAAATTAAAAGATGCTTACTCCTTGGAAGGAAAGTTATGACCAACCTGGATAGCATATTCAAAAGCAGAGATATTACTTCACCACCAAAGGTCCATCTAGTCAAGGCTATGCTTTTTCCAATGGTCATGTATGAATGTGAGAGTTGGACTGTGAAGAAAAGTGAACACCAAAGAATTGATGCTTTTGAACTGTGGTGTTGGAGAAGACTCATGAGAGTCCCTTGGACTGCAAGGAGGTCCAACCAGCCCATCCTAAAGGAGATCAGTCTTGGGTGTTCATTGGAAGGACTGATGCTAAAGCTGAAACTCCAATACTTTGGCCACCTCATGCGAAGAGGTGACTCATTGGAAAAGATCCTAATGCTGGGAGGGATTGGGCGCTGGAGGAGAAGGGGGTGACAGAGGAAGAGATGGCTGGATGGCATCACCGACTCAATGGATATGAGTTTGGGTAAATTCCAGGAGTTGGTGATGGACAGGGAGGCCTGGCGTGCTGCAGTTTATGGGGTCGCAAAGAGTCAGACATGAATGAGAGACTGAACTGAACTGAAAAATAAAATATGAATTAAAAATATATCAAAGATCTGGAATAAGCCATAACCACATGCATAACAGCTTTCAGTGAGCTCTTGGAGTTCTAACTGATTATGGAACCCAAGAATGGTCTTGGGAGATCCTCAAACTTGTAATTGCTGTCTGAAGTGAATGAAGTCTTGAGGACTTTCCATAATGAAATTTGCATCCCTCTAAGGCCCTTCTTTTCATATGCATAGCTGCGATGTTTCCATGTTGTTTAACTGGTACTTGTCTAAGAAATCAGTTATTAACTCACATTTCAAATAGGAACATATATAGGAGGGAGGGGATTGCTCAGTTAGTGATAACCAAGGAAGACTGAAGTTACTCATATACTGTTGTGAAATCCATCAAAGAGTTTGTCATCTCAGACCCTCCACATGGGGCTGCTGGTCCTTACTCAGCTTCGTTAGTCCTTGGCTTCCTATCAGCACCACAGAGCATTCAGTATGGATGAAGCTTTGAGCTACCTTAGACAAGTAAGTCTCCTCACTGGGTGCCACAATCTAAATGCTTGTGTTCTCCCAAAACTCATATGTTGAAAATCTAATCCCCAAAGTGATGATGTTAGGAGGGAGGACCGTTGAAAAATGATTAGGTCATGAGGGCAGAGCCCACATGAATGAGATTAGGGCTCTTGTGAAAGAGGCCTGAAATACTTGCTCATCCCTTTTATTTAAGAACATGTCCTGGAAGAGGCCTTCACTCATTTGACTATGCTGGCACCCTGATCTTGGACTTCTAGCCTCCAGAACTGTGATAAGTAACGTGGTTTATAAACCACCCAGCCTCTCGCATTTTGTAATAGCAGCCTGCATGCACTAAAACACTGGATATGACTAAACAGGAAAAAAAAAATTGTCAGTCTTGTTTTTCCCTTCCAAGATCAAGAATGTGGAACAGGTAACATAGATATAAACAATTCCAAATAAACTGGCACATGATAACATACTCCATAGAATTGTACATTTCTTTCCAATTGTAGTTCCTTGACATGCCCACTTGGGAAGATATTTTCTTAGAGGTAATTAACATTTAAACCAATAGACTGGATTTTATGCAATCAGTTGAGGACCTAAGTGTAAAGATAGAGGTTTCCCAAAATCAAAGCAATTCAGCCTGAAGACAGCACCATTAACTGGTATCCCAATCTCCAGCCTGTCAGCCTAAACTGGACCCTAAGGCCTATCACTGGGCTCTCATCAGAATCCTAACATAACTGCTCTTTGACTTCGAAACTTATCTTCACTTCTCTAGGCCTTGGTTTTCTCACCCGGAAAAGGAAAATTAGAGTAGAAAATCCTTTACATTTCCAAATATTATACAAGTCTCTAAATAAAACAGGATTCCAAACTGAGGTTTTATTCTTTTTCCTGAAAGGAAAATTATCGATTGGTTGTGCAGCTTACCTGTTTGGATCTCTTATACTTCTCATTATCTGCTCTATCCCACAGTGTATTTCTCTAGCTTAGCTTTAAGAAAAAATCCTTGATAGAAATAATTACTTGGCTGTTATGGAATATTACTTTTATCTTTGATCTTCCATTGAAAAGCAGGAGTTGTACTTAAGCACACTAGTGAGAGAAACTGTCTCTAAATGTCAGGATGTCACCTTGAAAAGTTTGCTGTGCGTAGTTGCTGAGTCGTGTCCAACACTTTACAATCCCCTGGACTGACTACCCTTTGGACTACAGCCCGCCAGGCTTCGCTGTCCATGGGGATTCTCTAGGCAAGCATACTGGAGTGGTTTGACATGCCTTCTTCCAGGGATCTTCCTGACCAGGGATGGAACCCAGTTCTCCCATACCGCAGACAGTTACTTTACTGTCTGAGATGCCAGCTCCCAATAAAATGGGTCTTGAAGTATACAGAAGATGCATGATTTGTCTACTTTTGTATCCTGCGACAGTGTTTTTTTTTTTCTCTAATTATCAGTCCCTTTTCTATTTACCTGAACATTATCTAGAATGAGGCTCTCTCTAAAAGAAAAAATTTAACACTAAAGGAACTTTTATCTGGAATAGCAGTTAAGGTTTTTTTTTTTGTCCCGTTGTCAATTCATCCAAAATACCAGAGGCTGGGTATTTGCTTTTAATTATAGTATTTACCTCAGAAAGAACAAATGGCTGTCCAGTTTCCGCCATGTTTGATACTCAATAAATAGTAACTTCACGGCAGTTGGCATACCCCTGTAGCCCTAGTGGAACTGAATGAAAGGAGTGGGAATTGATATTGTTCAGATAATTAGCTATAATATAAGTCAGAAAGTGGTGAGTGAGATGAAAATGGTGAGAATGACATTAGGAAGCCATAAGGAGGAAGATGGCACTTTCATCTAGGAAAGGTAGGTAACAATTCATCAAGGAAGTAAATTTCTTTTGAACCTGCAAAGAGAGATTAGGTGTTTGTGTACAATGTAAGAATATTTAATTTGTAGGCTCTGCTTAAAGTATTTTTATCTGCCATGATCAGAGAGTACAGCTAAGAAATTGAACTCCTTTAGTGAAGTTGAGAATCCTATGGCAAAAAGTAGACTCAAGTGGCAGGTTCCGATCACTGTCTCTGCTGCTGCTGCTGCTACTAAGTCGCTTCGGTCATGTCCGACTCTTTGTGACCCCCACAGACCGCAGCCCACCAGGCTCCCCCGTCCCTGGGATTCTCCAGGCAAAAATACTGGACTGGGTTGCCATTTCCTTCTCCAATGCCTGAAAGTGAAAAGGGAAACTGAAGTCGCACAGTGGTTTCCAACTCTTCACGAGCCTGTGGACTGCGGCCTACCAGGCTCCTCCATCCAAGGGATTTTCCAGGCAAGAGTACTGGAGTGGGGTGCTGTCACCTTCTCTGGCACTGTGTCTAGTTCTGCCCTATTCAGGCTTTTAGTCAGTGATTCAATTATCACATTATCTTAGGACATGAACTGTGAGGGCTAGTGTATGTGGAATAAAAGACTGAACATCCAGTGCTTTCCATCTAATAGGGTAACAAAAGATGATGCATCCACAGTTCTGTGAAAGTGAAAGTCACTCAGTTGTGTCCAAATCTTTGTGGCCCCGTGGACTATACAGTTCATGGAATTCTCCAAGCCAGAATACTGGACTGGGTAGCCCTTCCCTTCTTCAGGGAATCTTCCCAACCCAGGGATCAAACCCAGACCTCCCACATTGTGGGCAGATTGTTTACCAGCTGAGCCACAAGGGAAGCCCCCACAGTTCTAGTTCTGTAAATATGTCCAAATAACCAGGATATAAGGGTTTGGGTGGGGAGAGAAGTCCTCCATGGTTTTAGTTCACTGTATGCTGTGAGAGCAGCATCAATAATTCACTGGAATTTTACTCTGCACCAATGAAAGTGTTTCATCAAACAAACACCTAAGGAAGGCCTGCTGGATGCAAAGAATGGATAGAAGTGAAGAGCACACATGTGGACTTTGTAAATTAGGACTTAAATTTTAGAAAAACAGAGGTAAATTTCAAAGTTAAATGTTGCACCACAATTGGGACATGAGTCAAGAGGGAAAAGTACAGAATGCCATATGTCCACATAACAAGGAGACCTGAGCTCTGTCAGAATCAAAAAAGGCTGCTTTGGGGAAGTGGTTTATACTGAGATCTTAAAGATGTGGGGGAAGTCATGAGGTAAAAGAGCAAGGATCTTCCAAGGAGAAGGAATGGCATTTATAAAGAGCTTTAGCCATATGTGAGAATATAGAGTGAGAAGATCAGACATGACAGGATTGAACCTTCAAGGAATTCAATTTACCTGGTAAAACTTATGCAAACTGGACAGTGAATACAAGGTGGAATATGATCAGTCTGTGAAAGAGATAAGAATCAAGTTTTGCAGAGCATAGGCGATATTTCCATTTGCTGGGTAATTCGGTAAAGATTCACCTAAACCTAGGAAACCTGGTTTCTATTGCTACTTTTGCATCGAGTTTTATAAGTTTAGATAAGTGACTTAATCATTCTTGGATTTACTTATATATCCTTAATTGGGAGGATTGTCCAAGATTTCTTCCTTTTATGGATATCTAGTGAATCCCACTGGTGATTTTCTGGAATTTAAAAAATTCTTCTACATACCAAGAGTAATGGCTGAAATATCTATAATATTATATAAAAAGCATTGAAATTCTTAGTTTGTCTCCTTTTTCAGTTTTTTAGAATATAATTTCCAGATTAAATGGTGAGATGTTTAAAGTATATGTGACAATTTAAATAGGCATACATGATTAATAGATTCCCTCATTGATTTAATTAACACATCTATTAATATCACCTCACATATTTACCTTCCAAGATCTTTTGGTAAGAACTTTTAAATTTTCCTCTCTTACATGTGTGCTAAGTGACTTCAGTCATGTCCAGCTCTTTGTGACCGCATGGACTTTATAGCCTGCCAGGCTCCTCTGTCTATGGGGATCCTCCAGGAAAGAATAATAGAGTGGATTGCCATGCCCTCCTCCAGGGGATCTTCCTGACCCAGGGATTCAACCCACATCTCTTATGCATCCTACACTGGCAGGAGGATTCTTTACCACTAACACCACCTGGGAAGCCCCACAAATCTCAATAACACATTACAAACCATAATCACCATGTTACACATTAGATCCTCAGACCTTATTTATCATCTTACAGCTTAAAGTTTGGAGATGGTGGGATGATTTGGGAGAATGGCATTCTATCATGTATACTATCATGTAAGAATTGAATCGCCAGTCTATGTCTGACGCAGAATACAGCATGCTTGGGGCTGGTGCATGGGGATGACCCACAGAGATGTTATGGAGAGGGAGGTGGGAGGGGGGTTCATGTTTGGGAACACATGTAAGAATTAAAGATTTTAAAATTAAAAAATAAAAAATAAAAAAAGAGAAAAAAATAAAATAAAATAAAAAATAAAAAAATAAAAATTCATTCTTAAATCATTGATTTCTCAGCACTTATTTTTACATGACCTGTGACATGTTCTTGCATTTATGATTTTGGAGTCAGGAGAAAAGATGTCCCCCTCCTGTTATAAGCAGTTTAGCATTACATCTTTGAGGGACCATCTTTATCTAGCAGCTCCATACCCACCCCTATCATTGTCAGAAATTGAGATAATTTACACAGCTAAGGAAAACAAAGAAAACTGGCTTCCCTGGTGGCTCAAATGGTAGAGAATCTACCTGCAATTTGGGAGACCTGGGTTGCACCCCTGGGTCAGGGAAGATCCATTCAGAAGGGAATGGTTACCCACTCTAGCATTCTTGTCTGAAGAATCCTTTGGACAGAGAAGCCTCATAGGTTAAAGTCCATGGGTATCACAAAAAGTCAGACATGCCTGAGCGACTAGCACACGATGAACATTAAAGATTTGGAACCTGTATCAGAGCTAAGGATACCTTAAAAAGAAAAGCAAAACTCTTTGAGACAGGCCAGAACATGGATGCATGAACACTTTTAGGCCAACAGGGCAAAGGAAGAGAATGGATATTGCAGTCTCTAAAGAGTCTTGTACATAGCTGCAGCTAAAAGCAAGGGCCTCTGACCAGAGCTCTGGGCTTCAGTGGAAAAACTTGGCCACTTCTCATCAAGAAAGGAGTCAGAGGAAAAAATCAATCCACTGATCTCTTTCTCCACTGACCTCTTTCTCCACTGACTCACCAGGATTGTTATGTATTCCTGCTGGATTGACTCTTTTTTCCTTATGTAATGTCCTTGTATTCCTTTGTCGTTAGATATTTTCTTTGCTCTAAAGTCTACTTCATCTAATATTAACATCTGTTTTTATCCTTTTATTTTCCAAATATCCATGCCATTATTGAATTTCTTGGGCTTTCCTGGTAGCTCAGACAGTAAGGAATCCACTTGCCTTGTGAAGACCCGGATTCAATCCCTGGGTTGGGAAGATCCCCTGGAGGAGGTCATGGGAATCCGTATTCTTGGCTGGAGAATTCCATGGACAGAGGAACCTGGTGGGCTACAGTCCATGGGGTCATAAAGAGTAAGGTACAGCTTAGCAACTAAAGCGCCACCTGGTGTTCCTTCACATTTAATCCTTGGGAGGAACAGCCCTATTCAGGCTGCCTTCTGATCTAGGTTGAAGGTCAGGAATGCTGGGCCTGACTTGTCTTCTCTTAGGTGCTGCTGTGTTTATCTTCCATTCTTCAGGCCCTAATCTAGCTCAACGTCTTCTTGCCAAATATAAAAGGTCTCCTATAGTGGTCTCTTCTTATTTCCAGAACAGAGGAGTGGGCACAAAGAGATCAAGACCATCTTGTCTGAACCAGAAGCCCAAGGTGTGTTTTATAACCTAGGGAAGAGATTTCATGGAGGGAAGTGGAAGAGGGAAGTGGAAAGGATTCCAGTGCAGGCTGGAGATGAAAGTCATGGAGTCCCTTTCTTTAGAAGTCATCAGAAGCTGAGAAAGTATTTTTTCTAGGTGAGTGTATATTCAGCTCTAAGTGAGTACACTTTCTGGTTCAGCAAATTGTAAGTCTTCTGTATTTTTTCATTAATTTTCTTTACAAATGCATATATAATGATATCCATAAGACATTTTATTTATTCTTCTAGGCCATTTCAGTTCAGTTCAGTTCAGTTGCTCAGGCATGTCCAACTCTGTGACCCCATGAACTGCAGCAGGCCAGGCCTCCCTGTCCATCACCAACTCCCACAGTCCAACCCCATGTCTATTGAGTCGTTGATCCCATCCAACCATCTCATCCTCTGTTGCCCCTTTCTCCTCCTGTCCTCAATCTTTGCCAGCATCAGGGTCTTTTCAAATGAGTCTCTTTACATCAGGTGGCCAAAGTATTGGAGTTTCAGCTTCAACATCAGTCCTTCCAATGAAGACCGAGGACTTATCTCCTTTAGGATGGACTGGTTGGATCTCCTTGCAGTCCAAGAGACTCTCAAGAGTCTTCTCCAACACCACAGTTCAAAAGCTTCAGTTCTTTGGTGCTGACTCAGCTTTCTTTATAGTCCAACTCTCACATCCATACGTGATCACTGGACAGAACTCTGACAAAGTAATGTCTTTGCGTTTTAATATGCTGTCTAGGTTGGTCATAACTTTCTTTCCAAGGAGTAAGCGTCTTTTACTTTCACGGCTGCAATCACTATCTGCACTGATCTTCAGTTCAGTTCAGTTGCTCAGTCATGTCCGACTCTTTGCGACCCCAGGAATCACAGCACGCCAGGCCTCCCTGTCCATCACCAACTCCGAGTTCACTCACACTCACGTCCATTGAGTCAGTGATACCATTCAGCCATCTCATCCTTGGTCGTCCCCTTCTCTTCCTGCCCCCAATCGCTCCCAGCATCAGAGTCTTTTCCAATGAGTCAACTCTTTGCATGAGGTGGCCAAAGTACTGGAGTTTCAGCACTGATTTTAGAGCCCAGAAAAAAACGTCAGCCACTGTCTCCCCACGTATTTGCCATGAAATTATGGGAATGCATGCCATGATTTTAGTTTTCTGAATGATGAGCTTTAAGCCAACTTTTTCACTAGTCCATTTGTTTCAAAGCCATTGCTCTGCTTTTATTAGGATTTGAGATTTAAACCCTGAAAAAAATAAATCTATTGTAGACTTTGAATTTTTTACCAGTAGATGAATTGATGATATACAAAAGAACTAAAGATGTTTACTTTATTGAGCTCACAAAATTTTATATATGCATATGAAGAGAGTTATTCACATATAATTTTATTCTTGGCCCCTTGTGGTATTCTGAGAACTTTGACTGAAGCTATATATAAAAGAAATTACTTTATTATGATACTTAAACTACTGGTATAATTATATGTCCATATTCAAAATCCATAGGCCAGTGGCCATAAAGATGAGTGTCTTCATCCCCTAGGGAAGAAAATGATAGCAATTCCATTTCTATTTATTTTTATCTCACTGTCATTTAATTTCTACTTTGTGTATATTTTTAAATGTCATAATATATTAGAATAACAATGCATATATAATATTTTTACATAATATAATTAGGTCACTGACAGTGTGTTGAAAAATGGAAAATACTTTGGAGATTAGTTCTTTAGGAAACAGAAAATTATCAAAATTTGCTGCATAAAATGTTACTTAATTTGGGGGAGTTTACCAATAAGTTTTTATGAAACCAGTTCAACTGAAGAGAGGCAGAATGTTCAGAACATCCATGTTGGTATGAGTTTGCATAGAGCCTCAGAGACGGAAATGTTTTTGAAGTTGGGTAGAAGACCAAGAGACCTGACTGGACAGGGGAAAACTTGAATCTTGAATGCAAGTGAGCATGTTTGCTCCCCTCAGTGTGGTCTAAGTTGTTTTTCTTTGAATCACCTCCCTTTCTTCACCTTTATTCCCTAAACCCTGTCCTCTGCTTTACTATTTCTTTTCCCATAGTACAGACCACCTGTTAACACATAATATAATATACTTGGATTCATGTTTATTGCAGATTATCTGTCTTCCACCAGCTGGAATATCAGTTCCCTGAGGATAAGTGTCTGCCTGCTTAGTTTATTGATGTAGACTAAGCGCCTATGAGACTATCTGAGTCAGGGAGGAATTAAGTCAATGATCAATTGGTTAAATGACCAATAGCAGAGTACTGGGCAGGCTATAGGTTTCAAAATTATTTGATTTTAATTAGCTATTATAAATAAGCTGTTCTACAGTTAATGTTACAAGGTTAAGATGTGTTTCTGTATCTTTTATCAGCATAAACTTAAAACTACATTTGAAGATAAGGTTTTAGACCCAACATGATAGCTAAAATGCACATTTGGAAAATATATATGTACTAGTTGAACTGTTTTCTTTATCCAAAATATAATTATATTCCTTTTCAAAAACTGTTTCTTACATAGGTGTGTGTACATATATGTTTATATATATAAATACAATTCCATCTAGTCAAAGCTATGATTTTTCCATTAGTCAGTATGGATGTGAGAGCTGGACCATAAGAAAACTGAGTAAGGAGGAATTGAAGCTTTTGAACTGAGGTGTTGGAGAAGATTCTTGATAGTCCCTTGGACTGCAAGGAGATCAAACCAGTCAATACTAAAGGAAATCAGCCCTGAATATTCATTGAAAGGACTGATACTGAAGCTGAAGCTCCAATACTTTTTCCATCTGATGCAAAGAACTGACTAATTGGAAAAGGCTCTGATGTGGGAAAGATTGAAGGCAGAAGGAAAGGAGATGGCAGAGGATGAAATGGTTGGATGGTATCGCTGATTCGATGGACATGAGTTTGAGCAAGCTCCAGAAGATGGTGAAGATGCTGGGTCCATGGGGTCTCAAAGAGTTGAATATGACTGAGTGACTGAACTTTACTGAAGGTATGCATATGTGTTATGTATATAACATAATGATTATATGATCATTATACATTGGTCACATTGACAAATAATGCTATTTTGTTTCAGGTATCATTACACATAGATAATATTGACATATAATGAAACTTTGGTTTCAGGTGTACAACGTAATTATTTGATGTATATTGCAAAATGATCCCCACAATAAGTCTGGTGAACATCTGTTACTAGAAATAGTTACAATTTTCTTCTTGTGATGAGAACTTAAAAGATTTCTTCAGTTCAGTTCAGTTCGGTCACTCAGTCTTGTCTACTCTTTGCAACACCATGAATTGCAGCACACCAGGTATCCCTGTCCATCACCAACTCCCGGAGTTTATCCAAACTCATGTCCATCGAGTCCGTGATGCCAGCCAGCCATCATATCCTCTGTCGTCCCCATCTCCTCCTTCCCCCAATCCCTCCCAGCATCAGGGTCTTTTCCAATGAGTCAACTCTTCTCATGAAGTGGCCAAAGTATTGGAGTTTCAGCTTCAGCATCAGTTCTTCCAATGAACACCCAGGACTGATCTCCTTTAGGATGGACTGCTTGGATCTCCTTACAGTCCAAGGGACTCTCAAGAGTCTTCTCCAACACCACAGTTCAAAAGCATCAATTTCTTGGTGCTCAGCTTTCTTCACAGTCCAACTTTCTCATCCATACATGACCACTGGAGAAATCAAAGCCTTGACTAGACGGACCTTTGGTGGTAAAGTAGTATATCTGCTTTTGAATATGCTATCTAGTATCTAGGTTGGTCATAATTTTCCTTTCAAGGAGTAAACGTCTTTTAATTTCATGGCTGCAATCACCATGTGCAGTGATTTTGGAGCCCCCAAAAAATAAAGTTTGACACTGTCTCCACTGTTTCCCCATGTATTTCCCATGAAGTCATAGGACCAGATGTCATGATCTTCGTTTTCTGAACATTGAGTTTTAAGCCAACTTTTTCACTCTCCTCTTTCACTTTCATCAAGAGGCTTTTTAGTTCCTCTTCACTTTCTGCCATAAGAGTGGTGTCATCTGCATATCTGAGGTTATTGATGTTTCTCCCTGCAATCTTGATTCCAACTTGTGCTTCTTCCAGTCCAGCGTTTCTCATGATGTACTCTGCATATAAGTTAAAAAAGCAGGGTGACAATATACAGCCTTGACATACTCCTTATTCTATTTGGAACCACTCTGTCGTTCCATGTCCAGTTCTAACTGTTGCTTCCTGACCTGCATACAGATTTCTCAAGAGGCAGGTCAGGTGGTCTGGTAATCCTATCTCTTTCAGAATTTTCCACAGTTTATTGTGATCCACACATTCAAAGGCTTTGGCATAGTCAATAAAGCAGAAATAGATGTTTTCTGGAACTCTCTTGCTTTTTCCATGATCCAGCAGATGTTGGCAATTTGATCTCTGGTTCCTCTGCCTTTTCTAAAACCAGCTTGAATATCAGGGAGTTCATGGTTCACATATTGCTGAAGCCTGGCTTGGAGAATTTTGAGCATTACTTTACTAGTGTGTGAGATGAGTGCAATTGTTTGGCTCCTTAGAGTACTTATTTCTATCATTTGTTGCAGAACCTTAACAGTTTTTGGTGATTTCTGGGACTAAGTTGATGAAATACAGAAAAACAGAGCTCAGATGCTTTTGGATGAAACCTTAATTTATCTCCTCCCTTCTCTCTGACTTTTCAGTCATTTATTGACTCAACTAGTCCCATACTGTTGGATGTCTTTTTTGACTCTTACATCTGCCTCATTCCTTGCATGTGGTCAGGTCCATTTCATTTCCTTTACCTCCCAAATCCTTAGAGTCTTTTCACTTGGCAGAGCCCTCTCGATTTTTAGTGTCATAATATTCCCAGCTCTTTCTAGTCTCTTTCTTTTCCTCTACCAGCCCCAACAGCCACAACTCCATTAAAGTTTCTCTTTTCTAACTCTGGACATTCTGCTCTCTTGGACTAAATTTTCTTGGTTTCCTGTTTCTTTGTAGAGTAAAGACAAACTCTCCAAACTGGCATGATTCTCCCTAATGCATAAAAATCCATACAAGTATTTCTCCATTCTAACCCTACAATAGTATATATAGTATATCATTGGAGCATAATCATGAGAGATGCAACATGCATGGTAAGAAATGAACTTTTTTAATGTTTTTGTCAGACATGATTATTCACTGATACCTTACAATGATATACATATTAATATCTCAGTTGCCTTGATATAGGATGTCAGACATTGTTACTTCATAAGATAATCCTAAATGAATTGACAGATATACCTTTTACTCTTTTTGCACATCAATATCCCATCAACCTTTCAAAACTCCATAATAAAGCCAACTTATTTGTGTCACTCCTATGACTATTCAGATGGCTCGTAGTTTTACTTCAATCTGCTGTAGCACCGTGTTGGCATAATATCTTGTTCTTCTTCATGCTACATGCAATATAGTAATTTGTGTGTTTATATCACCCTCTCCTTTTCCACAACATGAGGGCCTACTTCTGGACAATAGAGACTTTTTTAAACCTCAGTTAATTGCACACTGTATCCATGACATATGACTTACTAATCTATAAGGTCAGTGAATTTCAAAGGTTCTTCATTTGTTTGTTACCATCCACTAACCACTGCTACTATTCTTGATATAGCATAGCCATTTCTTCAAATGTAATCTTACAAGGAAATCTGTAAAAGAGAGGGAAATGGATACTTTCGGGATAGTAAGGGAGTGATTGTTAAATCATGTCCAAATATCCCCGCTTCGGCTATCCCTGATTGACTCTATAGAATATCTATGGCTCTGTTCAGTATTGTCTGAAATCTACAGTATTCACTTTATATGTCAGTCAAGCATGGAGCACTCTCAATGTCACCACCTCTGTTCTTGATCTAAAGTCCTAAATTTATGCTTGAAATAAATTTTATGAGACAAATACATGAAGCTTTGTGTGGTCTGTTGGTGAATGCATGTTTTCTCCAACTGCATTGTCTCTCTTATTGCCAAATTTTCCTTCTAATAAATACCATCCTCTCTGCTAGAAATATCTAGACATTGAAGGAAAGAAAGTTAAGCAAGTAACAAAATAGTTTGGATGGATTCTGCCCTGAAGAGTTGCGAATTGTTGTTCATCTATAGAACTATGGCCTTCAGTAACAACAAAAGAATACTCCTAATATAAAGGACAGTTCCTGAAAAGAAAATTGAAGTAAAAGGGAATATGAGATATTTGCTCTTCAGTTCACTCAGTCTTATCCCACTCTTTGCAACCCCATGAATTGCAGCACACCAGGCCTCCCTGTCCATCACAAAATTCTGGTGTTCACCCAAACTCACCTCCATCGAGTCTGGGATGCCATCCATCCATCTCATCCTCTGTCGTCCCCATCTCCTCCTTCCCCCAATCCCTCCCAGAATCAGGGTTTTTTCCAATGGGTCAACTCTTCCCATGAGATGGCCAAAGTACTGGAGTTTCAGCTTTAGCATCATTCGTTCCAAAAATCACCCAGGACTGATCTCCTTTAGAATGGACTGGTTGGATCACCTTGCAGTCCAAGGGACTCTCAAGAGTCTTCTCCAACAACACAGTTCAAAAGCAGAAATTCTTTGGCACTCAGCTTTCTTCACAGTCCAACTCTCACATCCATACATGACCACTGGAGAAACCATAGCCTTGACTAGACGAACCTTTGTTGGCAAAGTAATGTCTCTGCTTTTGAATATGCTATCTACCTTGGTCAAAACTTTTCTTCCAAGGAGTAAGCATCTTTTAATTTCATGGCTGCAATCACGATCTGCAGTGATTTTGGAGCCCCCCAAAATAAAGTCTGACACTGTTTCCAATTTCCCCATCAATTTCCCATGAAGTGACGCAACCCAATGCCATGATCTTCGTTTTCTGAATGTTGAGCTTTAAGCCAACTTTTTCACTCTCCTTTCACTTTCATCAAGAGGCTTTTTAGTTCCTCTTCACTTTCTGCCATAAGGGTGGTGTCATCTGCATATCTGAGGTTATTGATATTTCTCCCAGCAATCTTTATTCCACCTTGTGCTTCTTTCAGCCCAGCGTTTCTCATGATGTACACTGCATAAAAGTTAAATAAGCGGGGTGACAATATACAGCCTTGACATACTCCTTTTCTTATTTGGAACCAGTCTGTTTTTAGGATATTTTAAAAAGCATATAAATTTGGGTCCTTGAAAATAACGTCCTCTAACAGCATTTCGTCCTTCACTAACCAAGTCCTAGACTCACTTTCCCTTTGCCGCTTTTCCTTCCTTCTTTCGCTTCCTTCTCTCTTATTCATCCCCCTTTCCCTTCTACCTTCTGATTTCCCATTTTCTGTTTACCAAGAATTACTGCTAGAGCCCTAAAGATGCTGCAAAACCAGCCCAGCAACCTCACTGACTTCTTAGCAGAGCCAGTCAAGAGACTGGCCCTCATCCCAGGTTGTTTGGAGGCTGTTGGACAAGCTGAGCAACCCTAATCCAGTCACATTGCTCCAGTCTCAGTAGAGACCAAATCCTCTATTTGGAGGATTTTATAATTCAGGGACCTACTAGGGCATGTTTGTAAGGCCATATAATTACTGACAAGGATCGTTATTCTAAAAGGAAGAGAGAATGGTATCTTACTTCTCAGATAAATGGGTATTTAAATCGGGCTTTGTGATCTACATCTACTCGGTGTCTATGTGACCAGTTGGACAATTTTTCAGAGGCCCCAGGCGGTGGACAGATGCACACCAGTATTTCTGCCATTCAATTATTTAGAGTGTTTATGATACATGGGTTCTCTGTGGGTCAGCTAGTAGGCAGCTCACTGTGGGCTGCTTAATTTTCTCCATACAGTGCTTGCAGAGTGAGAGAAAAAGAGAAGCTGTGGTGACTATTGCAGGTGGGGAGCTGTGGGTTCCAGAACATTTCCCCTGATTAAAGGAAACTATGAATTTGAGGATCCCCAACTTGTGAATGTCCTGGAGAATCACAAGGATACCCCTCAAGAGAAACACTTGTCAGTCAGGCGGAATTTCAGATCAGTCCATCTGGACCAAGAGAAGGCTACAACAGCACCATGTAAGTCAGTGATGTCAGAACTTTCCCATATCGTTACCATCTACCCTGTTCCAACATGGCCCGAGGAATGAAGATCCAGAGAGGGAGAGAGAAGGAACCTTGCAGAAATGGACACATCTGCACTTCCTGGTAGGTCCCCTGGGCCTCAGCAGGGGAGAGGGAAACATTGAATAGGCTGAATATGAGATGGAGCTGACACTTGACTGACCGGGACTTGTGAAACCCAGAGTGATGGAATGTGTGGAATGGCTGCCCGGTGATGCAGGAAATGAGGATGCAGTGGAGTGTGGATGACGACAGCCCCTGGAGGAGGATGAGCCAGGTCACATTTCTATCTACTATGGTCTCAGCCTTTGTGTCCCCCAGAAATTTCATATGATGAAATCCTGATCCCCATGATTTTGGTAACCCTATAGGGTTACCCTAGCTGGTGCCTTTGTGAGGTGATAGAGTTATAAGGATGAAGCCTCTTCAATGAGATGAGTGCTTTTATGTGTAAGAGACACACAGAGCTCCCGAGCCCTCCCCCCCATGTGAGGATACAGTGAGAAGTGTGTGACCAAAAAGGACCCTGCATGACCACACTGTGGAAATCCATTTGCATTGTTTTTAAGCCTGTGATATTTTGTTATAGCAACCCAGAAGGACTAAGACAGTATCGTAACAATCTTAGACAGTTCAGTAAACCTCAGGCTATTTATACAAAGCTGCGAAGCACTTATCTTGTCAGGTGAAACATTGTGATAGTTGGCTGACAGTTCGTGGCTGGCTTTCATAAAGAATCCTGAGAATTCAGTTTTCTTGGTAGCATGACCAGAACCAGGAACAATTATCTAATTCTTTGATTCTAATAACTTGACCCAAATAATTGGCTGTGATTCTTACAGAATCTCTTTATGATCTTTGTAATGCCAGCTTCTGCTATTTTTGACTAATTTTAATAGTTGCTTCATTCTCTCAATTGTAGGGGTGGATTTTCTTTTGATTTTCTATTAAATGAAGATAAGAAATGTTAACAAATTGCCCTCTTATATTTTGACATCTCTACAGAGTCTGTGTTTATTTTTTTAAGAGGAGACCCATTTCACAGAGCATGCATTAAAAAGCTGTAAATTTCAAAGAAGCTTGCTATGGGTTAGATCATTATGGCCACCTCAGAGGTGGATGGGATGGATGTGGATTTAGCACATTTTGACACCAGGATCTTTGTGTACATTTCAAGTTTATGTGAATCCCTGCACAGGCATTTGAACAGGTTAATCAAATGCAGAATGACTCACATCTTCATCTCTGGACATCAGGGATGGGAGTCCTGACCAGTAAATGCAAGCCTTGTACATCTTCCACCTTACTGGAAAAATAATCTGAATACCCAAAAGATAATGACCTTTTCTGCGTTTTATTAGTATTTGCTTATGTTTTTTGCTCCTAATTATCAAATTAAGATTTGGGTAAGACACACCAATATTAAACTCTCTAGATATGGATTTTGGAGCCAGCCTATGAGAAAACTATTAGGAATCTAAAAAATAGAAACATAAGTCAACTTTAGTTTTAACTTTCTCTTTTCTTCCTTCCCACTCCCATCCATTGATTTGAGAAGAACACAGAAAGAAGACGAGTGGAACTTCAATAGCAGCTGTCCTGTAATACTTGAAGAAAATTCTGCTCTTGGAATTTCTGTTTTCTAGTTCTCTTATTCTTGAAAATATTTCAAACACCTGTGCCAGGAAGAGGCAAGCTTTTGGTGGAATTGTGTGCAATGCAGGGAAGGCTGCCCATGTCAAAAATTGCAGTGACATTTTGATTCCTTTACAGTAGAATCTATCACTATGAATGCCCGCTGATGCTCCTGCTAAGTTGCTCAGTCATGTCCGACTCTGTGCGATCCCATAGATGGCAGCCCACCAGGCTCCCCAGTCCCCGGGATTCTCCAGGCAAGAATACTGGAGTGGGTTGCCATTTCCTTCTCCATATGAATGCCTAGGCTCCTGCTTTATGTAGTTGCAGTCTAGAATATAGAAATCATGAATCTTTCTTAGAAAATGAGATAATTCCAAACTCCTTAGGCAATACAGTGGTCACCTTTTTCATTCATGAAGAAAGTGAGAAAGCCCTCTGCAGCATGCTCACCTGGCTGAATTGCCTCTCTAGGAGTGCATGAAGTTTGTATGATTTTTTAATATTGTCTCTGCCACTTCATAGGATAGCATCTGAGACATCTTTCATACTCCACAGTATCGTAACTAGATGATACACTAGTCTATGCCAGGAGTATAGTAACATGAGTATCCACTTTAAGGTCTTCATTCTAAGCAACCATAAGAAACAGTTTCATTAAAATAATCATAATTCAGTGGTTTTGGTAACATGCAATCTTTGCTCAGAGCAGCGGACCTAATAAAGCTTGGTTATTCCTACGTGTATGCAGAGATTTCTGAAGGTAGTAAAAGTTGCAAAAGTATAAAATGTAAGCTATTAGTTCACACTTCACAGAACTATCAAAAATCTAAGTTATTTTAGGAACTAATTCTTCTGATGAGTTATAATTTATAACATGAAGAATTTTCTTTTTTCCTCTGAAATTCTACCACCACTCAGTGAGTTCTTTTGTGTTTGTATATTTGCGTGAGAAAATCTAAGTGTTTACAGCAAGTCAGTACGTGCCTGCAGTGCCTGACCCAGGAAAGAGGGATTCCACCTGTGCCCACGTCATTGTCACCCAGTGATTCATTTGTATTAATGAATCAGGTGAGTCATTTGTATTGATTTTTTATATTTGTGATATTTTTGATATTTTGATATTTGTTTTATGATATTACAACAAAGAGACGAGGAAGAAGACATGACATTCCTAACAGGCACTCTTTTCTCAGTTGATCCCACACCAGCCTCCTGCTGATCCCAGAACAGTCTGTTTTGTTGACATGTGTCCGGGCAGAAAATGGCACCGCGTTGTCTTTAGTAACAGCATCAGTGGGATTCACAATTTAGGGTTTTCCCCTCTAGTTCACTACTACTAGCAGAATTGAGCCTGAAAATCCCAGGGGCTGAAGATCTCTAACTAATATGCTTGATTTCTTTACAACCATGAACTGTTTTTATGGTAAAGAACAGAGAACTGAGTAGGATTAAATATAGTAATGCACATAAAGTGCTTAGTAAAATGTGAGGCCATGTAGTAACTCTCAATAAACTTTAAATTTATGCTTATTGAAAAACCCTCCTCTGCTTCCTCTTTGGCCTTTTTCCTTTACTTGATCATCCTCAATATTAATGAGCTTAACAGAGGAAAAGAATGCTGGTATCATTAAGTAGTTGTAGACAGAGAGTGTTTTAATGCGGGATGCATGTGAATATATTTTAAATATTGTTAGGATGAAGGATAAGGCAGGAAGTCAGAAATGAGAGATCATATTGATGAAAATTTGTAGCTGCCATAAATGATTGAAGCTTGATATGTAAACTGTGTTACCCTCAGAACAGAGGTAATTGTTGTGGCCATGAGAAGCAAAGCAATGTTAGATAGGTCATTGTGGGGGAGACTTACAAATTAAGAATAAAAGGTGACAGAAGTGTCATTGAGAATGACGAATGAAGGAGGTGTCAGAGAATTAGAAGCAGAATCAAGAGAGCCTTGAAAGGCAGATGTGGGGGCTCGGGTGGTGCAGTATAGGACTCCGAAGTAGGAGTCACTAGTAATAGTGAGTACTCAACACTGGGGTGTGTTTCTTACATATTTATGTATTTTGCAATCTCATATTTTATACATGGAAGTTCCCATTCATTTCCTGTTTTCTTACAGAATAGTGTCTAATGCACTGGTTGAACTAAAGTTGTCTGCATGGATGATTTATAGATCTGTTATTTATTTTGCTACTACAGATCTTTAGTCATCCCTTGATTTTGCTCATGCTTCATCAAGTGCATAATATAATTTCTCTTCAATTGCTTACGGTTCCTCCACCTTTTTCTGCATGTACAGTTACCATTACCTCTAATAATCTGAAGCCTGGTAAGCTATATACTGTCTCATCTGATACTGTCTCATCTATATACTGTCTCATCTCATGTTCATCTGTTTGGCTTTTTCTCTTTCTTCGGGAGTATGGAAGGAATTGGTGTGGCAGCTCTTGGTGGCATTGATATAGTACTATTTTCCCTGGGCATATTGTTCATCCTGAAAGTGATAAGGCAATTAATTAGGGTTGTTGGACATTCAGTAGATGAACCCATTACCAGAACATTAACCTGTGTGATAGACATGTAATTTTCTTGATGGGGAGCATCACAAAATTTGAAAGTCATTTGTTTCCTACTTTTTCTATACGTTGTCTCTATAAAAATGATTTTACATCTAACTTTTCTAAGTTAACCTTTTCCCTTCTCTATTTAATCATTATCTTTTTTTTTTTTCATTTTTTAGTATTTGAACCACATATAGTACTTTTGTACCAATACTTGGTGCTTCCCAGGTGACAGCAGTGGTAAAGAACATTCCTGCCAATGCAGGAGATATAAGAAGACTCAGGTTTGATCCCTAGGTGAGGAGCATCCCTTGCAAGAGGGTATATTAGCATACTCTGGTATTCTTGCCTGGCCAATCCTATGGACAGAGGAGCCTCTTGGGCTACAGTCAATAGGCTTGCAAAGAGTTGGACACAACTGAGGTGACTTAGAATGCATGCATGAACCTGTATTTAATCATTTAATCTCTTGTTTACTGTGGGTTAGAGCCAATATATTCCCTTATAAGGAGTAATACAGTTATGACTCTGACTTATCTCTGAATCCACCTACCAAAAACTTTAGTGTTCATCCCAGGTGCAGAATACAATGTTGTTTATGGAGACAAAATGGTGCAGCAGAAAAACATGGCATAAAGTTATAAGAAACACTAAGCAATGGACTGAGAATAGTAAGAGTAGAAAAATCTAACTAACACATTGATAGAGAAAAACTAATCTTTAGCGAAAGTTACGCACATTTCAAGAGATTCCTTGGGAGAGTTGGAAAAAAAAATGGACAGTCAAAAATGGAGGATGAAACAAAAACTAGTGATTAAAAAGAACTATGTGAATTGAATAGAAACCTCTAGCACTGCTTTTTAATAGCTGTCTGCTCTACTGTGTGCTCCTTGATTGACCTAAGACTTCAGGCTATACTACAAAGCCACAGTCATCAAAACAGTATGGTACTGGCATAAAGACAGACATATAGATCAATGGAACAAAACAGAAAGCCCAGAGATAAATCCACACACATATGGACACCTTATCTTTGACAAAGGAGGCAAGAATATACAATGGAGTAAAGACAATCTCTTTAACAAGTGGTGCTGGGAAAACTGGTCAACCACTTGTAAAAGAATGAAACTAGATCACTTTCTAACACCACACACAAAAATAAACTCAAAATGGATTAAAGATCTAAATGTAAGACCAGAAACTATAAAACTCCTAGAGGAGAACATAGGCAAAACACTCTCAGACATACATCACAGCAGGATCCTCTATGATCCACCTCCCAGAATTCTGGAAATAAAAGCAAAAATAAACAAATGGGATCTAATTAAAATTAAAAGCTTCTGCACAACAAAGGAAAATATACGCAAGGTGAAAAGACAGCCTTCTGAATGGGAGAAAATAATAGCAAATGAAGCAACTGACAAACAACTAATCTCAAAAATATACAAGCAACTTATGCAGCTCAATTCCAGAAAAATAAACGACCCAATCAAAAAATGGGCCAAAGAACTAAATAGACATTTCTCCAAAGAAGACATACAGATGGCTAACAAACACATGAAAAGATGCTCAACATCACTCATTATCAGAGAAATGCAAATCAAAACCACAATGAGGTACCACTTCACACCAGTCAGAATGGCTGCGATCCAAAAATCTGCAAGCAATAAATGCTGGAGAGGGTGTGGAGAAAAGGGAACCCTCCTACACTGTTGGTGGGAATGCAAACTAGTACAGCCACTATGGAGAACAGTGTGGAGATTCCTTAAAAAATTGCAAATAGAACTACCTTATGACCCAGCAATCCCACTGCTGGGCATACACACGGAGGAAACCAGAATTGAAAGAGACACATGTACCCCAATGTTCATCGCAGCACTGTTTATAATAGCCAGGACATGGAAACAACCTAGATGTCCATCAGCAGATGAATGGATAAGAAAGCTGTGGTACATATACACAATGGAGTATTACTCAGCCATTACAAAGAATACATTTGAATCAGTTCTGTCGAGATGGATGAAACTGGAGCCGATTATACAGAGTGAAGTAAGCCAGAAAGAAAAACACCAATACAGTATACTAACACATATATATGGAATTTAGAAAGATGGCAATGATGACCCTGTATGCAAGACAGGAAAAAAGACACAGCTGTGTATAACGGACTTTTGGACTCAGAGGGAGAGGGAGAGGGTGGGATGATTTTGGAGAATGGCATTCTATCATGTATACTATCATGTAAGAATTGAATTGCCAGTCTATGTCTGACGCAGGATACAGCATGCTTGGGGTTGGTGCATGGGGATGACTCACTGAGATGTTATGGGGAGGGAGGTGGGAGGGGGGTTCATGTTTGGGAACACATGTAAAAATTAAAGATTTTAAAATTTAAAAAAAAAAAGTGGGAAAAAAAATAATAAATAAATAAATAAAATTTAAAAAAAAATAAAATAAAATAAACACCCCTTCTACTGTAGCTCTAAAGTTATTCACTGCAAATCATAAAACAATAATTTGTAGCATTAAAAAACTACCATTATTTGTTTTTGTGACCAGGATTCAGCTTTGTTTAACATGTTCCATCCACACAGTTCACTGCAGAGCAGTTCTCATTTATTGGCTATTTACTCTGAGCCTGGAGAAGAAAGCCCAAAGAGAATTGAAGGACCAGAAAATCAACATGCTTCCTTTTCCCCAGTCCCACCTAAAAGTGCTTTATGTCAGGTCGTATTGTGGACTGAATGCATGTTCTTCAAATTCATGTGTTAGAGCCCTAACTGCCAAAGTACTGTGTTTTGAAAGGGTTGCAACTTTTTGGGATCCCATGGACTGCAGCCCACCAGACTCTTCTGTCTATGGGATTTCTCAGGCAAGAATACTGGAGTGGCTTGCCATTCCCTTCTCCAGGGAATCTTCCAGACCCAGGGATAGAACCCAGGTCTCTCACATTGTGGGAAGATTCTTTACCATCTGAGCCACCACTGAAGCCCCTTAAGGTTAAATCGGCCCTTAGGGTGGAACACTGATCCAATAGGTTTAGTGTCTTCATGAAGCGAAACACCAGAGAATTACCTCTGTGTCTCTGTGTCTTTTCCTCTATCTCTCTTTCCCACCCCCCACCCTGTGAGGACTCACAGAGAATCCAGCCTGGAAGGAAATAATTTTTACCAGAACCACACCTTCCTGGTGCCCTAATCTGGGACTTCTAGCCCCCAGAACTGTAAGGAAGTAAATTTCTGTGGTTGATTCCACTGAGTCTATTGTGTTCTTTTATGGCATTCTTGGCTGACAAATACAAAATCATTTATTTTGGAAATTTACAAAAGGAAATGAATGAATGGAAATTGACAAAGTTATCCTACTTCTTAGGAATCTTAGAGATTTCACAAAACTGATCTTTCCTTCGGTTTCCACATCTTATGAGCTGTCGGCTTCTTTGACCTAGAGACTCTGCTATTTGAAATTTGGCTGATGCAGCCTTCTTGTTTAAAGTATAGTATAGCCCAGTCAGTTAAGTGAAGGTACCTTCTGGGAGCCTGGTGGGCTACACAGTCCGTGGGGTCACAAGAGTTGGACACAACTTAGCAACTAAACCACCACCACCACAGTACTTACAAACTCATTGAACATTATGGTGGAAAGGTTATGGAAGTCGTGGGACAGCCTGGCGGCATCAATAAACAGGTCTGTAATTTACCCAGAGTTTTTTTTTTTTTTTTCAATAATTGTTATATGAGGAAGGGTTAATGAGTTGATATGGAGAAGGCAATGGCACCCCACTCCAGTACTCTTGCCTGGAAAATCCCATGGACGGAGGAGCCTGGTGCGCTGCCGTCCATGGGGTCGCTAAGTCAGACATGACTGAGCAACTTCACTTTCACTTTTCACTTTCATGCTTTGGAGAAGGAAATGGAAACCCACTCCAGTGTTCTTGCCTGGAGAATCCCAGGGACGGGGGAGCCTGGTAGGCTGCCGTCTATGGGGTTGCACAGAGTCGGACATGACTGAAGTGACTTAGCAGCAGCAAGGGATTCCAGGGGGATGTCAAACACATCAGAACAGCAGAACAGGCATGAGTTGCCTGGCACAAGAGCAGATTTGACATGACCAGCAAATGGAGCAGGCAGGACCCTGCTAAAATAAAAACATGAGCCATTCTGAGATGATCTAGTCACCTGAGGTTATCAAATCCATCCTGCGGAGGGAAGCCTTCTCTTTCCCTATAGCTCATAGCAGGAGTTGGTACTGTAGTAGCTGGGATTGGAAAGGAGTGTCTTCTGTGTAAATTTAGACAGATGATGATATTTGCACAGATAGATAGTTGGAGAAGTAGGTTACTCCCTGTAATTTTATATTGCTCCCAGAACTACTTCTGTGCTCTGCAAACATTTGGCACTTAATTCTGAGCCAGAGTGTCTAGGCCATTTTTTTAAAACAGTTTAATGTTGGGACTCTGCAGACTCTGGCAACAGGGCCATCTAGGAGTTTGTAATTTTTTCACTCTACATTGACTAATGCTTGAATTTTAGACACTGAAATGACAAGAGAAGTCCAGTTGATCTGTGTGGTTTACCATCATGCTGGGGTAAGAGTAAACATATGACTGACTGATCACTACTTTTGAGTACCAAGAGAATACTAAGAGAAAAGGATACTGTACCTTGGATCTGCTCACTCACCTCAGTAACCCCATGCATGTCTTTGATACTTTCCCAAAAGCTTTAAAACATCTTAAAATTTGTGTTTCACAAGAACCCTGTGAGATAGCCTTAATCTTCACTAAGATCATCATGTTCTGTTAATGAAGATATGATGACTTGGAGAGGGCAAGTGATTTTCCCCAGGTTCCATTATTAGCAGATGCAGGTGACTGGGCAGATGTCACATCACACATGCCTGTGGGCTCTCGGTCTGCATGTGTGTAACCAGGACCACATCCGGAGCTGTGATGACTCTGCTTAAAGAGAAAAATATTTTGTCTTTGACTGCAAAACAGCAGTGACCCTAGAACATTGGTTTTATCCACTTGTTCTGCTCTGTCTATAAAACACTCACTGTTACAGTCTCTGACAATTATCAGTGTGGGAGCCTGGTTCTCCTGGCTAGCCTTTCTTCTAGGCACCTTGACAGCTCTTCTACTTTTATGCGTCTTTAATCTTCTCATTACGTTTGTTTCTTCAAGAAAATAGCAAATATCTCTCCAAATGGTAAAACAAGAATATTACCTGGTCAGCACCCAAGACAACGTCATTGACTCTGCCAACAAGGCCTACCCTTTCCTGACTTGGACTTTTTAGGGACAAAATTTATCTGTCTGATGTGGAGTACATCCTGACAACCCATAGAACTTAGTTTCTGAACCGTCTCCAAACATCTCCTTTTTGATAGTAGAACCAGACCTTCCTGCTGCCGTGATGTATTGTAATATTTCAGAAATTATTCCTGGCCCTGCCTTTGGCCAACAGAAGCATAAAATCATAGACTCTTGCAAGCATGATTTTAACATTACTCTTCCTGTCCATCCTTTGTAAGTAAGCAGAATTTAAGACTAAAGTGAGCAAAAGTTGAGTTTGGACAAGAGAACTGATAAAATAGAGATTTTATCCTTCTGAATGAGACCTTAACATGATTATTTTTCCAATATACCAGAAGAGTGGTAATTTAATTAAGGATAAGATATCAACAGTTACTAGATTTTCTCTGTTCTTATTTAGTTTAAAGGGACATAGTATCTAAGAATAAAATGGTTATTTAAAATTAGGTGATGAAAATAAAAGAAGTGGTTTTCAAAATGAAGACATAGAAGTTGGAGAAATTTGGGACTATCTCTCTCATCAACTAAAGAGCTTATTGTGACAGGCAAGGAGAATAGCTTGTATAACATAGAGGTATTTGTGTCCATATATTTCTGTGCATTTATACATGTCTTATGCCTAAATATATGCTTAATTCCTTCATGGAACTTGGACATTATAAAATTCAATTTTATAAGAGTCACTAAATATAGCAGAATATCCTAATTCTAATGGGATTGATCTTCTGTTGGTAGATGACTGACTATATGATTTTTTTCTGTTAAATTGTTATTTGTGTGTTTGCTTTGGTAGCACATATATTTAAAAATGGGAATAATACTGAGGAGATTAGCATGGCCCCTGCCCAAGGATGACACACAAATCTGTGAAGCCTTCCATATTTTTCTGTAACAACTTCGAGGGGTGGGACAGGAAGGAAGGTGGCAAGGAGATTCAAGAGCAGGGGGGACATAGGTATACCTACGGCTGATTCATGCTGATGTTTCACTGAAAGCAGTACTATTGTAAAGCAATTACCCTTCAATTAAACATCAATAAATTTAATTATTAAAACTTTTATTGAGGATCATATAACAGGTTCAGATATTCATTGTATGACTAAAGAGGATCTTACTGGAAACTGATGGTGTCAATTATCATTGGTTAGTGATTCATTAACTTTATAATTGAATGAAAAAAGTAAACTAACAAACACTACTGTCATGATTCAGTGCCATAGCAAGCTATAATCCTTGTCTGTGTTCGCTTTTAGGTGGTATAGTGCCCAAACTTTGAAACTGAGCCTGTTCCCAGAAGTCATGAGTCCTGCCCAGGGTTTTTGTTCCTGACGCTGGAGGCTTCTGTTCGCTGGTCACTAAGGCCCACATTTTCTCTGCTGAGCATTCTCTGGGTCTATCACGTGCAGAAGTCTTTATATTTTGGTTTTCTAATTTGATTCTCTTATTCTTTTGATCAGACTACTAAGTCTCTTTACAATTTATTTTTCAGACCCTCTTGTGCTTTGATTTTTCTGATGCTCATTAGTGTATTTGCTTTCATGTCTACCTCTCTGAGTAGTTTTCAGCATCTACATAAACCCTACCCTATTCTCTTACTGCCTGAATTTTGGTGTTTAGCATCAGCATATTTTATGAACTTCATTTTCCTTCTGGTGCAGTTTTTGGTACACAGTTTAAGCTGGCTGGCTCCCATCTGACTTGTTCATGTTGTCTCCAAAAATTAGAGAACTCTGCTTTCTTTTGAGGCAGTACTTCCCCTTGTTTTAATATCATTGCTAATTTTCTATGTTTTCACTTTCTGCCTCATAAGCTTTGTCTTTCTCAACCTACTGTAACTTTAGTACTATGTGTCTCTATGTTGGTATTAATATTTTAAATAAATATCAGCCTAGCATACCTGAGAAGTAAAGGGAATAAAATTACAATAGTATTAGTAAGAATACATTCCCCCAAATTATAATCCAGTAATGCTCCCAGTTTTAACTGACTTTCTATCCATGTATTGTTGATGTCCCCTACTCATTTTTCCTTATTAGGTGTTTCAATTTTGAAATAGAATGTAGAAAACAATGGAGTGGAAAATCCTAAAAATCATATGGGGTCGCACAGAGTCGGACACGACTGTAGTGACTTAGCAGCAGTAGCAGCAGCAAGATTAAGTATGTAATTATTAGTTTTTTATAGTTAGTAGGGTATTTTTAGCACTTATAGCTCACTGTAGGGTGATTGCTATCAAGTGAAGGATGTATACTGTGAACTGCAATCACCAAACACATGATTGGAGATAAAGAAAGCAATGCCAGGAAGACACAGGCTTCTGTTCTGGAAGGAAAAACTTACAGTGTCTCTCATCTACTGTCTACTCTTCAGATTTTTCAAAACACTAACTCTTCCTTTGCTCATTTAATAATTTGGGTTGTTTGATTTCTTTTCCTACTGAGTTGCATGAGTCTCTTATATGTTCTTGGATATGAAGCAAAAACCAAATATGTGACTTGCAAATATATTTTATTGATTCAATAGGTTGTCATTTCATTTTATCGATGGCTTCTTAAACTATGTAGAAGGTTTTGAGTTTGATGTGGTCTCACTAGTTTATTTTTGCAGTTCTTGCCTTTGCTTTTGATGACTGAGTTGTTTGAGATGCTTGTATTTCAGAAAGCAATCCTTTATCAGTTGTTTTATTTGCTATTATCTTCTCCCATTCTTACCAAAAGACACAGACTGGCTGAATGTATACAAAAACAAGACCCATATATATGCTGTCTACAAGAGACCCACTTCAGTCCTAGAGACACATACAGACTGAAAGTGAGAGGATGGAAAAAGATATTCCATGCAAATGGAAATCAAAAGAAATCCAGATTGGCAATTCCCATATCAGAAAAAATAGACCTTAAAATCAAAACTATTATGAAAGATAAAGAAGGACACTACCAAATGATCAAGGGATCAGTCCAAGAAAAAGACATAACAACTTTAACTATTTATGTACTCTACATAAGAACACCTCAATACATAAGGTAAACACTGACAAAAAAGGGGAAATTGACCGTAACACAATAATAGTAGGGCATGTTAACACCGCACCTATACCAATGGACAGATCAACAGAACAGAGAATTAATAAGGAAACATAAGCCCAAAAGGAAATATTAGAGCAAATAGACCTAACTGATATCTTCAGCAGATTCCATCCAAATGCAGAAGAATACACATCCTTCTCAAGTGCACATGGAACATTTTCCTCATATTGGGTCACTAATCAAACCTCTGGAAACTGAAATTATATCAAGCATTTTCTCTGACCACAACATTATGAGACTAGATATCGATAATAGGGAAAAATAAAATTAAAGAACACAAACACATGGTGATTAAACAACACATTTCCAAATAATGAACAGGTTACTGAAGAAATAAGGGAAATCAAAACATTCCTAGAAACAAAGAACAATGAAAACATGATGCTCTAAAACCTACAGGATGCAACAAAAGCAGTTCAAAGAGGGAATTTATAGTAATACAAATCCTATCTCAAGAAACACATTGAATTGAAAACCTAGCTTTACATTTCTTTAACTCTTTTTAAATTTCTCTTATCAATGTCTTAAAAATTTTGCATAAAATTTTTCAGCACCTTGCTTAAGTTTATTTCTAAGTGTTGTAACTTTTTTTGATGCAATAGTAAATGAGATTGTTTTCTTTATTCAGCTTTCTAATATTTCATTCCTTATGATTATACAGTGGAAGTGAGAAATAGATTTAAGGGCCTAGATCTGATAGATAGAGTGCCTGATGAACTATGGATGGAGATTTGTGACATTGTACAGGAGGGATCAAGACCATCCCCATGGAAAAGAAATGTAAAAAAGCAAAATGGCTGTCTGGGGAGGCCTTACAAATAGCTGTGAAGAGAAGAGAAGTTAAAAGCAAAGAAGAAAAGGAAAGATATAAGCATCTGAATGCAGAGTTCCAAAGAATAGCAAGGAGAGATAAGAAAGCCTTCCTTAGTGATCAATGCAAAGAAGTAGAGGAAAACAACAGAATAGAAAAGACTAGAGATCTCTTCAAGAAAATTAGAGATACCAAGGGAACATTTCATGCAAAGATGGGCTCAATAAAGGAAAGAAATGGTATGGCCCTAACGGAAGCAGAAGATATTAAGAAGAGGTGGCAAGAATACACAGAAGAACTGTACAAAAAGATCTTCTCGACCAAGATAATCATGATGGTCTGATCACTCAGCTAGAGCCAGACATCCTGGAATGTCGTAAAGTCTAGTGGGCCTTAGAAAGCATCAGTACGACCAAAGCTAGTGGAAGTTATGGAATTCCAGTTGAGCTATTGCAAATCCTGAAAGATGATGCTGTGAAAGTGTTGCACTCAATATGCCAGCAAATTTGGAAAACTCAGCAGTGGCCACAGGACTGGAATAGGTCAGTTTTCATTCCAATCCCTAAGAAAGGCAATGCCAAAGAATGCTCTAACTACCGCACAATTACACTCATCTCACACACTAGAAGGTAATGCTCAAAATTCTCCAAGCCAGGTTTCAGTAACACGTGAACCTTGAACTTCCTGATGTTCAAGCTGGTTTTAGAAAAGGCAGAGGAACCAGAGATCAAATTGCCAGTATCTAATGGATCATGGAAAAAGCCAGAGAGTTCCAGAAAAACATCTATTTCTGCTTTATTGACTATGCCAAAGCCTTTGACTATGTGGATCACAATAAACTGTGGAAAATTCTGAAAGATATGGGAATACCAGACCACCTAACCTGCCTCTTGAGAAATCTGTATGCAGGTCAGGAAGCAACAGTTAGAACTGGACATGGAACAACAGACTGGTTCCAAATAGGAAAAAGAGTACATCAAGGCTGTATATTGTCACCCTGCTCATTTAACTTATATGCAGAGTACATCATGAGAAATGCTGGGCTGGAAGAAGCACAAGCTGGATTCAAGATTGCCGGGAGAAATATCAATCACCTCAGATATGCAGATGACACCAGCCTTATGGCAGAAAGTGAAGAGGAACTAAAAAGCCTCTTGATGAAAGTGAAAGTGGAGAGTGAAAAAGTTGGCTTAATGTTCAACATTCAGAAAACAAAGATCATGGCAGCCGGTCCCATCACTTCATGGGAAATAGATTGGGAAACAGTGGAAACAGTGTTAGACTTTATTTTTTTGAGCTCCAAAATCAGTGCAGATGGTGACTGCAGCCATGAAATGAAAAGACGCTTACTCCTTGGAAGAAAAGTTATGACCAACCTAAATAGTATATTCAAAAGCAGAGACATTACTTTGCCAACAAAGTTCCATCTCGTCAAAGGCTATGGTTTTTCCAGTGGTCATGTATGGATGTGAGAGTTGGACTGTGAAGAAAGCTGAGCGCCAAAGAATTGATGCTTTTGAACTGCGGTGTTGGAGAAGACTCATGAGAGTCTCTTGGACTGCAAGGAGATTCAACCAATCCATTCTAAAGGAAATCAGTCTTGGGTATTCTTTGGAAGGACTGATGCTAAAGCTGAAACTCCAATACTTTGGCCACCTCATGTGAAGATTTTACTCATTGGAAAAGACTCTGATGCTGGGAGGGATTGTGGGCAGGAGGAGAAGTGGATGACAGAGGATGAGATGGCTGGATGGCATCACTGACTCGATGGACAAGAGTCTGGGTGAACTATGGGAGATGGTGATGAACAGGGAGGCCTGGTTGCTGCAATTCATGGGGTCTCAAAGAGTCAGACATGACTGAGTGACTGAAGTGAACTGAACTAAACTGAATAGTTCATTGTTGATATATAGATTGGCAACTGAGTTTCATATATTGGAATATAGTAAACATAATGTATGCTACATCTTTAAAGAACAGACATTTTCCCACAAATGAGACATATAGATGGTCAACAGATATATGACAAGATGCTCAGCATGACTAAGATTCAAAGGAAATTCTGATCAAAAGCATGAGAGATATCACTTCACACCTGTTTGAAAAGCTAGTACCAAAAATGTAAGAAATGACAAATGTTATAGAGGATGTGGAGAAAAAGGAGTGCTTATGCACTGTTGGTATGGATGTATACCAGTGCAACTACCATGGAAAAGTACTGTGGAGGATCCTTAAGAAATTTAAAAGAGAACGGTTATGTGATCCATTATCCCACTTCTGGATATGTAGTCAAAGGAAATGAAATCATTGTCTCAAAGAGAGATCTGTATTCCTGCGTTTATTGCAGCATTATTCACAGTAGCCTTGGTATAGAAACAACCATCTTTCAACAGGTGAATGGATGAAAACAATCTGATGTGACATTTATAGGTAAATGTTATAAAGCCATTAGAAAAAGAAAGAAATCCTTCCATTTGTGGCAACATGGATGAAACCTGAGGGCATTACGCTAAATAAATGACTTCAGAGAAAGACAAATGCCATTTGATCTTAATTATAAGGAGTTTCCAATAAATGATGGAACTCAGACTAGAAAAATGATTGTCCAGGACTGGAAGGTAAGACAAATAGGGAGAGATTTTTAAAGGTTAAATATTTTCATGTATAAAAAATTTATAAGGTCTGAGTATCTAAGTTTAAGCTTCATGGTCTAATCAGGAGATCTAATCATGAGATTGAACAAGCTCTGGGAGTTGGTTATGGACAGGAAAGCCTGTGTTGCCACAATCCATAAGGTCACAAACAGTCGGACACCACTGAATGACTGAACTAAAGAGAGTGGAACTTACCTCCTACTGCTAAGTCGCTTCAGTCATGTCTGACTCTGTGCAACCGCATAGACGGCAGCCTACCAGGCTCTCCCAGCCCTGGGATTCTCCAGGCAAGAATATTGGAGTGGGTTGCCATTTCCTTCTCCAATACATGGAAGAGATAAGTGAAAGTGAAGTCATTCAGTCATGTCCGACTCTTAGCAAACCCTTGGACTGCAGCCAACCAGGCTCCTCCGTCCATGGATTTTCCAGGCAAGAGTACTGGAGCAGGGCTGCCATTGCCTTTTCCAAACTTACCTGTGTTCTCCTCAAAAAGTCAAAGATAAACATGTGTGCTACTGTTGCTGCTGCAGCTAAGTTGTTTCAGTCATGTCCAACTCTGTGTTACCCCATAGATGGCAGCCTACCAGGCTCCCCTGTCCCTGGGATTCTCCAGGCAAGAACACTGGAGTGGGTTGCCATTTCCTCCTCCAATGTATGAAAGTGAAAAGTGAAAGTGAAGTCACTCAGTCGTGTCCAACTCTTAGTGACCCCATGGACTGCAGCCCACCATGCTCCTCCATCCATGGGATTTTCCAGGCAGGAATATTGGAGTGGGGTGCCACTGCCTTCTCTAACTTAACAGAAAGGGAAACTCATTTCTAATACATGCACAAATGGGGGTGGACAAGATGACAGAGGGGTAGGTGGAAGTGGGGTACACCATCTCCATCCATGCATCAAGAACATCTAAAGACACAGCAATTCTCACAGAAGACCAGGTGAATACTGGCAGGACTCCCTGACTACTGAGAAGGAATATCCGGATCCATATAGAATTCAGCAGGACAAAGGAAAAATGGGACAAGGAAGAAAGGGAAAGAAGGAGCAGAGCAAGTGGGACCAGCCTGCACCTGGGGGAGGAGGAGCTAAAGTGCACGGGAGAGATCCCTGCCTCCATGGCCATCCACTGGGACGGGGGGTGCATTTGAAGCAGTTGGGGAGTGAACTCACTAATCTGTGACAGTCTCAACGGAGTGAGAACCACACAGACAAGCCATGCTGCAGCCTTGCATACCTCGGACATGGTTGTAAGTCCGCTGGTGTCCAAGAAGCTGGGAGCTGGACCCATGGGGATTGCAGAATGATCCCTGGGTGAGGACTCCTGCTGACCTTGGGCAGTCAGCCAGATGGGATGGGATGGTGGAAATCTGTTTCATGGAATGCTTCTTAAAGCTGTGAGGCCATAAAAGTAGGGTTCAATTGCCTGTGGAGTAGAGCTATCTCTTTCTCAATGCGGGTACCTGTAGGTTGAGCAATAGAGAAAGATTTCAGTGAGAGTGGTCCTTGAGTGCATGAGGCACTAAGCAATGGAGAATTTTGAATGTATATATACCCTACCCTACACTATTCTCTGTCTAAATTTTGGGTTTTAGCATCGTAATATTTTTATGAACTTAAATTTCTTCTGGTAGGGTTTCTGGTTTACAAATTAAGCTAATTCCTCACATCTGGTTCATTCTTGGTGTTTCAAGAAACTTTGAGAACCTTCCTTCCTGTCGAGGTAATACTGCCCTTTAGTTTACTGCCATTGCTGACTTCCCATACTTTGACTTCTTGCCTAATATATTCTATGTATTTCTCCATTCACTTTAACTTTAGTAGTATGTGTCTCTGTGTTGCTATTAATTTTTATAATAAATTATTAACCTGATGCAGTAGAGAATCAAAACGACTACAGTTACAACAGTAGTAATAAATTACCCCAAATTATAATCCATTAATGCTCCCATTTAAAACTGATTTTCTATCTATATATTATTGAGGTCTCTTAACTCATTTTCCTTACCAGATGGCTCAATTTTGAAATGAAATATCAAATATAGAAATATATTTGATATATTATATAGACTAGAATATATTTGATATATTATATTATATATTATATATTAATTATATAATTAACACATTATATATAATATGATAAATTATAGTATATTATAATATATTAATATATTATTATATATTATACATTTGATATATATTATGTGATAAACATATTTGATATGTTGTACAGAATACTATATGAAATATAGAAAACAATGGAGAGGTAAACTCCAGAAATTACCTTCCTTTTGATATGTCTCATTAGTAAGTATGCAAATATTAGGGTATTTTTGCCCCCAGTGGGGCTGCTCTTAGTACATATTATAGCTCACTGTGGGATGATTGCTATTGACTGAAGAACGTACACTGTGAACTGTAATTGTAAAACAAGTAAGTGGAGATGAAGAAAGTAATGCCAGGCAGGCACAGGCTTTTGTTGTTCTAGAAAGAAAACCTTGCTGTATCTCTCGTCTACAGTCTAATCTTCAGATTTTGTGAAAGTGTTACTTTTCTTATGCTCCATTAAAAATTTGGATTTTTTGGGTATTTTTGCCCTTGAGTTGTATGTCTCATGTATTTTTGGATATTAAGCCCTTATCAAATATATGACTTGGAAATATCTTTTGTCAGTCTGTAAATTACAATTTGATTTTGTTGATGTTTCTTTGTTTGGAGTTGGATGTGGTCCCACTTGTTTGTTTTTGCAGTTGTTGCTTTTGTTTTGGTTTGAAACCCAAAAACTCATTGCAAAGACAGATGGCAAGAAGTTTATCTCAATGTATTCTTCTAGGGGTTTAATCGCTTAAAGTCTTATGTTCAACTTTTTAATCCCTTTTTAGCTGATTTTTGTGTATGGTAAAACACAGGGGCACAGTTTCATTTTTTCATAGGACTCTCCAGTTTTCCCAGTGCCATTTTTGAAAAGCTTGTCCTTTCCCCACTGGATATTCTTGGCTCCTTTTTCCTAAGCTAACCGACAGTATGTGGGTGTGCTTTTCTTTCTAGCTTCTCTGTTCTGCTCTGTTGATCAATGTATCTGTTTTCATGCCAGCAGCAAATCATTCTGTTTTGATTGCTATAGCTTTCTAATATAATCTGAAATCAGCAACCCTAGTATAAAACTTTGTTCTTTTTTCCCAAGATCACTTTGACTCTTTGGTGCTTTGTGATTTAATACAGCAGAATAAACCAAGAAGAGATGGAAAAAGTACACACAAAAAATATACAAAACAATATCTTAATGACCTGGATAATGACAATGGTGTAGTTTCTCCCTCAGAGCCAGACAATCTGCAATGTGAAGTCAAGTGAGTCTTAAGAAGCACAGATGCCCATAACCTAGTGGAGGTGATAGAAGGCCAGCAAAGCTACTTAAATTCCTAAAAGATGATGCTAAGAAAGTGCAGCACACAATGTGTCAGAAAATTTGGAAAAGCCAGCAGTTGCCAGAGGATAGGAAGAGGTCAATCCTCATCCCAGTTCCCAAGAAGGGCAGTACTAAAGAAAGCTCAAGCCACTGAACAGTTGCACTCATCTCCCATGCTAGTAAGATTATGCTCAATTCCTCCAGGCTATGCTTCAGCATTATGTGAACCCAGAAATTGCAGATGTTCATGCTGCATTTAGAAAAGTCAGAGGAACCAGAGATCAAATTGCCAACATTTGCTGGAACATAGAGAAAGCAAGGGAATTCCAGAAAAACATCTGCTTTATTGATCTCACCAAACTGTGTCCATCACAACAAAGTGGAAAATTCTTTAGGAGATGGGCATACCAGACCAACCTTACCCATTTTCTGAGAAACTTGTATGCAGTTCAAAAAGCAACAGTTAGAAGCAGACAATGAACAATAAACTGGTTCAGAATTAGTGAAGGAGTCCGTCAAGGCTGAATATTGTCACTCTGCTTATTTAACTCATATGCAGACCATGTCATGAGAAATGCTGGACTCGATGGGTACTTAAAGGCTGGAATCAAGATTGCTGGGAGAAATATCAACAACCTCAGATATGTGAATGACACAACTATAATGGCAGAAAGTGAAGAGGAACTAAAGAGCCTCTTGATGAGGGTGAAAAAGGAGAGTGAAAAAGCTGGCTTAAAACTCAATATCAAAAAATCTAAGATCATGGCATCTCGTCCCATCACTTACATGAAAATAGAAGGGGAAAAGGTGGAAGCAGTGACAGGTTTCCTCTTCTTGGGCTCTAAAATCACTGTGGATGGTGACTGCAGCTATGAAATTAGAAGACGACTGCTTCTTGGCAGGAAAGCTGTGACAAACCTAGACAATGTGTTAAGAGCAAAAACATCACTTTGCTGACAGAGGTCTGTATAGTCAAGGCTAAGCTCTTTCCAGTAGTCATGTACGCATGTAAAAGCTGGACAGACAATAAAGAAGGCAGAGTGCTGAAGAACTGATGTTTTTGAACTGTGGTGCTGTAGAAGACTCTTGAGAGTCCCTGGGCACCAAGGAGATCAAACCAGTCAACATTAAAGGAAATCAACCCCATATATTCTTCAGAAGGACTGATGCTGAAGCTGAAGCTCCAATACTTTGGCCACCTAATGTGAATAGCTGTCTGATTGGAAAAGACCCTGACACTGGGATAGATTGAGGCAGAAGAAAAAGAGGGTGACAGAGGATGAGATGGTTGGATGCCATCATCAATTCAACGGGCATGAACTTGGGCAAATTCTAGGACATGGTAAGGGATAGGGAAGTCTGGTGTGTTATAGTCTGTGGAGTCACAAAAAGTCAGACATGACCTGGCAACTGAACAACAACATTTTTATACAAGTTGTAGAATTTTTTTTTCTGTTTTGTGAAAAATGCCTTGGAATTTTGAAAGAGACTGCAGTGAATATGTAAAGCTTTGGGTAGTATGGATGTATTAACAATATTAATTCTTCCAGTCAATAAATATGAAATATATTTCCTTTTGTGTCTTTTAAACATTTCTTTCATGTGTGCCTTGAATGTTTTCATACATAGATCTTTCAACACCTTGCTTAAATATATTTCTAAGTATTATATTTTTATGCAATTCTAAATGGAATTATTTGTGTTTCTGTAATTTGTTTTGGTGTATGGATAGGTAACTGAGTTTTGTATATTCAAATACGGCATACAAAATGCATGCTACTTTTTACAGAATAGACAAATTTTCCCCCAAATAAGACATACAGAATGCCCAAGAAGTATACGACAAAATGCTCAACATCACTATCAGGGAAGTGGAAATCAAAAGTACAACATACACCACCTCATTCTTCTTTAAATGGCTTTTACCAAAAAGTAAGAAATAAGTGTGGTTGAGGATGTGTAGAAAATGGAGGTCTTAATGGACTGGAAAAGGTCAGTTTTCATTCCAATCCCAAAAAAGGCAATGCCAAAGAATGCTTGAACTACTACTCAACTGCACTCATCTCACACACTAGTAAACCAATGCTCAATATTCTCCAAGCCAGGCTTCAGCAATATGTGAACCGTGAACATCCAGATGTTCAAGCTGGTTTTAGAAAAGGCAGAGGAACCAGAGATCAAATTGCCAACAACAGCTGGATCATCGAAAAAGCAAGAGAGTTCCAGAAAAACATCTATTTCTGCTTTATTCACTATGCCAAAGCCTTTGACTGTGTGGATCACAACCAACTGAGGAAAATTCTGAAAGAGATGGGAATACCAGAGCACCTGACCTGCCTCTTGAGAAACCTATCTGCAGGTCAGGAAGCCACAGTTAGAACTGGATATGGAACAACAGACTGGTTCCAAATAGGAAAAGGAGAACATCAAGGCTGTATATTGTCATCCTGCTTATTTAACTTCTATGCAGAATACATCATGAGAAACGCTGGGCTGGAAGAAGCACAGGCTGGAATCAAGACTGCCGGGAGAAATATCAATAACCTCGGATATGCAGATGACACCACCCGTATGGCAGAAACTGAAGAGGAACTAAAAAGCCTCTTGATGATAGTGAAAGAGGAGAGTGAAAAAGTTGGCTTAAAGCTCAACATTCCCAAAATGAAGATCATGACATCTGGCCTCATCAGTTCATGGGAAATAGATGGGGAAACAATGGAAACAGTGTCAGACTTTTTTTTTTTTTTTTTTTTTTGCTCCAAAATCACTGCAGATGGTGATTGCAGCCATGAAATTAAAAGACACTTACTCACTGGAAGGAAAGTTATGACCAACCTAGATAGCATATTGAAAAGCAGAGACACTACTTTGCCACCAATGGTCCGATAAGTCAAGGCTATGGTTTTTCCAGTGGTCATGTATGGATCTGAGAGTTGGACTGTGAAGAGAGCTGAGCAATAAAGAACTGATGTTTTTGAACTCTGCTGTTGGAGAAGACCCTTGAGAGTCCCTTGGACTGCGAGGAGATCCAAACAATCCATTCTAAAGGAGATCAGTCCTGGGTGTTCTTTGGAAGGACTGATGCTAAAGCTGAAACTCCAATACTTTGGCCATCTCATGTGAAAAGACCCTGATGCTGGGAGGGATTGGGGGCAGGAGGAGAAGGGTACAACAGAGGATGAGATGGCTGGATGGCATCACTGACTCAATGGACATGAGTTTGGGTGAACTCCGGGAGTTGGTGATGGACAGGGAGGCCTGGCGTGCTGCAATTCATGGGATCGTAAAGAGTGAGACACGACTGAGCGAATGAAGTGAACTGAACTGAATGGATTATTGGTAGGAATGTAAATTGATGCAATCCCATGGAATACTTCCTGGAATTTTCTTACGAAATTTCACAAAGAACTGTTATGTGGCCAGTAATCCCACTTCTGGATATCTATTCTTTTCTGTATTTATATTTAAAGGAAATGAAATAATCATCTCCAAGAGAAATCTGTACTCCCATGTTCATTGCATCAGTATTCACAGTACCCTAGAAACAACCTATTATATGAACAATCTAAGTATCTGTCAGGAGGTGAAGAGATTAAAACAATACAATGTGATATATATATATATATATATATATATATATATATATATATATATATATATATATATATATATATGTAAATTTTATTTAGCCATTAAAAAAGAAAGAAATTCTTCCATTTGTGGCAGCATGGATGAAATTAGAGGGCCTAATGCTAAGTGAAACATGTTAGAGAAAGACAGTTACTGTATGATCTCAATTTTAAGGTATCTAAAAAAGAAAAAGTGGAACTCAGAAAGAGTGTAGTTAAGTGATTGCCAAGGCTTGGAGAGTGGGGGAAATCGGAATGGGTTCATAAAAGGGCATACATTTTAACATATGAAAATTATAAGGTCTGAGGATCTAATGAATAGCATGATGACTATAACTGATAAAATTGTGTTGTATAATTGTTGCTGTCTAAGAGAGTGGACTTACCTGTGTTCTCTTCAAAAAATAAAAGGTAAACATGTCAGATGACAGGAATGTGACTTATTAATAAACAGGGAAAATCTTTTCTGATATATATGTAAATGAGGGTCAGCACTATGGCCGAGGGGTAGGTGGAAATTGCAAGTATACTGGAGTGGGTTGCCATTTCCTTCTCCGGAGGAGCTTCCCGACCTAGGGATTGAACCGTCTCCCGTGTCTCCTGCATTGCAAGCAGATTCTTTAGCTGCTGAGCCATCAGGGAAGTCCTAACAAACCTATCATATGTCCTAGAAATTCTACTATTGGGCATATACCCTGAGAAAACCATAATCCATAAAGACACATGTACCCAAAATTCATTGCAACAGTGTTTACAATAGCTAGGACATGGAAGAAATCTAGATGTGCATTGAGAGAGGAATGGATAAAGAAGTTGTGGTATATTTATGCAAGGGAATTTTATTTAACCTTAAAAGGAAGTGAATTTGGGCCACTTGAGCTGAGGTGGATGACACTACAGCCTGTTATATAGAGTGAAGTAAGTCAGAAAGAGAAAACCAAATATTGTATATTAATGTATATATGGAATCTAGAAAAATGGCACTGGTTAACCTATTTTCAGGGCAGGAAGAGAGAGACAGGCAATGAACATGTTTGTGGACACAACGCGGAAGGAGAGGGTGAGTTGAATGGAGAAAGTAGCATTGACACATAGTACATTTCAGTTCAGTTTAGTTCAGTTCAGTCACTCAGTCATGTCTGACTCTTTGCGACCCCATGAATCGCAGCATGCCAGGCCTCCCTGTCCCTCACCAACTCCTGGAGTTCACTCAGACTAACGTCCATCGAGTCCATGATGCCATCCAGCTATCTCATCCTCGGTCGTCCCTTTCTCCTCCTTCCCCCAATCCCTCCCAGCATCAGAGTCTTTTCAAATGATTCAACTGTTCGCATGAGGTGGCCAAAGTACTGGAGTTTCAGCTTTAGCATCATTCCTTCCAAAGAAATCCCAGGGCTGATCTCCTTCAGAATGGACTGGTTGGATCTCCTTGCAGTCCAAGGGACTCTCAAGAGTCTTCTCCAACACCACAGTCAAAAGCATCAATTCTTCAGCGCTCAACCTTCTTCACAGTCCAACTCTCACATCCATACATGACTACTGGAAAAACCCTAGCCTTGACTAGACGGACCTTAGTCGGCAAAGTAATGTCTCTGCTTTTGAATATGCTATCTAGGTAGGTCATAACTTTTCTTCCAAAGCTGTATATTGTCACCCTACTTATTTAACCTATATGTAGAGTACATCATGAGAAACACTGGACTGGAAGAAACAGAAGCTGGAGTCAAGATTGCTGGGAGAAATATCAATAACCTTGGATATGCAGATGACACCACCCTTATGGCAGAAACTGAAGAGGAACTAAAAAGCCTCTTGATGATAGTGAAAGAGGAGAGTGAAAAAGTTGGCTTAAAGCTCAACATTCAGAAAATGAAGATCATGGCATCCGGTCCCATCACTTCATGGGAAATAGATGGGGAAACAGTGGAAACAGTGTCAGACTTTATTTTGGGGGGCTCCAAAATCACTGCAGATGGTGACTGCAGCCATGAAATTAAAAGACACTTACTCCTTGGAAAAAAAGTTATAACCAGCCTAGATAGCATATTCAAAAGCAGAGATGTTACTTTGCCGACTACATTACCATATGTAAAATATTAATAGACAGCTAGTGGGAAGTGGCTGTGGGACACAGGAAGCTTACCCAGTGCTCTGCGATAACCAAGAGAAATGGGATGGGGTGCGTGGTGGGGGGATTCAAGAGGGAGGGAATACATGTATACTTATGGCTGATTCACATCATTGTACAGCACAAACCAACACATTGTAAAGAAATTACACTCCAATTAAAAGTAAATTAAAAAAATAATATATACATATATCAAATCATCATGTTATATACTTTAAATATCTTACAGTTTTATCTGCCAATTCTGTCTCAAAAAATACTCTGCTTGCATATGTCAATGTCTACATAGGAAAAAGAAAAACTTTGCAGTATCTACTGAGAATGGCAAAATGGAGACTTTTTCAATGCTTAAATATCACTTAAGCAAAAGGATTAATAATTAAATAGTTACCAGTGGAAAAATAGCCCCTCAGCCTCTGGCCTCACTTTTAACTGGACCCTCTTCTCCTCTTTCTAGTGCTTTGGTAAGTTCCTTATCTTTGAGAGCAAATTTAACAAGTCAGCTTCCATACAAATGTTATAACTGGGTGCTTAGTCCCCAGAGGTGACAAAGTCCCTTATATTTGAACCTGCCTGTGTGAAATAAAAGCCTCCCAGAATCATTCGTGTTTTTAAAGAGATCCAAGAGGCTGAGGGCAGCACTGAGGGGGAGGTTTTGTTTTCCAAGCTGGATCCTCTTGTCAGGACTAGATTGGTGGTGTGTGAAATTTTTCAGGCTGCTTGAGCAGCAGTGGCTCTCTTGTGCTTGCACACATATGCCCATCACACACACACACACGCACACACACACATAATAAATGACTGGAATACAGAGGAAAGTTAGGTTCCCATTTTCCAGTGACTGAAGATAAAAAATTTAGACTGATCTTATGCCCTAATTCTCTTCTCTTCAGAGTAAAATGTGAATAAAAAATATGAAAATCCCACACAAAATCTTCAAATCAGAAGAGAATTTTAACGTTCCTCCTTCATTATCTTAAAATAAAAACATTCAACAAATATAAATGCATAGATATCATATATTCATACAGATACACATAAAGGGTAGCTGAAGGATCTTCTAACCAGAATGTCATTAACTTTGGTGTGGAAGGTCTCTGACAGTGTTATGATGACCAGTCACCGAAAGGTTTGATGTTTTTCTTGTGGCTGAATATTGTTTTCCTTTTGGACACTTCAGATCATAAAGCCTTTGTGGGCTACAGCAAAAACCAAGAAACCTGCTCTTGTTTTGCTATCACCACCTCTGATTTTTTAACCTCTGGGGGTGTCTTATCAACAGAAGTCTCATCTGAAATGGCTGCTGTTAAAATGAACATGTGTTGCATTTGAAAAGATATTTTTATTATTTGTTACCATAAAGCTGGAATTTTTGACTACTTTTCCATTCTGTAGGAAATTTTACATTTTAAAGTATGAGTGTTTATAATAAATTTATAGGGACTTGAGAAGGAAACAGCAACCCACTCCAGTACTCTTGCCTTGAAAATCTCAGGGACAGAGGAGCTTGGTGCAGGCTAGTGTCCATGGGGTTGCAAAGAGCTGGGCATGGCTGAGTGACTTCACTTTCACTTTGCATAAAAGTTTTAAAAAATTAAAGCTTTGATCAATATTTGGAACTAGAAAATAAGATTGGGGTGACCTGATTTCTCTCAGTCCTTATGCTTGGTTACAGAGTGTGAACCACATAAGGTGGTGACCATTCTGCTCCTCACACAATTTCTGGGAAGTCAGTGCACAGTCTCCTTTAATGATCCACCCCAGGACTCAACAGCCCAGGTTGCTGAAATTTCTTGTTATACATACCTTGAAGCATGAAGTCATTCCGTGTTTTCTTTTCCATTTTCCATGGAATTTGAAACATCTCCCATCTAATAATTCTTAATAACTTTGATGTGATTATTAAATAATTTTTTTAAATAATAATTTTCTAAGGGTAAGCCATCTTCAGCATTTAGCATTTCTCATGTCTTCCTTTCCACTCAATCCTTTGTATATTTTGGCATATGAATAAATAATCATGATTGAAATTGTTTCAAAGCTTCATAATTTACCAAGCAATTTTTTACCCATGCTGGTCTTAGTCTCATTGTGATAAACAAGGAGACAAGGGTTTCATGCACCTAAGGAAGAAAGAAACCTGGGAAGGAAGAAAGTTAATGTGATGTGTAATGAAGGGTTGAATAGAGCAGGAAATGGATGTAAGAACATGAAATAATGGGATGCTTATGATAATATTATAATATATATAATATAACGGGATAAATATGATAATATTTCAGTGGCCAAACTATGTAAGATAGATGAGTCTGCCAAGAACAGTTGCCATTTTCTGATTCACTAATTTTTGTAGCAAGATCAAAGCCTCATATTTTTTGCAGACTCTTGCCTGATTGAATCCCATCCTGACAAAGTTGACACACTCCTCCGCACACAGGTGTGTACACAGACCTTGACAGGTGAAATGAGCCGATTTGCATTCTAGCTACCAGTTGCTCTTCGGTCTGCCCCTCTTTCCCTCCATTTTCTGTACTCTTCTTGCATGTTCTACCAGGTAGGATGTGGGAAATGGGTAACTCCAACACACACATTAAAAGTTGTGGGGATAAAGTTGACTCCATTACAAATTAAAGTTACACTGCTGGTTCAGCAGTAAAGAACCCACCTGCCAATGCAGGGGACATGGGTTCAATTTCCTGAGTAGTGAAGATCCCCTGGAGAAGGAAATGGCAACCCACTCCAGTATTCATGCCAGGGAAATCCCATAGACAGAAGAGACTGGTTGGTTACCGTCCATGGGGTTGCAAAAGAATCAGACACAAATTAGTGACTAAATAACAAAATCAAGGAAGTCTTTTCCCCATCATTTCCTCCTTCTGACCACTACTGAACATGATTTAAAAACAGGAGATTTGGAGTTGTAGTTGAAAATCAGAAACATACATTACTTTTCCAACTGAAGGAGGAATCTGTAAACTCAGTCCATAAATGTTTAAAATCTTAGCACTTCATTAAGTTGTGATGACTACAGTGAGAAATAGAAGCTCAGCCTTTTCTCCACAGCAAGACAGCTGCCAGATGACACTGTGCTCTGAGCTTGTTCTCTTGGCCTCTGTTCTGCTTGTCTCCTGCATGCAGAGCAAGAAAACTTTAAAAGCTATTAGGGTTTGAGGGGCTCAGATACACAATGTCAAAAAATTTCCCCAATCCCACAAAGAAAACAAACCTTCTTCCTTTTTTTTTTTTTTTTAAATTTTAAGGAAAGATTTATGGACTTTCATATTTATAAAACCATCTGATGCTTCATAGTTTCCAGGCCGGTTGCTTTGAGAGTTCAAAGTTTGGACTGACCACACCACTATTGTTACAAGTCCCTCCTTCTTGAGTAGTTCAATTTAATTTCTACATAAATACTTATGAAGCTAGTCTTTTAAACTATTGGGCAACTTGTAAAAATCAGTAGGATTTAGGAGAAGGTACCTGTTGCTTTTTAAAAGCATTTTTACTGTGTGACCCTTGCTGCATTTAGGAGTCCAGATGGTGACCTCTGAGTTTCCACTTAGCTTCCTTGTGGAAGCACTGCATAATTTTTGTTTTGTTTTAGCAGTTGGTGATCTTTGACCCCTCTCAGTAAAGTCTTTAAGCTGAGGAGAACTGAAGAAAACTTTCAGATGGGATATTTCTTAGAGTAGTCTTCCTCTCACCATAGCAAACCCTTATATAGAAATGGTTTCCAGCCTCTATAGAGTGTTCTAGTGGAGCAACTCAGATTAAAGGCTTGATATTTGAAAAATGCACATTCACATTGCAGAGCAAACAAATGCAAATGTTATGCAAGTCAATAATATCACCTCAAACTGACTCAAGTTAGTTCTCAATTTCAAAAGAAAATGGACAAAATGAGAACAGGGTGTATAAGTTTTCTCTGCCTAATTCAATTTGTAACTGAGCTGAAATCTCAACTATGCCTTTACTGCTAGTGACGGGTCCCCAAGGACCCTGGGTGTAGGGCAATCTGCTTATTAATTGCCTGTACCTGTGATAATCTTGTACATTTAGATTACAAGGGTGACAAACTTCTATCCACTTCACACTTTTGGAATGCAAATTAGTTACACTTTATTGAAGGAATATCATTTTAGGGAAGAATATAAAATGAGAAACAGAGATAATGTGGATTCACCCTTTAGATACCTTTAGTCCCAGAAAATTAGTTGTATTTGTAGGATTTTTTACTGTTGTTGTTATAGTATTTGTTGAGTACCCATTTTATGGGTGTCTGTCATTCTCCTAGGTAGAGTATAATTGTATCTTCAGATTTCCCAACATTTTAGGGATAGGGCTCTTTATTTTTTTCTTTGCATGTTCAACATGCTTTATGATAACAATAGAAAAAGTCTTCTGTGTGCATCCACACATGCAAATGTTTTAACATATTATATTGGTGCTTACTTGACATATGTGTCTTGCATACATTATCTGATTTGCTAGAAACTAAATAATAACCATTTTGTGATGAAAATTAACTCTCCTGACAGCTCTTTCTTTCCCCATCTTCTTTCCTGAAATGATGATGGTGAACTATAATATTGTGGAAGTCTATGTTCAGAATGTAAAGCTCAAAACGTGAGACTCAGAGATTGAATCTTGAGGTCTGATCTGTTCCTCAACTTTGCCTTAACCCGTTAGACATTATGTCAGCAGTTAGGCAAGGCAATATGTTTCCTTCCACAAGAGTAGCTCTTATTTTGCTTCCCAACCTCTGATAAATCTACTTGTTTGCATTCTCTTTCCAACACAGTGCTAACATGTCAAAGTTCATATGTAGACTGAGATGAAAACTGAATTGTGGATCTTAAATGATACTACACAGTCATTTGTTTGGAAAATGGAGAGACTCCAGATTGAGCAGATATGATACACAGATATTTGTCTAAACTGGTTCTGGATCTGACTCATCTGTGACTGAATCTTGGTTACCAGACGTGCATTTCATTTCTATTTAAACTCCGAAAGTGCTTCGGAGATTTTGATCAGGTTCTTTTGAATTTACTTTTAGTTAATCCTCTTAAACACAGTTTATAGACTAAGGGGAACCTCCCAACACTTTGCAGAATGAAATTGCATCCCCTAAAATGGTTCCTCCTTGTATTGCTCAGTGACTGATTGGTGTAAGAAAGCAGGCTGACTTGGGCTGTTTTCTTTCCTACTGTTTTGTAGTCAGTAGAAAAGCAAAGGGGTCTGTAAGCATAGTTGAATGAATACACAGCTAGAGGCTCAAGATTTTAGAGTCACCTTTTGCTTACTCACTTCTCCTTTCCTATCCTCATATCACTTCTGTCACCAGTTTTCTGAGATGTTTCCTCCAGAGAGTGGGCCTTTCCACCTGCCTCTGATGTGAAATGCACTGAAAATGGTTTTGAACCTTGACAGACATTTCAGCTTCAGTTTTTCTAACTAGCAACACCAAATAAACTCTGACATGGGGATTACTAACCTCATGTCTGCCAACAGGTTGATCCATGGTTGCCATCACCATTTAGAAAAATACATTTGAAAATATCACATGATATGAGTTTCAGTTGCAAATTTTGGGAATCTTCAATCCATCTATTGTCATAACTGAAAAATTTAGAAAATGTCTGAAACTGTATATATACAATTTTATATACTGTTTTATATATCGATATAATTTATGCATATATACTTAAATATGCATGCTGCTAAGTTGCTTCAGTGTGTCCGAATCTGTGTGACCCCATAGACGGCAGCCCACCAGGCTTCCCCATCCCTGGGATTCTCCAGGAAAGAACACTGGAATGGGTTGCCATTTCCTTCTCCAATACATGAAAGTGAAAAGTGAAAGTGAAGTCACTCAGTCGTGTCGACCCTTAGCGACCCCATGGACTGCAGCCTACCAGACTTCTTCATCCATAGGATTTTCCAGGCAAGAGTACTGGATTGGGGTGCCAATGCCTTTTCTGTGAATATGCATATATATATATATATATATGTATATATATATATACATATATATATATATATATATGCTGCAAAGGTTATTTGTATTAAATACTTTTTACCTTTATCAAGAAAGGGCAAAACGAATTCAGTCTTTCATGTTATTGTGTTTGGTCTTTCCTCTTAACCTTCTGAATCAAGTTCTAGTTTTCACTCTAAATTGAGTGGAATCCACACCAAATTTGCTTTCTCCCTAAGCTTACTAAATACTTCATCATGGGTCGTCTTTATGTATTTTCTGACCTCTAAATTTCACCAGAGCAAACCCACAGTTTGCCTCAAAACCATTGTGAGAGTCTGCCAGCCTTGGCCTCTTGATCATTTGTGTGAGATTTTTATACTAACCACTCATTTCTGGGTAGGTAGCCACACATATCCATGCTTTTCTGCAATATTATGGCAAAAGCCTTGGTCAGTGGTTTTCATAGGGAGTGGGGAAGCTATATTTTTAGTATTAGAGTGACCCCTGGGGCCTGGGCAAAATGCAGATTGCAGAAAAGAAGACATGACCATTCCAAGAACTTTGGCCTTTGACCCAGAAATATATCCTAATGGGTCTCTGGCTGAATTTCCACAGTGATTCTTAGCACAGTAAAACTGACAACCATGAGTTTTTCTGAAATGTTTATACTGTAGTTTCTTAACCACATGTGAACACCACTGAAGCATTTATAAATAATCTTTGGATTCTCAAAGTTCACAAACATTTGTCTAACCTTGAAAAAGGCCACAGGCAAATTATATGGAATTTGGAATCCAGAATAACTGAATTAAATGAGATAATGTATGTGATAATTCTCTGTGACTTGTAAACTACAAGACTAATGTTGATCATTGGTATGTACAGTTTGATTATTTTTTTTAGGTTCCATGGAATAAGATTTATGTTAGGTCAGATTATTTGGTTTCTGTGTGTGTCATAGTGAAACATAAATTGAATTAGGTTCAGATAACTGATTCGTTTCTTGCTTTGGTATACCAGTTATCTGTAGTTCTACACCTCTTCTATTTGTATTTCTAGGGACTGTTTCTTCCCTCTGCTTTCTTTCTCTTAGAAATCTATTCCCCACCTGAGTCTATGTTTTGGGGATGGGGCTAACCCTATTTCCTCACTCCAGGGATGGCCAGCTGTCTTGATCTGACCACTCAGGATTCACTTAGTTTGTTCATGGTGGGTTTGTGAGTAGTGCAAATTTAACCATACTTGCCTCTGGGATTTGCTAGAACTTTTGGGATGAGTAAAGATACAGCATCTAGTAGTTGCATTTTCTGTTCTGTTGAGACAGCCTGCCTGTCAACCAGGAGCTAAGGAGAGGGATGGATAAAAGAGACACATTCCTGATAATAAAGGCTGGACTCTGCCTCCTCCCATTCTCTAAGTCAGTCTCACTGAACTCCCTGCTTTATGGTCTAAAGAACATCTCCATCTTTTTGTCTGTTTAATTTGCTTCAGAGAAGCTTCTGTTCCTGGCAATGGAATTTTCTGTTTTCTTCCCACATCATTCACTGGCTCCCTAGTGGTTGTGTTACCTGGAACTGGGAAGCCATGTTTCCTCAGGTTCAGTGTTTTCATGTGTAAAGTTAAATTGCAGCATTTAGAAATCGAACAAACAGTATACAGAAGTGAAAATATTTCAGGAGTGTTATCAAGTTATGGAAGTTGGGTCCTATTAAATGAGTTGTTATCAGCCTAGATCCAAAGAAATGGGAGAAGGGAGCATCTGTGGAACTTAAGCAGAGTCCTGCAGAGGAGGACACCTTGAAGAAACTGTGATTGTATCTGGGAAAATTTAAGAGGAGGGAGCCAGGGGAATAAGTTCAGGGATCTCATTCTGTTTCCTTCCATCCATCTCTTGCCAGGGATTCCCATTTTTTGATCCCAACAGGAAGACAGAAAGTAAGAGGGCCTGTTGATGTGGTCCCTAGGCCATCCCACAGAGGCCATAAACATGGTGGAGAAGGAAGAAAGTATATCCAGAAGGGCAAAAAGAAGGTATCTGGCAAGGCAGATAATCTTGGACTTGTCTTTCAGTTCTAAAATTAAATGAGAATGAATAAAAATCTAGAACGACATGACATTGGGATTCGTTTGGATTAATGTACACATATGAGTGAGAAAAGAGGAGGAAAATCTTACGTTGCCCCCCCCCCGTTTTCTGCACATTTAATATTCCAGTTCATTAAAAGGATGGTTAATTAAGCCAATGATGTTTTATTGTTACAATGACATGGCAAAGAGTTAGGTAACTTACCAGTTAAATTAGACAGAAAATTAATTCAAATTATTCTTGAAAGCTGATTTAAAAAAATAGAATACAACTTTTAGTGTTGATTTTGAAAATAGATTTAGAAAAGTCCTTTTCTTTTTTATGCAGCCAAGTTGAATAGCTTTAACCACGCGGCAGAAGTGTGCCGGCTTTGACAGACCTTGCAGAAGCATGGCCCAAATGAGCTACCCCACATCCGAGGTCAGAGGCAGCGGCTAGGAGGAGCTACCCCACGCCCAAGGCCAGGGGAGGTGGCCAGGAGGAGCTACCTCATGCCCGAGGCTAGGGGCAGAGGCCAGGAAGGAGCTACCCTATGCCCAAGGTCGGGGGCGGTGGCCCAAGGGGTAACCCCACATACAAGGAGCAGTTGCTGCGCGGTTGCAGGAGGGCCAAGAGGAGCCACTCCATGTTCAAGGTTAGGAGGGGCGGCGGTGAGGAGATACTCCTTGTCCAAGGTAGGGAGCAGTGGCTGCTCTTTGCTGGAGCAGCCGTGAAGAGATACCACACATCCAAGGTAAGAGAAACCCAAGTAAGATGGCAAGTGTTGCGAGAGGGCATCAGAGGGAGACACACTGAAATCATAATCACAGAAAACTAGTCAATCTAATCACATGGACCACAGCCTGGTCTAACTCAATGAAACTAAGCCATGCCCTGTGGGGCCACCCAAGACAGGCGGGACATGGTGGAGAGGACTGACAGAATGTGATCCACTGGAGAAGGGAATGACAAGCCACTTCAGTATTCTTCCCTTGAGAACCCCATGAACAGTATGAAAAGGCAAAATGATAGGATACTGAAAGAGGAACTCCCCAGATCAGTAGGTGCCCAATATGCTACTGGAGATCAGCAGAGAAAAAACTCCAGAAAGAATGAAGGGATGGAGCCAAAGCAAAACAATACCCAGCTATGGATGTGACTGGTGACAGAAGCAAAGTCCAATGCTCTAAAGAGCAATATTGTATAGGAACCTGGAATGTCAGGTCCATGAATCAAGGAAATTGGAAGTGGTCAAACAGGAGATGGCAAGAGTAAATGTCGACATTCTAGGAATCAGCAAACTAAACTGGACTGGAATGACCACTGTATCTACTACTGTGGGCAGGAATCCCTTAAAAGAAATGGAGTAGCCATCATGGTCAACAAGAGTCCAAAATGCAGTACTTGGATGTAATCTCAAAAAAGACAGAATGATCTCTGTTCGTTTCCAAGGCAAACCATGCAGTATCACAGTAATCCAAGTCTATGCCCCAACCAGTATTGCTGAAGAAGCTGAAGTTGAATGGTTCTATGAAGACCTACAAGACCTTTTAGAACTAACACCCAAAAATGATGTTCTTTTCATTATAGGGGACTGGAATACAAAAGTAGGAAGTCAAGAAACACCGGGAGTAGCAGGCAAATTTGGCCTTGGAATACAGAATGAAGGAGGGCAAAGGCTGGTAGAGTCTTGCCAAGAAAAGGCACTGGTCATAGCAAACACCTTCTTCGAACAATGTAAGAGAAGTCTCTACAAATGAACATAACCAGATAGTCAACACCAAAATCAGATAGATTATATTCTTTGCAGCCAAAGATGAAGAAGCTCTATACAATCAGCAAAAACAACATCGGGAGCTGACTGTGGCTCAGATCATGAACTCCTTATTGCCAAATTCAGATGTAAATTGAAAAAAGTAGGGAAAAACACTAGACCATTCAAGTATGACCTAAATCAAATCCCTTATGATTATACAGTAGAAGTGAGAAATAGATTTAAGGGCCTAGATCTGATAGATAGAGTGCCTGATGAACTATAGATGAAGGTTTGTGACATTGTACAGGAGACAGGGATCAAGACCATCCCCATGGAAAAGAAATGCGAAAAAAGCAAAATGGCTGTCTGAGGAGGCCTTACAAATAGCTGTGAAAAGAAGAGAAGCTCCAAGCAAAGGAGAAAAGGAAAGATTTAAGCATCTGAATGCAGAGTTCCGAAGAATAGCAAGAAGAGATAGGAAAGCCTTCCTCAGAGATCAATGCAAAGAAATAGAGGAAAACAATAGAATGGGAAAGACTAGATATCTCTTCAAAAAAATTAGAGATACCAAGGGAACATTTCATGCAAAGATGGGCTCAATAAAAGACAGAAATGGTATGGGCCTAACAGAAGCAGAAGATATTAAGAAGAGGGAACAAGAATACACAGAAGAACTGTAAAAAAAGATCTTTATGACCAAAATAATCACAATGGTGTGATCACTCACCTAGAGCCAGACATCCTGGAATGTGAAGTCAAGTGGGCCTTAGTATCACTATGAACAAAGCTAGTGGAGGTGATGGAATTTCAGTAGAGCTAATTCAAATCCTGAAAGATGATGCTGTGAAAGTGCTGCACTCAATATGCCAGCAAATCTGGAAAACTCAGCAATGGCCACAGGACTGGAAAAGGTCAGTTTTCACTCCAATTCCAAAGAAAGGCAATGCCAAAGAATGCTCAAACTACCACACAATTGCACTCATCTCACATGCTAGTAAATTAATGCTCAAAATTCTCCAAGCCAGGCTTCAGCAATACATGAACCATGAACTTCCAGATGTTCAAGCTGGTTTTAGAAAAGGCAGAGGAACCAGAGATCAAATTGCCAACATCCGCTGGATCATCAAAAAAGAAAGAGAGTTCTAGAAAAACATCTATTTCTGCTTTATTGACTATTCCAAAGCCTTTGACTATGTGGATCACAATAAACTGAGGAAAATTCTGAAAGAGATGGGAATACCAGACCACCTGACCTGCCTCTTGAGAAATCTGTATGCAGGTCAGGAAGCAACAGTTAGAACTGGACATGGAACAACAGACTGGTTCCAAATAGGAAAAGGAGTACATCAAGGCTGTATATTGTCACCCTGCTTATTTAACTTCTATGCAGAGTACATCATGAGAAATGCTGGACTGGAAGAAGCACAGCTGGAATCAAGATTGCCGGGAAAAATATCAATAACCTCAGATATGCAGATGACACCACCCTTATGGCAGAAAATGAAGAGGAACTAAAAAGCCTCTTGATGACAGTGAAAGAGGAGAGTGAAAAAGTTGGTTTATAGCTCAACATTCAGAAAACGAAAATCATGTAATCTGGTCCAATCACTTCTTGGAAAATAGATGGGGAAACAGAGGAAACAGTGTCATACTTTATTTTTCTAGCTCCAAAATCACTGCAGATGGTGATTACAGCCATGAAATTAAAAGACGCTTACTCCTTGGAAGAAAAGTTATGCCCAACCTAGATAGCATATTCAAAAGCAGAGATAGTACTTTGCCAACAAAGGTCTTTCTAGTCAAGCTGTTGTTTTTCCAGTAGTCACGTATGGATGTGAGAGTTGGACTGTGAAGAAAGCTGACTGCCAAAGAATTGATCCTTTTCAACTGTGGTGTAGGAGAAGACTTTTGAGAGTCCCTTGGACTGCAAGGAGATCCAACCAGTCCATTCTGAAGGAGATCAGTCCTGGGTGTTCTTTGGAAAGAATGATGGTAAAGCTGAAACTCCAGTACTTTGGCCACCTCATGCAAAGAGTTGACTCATTGGAAAAGACTCTGATGCCTGGAGGGATTGGGGGCAGGAGGAGGGGACGACAGAGGATGAGCTGGCTGGATGGCATCACCAACTTTATGGATGTGGGTTTGAGTGAGCTCCGGAAGTTGGTGATGGTCAGGGAGGCCTGGCGTGCTGCAGTTCAATGAGTCACAGAGTCGGAAACAACTGAGTGACTGAACTGAAATGAGCTGAACTTACTCAATTAACGTGTGCTTGAAAATAAATCAGAAATGTAGACCCACAAATGTGTAGAATGGACTTGTGGTTAGTAGTGGGTGGGGGGTTATTTAATGCTGGGGAGTGTCCAAACTATTGGATATAAGATAGGCTGAAGGATGTTTTGTACAACATGGGTAATATAGCCAACGTTTTGTAGTAAATATAAGTAGAAAGCAAACTTTAAACATTGTATATATATTGTTTTAAAAGAGCAGAAGACAGACAAACATTTATTTTTAAAAACTAACCACTAAATGGAGGCCTAGTGTTTCATCCGGTTTCTCTAAAGAGGTAGGAATTTGTCTAAATGCTTGAGAAAGTCTGACCATGTTAGGCTTATTGCAAGACCACAAAGTACGTATAAAACCACATATACCATTCTTTGTGGGTGATTTAAAGAAAGTTCAAGAGTAAGTTTTTCTCCATACAAATTGTCCCCACTTATTTAATTCCTGAATAACAGAGCTCCATTGTAATGGCACAACAGAATATTTAGAGTTGTTGTTGTTCACTCCTAAGTCGTGTCCCACTATTCGCAACTCTACATACTGTAGCACGCAGACTTCCCAGTCTTTCAGAATATTCAGAGGGAATAATTCTGTATCAATATGGAGGTCTTACAAATTTAGAAAGAAAGCTTGTTCAACTCTCTTTCTTATGTTGTAGATATGAAGTCTAAATGTATGTATGTTAACCTATAATACAGAAACACCACCCTCCTCCTTGGTGATAGTGATGATTGTGTCTATAGCTAGGTAAGTAAAACAGGCTTCTTCTGTTGTGGATGGCTCTACTGTGCCCTGCCCATCAGAAAGGTCTGTGTGTGGCCATCACCATCTATGCATACTTTGTCTGTTTGTCAACCGCAGTTCTATAGCACCCCTGCCAAGAACTTTGTCTTGGCCACTGGAGATGCAAACTTCAGAGTCTCAAGATTTTATTCCATCCCAAAGGGTTTCATCAGAAAGGTATAACCCATAGGAGTGAAAACAGACTCTCTGGAAGAGAACGCAAACCATGATCAAGATCATGCTCTTGATCATCTTCATAAATTTAAGAGAAAAATCTCACCTAACAGACTGATATATATTTTCAAATAACATTTTTCATTGGCTGCAACCATTAAAGGTGGAACATTCATAATCTGGAGATCACAGTGTAGACTCTTTCCACATACACAGCTTCCTGCCACATTCTTTTCCATTTGCATTGGTGAACTGGAGTCTTTGCATCCAATGGTAGAGTGCAAAATAAGGGATTTGACTCAGAAAAAAATTCAACCTCACATCACTTGTAAGAAGTGTGAATTGTTATTTCACTCAAAAGATAGCCGTTTTCATTTTTTTAGTTTCTTCTATGCACTAGGAGGTATAAGAGATGCTTAATGTAGTCTACATTGTCACATTTATATTTTTATTCACACTAGCATACATGGCAGGGATGACTCTAGTTATTTTATAGCTAGAGAACTTCTTTCTCTCATGCTTTGCCTATCCCTCCTACCTATTGGAATTTGTTGTAAGTTTTAAACATTCTTTTACTTAAATCTTTTAAAGATTTCTTTTCCTTAGAGACCTTTTACCACAAACTGCTTCATCAATCTCCAGGGTGATCCCCAGTCCCTGCATTAATATCCCTGGAATCTCCTTCTGCTCCCTCTAATACTGGCTCTCTTCTTCAGCAGGACTTTGTTTTAAAAATACAATATAATCATGTCTCTGCTCCCTAAACCCTTGGATGGCTACCCTTTTCCCTAGAGAGAGCCTACTTTTCTTCCTGCTGATCCTGGGTCTCTCCTGGATCTGGCCCTTGCCTGGGCTTCAGCTCCACTCCTGCCCCGTCCTCTCCTCTCTCCAGTCCAGCTACACCACACCTGACCAGTTCCCTGAACATACCATGGTCCTGCACTATCTTCCTTGCCTTGATTTGCTCTGCCGAGAATGTTTTTTCCTATAGTTTGTTCAGCTTCCTCCCATGTATCTTTTAGACTGTTAGCTTCTGCTTCAGTTCCTTGGACAGTGACTCCTAACCCTTTAGACTAGGAGCCGAGTTCCCTTGCTCTCTGCTCCCACAGTGTGAATCCTTCCTGTTTCCCCATCTCTTCATGTTTGCATTACTTGTTCAAATACCTGTCTTTTCCACTAGGAAATAATCTTAATGAAATCAGTGACTTTAGCTGTCCCATTTATCAAATTATTTTCTTTCTGTAATGTAGAATCTGGTGCTGGGTAGGCATTCAGTAAACAGTTGTCAAATACATAAAGATTTTTAAGAAAACAGAAAACTGGGGAGGTTGAATCTGCTGCCCTGATTCATACAGGTTATACCTCTGGCCACATCTGGATTAGAACCCATGTGTGTTAATCAACAGAGTCCAGCTTTCCCTCCATTTGACTGCTACCTTGGGGAAGGACTGGTGTGACTAGAAAGGTTCATTTATACTGTTTCCTGTTTTTTGCTCTTGGAACAGTATTTTGCATTCAGTTGTATATAATAGACAGTTCTAAGTTCCAAGATCTTTGTAAATATAGATCATATAATTTTAAAAAGTATTTTGAAAATTATAGATGCCTGCTTAGGGATATTTCTACATGTTTCAGAAAGTTATATAATCTAGAACATTCTTGTGAAATCTATCATTAACCACTTTTAATTTCCATCTTTGATTTTATGTTAAAATTTAAAGTAAGTATTTTTGTTTTGCTTTTTTTATCATCTTCTAAGTGCTTGCTTGGTGGCTCAGATGTTAAAGAATCCACTTGCAATGAAAGAGACCTGAGTTTGGTCCCTGGGTTGGGAAGATCTCCTGCAGGATGGCATGGCAACCCACTTCCATATTCTTGCCTGGAGAATTCCATGGATGGAGGAGCATGATGGGTTACAGGCCATGGAGTCGCAAGGAGTTGCACACAACTGAGTGAATCAGACACACATACCACTATCAACTATTTATTCACTATAAGGGTGTATAGGGTGGATGTACCCCAAGTTTATACATCAGGATAATGCAGATACTTTTAATGTATTGGTTATGGACTAACCATAAAGAAATCTTGCTGTTTGCAATAACATAAATTAATCTTGAGTACATTATGCTATATGAAATAAGTCTGAGAAAGACAAATGCTGTATGATCACAGTAAATGTGGAATCAAACAACAACCACGAGGAACAAAACATAAATACAGAGAACATATTGGTGGTTTCCAGATGCGGGGTTTGGGTGGGCAGCCAACATGGGTCAAGTGGGTTAAAAGGTACAAATTAACAGTTACATATAAGTCATGGGGATATACCACAGGGCATGGTGACTCTAGCTAATAATAGTGTATCACACACTTGAAAGTTGCAAAGAGAGTAGATCTTAAAGCAATGTGTGATGATGGATGTTAACTAGATTTACTCTGGTGATTACTTTCCATCTAAGCCACCAGGAAGCCCCTATTTGCAGTATATACAAATATCAAATAATTGTATTGTACATCTAACACTTGTGTGATGCTAAATGTCATTATATTAATATCTCAATCTAAAAAATACACCATGAAAAAAAGAAGAGAGAGACTTTGATCATATGCATTACTATATTCCTTATGATCTTACTTCACCTATATTATTTGACCTAAGAATCTATGCCCACATAGCCCTGAATAACATGATGACTTGAGAAATTTTACTAACAAGAGAGAAAAGGAAGAGAGTCTAAGTTTTAATATTCATGCAACAGTCATTTGACCTTAGAAAGCAGAAAATAAGACTCCCCAGATTTTACTGATAAACCCTCTACCCTTTGTCCCAGTGGTGAAAAATGAAAGTAAAAGCTGCTCAGTCATCTCTGACTCTTTTTGACCCCATAGACTGTATTCTCCAGGCCAGAATCCTGGAGTGGGTAGCTGTTCCCTTCTCCAGGAAATCTTCCCCACCCAGGGATTGAACCCAGATCCCCCATAATGATGGCAGATTCTTTACCAGCTGAACCACAAGGGAATATGCCAAGAAATGAAGAAATGCTCAGTTTTCCACTCCTATTTAGTCAGGGTAAAACAATCCAGGAATATGCTTGTGTATTTTGTGATGTGTTTCTATATTTATGTTATTTGTTCATTTTTTTTTGCATTTTAATATATGTGGTATAATATAAGAGATGTGGTTACCTTATAGATGTGTACAATTCCGTGTAGTAATATGGTAATATATTGTATTTTTACCAAAGAAGATAATTATGTTCTAACTCTTATACAAAATAAAACTCCTGTTTCACTGTAAGAAATAATTTCTGAAGGACATTGTAGACATATATATCTATATAGTTGGTCGCGAGTGATGTTAAAAATGCAGTTCATAAATATACATTTTCTCATCTACGACATATTTGACATTCATTCTAAATTGGACAATATTATTAAATGAAATGAAATGTGAAATGTATGAGTTATGTTTAAAGATGCAACTACTTTACAAGTCATGCATTTGTAACCCTATTTTATTATGATATGGGCAAAATATAAATAGAGATATAGTATTCTGAGGTGATTTAAATTTAGGAAGGATAAAGGAAATGGAATTTTGATTGAGAGGAATACATTAAATAGATTGATTTTATCTTTGATTTTCTTTAGGTATAGACTTCATCATAGGGCTTCAACTAGATAAAAGGGAACCATTAAATAAGCTAGAGTTAGAAATTCATTTTAATATTGAATATTTTAATTAAGTTTTATTAGTGTCTGATCTTTTTTTTTTTCCCATGTTGGGTAGCATCATGGATAGATTTGCATTGTATTTTTATAAATGTGATATATGTTTATTTCTTAATATAATTTTTCTCACATAAATTGAAATGACCAAAGAAAGAAAGAGTAAGCAATTGTGAAGCATTAAAATCCATGAAATTTAGTCACTGAATTGCTTATTTTATTTAAAAACTGATATATTTTATAGTTTCTCTAGTAAAAATTGCATTTGGTTCACTCCAGGAGCCACCCTGTGTCTGAGGCCAGGGGCAGCAACTGGGAGGAGTAACTCCATGTCCAAGGAGCAGTGGCTGCATGGCCGCAGGAGGGCCTAGAGGAGCCATCCCACATTGAAGGTCAGGAAGGGTGGTGGTGAGGAGATACCCCTCATCCAAGGTAAGGAGCAGTGGCTGCGCTTTGCTGGAGCAGCCATAGAAAGATACCCCATGCCCAAGGTAAGAGAAACCCAGGTAAGATGGTAGGTGTTTCAAGAGGGCATCAGAGGGCAGACACACTGAAACCATACTCATAGAAATCTAGTCAATCTAATCACACTAGGACCACAGCCTGGTCTAACTCAATGAAACTAAGCCATGCCCATGGGGCAACCTAAGACAGCCGGGTCATGGTGCATAGGTCTGACAGAATGTGGTCCACTGGAGAAGGGAATGGCAAACCACTTCAGTATTCTTGCCTTGAGAACCCCATGAACAGTATGAAAAGGCAAAATGATAGGATACTGAAAGAGGAACTCCCCAGGTCAGTAGGTGCCCAATATGCTACTGGAGATCAGTGGAGAAATAACTCCAGAAAGAAGAAGGGATGGAGCCAAAGCAAAAACAATACCCAGCTGTGGATGTGACTGGTGATAGAGGTAAAGTCTGATGCTTTAAAGAGCAATATTGCATAGGAACCTGGAATGTCAGGCCCATGAATCAAAGCAAATTGGAAGTGGTCAAACAGGAGATGGCAAGAGTGAACGTTGATATTCTAGGAATCAGCGAACTAAAGTGGACTGGAATGGGTGAATTTAACTCAGAGTACCATTATATCTACTACTGTGGGCAGAAATCCCTTAGGAGAAATGGAGGAGCCATCATGGTCAACAAAAGAGTCTGAAATGCAGTACTTGGATGCAATCTCAAAAATGACAGAATGATCTTTGTTCGTTTCCAAGGCAAATCATTCAATATCACGGTAATCCAAGTCTATGCCCCAACAAATAACTCTGAAGAAGCTGAAGTTGAACAGTTCTATGAAGACCTACAAGACCTTTTAGAACTAACACCAAAAAAAGATGTCCTTTTCATTATAGGGGACTGGAATGCAAAAGTAGGAAGTCAGGAAACACCTGGAGTAACAGGCAATTTGGGCCTTGGAATGCAGAATGAAGCAGGGCAAAGACTAATAGAGTTTTGCCAAGAAAATGCACTGGTCATAGAAAACACCCTCTTCCAACAACACAAGAGAAGATTCTACACATGGACATCACCAGATGGTCAACACCGAAATCAGATTGATTATATTCTTTGCAGCCAAAGATGGAGAAGCTCTATACAGTCAACAAAAACAAGACCAGGATCTGACTGTGGCTCAGATCATGAACTCTTTATTGCCAAATTCAGACTTAAATTGAAGAAAGTAGAGAAAACCACTAGACCATTCAAGTATGACTTAATCAAATCCCTTATGATTATACAATGGAAGTGAGATATAGATTTGAGGGCCTAGATCTGAGAGATAGAGTGCCTGATAAACTATGGAATGAGGTTCATTCCACTGTACAGGACACAGGGATCAAGACATCCCCATGGAAAAGAAATGCAAAAAAGCAAAATGGCTATCTGGGGAGGCCTTAAAATAGCTGTGAAAAGAAGAGAAGCTCAAAGCAAAGGAGAAAACGAAAGATATAAGCATCTGAATGTAGAGTTCCGAAGAATAGCAAGAGAGATAAGAAAGCCTTCTTCAGTGATCAATGCAAAGAAATAGAGGAAAACAACAGAATGGGAAAGACTAGAGATAACAAGGGAACATTTCATGCAAAGATGGGTTGGATAAAGGACAGAAATGGTATGGACCTAAGAGAAGCAGAAGATATTAAGAAGAGGTGGCAAGAATACATGGAAGAACTGTACAAAAAAAGATCTTCATGACCCGGATTATCACGATGGTGTGATCACTCATCTAGAGCCAGACATCCTGGAATGTGAAGTCAAGTGGGCCTTAGAAAGCATCACTAGGAACAAAGCTAGTGGAGGTGACGGAATTCCAGTATAGCTGTTTCAAATCCTGAAAGATGATGCTGTGAAAGTGCTGCACTCAATATGCCAGCAAATTTGGAAAACTCAGCAGTGGCCACAGGACTAGAAAAGGTTAGTTTTCACTCCAATCCCAAAGAAAAGCAAGGCCAAAGAATGCTCAAACTACTGCACCATTGCACTCATCTCACATGCTAGTAAAGTAATGTTCAAAATTCTCCAAGCTAGGCTTCAGCAATACGTGAAATGAGGACTTCCTGATGTTCAAGCTGACTTTAGAAAAGGCAGAAGAACCAGAGATCATATTGCCAACATCTGCTGGATCACGGAAAAAGCAAGAGAGTTCCAGAAAAACATCTATTTCTGCTTCATTGACTATGCCAAAGCCTTTGAGTGTGTGGATCACAATCAACTGAGGAAAATTCTGAAAGAGATGGGAATACCAGACCACCTAACATGCCTCTTGAGAAATCTGTATGCTGGTCAGGAAGCAACACTTAGAACTGGACATGGAACAACAGACTGGTTCCAAATAGGGAAAGGAGTACGTCAAGGCTGTATATCATCACCCTGCTTATTTAACTTCTATGCAGAGTACGTCATGAGAAATGCTGGACTGGAAGAAACACAAGCTGGAATCAAGAAGCCAGTAGAAATATCAATAACCTCAGATACGCAGATGACACCACCCTTATGACAGAAAATGAAGAGGAACTAAAAAGCCTCTTGATGAAAGTGAAAGAGGAGAGTGAAAATGTTGGCTTAAAACTCAACATTCAGAAAACAAGATCATGGCATCTGGTTCCATCACTTCATGGGAAATAGATGGGGAAACAATGGAAACAGTGTCAGACTTTATTTTTTGGGCTCCAAAATCACTGCAGATGGTGATTGCAGCCATGAAATGAAAAGACGCTTACTCCTTGGAAGAAAAGTTATGACCAACCAAGATAGCATATTCAAAAGCAGAGATGTTACTTTGCTGACTAAGGTCCATCTAGTCAAGGCTATGGCTTCTCCTGTGGTCATGTATGGATGTGAGAGTTGGACTGTGAAGAAGGCTGAGCGCTGAAGAATTGATGCTTTTGAACTGTGGTGTTGGAGAAGACTCTTGAGAGTCCCTTGGACTGCAAGGAGATCCAACCAGTCCATTCTGAAGGAGATCAGCCCTGGGATTTCTTTGGAAGGAATAATGCTAAAGCTGAAACTCCAGTACTTTGGCCACCTCATGCGAAGAGTTGACTCACTGGAAAAGACTCTGATGCTGGGGGGCATTGGGGGCAGGAGGAGAAGGGGACGACAGAGGATGAGATGGCTGGATGGCATCACTGACTCGATGGACGTTAGTCTGAGTGAACTCTGGGAGTTGGTGATGGACAGGTAAGCCTGGCGTGCTGCGATTCATGGGTTTGCAAAGAGTTGGACAATACTGAATGACTGAACTGAACTGAATGGTTTTTGCCAAAGTATAGCAAGTGTTCCATGTCCCAGCTCTCAGGCCAGGTGCAAATGATGCTTGCCCTTGCACTGGACATTGGGAATCAAGTCCAAAGGGGCATATAGCAAAATGGTGTCAAGCAAACAGACAGGAAACAATTAAAGAGCAAATTACATGAATTATACCACTATCAACAGTTTGTTCACCATGAGGGGTGAGTAGGGTGTGGAGCTAACCAACATTATCCTCAGGATTATGCAAGTACTATTAATGTATTAGTTATGGACTTACCATGAAGAAATCTTCCTCTCTGCGGTAGCATCAATGAAACTTAAAGACATTATGCTATGCGAAATAAGTCAGATAAAGACAAATGCTATATGAGCTCACTTAAAAGAGGAATCAAAACCAATAACCACAAAGAACAAATTATAAATAGAGAACTCTTTGGTGGTTTCCAGAGGCAGGGTTTGGTTGGGGAGCCAGAATGGGTGAAGTGGGTATCTATTTCCTGTTACAAAGAAGTCACAGGGATATAATACAGAGTGTGGTGACTATAGTTAATAATAGTGTATTGTATACCTGAAAGTTGCTAAGAGAGTAGATCTCGAAGTACTCACCACAAGAAAAATTAGATGCAGTGTGTGATGATGGATCACACTAGTAATTTAACACTAGAGTAACTGTGGTGATAATTTGGCAATATATACAAACCATTGTGTTGCATATCTAAAATGTGTATGGTGTAATATGTCAATTAAAAAATAACCTACATCTTGGGGAAAAAGTAGACGTAGACTTTTACCATATGTTTTTCTATAGTCCTTCATATTCCTATTTCACCTTATTAACTTATATAAGAATCTAGGAGGATATATCCCTGAATAACTTGATGACTTGTGAAGTTTTCCTGACATAGGAGGGGAAAGAAAGAGAGTCTAGGTTGTAATACTTATTCAATAGGAATTTGACCCTGGATAACAAAAAAATAAGATTCCCCAGACTTTCCTGATAAACCCTCTGCCTTTTGCCACATTTGGGATCAAGAGTAAAAAGTTACCTTGAAGGTTAAGTATAAAAACTCAATATTTTCAAGGATCCCTTTATGTTAAGAATTTGTACTTATAGATGAGTGTTTGAAATTATTTACTTTTGCAAAATATTTAACTGACTTTGAGTTTACTACTTTACTCCTTTACATTAATAAAAATGTAATACTATCCTAAAACATAGCCTAAGCATTCTGGCATGAGAAATGACCATGCCAATTTATCAGTAACCAATTATAAATAAATGACATATTTTGAGCATTTGATCAATATACATTAATTGAATATTGGAGGGGTTAGTGTTTAAATTTAATCTTGCTGGTCCCAAATTTTTCATGAGAAAGAGATAAATATGTGAATAAATAATTAGCCCAATTGTATTTATTTCTTTGGTGAATGTAAGTAAAACTTAATATAGCAACCCAAAGGAGAGAAGAGCTGATTTGTCTGGAAAAGTCACAATAATTTTCAAAAAGCAAGTGAAATAGAATTTGAAGGAGCTCCCCAGGAGTAGATGAGGACGGGACTCCAGGTTGGAGAAGAGCTTATAAAAAGAAAGACATTTAAAATCCGAAGAGTGCTGCAGGTTTGGGGAAGGGCACCACACGTTTGGGGAAGGATGATAAATTCTATGAGCTCTCTCCTATCTTTGAGAGGGCCAGGCAAAAACAGCAAAAGATCCCTAGCCAGTGACTCACACATCTCACTTGCTCCCTGAAGCTGTGGACTTCCGGGCAGACACATGGACTCATGTGCATAGGAGTGAAACCTCCTCTCCTGTCTGTCCTGGAGACAAGCCTCCTCACATGACCTTGGGAGAGAGCCCTGGGTTCTCTAGGTAAGATCCCCTGCAAAAGAAAATGGCAACCTAATCCAATATTTCCTTCTGGAAAATCCCACAGACAGAGGAGCCTGGTGGGCTACAACCCATGAGGTCCCCAAAAATTCAGACATGACTTAGCAACTAAAAAGCAACAACAATTAGAAACTGGTAGTAACAACAAATCAAAGAATTGTGATTACGTTGTGCCTTTTAATTGTGCTGTGATTAGCCTTTATTACAACTCAGATTACTGAAGTTATTCTATATGTGTAATGTAAAACTGTTTATATTTCATAAATATTAAACTTCATATCCACACATGAGGCCTTGTTCTTCTTGTTGTTCAGTCACTAAGTCATATCTGACATTTATGACCCCATGGGCTGCAGCACACCAGGCTTCCCTGACCTTCACTATCTCCTGGAGTTTGCTCAAACTCATGTCCATTGGGTCAGTGATACCATCCAACCATCTTATCCTCTGTTGGCCCCTTCTCCTCCTGCCCTCAAATTTTCCCAGCCTCAGGGTCTTTTACAATGAGTCAGCTCTTCGAATCAGGTGGCCAGAGTATTGGAACTTCAGCATTAGTACTTGCCTTTGAATATTCAGGGTTGATTTCCTTTAGAATTGACTGGTTTCATCTCCTTTAATCCAAGGGACTCTCAAGAGTACTTCCAGCACCACTGTTTGAAAGCATCAGTGCTTCAGTGTGCAGACTACTTTATGGTACAACATGCATATCCATACATGACTACTGGAAAAACCATACCTTTGAATATACAGTCATTCTTTTGGCAAAGTTATGCCTCTGCTTTTTAATATGCTGTCTAGTTTTCTCATAGCTTTTCTTCCAAGGAGCATGCAGCTTTTAATTTCATGGCTGCAGCCATCATCTGCATTGATGATTGTCCCAAGAAAATAAAACATGTGAGGTCTATCAAATACCTAACTCAAACTTTTCGTCAAGATAAATGTGGTTAAAGAATTATATAACCTTTGAATAATCACATTTTGACTATTTTAACAAATTACCATGTTTCTTTAATGATTCTGATTTATATCTCAAAGTTTTATTCTTCATAATAGAGCATGACACAAATTTACATTGAATCTACTATGTTCGCTAAGAAATCTTGTGGCCAATATCACAATAGGGGAACAAATTCAAAACAAAAATTAGGTGATTAAACCTGACATTGGAGAAAAAGAAGAGAACCATAAATAAATGTAAAATATGCACTGAATAAAGTTGTGGGTGGTAGGAAAAATGTCCATTTGAGTCTTTAAGAACAGTAGCCATACAGGGACACTTTATATTAAGACAGAGTACTCATTTTTCCATAAAGCTTCTACTTCCTGAGCACAGTGGGTATTCAGTTCAGTTCAGTGCAGTTCAGTCACTTAGTCATGTCTGACTCTTTGCGACTCTTCCTTGGGACAGTAGATATTAAGAAATTAAAAATTAAAACTCACATTGCTACAAGAAATTTAGTGAAGAAGATGACACATTGGGTGTGGTAGGGACAAGGTCACTTTTCTCAGCAAAAGACGTTTTAACCTCAGGGCATATTCTAGAATAATCAAAGTAATTAAAATGCAGGCAGGTGTCCCATCTTTTAAAAACAATTTCACAATCAGCTGTTTCTAAAATTTACAGGCAGTACAAGAAAAGAACATCTGTATATAATATTTCTTTATTTTATTTTATTTATTTATTTATTTATTTTTGTTGTTTTTTTTTTAATTTAATTTTATTTTTTTTAATTTTTATTTTTACTTTATTTTACTTTACAATACTGTATTGGTTTTGCCATACATCAACATGAATCCACCACGGGTGTACATGCGTTCCCAAACATTAACCCTCCTCCCACCTCCCTCCCCATAACATCCCTCTGGATCATCCCCGTGCACCAGCCCCAAGCATGCTGTATCCTGCATCGGACATAGACTGGCGATTCTATTCTTACATGATGGTATACATGTTTCAATGGCATTCTCCCAAATCATCCCACCCTCTCCCTCTCCCTCTGAGTCCAAAAGTCTGCTATACACATCTGTGTCTTTTTTGCTGTCTTGCATACAGGGTCATCATTGCCATCTTTCTAAATTCCATATATATGTGTTAGCATACTGTATTGGTGTTTTTCTTTCTGGCTTACTTCACTCTGTATAATCGGCTCCAGTTTCATCCATCTCATTAGAACTGAATCAAATGTATTCTTTTTAACGACTGAGTAATACTTCATTGTGTATATGTACCACAGCTTTCTTATCCATTCATCTGCTGATGGACATCTAGGTTGTTTCCATGTCCTGGCTATTATAAACAGTGCTGCAATGAACATTGGGGTACCTGTGTCTCTTTCTATTCTGCTTTCCTCGGTGTGTATGCCCAGCAGTGGGATTGCTGGGTCATAAGGCAGTTCTATTTGCAATTTTTTAAGGAATCTCCACACTCGTCTCCATAGTGGCTGTACTAGTTTGCATTCCCACCAACAGTGTAGGTGGGGAGGCCATTGATATTTTCACACTAAGAACCCCTTGGGTTGCTTAGAACAGGTCTGTGTTACTCCTCCATCACTTGGTCATTTGTATTGCTGTTGCTGGATAGGTTTTGGAAACCATTGCCTACAGACAACTTGTTCTGTCTATAATGAAGGGCTCTGGGCTGAAATGCTTCTGTCTTGCTGCCAGAACTTAGACTCCATCCTTTTCCCTGTCCTCAGTTGATGCAGGGAGTGGGCTCCTTCACATAGAACCTGGAGGACATCTCACCAACCAGCATTCCTCAGAAAAGTTAAAATTCCTTTCTCCCTCTGTGTATCAAACTCCCTTCACTTAGACTTCAGATTACATTTCTCATCTGTCCACTCCATTTTCAGGAACCCCATTCCAATTGATTTATCAATTATCAACACTGTTGGTCACATGGGAAGTTCATGAAAGCTTCACCCAAAATTAAGAAAATCATTAAAATACTGGCTCAATCAGACTGTTTTACCTAACCAGGGTATTCTGGGGTACATGAAGTTTTCCATGTCATATGCTCATGGAGAGAGTTTTAAGAGAAGCAATTTTCAGACTCTCTACATTCATATGAATTCTTTTCTAAATTTTTCTCTCTGAGAAAGCATTTGTATCTGAAGGCTTAAATACTGGTCTTCTTTCCCACCTCCTATTTCAGAATTGCCCTGGCCCTCTTTGATAAAGAATGGCATGCCTTTCACTATCTTGAATCTTATTATTGTGTGATGTCCCAAGGTATACAGATTTTGGGGATGCCAGACAAAAAGACCATTTGAAATCTTCCTGTAGCCTAAGCCTTCTTTGATCGTGGCATCATGCACTTATGGTAAGTCTTCATGTCTTTCTGTCTTTTGTTTATTTCTTTTAGATGGATAGCAAGAGGAGTTACTGTTGTAACTTTATTAATTCATACATACTGTGGAACAGAATGACAGGACTGGACAATATTGATTCAACAATCCTTTTTAATATGCACTTGCATGTGAACATTTCTTCAAAATGGAAAAGGTGTTGGAACTATCCCCATTGTCCAGTGTTTAAAGATCCATGCTCCTAATGCAGGGGGCCTGGGGTTCAATAACTGCTCATGGATCTAATTCCCACATGCCACGAAAGACGTAGAAGATCCGGATGTGCTATAATTAAAACACATCGCAACCAAATAAATAAAAATGCTACAAAAGAAATGTTGGGATCTATACCACATAGTGGCTTTTTATTTTTTTTAATTTTTTTTCACATAGTGGCTTTAAGTATAAACCTTGGAGCCTTGTAGCCCTTGTACATACTCCCATTCCACCACTCACAAGCTCTGAATCTTTCAGTTCAGTTCAGTTCAGTCAGTCAGTCATGTACAACTCTTTGCAACCCCATGAATCGCAGCACGCCAGGCCTCCCTGTCCATCACCAACTCCCGGAGTTCACTCAGACTCACGTCCATCCAGTCCGTGATGCCATCCAGCCATCTCTTCCTCAGTGGTCCCCTTCTCCTCCTGCCCCCAATCCCTCCCAGCATCAGAGTCTTGTCCAATAGGTCAACTCTTTGCATCAGATGGCCAAAGTATTGGAGTTTCAGCTTTAGCATCATTCCTTCCAAAGAAATCCCAGGGTTGATCTCCTTCAGAATGGACTGGTTGGATCTCCTTGCAGTTCAAGGGACTCTCAAGAGTCTTCTCCAACACCACAGTTCAAAAGCATCAATTCTTCAGTGCTCAGCCTTCTTCACAGTCCAACTCTCACATCCATACATGACCACAGGAAAAACCATAGCCTTGACTAGACAGACTTTAGTCGGCAAAGTAATGTCTCTGCTTTTGAATATACTATCTACATTGGTCATAACTTTTCTTCCAAGGAGTAAGCGTCTTTTCATTTCATGGCTGCAATCACCATCTGCAGTGATTTTGGAGCCCAAAAAATAAAGTCTGACACTGTTTCCACTGTTTCCCCATCTATTTCCCATGAAGTGATGGGACCGGATGCCATGATCTTGTTTTCTGAATCTTGAGATTTAAGCCAAATTTTTCACTCTCTTCTTTCACTTTCATCAAGAGGCTTTTTAGCTGCTCTTCAGTTTCTGCCATAAGGGTGGTGTCATCTGCATATCTGAGGTGATGATTGACATTTCTCCCAGCAATCTTGATTCCAGCTTGTGTTTCTTCCAGTCCAGCATTTCTCATGATGTACTGTGCATATAAGTTAAATAAGCAGAGTGACAATATACAGCCTTGACACACTCTTTTTCCTATTTGGAACCAGTCTGTTGTTCCATGTCCAGTTCTAACTGTTGTTTCCTGACCTGCATATAGGTTTTTCAAGAGGCAGGTCAGGTGGTCTGGTATTTCCATCTCTTTCAGAATTTTCCACAGTTGATTATGATACACACAGTCAAAGGCTTTGGCATAGTCAATAAAGAGGAAATAGATGTTTTTCTGGAACTCTCTGGCTTTTTCCATGATCCAGCGGATGTTGGCAATTTGATCTTTGTTTCCTCTGCCTTTTCTGAAACCAGCTTGAACATCAGGGAGTTCATGGTTCATGTATTGCTGAAGCCTGGCTTGGAGAATTTTGAGCATTACTTTACTAGCATGTGAGATAAGTGCAATTGTGCGGTAGTTTGAGCATTCTTTTGCATTGCCTTTCTTTGGGACTGGAATGAAAACTGATATTTTCCAGTCCTGTGGCCACTGCTGAGTTTTCCAAATTTGCTGGCATATTGAGTGCAGCACTTTCACAGCATCATCTTTCAGGATTTGAAACAGCTCAACTGGAATTCCATCACCTCCACTAGCTTTGTTTGTAGTGATGCTTTCCAAGGCCCACCTGACTTCACTTTCCAAGATGTCTGGCTCTAGATTAGTGATCACATCATCATGATTATCTGGGTCATGAAGATCTTTTTTGTACAGTTCTTCCATGTATTCTTGCCACCTCTTCCTAATATCTTCTGCTTCCGGTAGATCCATATCATTTCTGTCCTTTATCGAGCCCATCTTTGCATGAAATGTTCCCTTGGTATCTCTAAGTTTCTTGAAGAGATCTCTAGTCTTTCCCATTCTGTTGTTTTCCTCTATTTCTTTGCATTGATCGCTGAGGAAGGCTTTCTTATCTCTTCTTGCTATTCTTTGGAACTCTGCATTCAGATGCTTATATCTTTCATTTTCTCCTTTGCTTTTCTCATCTCTTCCTTTCACAGCTATTTGTAAGGCCTCCCCAGACAGCCATTTTGCTTTCTTGCATTTTTTTCCATGGGGATGTCTTGATTCCTGTCCCCTGTACAATGTCATGAACCTCATTCCATAGTTCATCAGGCACTCTATCTATCAGATCTAGTCCCTTTAATCTATTTCTCACTTCCACTGTATAATCATAAGGGATTTGACTTAGGTCATACCTGAATGGTCTAGCTGTTTTTCCTACTTTCTTCAATTTGAGTCTGTATTTGGTAATAAGGAGTTCATGATCTGAGCCACAGTCAGCTCCTGGTCTTGCTTTTGTTGACTCTATAGAGTTTCTCCATCTTGGGCTGCAAAGAATATAATCAATCTGATTTTGGTGTTGACCATCTGGTGATGTCCATGTGTAGAGTCTTCTCTTGTGTTGTTAGAAGAGGGTGTTTGCTATGACCAGTGCATTTTCTTGGCAAAACTCTATTAGTCTTTGCCCTGCTTCATTCCGCATTCCAAGGCCCAATTTGCCTGTTACTCCAGGTGTTTCTTTACTTCCTACTTTTGCATTCCAGTCCCCTATAATGAAAAGGACATCTTTTTTTGGTGTTAGTTCTAAAAGGTCTTGTAGGTCTTCCTAAGACTGTTCAACTTCAGCTTCTTCAGTGTTGTTGGTTGGGGCATAGACTTGGATAACTGTGATATTGATTGGTTTGCCTTGCCTTGGAGATGAATCTTTAGGCCAGCCTTAATTTACTTCCCTGCATAATGCCATTCATACTAGAGTCCACGTCATGGAGTTTCATAAGAATTAATGAAGATATGCAAGAAAAACATTTCAGAGAAAGACCAGAAGAAGATAAATGCTTGACCAATGTTTGTCCCTTCACATTTTCTTATTGTGGGGTTACAATTAAAGAGCCTCCTCAGGCAAATCCAGCCACCCGACTGTGTAGTGAAGGGCTCAGCCTCATCCAAAGGGAAGTCTTCACTTTGCCCTTGTTTCCTGGGACCTCCTCTCTAAACCCTTAGGTTGTTTCCTCTGGGAAAGGGTGACTAAAGGTGTCAAAGGTTGACACTGAGAAAAGTGCTTTTGTATATGTGAGGGTCTTGGGCCAGCCTGATCGGGATGTAAACAGCGTGATTTAGAGTAAAAACTTTGGGCCACAAGAATGATGTGATTCAGGATGGGGGTTTTGGTCATGCAGTAGCAGCTGCAGCTCTAGAGGGGTTTGAGCCTGAGATCAGCTATATGGACTATCAGTCATGCCTACGAGAGGGAGCCCCAGTAAAAGCTCTGGACATAGACACTGGAGTGAGCCCCGGTGTCTGCGAGTGCTCACTGCCACCACATAGGTGCTGGGAACACAAAGCCGCCCATGACATGCTGGGAAGAGGAAACCAAAGTTCCATGTTTCACACTTTCTTTAGGTCTGCCCTATATGCCTTTTTCCTGGGCAGTTTTTTTATCTATATCTTTTAAAAAGCTGAAATCCCCTGAATATATACCAGGAGAAAATCATACTTTGTAAAGATACATGCACCTCAGTGTTCCTTGCTTCATCAGGTCTTCCCTGGTGGCTCAGACGGTAAAGAATCTTCCTGCAATGTGGGAGATCTGGGTTCGATCCCTAAATTGGGAAGATCCCCTGGAGGAGGGTATGGCAACCCATTCCAATCTTCTTACCTATTATTTTTTACAGGGACAACCCCATGGACAGAGGTGCCTGGCAGGCTGCAAACAATGGGGTCGCAAAGAGTTGGACACGACTGAAAGACTAAGCACAGCAGTGTTCATTGCAGCATTGTTTACCATAGTCAGAACATGGAAGCAGCCTTAATGTCCATCAACAGAGAAATGGACAAAGAAGATGTAGTGCAGATATACAAGTAATGTTACACAGCCATAAGAAGGAACAAAATAATGCTATCAGAAGCAATACGGATGGATCTGGATATTGTCATACCAAGTGAAGTCAAAAAGAGAAAGACAAATACATATGATATCACTGATATGTGGAATATTAAAACATGGTATAAATGAACTTATTTACAAACAGGAAGAGAGTCACAATGTAGAAAATAATCCTATTGTTCCAAGTGGAAGAGGGGAGGGATAAATTGTGAAATTGGGATCGACGTGTATACACTAATATATATAAGATAGATAACTAATAAGGATCTAACGGATAGAACAGGAAACTCTATTCACTTCGCTGTAATGACCTACATGAGAAAAGAACCTAAATAAGAGTCAATATACATATCAGTTCAGTTCAGTTCAGTCGCTCAGTCATGTCCAACTCTTTGCGACCCCATGAATCACAGCACGCCAGGCTTCCCTGTTCATCACCAACTCCCAGATTTCCCTCAAACTCATGTCCATTGAGTCAGTCATGCCATCTCATCCTCTGTCGTCTCCTTTCCCTCCTGCTCCCAATCCCTCCCAGCATCAAAGTCTTTTCCAATGAGTCAACTCTTCACATGAGGTGGCCAAAGTATTAGAGTTTCAGCTTTAGTATCATTCTTTCCAAAGAAATCCCAGGACTGATCTCCTTTAAAATGGACTGGTTGGATCTCCTTGCAGTCCAAGGGACTCTCAAGAGTCTTCTCCAACACCACAGTTCAAAACCATCAATTCTTCAGAACTCAGCTTTCTTCACAGTCCAACTCTCACATCCATACATGACCACTGGAAAAACCATAGCCTTGGCTAGATAGACCTTTGTTGGCAAAGTAATATCTCTACTTCTGAATATGCTATCTAAGTTGGTCATAACTTTTCTTCCAAGGAGTAAGCATCTTTTAATTTCATGGCTGTAATCACCATCTGCAGTGATTTTGGAGCCCAAAAAAATAAAGTCTGACACTGTTTCCAATGCTTCCCCATCTATTTCCCATGAACTGATGGGACGAGATGCCATGATCTTCATTTTCTGAATGTTGAGCTTTAAGCCAACTTTTTCACTCTCCTCTTTCACTTTCATCAAGAGGCTTTTTAGTTCCTCTTCACTTTCTGCCATAAGGGTGGTGTCATCTGCATATCTGAGGTTATTGATATTTCTCCCAGCAATCTTGATTCCAGCTTGTGCTTCTTCCAGCCCAGTGTTTCTCATGATGTACTCTGCATAGAAGTTAAATAAGCAGGGTGACAATATACAGCCTTGACATACTCCCTTTCCTATTTGGAAGCAGTCTGTTGTTCCATGTCCAGTTCTAACTGTTGCTTCCTGACCTGCATATAGGTTTCTCAAGAGGCTGGTAAAGTGGTCTGGTATTCCCATCTCTTTCAGAATTTTCCAGTTTATTGTGACTCACACAGTCGAAGGCTTTGCCATAGTCAATAAAGCAGAAATAGATGTTTTTCTGGAACTCTCTTGCTTTTTCCATGATCCAGCAGATGTTGGCTATTTGATCTCTGGTTCCTCTGCCTTTTCTAAAACCAGCTTGGACATCTGGAAGTTCACCATTCATGTACTGCTGAAGCCTGACTTGGAGAATTTTTAGCATTACTTTACTAGCTTTGTTCAACAAAAACTGACATTTATAGCATTGTATATCAATTATATTGCACTAAAATAAAAAATGAATTAAAAATAAATCAAAGATCTGGAATAAACCATAACCACAAGCATAATAGCTTTCAGTGAGCTCTTGGAATCCTAGCTGATTATAGAACCCAAGAATTGTCTTGGGAGATCGCCAAACTTGTAATCGCTATCTAAAGTGAATAAAGCTTGAGGATGTTCCACTCTGAAATTTGTATCTGTGTAAGGCCCTTTTCTTCATATGCATAGCTGTGATGTTTCCATGTTGGTCAACTGGTGCTTTGTCTAAGAACTCAGTAATTAACTCATATTTCAAATAGGAACATGAATAGCAGGGGGTGGGGGTTGCTCAATAACTGATAAACAAGGAAGACCCTGAAGATACTCATATACTGTTGTGAAATCCATCAAAGAGTTTGCCATCTCAGACCTTCCACATGGGGCTGCTGGTCCTTATTCAGCTTCCTTAGTCCTTGGCTTCTTATCAGCACCGCAGAGCATTCAGTATGGATTAGGCATTGAGTTACCTTAGACAAGTCAGTCTCCTCATTGGGTGCCATGGTCTAACTTCTTGTGTTCTCCCAAAATTCATATGTTGAAAATCTAATCCCCAAAGTGATGATTTTAGGAGGGAGGACCACTGGAAAATGATTAGGTCATGAGGGCAGAGCCCACATGAATGGGATTAGGGCTCTTGTGAAAGAGGCCTGAAATACTTGCTCATCCCTTCTATTTAGGGATATGTCCTGAAAGAAGCCCTCACTCACTCAAACATGCTGGCACCCTGATCTTGGACTTCTACCCTCTAGAACTGTGACAAATAAAGTGGTTTGTGAACCATCCAGCCTCTGGCATTCTGTAACAGAAGCCTGTGTGCATTAAAACACTGGACATGATTAAATGGAAAAAAAAAATGTCAATCTTGTTTTCCCTTCCAAGGTCATGAATGTGGAACAGGTAGCATAGATATACAATTTCTAATAAACTGGCACATGGTAACATACTCCACAGAATTGTACATTTCTTTCCAATTGTAGTTCTTTGACATGCTCACCTGGGAAGATATTTTCTTAGAGGTAATTAACATTTAAACCAATAGACTGTGGATTTTATGCAATCAGTTTAGGGTCTTAAGAGCATAGATAGAGGCTTCCCAAAATCAAAGCAATTCAGCCTGAAGACGGCACCATTAACTGGTACCACAATCTCCAGCCTATCAGCCTAAAGATGAAGCAACTGGACCCTAAGGCCTGTCACTGGGCTCTCATCAGAATCCTAACATAACTGCTCTTTGACTTAGAAAACTTATCTTCACTTCTCTAGGGCTTTGTTTCCTCAACGGGAAAAGGAAAATTAGAGTAGAAAATCCTTTACATTTCCAAAGATTATGCAAATCTCTGTATCAAACATGATTCCAAACTGAGGCTTTATTCTTTTTCCGGAAAAGAAAATTATCGATTGGTTGTGCAGCTTACCTGTTTGGATCTCTTATTCTTCTCATTATCTGCTCTATCCCACAGTGTATTTCTCTAGCTTAGCTTTAAGGAAAAATTCTTGATAGAAATAATTACTTGACTGTTATGGAATATTACTTTTATCTTTGATCTTCCATTGAAAAGCAGGAGTTGTAGTTAAGCACACTAGTGAGAGAAACTGTTTCTAAATGTCAATATGTCACGTTGAGAAGTTTGCTGTGCGTAGTTGCTGAATCGTGTCCAACACTTTACGACCCCATGGACTAATGACCCCTTGGACTGCAGCCCGCCAAGCTCCTCTATCCATGGGGATTCTTTAGGCAAGAATACTGGAGTGGTTTGACATGCCATCTTCCAGGGATCTTCCTGACCAGGGATGGAACTCAGTTCTCCTGTACTTCAGGCAGACTCTTTACTGTCTGAGCTGCCAGCTCCCAATAAAATGGGTCTTGAAGTATACAGAAGACACATGATTTGTCTACTTTTGTATTCTGCAACAGTTTTTTTTTTCTTTTAATTATCAGTCAGTCCTGTTTCTGTTTACCTGCACGCTATCTAGACTGAGGCTCTCTAAAAGAACAAAGTTAACACAAAAGGAATTTTATCTGGAATAGCAGTTAAAGTTTTGTCCTGTTGTCAATTTATCCAAAATACCAGAGGCTGGGTATTTGCTTTTAATTATAATATTTACCTCAGAAAGAACAAATGGCTCGCCAGTTTCTGCCATGGTTGATATTCAATAAACAATAACTTCAGCTAAGTTGGCATAGCCTTTGTAGCCCCAAGGGAACTGAATTAAAGGAGTGGGAATTGGTGTTGTTCAGATAATTAACTATAATATAAGGCAGAATGTGGTCAGTGAGACAAAAATGGTGAGAATGAAATTAGGAAGCCATAAGGGGGAAGGTGGTACTTTCATCTGGAAAAGTAGGTAGTGATTCATCAAGGAGGTGAATTTCTTTTGAACCTTCAAAGAGAGAGTAAGTGTTTGTGTACAGTGTAAGAATATTTGATTTGTAGGCTCTGCTTAAAGTATTTTTATCCATCAAGATCAGACAGTACAGCTAAGAAATGGAACTCCTCTAGTGAAGTTTAGAATCCTATGGTAAAAAGTAGACTCAAGTGGCAGGTTCACAGCACTCTCTAGTTCTGTCCTGTTCAGGCTTTTAGTCAGTGATTCAATGATCACATTATCTTAGGATGTGAACTGCAAAGGCTAGTGTATGTGGAATAAAAGACTGAACATCCAGTCCTTTCCATCTAATAGTGAAGTAAAGTGAAGTCGCTTAGTCGTGCCCGACTCTTTGCAACCCCATGGACTGTAGCATACCAGGCTCCTCTGTCCATGGGATTTTCCAAGGAAGGATACTGGATTGGGCTAACCTTTCCTTCTGCCCTATTCCATCTAATAGGGTAACAATTAAAAGCAAATGCATCCACAGTTCTGAGAAAGTGAAAGTCGCTCTTTGTGTCTGACTCTTTGTGACCCCAAGGACTATACAGTCCATGGAATTCTCCAGGCCAGAATACTGAAGTGGGTAGCCTTTCCCTTCTCCAGGGACTCTTTCCGACTCAGGGATCAAACCCAGGCCTTCCACATTGTAGGCAGATTGTTTACCAGTGGAGCCACAAGGGAAGCCCCCACAGTTCTAGTTCTCTAATTATGTCCAAATAATCAGGGTATGAGGGTTTGGGTGGGAAGAAAAGACCTCGATGGTTTTAGTTCACTGTATGCCATGAGAGCATCATCAATATTCACTGAAATTTTATTCTGCATGAATAAAAATGTTTCATTGAACAAACACATAACAAAGGCCTGTTTGATGCAAAGAATGGACAGCAGTGAAGAGCACACATGTGGACTTTGTGAATTAGGACTTAAATTTTAACAGAGAAAGAGAAATGAGGTGAATTTCAAAGTTAAATGTTCCACCACAACTGGGACACGTGTCGAGAGGGAAAAGCACAGGATGTCATATGTCCACATAACAAAGAGACCTGAGCTGTGTCAGAGTCAGGAAAGGCTGCTTTCAGTTCAGTTCAGTTCAGTCGCTCAGTCATGTCTGACTCTTTGCAACCCCATGAATCATAGCACACCAGGCCTCCCTGTCCATCACCAACTCCCAGAGTTCACTCAGAGTCGCGTCCATCGAGTCAGTGATGCCATCCAGCCATCTCATCCTCAATCATCCCCTTCTCCTCCTGCCCCCAATCCCTCCCAGCATCAAAGTCTTCTCCAATGAGTCAACTCTTCACATGAGGTGGCCAAAGTACTGGAGTTTCAGCCTCAGCATCATTCCTTCCAAAGAAATCCCAGGGTTGATCTCCTTTAGAATGGACTGGTTGGATCTCCTTGCAGTCCAAGAGTCTCAAGAGTCTTCTCCAACACCACAGTTCAAAAGCATCAATTCTTTGGTGCTCAGCCTTCTTCACAGTCCAACTCTCATACATGACCACAGGAAAAACCATAGGCTTGACTAGATGGACCTTAGTCAGCAAAGCAATGTCTCTGCTTTTGAATATACTATCTAGGTTGGTCATAACTTTCTTCCAAGGAGTAAGCGTCTTTTAATTTCATGGCTGCAATCACCATCTACAGTGATTTTGGAGCCCAAATAGTAAAGTCTGACACTGTTTCCACTGTTTCCCCATCTATTTCCCATGAAGTGATGGGACTGGATGCCAGAATCTTCGTTTTCTGAATGTTGAGCTTTAAGCCAACTTTTTCACTCTCCTCTTTCACTTTCATCAAGAGGCTTTTTAGCTCCTCTTCACTTTCTGTCATAAGGGTGGTGTCATCTGCATATCTGAGGTTACTGATATTTCTCCCAGCAATCTTGATTCCAGCTTGTGTTTCTTCCAGTCCAGCGTTTCTCATGATGTACTCTGCATAGAAGTTAAATAAGCAGGGTGACAATATACAGCCTTGGGGAAGTGGTTTTTCTGAGATCTCAAAGATGCTGAGGAGGTAATCAGGTAAAAGAGAGAGGGCCTTCCAAGGAGAAGAAATGGCATTTATAAAGAGTTTTAACCATATCTGAGATTGTAGAGTGAGAACAGAGAGGCCAGGATTGAACCTTCAAGGAATATAATTTACTTGGTAAAGCTTATGCAAACTGGCCAGTGAATACAAGGTGGAATATTATCAGTTCTGTGAAAGAGATAAGAATCAAGTTTTGCAGAGCATAGGAGATATTTCCATTTGACAATAATTAGGTAAAGATTCAGTTAAACTTAGGAAAATTGGTTTCTATTGCTACTTTTGCATCAGGTTTTATAGGTTTAGATATGTGATTTAAACATTCTGGATTTACTAATATATCTTTAATTTGGGAGGATTGTTTTGATAATTTCCAAGATTTCTTCCTTTTCTGAATGCCCAGTTGTAAGTATCTGGAATTTAAAAAGTCTTTTACATGCCAAGTGTAATAGCTGAAATATCTACAAACTTATATAAAAAAGCATTGAAATTATTGCTTTTTTTTCTTTTTTCAGTTTCTTTGAAATATAATTTCCAGACAAAATGACAAGATATTTAAAGTATACATGATAATTTAAATAAGTGTACATTATTAAAGGATTCCCTCATTGATTTTATTAACATATCTATTAATATCACTCCATATATTTACCTTTTAAAGATCTTTTTTGGTAAGAACTTTTAAGTTTTACTCTCTTAAATGTGTCACTTCAGTCATGTACAACTCTTTATGACCCCATGGACTATATAGTCTGCCAGGCTGCTCTGTCCGTTGCGTTTCTCCAGTAAAGAATACTAGAGTAAGTTGCCATGCCCTCCTCCAAGGGATCTTCCAGATCCAGGCATTGAACCCATGTCTCTTATACATCCTGCACTGGCAGGAGGGTTTGTTACCACTAACACCACCTGGGAAGCCCCACAAATCTCAATAACATATTACAAATCATAGTCACCATATTATACATTAGATCTTCAGACCTTATTCATCACCTTACAGCTTAAAGTTTGTGCACTCTTACCAAATTCATACTTAAATCATTGATTTCTGAGGGCTTATTTTTACATGACATGTGACATGTTTTGTATTTATGATTTTGGAGTCAGGAAGAAATATGTCCCCCTCCTGTTGTAAACAGTTTACTGATAGTTCTTTGAGGGACCATCTTTATCTAACAGCTCCATAGCCACCCCTATCATTGTCAGAAATCAAGATGATTTACACAGGTAAGGAAAATAAAGAAAACTGGCTTCCCTGGTGGCTCAGATGGTAGAGAGTCTGCCTGCAATGTGGGAGACCTGGGTTGGACCCTTGGTCAGGAAAGATCCCTGCAGAAGGGTGTGGCTACCCACTTCAATATTCTTGTCTAAAGAATACTTTGGACAGAGTAGTCTGGCAGGCTACAGTCCATGGGGGTCACAAAATGTCAGACATGCCTGAGCAACTAACACACAATGAACTTTAAGTATTTGGAAGTGGTATCAGGGTTATGGACAACTTAAAAGAATAGCAAAACTCTTTGAGACAAGCAAGAACATGGATACATACATGAACATTTTAGGCTCACAGGGCAAAGGAAGAAAGTGGATATTGCAGTTTCTAGAGAGACTTGTACATACCTGCAGATAAATTTGAGGGCTTCTGACCAAAGCTCTGGGCTTCATGAAGAAACTTGGCCACTTCCCAGCAGGAAAGGAGTCAGGAAAGAATCAATCCACTAATCTCTTTCTCCACTGACTCACCAATCTCTTTTGTCCACCCCTGGCCAAACTCAAGTAGAAGTCAGAGGCCAGGAGAGCTAGAGGGACAAAGTCTGGTCTTCTCAGCCTTAGAAGGTTCATAACATAATAGAAAATGAGTAACAGGGTTCCCTAGGGGCGTATAAAGAATATCAAACACACCCATCACTTCTATGTAGTAGATATGTTTTCTTTATCTTATGAATCTAGTTGTAGTTATTTTTGCTAGACGTTTAGCATGACTGGTATGATTAATTTAATGGGAGAAGTCAGTGTCTGATTTGACCTAGACTTGAGCATTTGTCACTGTTTCTGGTATGATATTACTGTTACTGGGACCCTAGCTGCTTATATCCTTGATTCACTTAAACCTTTTGAAGAGATAGGTAATGTGACAAGAGTTAGGAAAGGACCAGAAACTATAAAGAGATGGTTTTATACATTGTTGGATTCATTTGGCTGATTTGTATGTGTGAGACTGAAACATTTAATTCCAAATTTGTGAGAGACGTTAGTCTGAAATTTGCCCTTTTTGTACTGCCTTTGTCTGATTTTGGTATAGAGCAATACTGGCTCCATCAAATTAGTTGGGAATGTTTTCCTACTCTTTTATTTTCTTGAGGAGATTATGTCAAACAATTCTTAATTTTTAAAATATTTGTTATAATTCTCTGGTCAAACTATCATGGATTGATGATTCCTTTTTCAAAATTACATTTTCTATCTTTTTAAATGTTATAGGACTATTCAGAAGATGTATATAATTTGGCTTCAAGTATTTTGAGATTATATTCTTTGGTGCATATATATTTAGGATTATTATGTATTCCTGCTGGATTGATTCTTTTTCCTTATGTAATGTCCTTGTATTCTTTTGTTGTTAGAAATTTTCTTTGTTCTAAAGTCTGCTTTATCTGACTTTAACATATTTTTTATCCTTTTATTTTCCAAATATCCTTGCCATTAATGAGTTTCTTGAGCTTTCCTGGTGGCTCAGATGGTAAGAAATCTGCCATGCAATGCAAAGACCTGGGTTTGATCCCTCGGTTGGGGATATCCCTTGGAGGAGGGCATGGGACCCCACTCCAGTATTCTTGCATGGAGAATTCCATGGACAGAGGAACCTGGTGGGCTACAGTCCATGGGGTCACAAAGAGTCAGGCACAGCTTACCAACTAAACCACCACCTGGTATTCCTTCACATTTATTCCTTGGGAGGAACAATACTTCTCAGGCTGCCTTCTGAGGCTAGGTTGGAGGTCAGGAATGCTGGGCCTGGGTTGTCTTCTCTTAGTGCTGCTGTGTTGCTCTTCCATTCTTCAGGCCCTAATCTAGTTCACCTTCTTGCCAAATATACAAGGTCTCCCTTAGTGATCTCTTCTTATTTCCAGAACAAACAGAGGAGTGGGCACAAAGAGATCAAGACCATCTTGTCTGAACCAGAAGCCCAAGGTGTGTTTTATAACCAAGGGAAGAGATTTCATGGAGGGAAGTTGAGGAGGAAAGTGGAAGGAGTCCACAGTAGGCTAGAAATGAAAGTCATGGAGTCCATTTCTTTAGAAGTCATCAGAAGCTGAGAAAGTATTTTTTCTAGGTGATATGTATATTCAACTCTGAGTGAGTACACTTTCTGTTTCAGCAAACTGTAACTCTTCTGTATGTTTTCATTAATTTTCCTTACAAATGGATATGTACAATGATATCCATATGACATTTTCTTTATTCTTCTAGGCCATTGCTCTGCTTTTATTATGACTTTAGATTTAGACCCTTGAAAAAAAAAAAGAAATCTATTGGGAGAGATTGGAGAGATTGGGGGCAGGAGGAGAAGGGGATGATTCAGGGTGAGATGGCCGAAAGGCATCACGGACTCGATGGACGTGAGTCTGAGTGAACTCCGGGAGATGGTGATGGACAAGGAGGCCTGTCATGCTGCGATTCATGGGGTCGCAAAGAGTCGGACATGACTGAGCGACTGAAATAAACTGAACTGAACTGATTGTATAGTTTGGATTATTTACCAGTAGATGAATTGATGGAATAATAAAAGAACTAAAGATGATTACTTAATTGAGCTCACAAAATTTTATATATGCATATGAAGACAGTTATTCACATATAATTGTATTCTCAGCCCTTTGTGGCATTCTGAGAACTTTGATTGAAGCTATATGTAAAAGAAATTACTTTATTATGATATTTAAATATCTGTGGGATAATTATGTGTGTACATTCTGAATCCATTAGTCCAGTGGTAATAGAAATGAGTGTCTTCATCCCCTGGGGAAGAAAATCTTAGCATTTCCATTTCTATTTATTTTTATTTCACTGTTATTTAATTTATATTTTGTGCATATTTTTAAATGCCATAATATATTAAACTAGCAATGCATATAAAATATTTTACATAATATCATTAAGCCACTGACAGTGTGTTGAAAAATGGAAAAGAATTTAGAGATTAGTTTTTCAGGAACCAGAAAATTATCAAAATTTGTTGCATAAAATATTACTTAATTTGGGAGAGTTTACCAAAAATTTTTTATGAAACCAAGTCAACTGAAGAGAGGCAGAATGTTCAGAGCATCTATGTTTGCATGAGTTTGCATAGAGCCTCAGAGATGAAAACATTTTGAAGTTGGGAAGAAGACCAAGAGACCTGACTGGACAGGGGAAAACTTGAGTCCTGAATGCAAGAAAGCATGTTTGCTCCCCTCAGTGTGGCCTAAGTTGTTTTTCTTTAAATCATCTCTCTTTTCACCTTTATTCCCTAATCCCCATCCTCTGCTTTACTATTTCTTTTCCCCTAGTACAGATCACCTGTTAACATACCATATAATGTACTTGGATTCATGTTTATTGCAGATTATCTGTCTTCCCCTAACTAGAATATCAGTTCCATGAGGACAAGTGTCTGCCTGCTTTGTTTGTTGATGTAAACTAAGCACCTATAAGAGTTTCTGAGTCAAGGAGGAATTAAGTCAATGATCAGTTGGTTAAATGACCAACAACAGAGCACTGGGCAGGCCTATAGATTTTAAAATTTTGTGGTTTTGAATAGCTATTGTAAATAAGCTGTTCTGCAATTACTGTTACAAGATTAAGACACATTTCTGTTTTTTTTTTTTTTAATTTGGACATACAGCATGAGCTTTTTATTTATTTTTTTATTTATTTTTAATTTTTTTAATTTTTATTTTTACTTTATTTTACTTTACAATACTGTATTGGTTTTGCCATACATTGACATGAATCAGCCACAGGTGTACATGAGTTCCCAATCCTGAACCTCCCTCCCACCTCCCACCCCATATCATCTCTCTGGATCATCCCCATGCACCAGCCCCAAGCATCCTGCATCCTGTATCGAACATAGACTGGCAATTCATTTCTTACATGATAGTATACATGTTTCAGTGCCATTCTCCCAAATCATCCCACCCTCTCCCTCTCCCTCAAAGTCCAAAAGTCCGTTCTATACATCTGTGTCTATTTTACTGTCTCACATACAGGGTTATCGTTACCATCTTTCTAAATTCCATATATATGTGTTAGTATACTGTATTGGTGTTCTTCTTTCTGGCTTACTTCACTCTATATAATCGGCTCCAGTTTCATCCATCTCATTAGAACTGATTCAAATGTATTCTTTTTAATGGCTGAGTAATACTCCATTGTGTATATGTACCACAGCTTTCTTATCCATTCATCTGCTGATGGACATCTAGGTTGTTTCCATGTCCTTACCAGCATAAACATTAACTACATTTGAAGATAAGGTTTTAGACCTAACATGATAGCTAAAATGTACATTTAAAAAAATTATACTGGCTGATGTGTTTTCTTTATCCAAAGTAATCATATTCTGTTTCAAAAACTTTTCCTTACATAGGTGTGTGTACATATATGTTTATATATACATAAATAAAATTCAATCTAGTCAAAGCTATGGTTTTTCCAGTAATCATGTATGGACATGAGAGCTGGACCATAAAGAAACTGAGCATCGAGGAACTGATGCTTTTAAACTTCGGTCTTGGAAGAGACTCTTGAGAGTCCCTTAGACTGCAAGGAGATCAAACCAGTCAATAATAAAGGAAATCAGCTTTAAATACTCATTGAAAGGACTGCTGCTGAGCCTGAAGCTCCAATACTTTAACCAAATGATGCAAAGAAATGACTCATTGGAAAAAACACTGATGCTGGGAAAGATTGAAGGCAGGAGGAGAAGGAAATGGCAGAGGATAAGACGGTTGGATGGCATCACCGACTCGAGGCACATGAATTTGAACAAGCTCCAGGAGATGGTGGAGGACAGGAAAGCCTGATATACTACAGTCCATGGGGTCTCAAAGAGTTAGATATGACTGGGTGAGGGCCTAGAGGAGCTATCCCACGTTGAAGGTCAGGAATGGCGGTGCTAAGGAGATACCCCTCATCCAAGGTAAGGAGCAGCAGCTGTGCTTTGCTGGAGCAGCCATGAAGAGATACCCCACGCCCAAGGTAAGAGAAACCCAAGTAAGATGCTAGGTGTTGCAAGAGGGCATCAGAGGGCAGACACACTGAAACCATACTCACAGAAAACTAGTCAATCTAATCACACTAGGACCACAGCCTTATCTAACTCAATGAAACCAAGCCATGCCTGTGGGGCAAGCCAACACGGGCGGCTTGTGGTGGAGAGTTCTGAGAGAATGTGGTCCACTGGAGAAGGGAATGGCAATATTCTTGCCTTGAGAACCCCATGAACAATATGAAAAGGCAAAATGATAGGATACCAAAAGAGGAATTCCCCAGGTCATTGCTGCTGCTGCTGCTAAGCCACTTCAGTCATGTCTGACTCTGTGCAACCCCATAGACGGCAGTGCACCAGGCTCCCTTGTCCCTGGGATTCTCCAGGCAAGAACACTGGAGTGGGTTGCCATTTCCTTCTCCAATGCATGAAAGTGAAAAGTCAAAGTGAAGTCACTCAGTCATGTCCAACTCTCAGTGACCCCATGGACTGCAGCCTACCAGGCTTCTCCATCCATGGGATTTTCCAGGCAAGAGTATTGGAGTGGGGTGCCATTGCCTTCTCTGCCCCAGGTCATTAGGTGCCCAATATGCTACTGGAAATCAGTGGAGAAATAACTCCAGAAAGAATGAAGGGATGGAGCCAAAGCAAAAACAATATCCAGTTCTGGATGTGACTGGTGATAGAAGCAAGATCTGGTGCTGTAAAGAGCAATATTGCATAGGAACCTGGAATGTCAGGTCCATGAATCAAGGCAAATTGGAAGGGGTCAAACAAGAGATGGCAAGAGTGAACGTCAACATTCTAGGAATCAGCGAACTAAAATGGACTGGAATGGGTGAATTTAACTCAGAGTACCATTATATCTATTACTGCGGGCAGGAATCCCTCAGAAGAAATGCAGTAGCCATGACGGTCAACAAAAGAGTCTGAAATGCACTGCTTGGATGCAGTCTCAAAAATGACAGAATGATCTCTGTTCTTTTCCAAGTCAAACCATTCAATATCACAATTATCCAAGTCTATGCCCCAAATAGTATTGCTGAAGAAACTGAAGTTGAATGGTTTTATGAAGACCTACAAGACGTTTTAGAACTAACACCAAAAAAAGATGTCCTTTTCATTATAGGGGACTGGAATGCAGAAGTAAGAAGTCAAGAAACACCTGGAGTAACAGGCAAATTTGGTCTTGGAATGCGGAATGAAGCAGGGCAAGACTAATAGAGTTTTGCCAAGAAAATGCACTGTTCATAGCAAACACCCTCTTCCAACAACACAAGAGAAGACTCTACACATGGACATCACCAGATGGTCAACACCAAAATCAGATTGATTATATTCTTTGCAGCCAAAGATCGAGAAGCTCTATAGAGTCAACAAAAGCAAGACCAGGAGCTGACTGTGGCTCAGATCATGAACTCCTTATTACCAAATACAGACTCAAATTGAAGAAAGTAGGAAAAACAGCTAGACCATTCAGGTATGATTTAAATCAAATCCCTTATGATTATACAGTGGAAGTGAGAAATAGATTTAATGGCCTAGATGTAATAGATAGCGTGCCTGATGAACTATGGAATGAGGTTTGTGACACTGTACAGGAGACAGGGATCAAGACCATCCCCATGGGAAAGAAATGCAAAAAAGTAAAATGGCTGTCTGGGGAGGCCTTACAAATAGCTGTGAAAAGAAGAGAAGCTCAAAGCAAAGGAGAAAACGAAAGATATAAGCATCTGGATGCAGAGTTCCAAAGAATAGCAAGAGAGATAAGAAAGCCTTCTTCAGTGATCAATACAAAGAAATAGAGGAAAACAACAGCATGGGAAAGACTAGAGATCTTTTCAAGAAAATTAGAGATACAAAGGGAACATTTCATGCAAAGATGGGCTCAATAAAGGGCAGAAATGGTATGGACCTAACAGAAGCAGAAGATATTAGGAAGAGGTGGCAAGAATACATGGAAGAACTGTACAAAAAAAGATTTTCACGATCTATAATCATGATGATGTGATCACTAATCTAGAGCCAGACATCTTGGAATGTGAAGTCAAGTGGGCCTTAGAAAGCATCACTAGGAACAAAGCTAGTGGAGGTGATGGAATTCCAGTTGAGCTATTTCAAATCCTGAAAGATGATGCTGTGAGTGCTGCATTCAGTATGCCAGCAAATTTGGAAAACTCAGCAGTGGCCACAGGACTGGAAAATATCAGTTTTCATTCCAATCCCAAAGAAAGGTAATGCCAAAAAATGTTCAAACTACCACACAATTGCACTCATCTCACATGCTAGTAAAGTAATGCTCAAATTTCTCCAAGCAAGGCTTCAACAATACATGAAACGTGAACTCCCTGATGTTCAAGCTAGTTTTAGAAAAGGCAGAGGAACCAGAGATCAAATTGCCAACATCTGCTATATCATGGAAAAAGCCAGAGAGTTCCAGAAAAACATCTATTTCTGCTTTATTGACTATGCCAAAGCCTTTGACTGTGTGGATCACAATAAACTGTGGAAAATTATGAAAGAGATGGGAATACCAGACCACCTAATCTGCATCTTGAGAACCTATATGCAGGTCAGGAAGCAACAGTTAGAACTGGACATGGAACAACAGACTGCTTCCAAATAGGAAAAGGAATCTGTCAAGGCTGTATATTGTCACCTTGTTTATTTAACTTATATGCAGAGTACGTCATGAGAAATGATGGACTGGAAGAAACACAAGCTGGAATCAAGATTGCTGGGAGAAATATCAATAATCTCAGATATGCAGATGACACCACCCTTATGGCAGAAAGTGAAGAGGAGCTAAAAAGCCTCTTGATGAAAGTGAAAGAGGAGAGTGAAAAAGTTGGCTTAAAGCTCAACATTGAGAAACCAAAGATCATGGCATCTGGTCCCATCACTTCATGGGAAATAGATGGGGAAACAGTGGAAACAGTGTCAGACTTTATTTTTTGGGCTCCAAAATCACTGCAGATGGTGACTGAAGCCATGAAATTAAAAGATGCTTACTCCTTGGAAGAAAAGTTATGACCAACATAGGCAGTATATTCAAAAGCAGAGACATTACTTTGCCGATTAAGGTCCGTCTAGTCAAGGCTATGGTTTTTCCTGTGGTCATGTATGGATGTGAGAGTTGGACTGTGAAGAAGGCTGAGCACTGAAGAATTGATGCTTTTGAACTGTGGTGTTGGAGAAGACTCTTGAGAGTCCCTTGGACTGAAAGGAGATCCAACCAGTCCTTTCTGAAGGAGATCAACCCTGGGATTTCCTTGGAAGGAATGATGCTAAAGCTGAAGCTCCAGTACTTTGCCCACCTGATGCGAAGAGTTGACTCATTGGACAAGACTCTGATGCTGGGAGGGGGGAGGAGGAGAAGGGGATGACAGAGGATGAGATGGCTGGATGGCATCACGGACTCGATGGATGTGAGTGTGAGTGAACTCCAGGAGATGGTGATGGACAGGGAGGCCTGGCATGCTGCGATTCATGCGGTTGCAAAGAGTCGGACACGACTGAGCGACTGAACTGAACTAAACTGGGTGACTGAACTTACCTGAAGGTAGGCATATGTGTTATGTATATAACATAATGATTATATGATCATTATACTAGGTCACATTGACATATAATGCTATTTTAGTTTCAGGTATCATTATACATAGAAAATATTGACATATAATGTTATTTTGGTTTCAGGTATACTATGTAAATATTTGATACATTGCAAAATTATCACCAAAATAAGTCTGGTGAACATCCATCACTAGAAATAGTTACAATTTTCTTCTTGCGATGAGAACTTTTAAAATCTCTTCAGTTCAATCAGTCACTCAGTCATGTCCGAATCTTTGCAACCCCATGAATTGCAGCATGCCAGGCCTCCCTCTCCATCACCAATTCCCAGAGTTCACTCAAATTCATGTCCATCGGATCAGTGATACCATCCAGACATCTCATCCTCTGTCATCCCCTTTTCCTTCTTCCCCCAATCCCTCCCAGCTTCAGTCTTTTGCAATGAGTCAACTCTTAGCATGAGGTGGTCAAAGTATTGGAGTTTCAGCTCTAGCATCAATCCTTCCAAAGAACACCCAGGACTGATCTCTGTTAGAATGGACTGGTTGGATCTCCTTGCAGTCCAAGGGACTCTCAAAAGTCTTCTCCAACACCACAGTTCAAAAGCATCAATTCTTCAGCGCTCAGCTTTCTTCACAGTCCAACTCTCACATCCATACATGACTACCAGAAAAACCATAACCTTGGCTATACGGACCTTTGTTGGCAAAGTAATGTCTCTGCTTTTGAATGTGCTATCTAGGTTGGTCATAACTTATCTCCAGGGAGTTAGTGTCTTTTAATTTCATGGCTGCAGTCACCATCTGCAGTGATTTTGGAGCCCAAAAATTAAAGTCTGACACTGTTTCCAGTGTTTTCCCATCTATTTCCCATGAAGTGATGGGACCAGATGCCAGGATCTTCGTTTTCTGAATGTTGAGCTTTAAGCCAAATTTTTCACTCTCCTCTTTCACTTTCATAAAGAGGCTTTTTGGTTCCTCTTCACTTTCTGGTATAAGGTTGGTGTCATCTGCATATCTGAGGTTATTGATATTTCTCCCGGCAATCTTGATTCCAGCTTGTGCTTCTAGCTCAGCGTTTCTCATGATGTACTCTGCATATAAGTTAAAATAGCAGGGTGAGAATATACAGCCTTGACATCCTCCTTTTTCTATTTGGAAGCAGTCTGTTGTTCCATGTCCAGTTCTAACTGTTGCTTCCTGACCTGCATATAGGTTCTCAAGAGGCAGGTCAGGTGGTTTGGTATTTCCATCTCTTCAGAATTTTCCAGTTTCTTGTGATCCACACAGTCAAAGGCTTTGGCATAGTCAATAAAGCAGAAATAGATGTTTTTCTTGTACTCTCTGGCTCTTTTGATGATCCAGCAAATGTTGGCAATTTGATCTCTGGTTCCTCTGCCTTTTCTAAAACCAGCTTGAATATCATCTGGAAGTTCATGGTTCATGTATTATTGAAGCCTTGCTTGGAGAATTTGAGAATTACTTTAATAGCATGTGAGATGAGTGCAATTGTGCCGTAGTTTGCGCTTTCTTTGGCATTGCCTTTCTTTGGGATTGGAATGAAAACTGACCTTTTCCAGTCCTTTGGCCACTGCTGAGTTTTCCAAATTTGCTGGCATACTGAGTGCAGCACTTTCACACCATCATCTTTTGGGATTTGAAATAGCTCAACTGGAATTCCATCACCTCCACTAGCTTTGTTAATAGTGATGCTTTCTAAGGTCCACTTGACTTCTCATTCCAGGATGTCTGGCTCTAGGTGAGTGATCACACCATGTGATTATCTGGGTCATGAAGATCTTTTTTGTGCAGTTCGTCGGTGTTTTCTTGTCACCTCTTTTTAATATCTTCTGCTTCTGTTAGGTCTATACCATTTCTGTCCTTTATCGAGCCCATCTTTGCATGAAATATTCCCTTGGTATCGCTAATTTTCTTGAAGAGATCTCTAGTCTTTCCCATTCTGTTGTTTTCCTCTATTTCTTTGCATTGATCTCTAGCAGTGCTAAGAGTGCTAAGATCTCTTAGCAGTGCTCAAATAGGCAATAAATATTTTCCCTTTTTGACTTAGACACGATTAAGGAGAGCATAACCTCTACTTTGTTTAGTTTTAGGTTTTGTTTAGGGTGACTCTGTAAAGGTATGGGTTGTTTCCATTTGATTTCCATTCATCCTCTATGCTTTACAATGTATGTCTTATTTAAGTGTTGAAAGTGACTAGTGACTTACTGCTTGTTATCACTGGGTAGTCGTGCTTTGGTTCTGGTATTCCATAGGGTCTAGCAGAGGTTCCTTAGAGTACTTATTTCTATCATTTGCTGCAAACGACACATTTTTTTGGTGATTTCTGGTACTAAGTCAATGAAATACCGGAAAATATAGTTCAGATCCTTTTAGATAAAAGCTTAATTTATCTCCCCCCTTCTCTCTGACTTTTCAGTCATTTATTGACCAACTAGTCACATATTGTTGGATGTCTTTCTGACTCTTATGTCTGCCTCATTCCTTGCATGTGGATGAAACTGGAACCTATTATACAGAGTGAAGTAAACCAGAAAGAAAGACACCAATACAGTATAATAACACATATATGTAGAATTTAGAAAGATGGCAATGATAACCCTGTATGTGAGACAGCAAAAGAGACACAGATGTACAGAACAGTCTTTTGGACACTGTGGGAGAGGGCGAGGGTGGGATGATGTGGGAGAATGGCATTGAAACATATATATTATCATATGTGAAACGGATCGCCAGTCCAGGTTCGATGCATGATACAGGATGCTCAGGGCTGGTGCACTGGGATGACCCAGAGGGATGGGATGGGGAGGGAGGTTGGAGGGGGGTTCATGATGAGGAACACATGTACACCCGTGGGAGATTCATGTCAATGTATAGTAAAACCAATACAATATTGTAAAGTAATTAGCCTCCAATTAAAATAAATAAATTTTTAAAAATTGTAGTTGAATTCTAATTCACTTACAATAGAATCAATAATTATAAATGGTTAGGCTATCGCTTAATGTAACAGGGATTAGAATATAGAAGGCCTGAATTTTGTCCTTATAAAGTGAGATGTTTCAAAACTCATTCCTCAATACGAGGTCATCTCTTTCATTTGGAAAAAAGCAAGAAGCCTTCAGGAGATGGCTCACCTTTTTTTTGTATCTGCTCTGCACCTTCTAGAAGTACTTTGGTCTTTTCCTCAATCTCTGCAGCCTTTGACAAGAGATCAGGTGAGGCATCTTTCATGCCCTGCAGTTCTGTGACTGCGTGATGCAGAGGTTCATCCCAGGAGAGCAGCAAGCTGAGTACCAACCTAATAAGGATTTCATCCTAAGTAACCACAGGAAACAATCTCATTAAAAAAAATAAAATTCAGTGGGTTTGGTAACATGTGATTTTTGCTCAGATAGGCTGAGCAAATTTTTAAAACCCTTTATTATTCCTATGAATATGTGAAAAAATTTTAAAGGTGGTATAGATGTAAAATTATACAATGTATGCTATTAGTTTATACTTTGCTGATTTTTTTTAAAAACTGACACTTAAATAATCCTTTTGATGAGTTCTAATTTATAACTTGAAATATTTTCTTTTTCCCTCTGAAATTCTACCATCTGTTCAGTGAGTTCTTCTATATTTGAATGCTTTGCTTGTCCAGGGAGAGAAATCTAAATATTTTGTTGGAATTCAATATGTGCCTAGAGTACCTGGCCCAGGAAACATGGGTTCTACCCATGCCCACATCATTTTCACCCAATGATTCATTTGTATTAATGAATCAAATCCTTCATTAATTTATTACTTTTCTGATTGGTAGTTTCTTTTATGATATTTGAACAAAGAGATAATGAAGACATGAAATTCTTAAACACATTTTCCTCAATCCATACCAACACCAGTCCCATTTGCTATCAGAGCAGTCTTTTCTGTTTACATGTTTAGGGGCAGAAAATGGCACAGTGTTGTCTTTAGTAACAGCATCAGTGGGATTCACAATGGAAGGTTTTCCCCCTAGTTCACTACTACCAGGATTGGGCATGAAACTCCCAGGGGCTGAGCATCTCTAATTAAAAGGCTTGATTTGTTGATGGCCATGATATACTTTAGTGTTACAGGAAATAAGAGCAGAGAAGAATTGAATAGACATTGCAATAAAAACATAATGGGAAGAATACTCATTTTCACTATATTGATTCTTCCGATCCATGAACCTGGTATATTTCTCCATCTATTAGTGTCCTCTTTGATTTCTTTCATCAGTGTTTTATAGTTTTCTATATATAGGTCTTTAGTTTCTTTGGGTAGATATATTCCTAAGTATTTTATTCTTTTCGTTGCAATGGTGAATGGAATTGTTTCCTTAATTTCTTTTTCTACTTTCTCATTATTAGTGTATAGGAATGCAAACAAATTCAATGCAATCCCTATCAAGCTACCAGCCATATTTTTCACAGAACTAGAACAAATAATTTCAAGATTTATATGGAAATACAAAAAACCTCGAGTTGCCAAAGCAATCTTGAGAAAGAAGAATGGAACTGGAGGAATCAACTTGCCTGACTTCAGGCTCTACTACAAAGCCACAGTCATCAAAACAGTATGGTACTGGCACAAAGACAGACATATAGACCAATGGAACAAAATAGAAAGCCCAGAGATAAATCCACACATATATGGACACCTTATCTTTGACAAAGGAGGCAAGAATATGCAATGGAGTAAAGACAATCTCTTTAACAAGTGGTGCTGGGAAAACTGGTCAACCACTTGTAAAAGAATGAAACTAGATCACTTTCTAACACCGCACACAAAAATAAACTCAAAATGGATTAAAGATCTAAATGTAAGACCAGAAACTATAAAACTCCTAGAGGAGAACATAGGCAAAACACTCTCAGACATAAATCACAGCAGGATCCTCTATGATCCACCTCCCAGAATTCTGGAAATAAAAGCAAAAATAAACAAATGGGATCTAATTAAAATTAAAAGCTTCTGCACAACAAAGGAAAATATAAGAAAGGTGAAAAGACAGCCTTCTGAATGGGAGAAAATAATAGCAAATGAAACAACTGACAAACAACTAATCTCAAAAATATACAAGCAACTTATGCAGCTCAATTCCAGAAAAATAAACGACCCAATCAAAAAATAGGCCAAAGAACTAAATAGACATTTCTCCAAAGAAGACGTACGGATGGCTAACAAACACATGAAAAGATGCTCAACATCACTCATTATCAGAGAAATGCAAATCAAAACCACAATGAGGTACCACTTCACACCAATCAGAATGGCTGCAATCCAAAAATCTGCAAGCAATAAATGCTGGAGAGGGTGTGGAGAAAAGGGAACCCTCCTACACTGTTGGTGGGAATGCAAACTAGTACAGCCACTATGGAGAACAGTGTGGAGATTCCTTAAAAAATTGCAAATAGAACTACCTTATGACCCAGCAATCCCACTGTTGGGCATACACACCGAGGAAACCAGAATTGAAAGAGACACATGTACCCCAATGTTCATCGCAGCACTGTTTATAATAGCCAGGACATGGAAACAACCAAGATGTCCATCAGCAGATGAATGGATAAGAAAGCTGTGGTACATATACACAATGGAGTATTACTCAGCCGTTAAAAAGAATTCATTTGAATCAGTTCTGATGAGATGGATGAAACTGGAGCCGATTATACAGAGTGAAGTAAGCCAGAAAGAAAAACACCAATACAGTATACTAACACATATATATGGAATTTAGAAAGATGGCAATGACGACCCTGTATGCAAGACAGGAAAAAAGACACAGCGGTGTATAACAGACTTTTGGACTCAGAGGGAGAGGGAGAGGGTGGGATGATTTGGGGGAATGGCATTCTATCATGTATACTATCATGTAAGAATTGAATCGCCAGTCTATGTCTGACGCAGGATACAGCATGCTTGGGGCTGGTGCATGGGGATGACCCACATGTTATGGGGAGGGAGGTGGGAGGGGGGTTCATGTTTGGGAACGCATGTAAGAATAAAAAAAGAAAAAGAAAAAGAAACATAATGGGAGACTGGGGAGCTATGATGAAATTCAGATACTGGGGTGAGAGCAGCATAGTTTTCAAGGGGGCTTTGTAGCTTAAAGATGAAGAGTGAGAGCTCTGAGTTGGATGAAACCTAGACTCACTGCTTATTACCTGTGTGATGGGTGCAAATCTCATAAATTTTCTGAGCCTTGGTTTCCTCATCTCAGAATCTGTAATAACAGTCATTGTGCTACAGGATTTTTTGTGAAGATTAAACATAGCAATGAACACTGATCACTTTGTAAATGGCAACGTAATAGCTCTCAATAAATTTTAAGTTTCTTTTAAATTCATTTTTTTTTAAAATCTTCCTCCTCCTTCTCCTTGACCTTCTTCCTTCATTTTATCATCTCCATTATTTAGATGCTGATCAGATAGAAAGAACGTTGATATTATTAACAAAGTTTCTTACTTACTTACTTTAGTAAGAGAAGAGATTGTATTTAAGAGGAGATGCATGTGAAAATATTTTAAATAATGATAGGATTGTGGTTAATTATAATGAAAAACAGTTGAGGCTGGGATAAATGGTTGAGGCTTGATTTGTAGACTGTGTTTTCATCAGAACAGAGCAATTGTTGCAACCATGAAGAGCAAAACGTAATATTTTATAGGACATTTGGGGAGGAGACTCATAATTAAGAATAAAAGTGACGGAGGAGTCATCGAGAATGATAATGAAGTAGGTTTCAGAGAAGCAGAAGAATCAGGAGAGCCTTGAAAGTCAGAAGAAATGCCTCAAATGGTGCAGTGTAGGAGTGACTTTCACATAGGTGTCACTGGTCACAGGGAATACTCAAAACTGTGTTTGTATTTCTTATATATCCATGAATTCTACCAACCTTATATTTTACACATAGAATTTCCGTTCAGCTCATGCTTTCATACAGTATAATAGCTGCAATCCTGGGCTTAATGCATTGGTTAAACTAAGGTTATCTACATGGGAATTTATAGATCTGTTATTTATTTTGCTACTACAGATCTTTAGTCATCACTTGATTCTATTCATACATTATCAACAGTATAAGGTAATTTTTCTTTGATTGCTTAGTATTCCTCGACATTTCTCTGCATGTGCAGTTACCATTACTCTAATCATCTAAAGCTTAGTAACACAAGTGCACTGTTTCAGCTGGCTCAGATGAAAAACCCAGATAAAATCCTCACCTGTGTATGTTCAGCTTCTTTGTTATCAGGGGTAGTGATGGATTCGGTGTGGCAGCTGTTGAGGACCTTGGAAATGAAGTTTTTGCCCTGGTCCAACTGTTTATCCTGGGAGTGATCAAGTACATTCAATTCCTTAGGGTTATTTTGGCATTCAATAAATGAACTCAGAATCTTAACACAGCTGATAGATGTATAATTTTTAATAAGGGTTACATAAAAATTGAACATCATTCTTTTTCCTATTTCTTCCCATTATCTCTATAAACAATTATTTTTCATCTAACTTTTCTAAACTTGAAACTCTTCCCTCCTTTGCTCTTCCCTTGCTTAATTTCATTCTTTCCACAGTTAATATTGGGACAACAAATACTAAAATTACCACAAATATCAAATATTCAATGTTTTATTAAGTATAATTTTTTTAGTATTTTAACCAAATATAGTGCATATATACCTAGATGTAGCCATTTAGTCTCTTATTTACTGTGGGTTGAAACCAATATACTCCCTTAATAGGAGTTTTAAAATTATAACTTTTCTCTTATTAATCTCTGAATCCACACACCTATAGCTCAGTGTTCACAATAGATGCAGAATACAATGTTCTTGATGATGACAAAATGTTAATTTAGAAAATATGGCATAAAATTCTAGGAAATACTAAGCAATGGGCTTAGAATAAGAACAGCAAAACCCAGCTAACACAAAAACTAATCTTTAGAGGAAGTTGTGAACATTTAAGGAGATTACTTAAAAGTTTGGGGGAAAAAAACAGCAGTCAAAATGGAGGATGACAGAAAAACTACTGAGTAAAGAGAACTACATGAATTTAATAGAAACATGGAGTAAAAATTTGTTATCAGTATCTGCTCTACAGTGGGCTCCTCGAGTAACCTAAGAGAGCTAACATACAACTTACATACTTTCATCAGAAAGAGAATGATTGGTTCCAATTCTAAGCCAATCCTCCTATTGTACTCAAACCTATTCATTGCCAATCTTATAAAAATGTTTAGCAGCATTTAAAAAACTATCATTTGTTTTCATGATAAGGATTCAGTATGTACTGTGTTTGGAAAAGGGCCTTTATGAAGATTAATTGAGGTTCAGGTTAGTTCAGTTCAGTCACTCAGTCGTGTCCGAATCTTTGCCAACCTATGAATCGCCCCACTCCAGGCATCCCTGTCCATCACCAACTCCCGGAGTTCACTCAAAATCACGTCCATCGAGTCGGTAATGCCATCCAGCGATCTCATGCCATCATCCCTTCTCCTCCTTTCCCCAATCCCTCTCAGCATCAGAGTCTTTTCCAATGAGTCAACACTTTGCATGAGGTGGCCAAAGTACTGGAGTTGCAGCTTTAGCATCAGTCCTTCCAAAGAACACCCAGGGCTGATCTCGGTTAGAATGGACTGGTTGGATCTCCTTGCAGTCCAAGGGATTCTCAAGAGGCTGCTCCAACACCACAGTTCAAAAGCTTCAATTCTTCAGCACTCAGCTTTCTTCACAGTCCAACACTCACATCCATACATGACCACTGGAAAAACCATAGCCTTGACTAGACAGACCTTTGTTGGCAAAGTAATGTCTCTGCTTTTCAATGTGCTATCTAGGTTGGTCATAAATTTCCTTCCAAGGAGTAAGCGTCTTTTAATTTCATGGCTGCAGTCACCATCTGCATTGATTTTGGAGACCAAAAATAAAAGTTTGACACTGTTTCCACTGTTTCCCCATCTATTTCCCATGAAGTGATGGGACCAGATGCCATGATCTTTGGTTTCTCAATGTTGAGCTTTAAGCCAACTTTTCCACTCTCCTCTTTCACTTTCATCAAGAGGCTTTTTAGTTCCTCTTCACTTTCTGTCATAAGGGTGATGTCATCTGAATATCTGAGGATATTGATGTTTCTCCTGACAATCTTGATTCCAGCTTGTGCTTCTTGCAGCCCAGCATTTCTCATGACGTACTGTGCATATAGGTTAAATGAGCAGGGTGACAATATACAGCCTTGACGCACTCCTTTTCCTATTTGGAACCAGTCTGTTGTTCCATGTCCAGTTCTAACTGTTGTTTCCTGACCTGCATGTAGGTTTCTCAAGAGGCAGGTCAGCTGGTCTGGTATTCCCATCTCTTTCAGAATTTTCCACAGTTTATTGTGATCCACACAGTCAAAGGCTTTGGCATAGTCAATTAAGCAGAAATAGATGTTTTTCTTGAACTCTCTTGCTTTTTCCATGATCCAGCAAATGTTGGCAATTTGATCTCTGGTTCCTCTGCCTTTTCTAAAACTAGCTTGAACATCAGGGAGTTCACGGTTCACGTATTGCTGAAGCCTGGCTTGGAGAATTTTGAGCATTACTTTACTAGCATGTAAGATGAGTGCAATTGTGTGGTAGTTTGAGCATTCTTTGGCATTGCCTTTCTTTGAGATTGGAATGAAAACTGACCTTTTCCAGTCCTGTGGCCACTGCTGAGTTTTCCAAATTTGCTGGCATATTGAGTGCAGCACTTTCACAGCATCATCTTTCAGGATTTGAAATAGCTCAACTGGAATTCCATCACCTCCACTAGCTTTGTTCGTAGTGATGCTTTCTAAATCCCACTTGACTTCACATTCCAGGATGTCTGGCTCTAGGTGAGTGATCACACCATCATGATTATCTTGGTCGTGGAGATATTTTTTGTACAGTTCTTCTGTGTATTCTTGCCACGTCTTCTTAATATCTTCTGCTTCTGTTAGGTCCATACCATTTCTTTCCTTTATCGAGCCCATCTTTGATGAAATGTTCCCTTGATATCTCTAAGTTTCTTGAAGAGATCTCTAGTCTTTCCCATTCTGTTGTTTTCCTCTATTTCTTTGCATTGATCGCTGAGGAAGGCTTTCTTATCTCTTCTTGCTATTCTTTGGAACTCTGCACTCAGATGCTTATATCTTTCCTTTTCTCCTTTGCTTTTCACCTCTCTTCTTTTCACAGCTATTTGTAAGGCCTCCCCAGACAGCCATTTTACTTTTTGCATTTCTTTTCCATGGGGCTGGTCTTGATCCCTGTCTCCTGTACAATGTGTCGAATCTCCATCCATAGTTCATCAGGCACTCTATCTATCACATCTAAGCCATTAAATCTATTTCTCATTTCCACTGTATAATCATAAGGGATTTGATTTAGGTCATACCTGAATGGTCTAGTGGTTTTCCCTACTTTCTTCAAATCTGAATTTGGCAATAAGGAGTTTGTGATTTGAACCACAGTCAGCTCCTGATCTTGTTTTCACTGACTGTATAGAGCTTCTGCATCTTTGGCTTCAGAGAATATAATCAGTGTGACTTCAGTGATGACCATCTGGTGATGTTCATTTGTAGAGTCTTCTCTTGTGTTGTTGGAAGAGGGTGTTTGCTATGACCAGTGCATTCTCTTGGCAAAACTCTATTAGCATTTGTCCTGCTTCATTCCATATTCCAAGGCCATATTTGGCTGTTACCCCAGGTGTTTTTTGACTTCTTACTTTTGCATTCCAGTCCCCTATAATAAAAAGGACATCTTTTGGGGGTGTTATTTCTAAAAGGTCTTGTAGGTCTTCATAGAACTGTTCAACTTCTGGTTCTTCAGCATTACTGGTTGGGGCATAGACTTGGATTACTGTGATATTGAATGGTTTGCCTTGGAAACAAACAGACATCATTTTGTCAACTTTGAGATTGCATCCAAGTACTGCATTTCGGACTCTTTTGTTGACCATGATGGCTACTCCATTTCTTCTAATGGATACCTGCTGCAGTAGTAGATATAATGATCATCTGTGTTAAATTCACCCATTCCAGTCCATTTTAGTTCACTGATTCCTAAAATGTCAACGTTCACCCTTGCCATCTCCTGTTTGACTACTTCCAATTTGCCTTGATTAATGGACCTAACATTCCAGGTTCCTATGCAATATTGCTCTTTATAGCATCAGACCTTGCTTCTATCACCTGTCACATCCACAACTGGGTATTGGTTTTGCTTTGGCTCCATCCCTTCATTCTTTCTGGAGTTACTTCTCCACTGATCTCCAGTAGCATATTGGGCACCTATTGACCTGGGGAGTTCCTCTTTCAGTATCCTATCATTTTGCCTTTTTATACTGTTTTCATACTGTTTAATTAAGGTTAAATGAGCTCATAGGGTGGGACACTGATCAAGTAGGATTAGTGTCTTTATGAGGAGAAACACCAGAGCGATTTCTCTTTTGTCTGTGTCTCTGTCTATGTCTCTCTTCTCCACCCCCTTAACCTGTGAGGACACAGGGAGAAGCCAGCCTGGGAAGAGAGAGTTCTTACCAGAAGGTGACCTTGCTGGCACCCTACCTGGGACTTTCTAGGCCCCAGAACTGTGAGGAAATATATTTATGTTGTTTAATCCATTGATCCTATGGTATTCTTTTAAGGAACTCCAAGCTTCCCTGGTAGCTCAGATGGTAAACAGTCTGCCAGCAATGCAAGAGACATGAGTTTGATCCCTGGGATGGGAAGATCCCCTGGATAAGAGCATGGTAAGCCACTGGAGTATTCTTGCCTGGAATGTACAGTCCGTGGGGTAACAAAGAGTAGGACATGACTAAGTGACTAATACACACCTTTAAGATGACAAATACAGATGCTTTAAATTTATTTTGGAAATTAAAAATTAATGAAAGGAAATTGAATTAGATATTTCACTTTTAAGAATCTTTGAGATTTCGTGAAACTGATCCTTTTTTTGGTTTATTCATCTTATGAGCTGATGCCTTGTTTGACTTGAAAATGTGTTATTTGAAGTTTGGCTGATGCATCCTTCTTGTTTAAAGGCTAAAATAGCCCAGTCACTTTCACTTTCACCAAGGTTCCTTATGGAAATAAGCAAGAAGTACAGTACTTACAAATTCACTGAACATTTCCCAGGTGAGCCTATAGTTGTGGTTAGCCACCATGGTCGCTGTGTCAAACAGGTTTTGAAGGGGCATCTGGCACTTGCCAGATGGGTTTTGACAGAGGGGTGCAGAGACCACACCCTGGCACAATAGTAGATTTGACACCACCAGCAGCAGGAGCAGGCAGGACTCTGCATAAATAAAAACAAGAGCCAATCTGAGATGATGTATTAGCCCGAGGTTAGCAAAAGCCATCCTGTCCAGGGAAGCCTCATCTCTCCCTGTTGCCCTGAGCAGGATTTGGTGATGTAGCAGCTGGGGTGAGGAAGAAGAAACATCTTCCACTGTGTACATTTAAATGGATGATGATATTTGCACAGATATAGTTGTAGAAGTAGGTTACTCCCTGCATTTTTGTACTGCTCCCAGAAGTGCTCCTTTGCTCTGCAAACATTTGGAGCTTAAGTTAATTCTGGACCAGAGAGTTTAAGTCATTCTCTAAAGATAGTTGAATGTCTTGGGACTTTCTGAAGACTCTCAGCAGTGAACTCCTCGAGGAGTTTGTAACTTTTTCACTCTACATTGACTAATGCTTGCATTTTAGACACTGAAATGGCAAGAATAGTACAGTTGATCTGTGTGGTTTTCCATCACACTGGGGAAGAGTAACCATATAACTGCTTGATTGCTACTCTTGAGTGCAAAGAGAATACTAAGAGAAAAGGATACTGTCGCTTGAATCTGCTAACCCACCTTAATGACCCCATGGATTTCCTTGATACTTTGCTAAAAGTTTCAAAAATTTTGTAAAATTTGTGTGTCAATGATCCTGTGAGATAGCCTTAACATTCATTATTATCACCAAATTATACTAATGAAACAATAAAACTTAGAGTGAGTAAGTGATTTTCCTAAGTCTCATTAGCAGATGGAGGTGACTGGGCACCACAATGTCATCTTTTCGCTTCCTCATGTCATATCACCCAAACTTGTGGGCTCTCAGTCTACAATGTGGTAGAGACCTGGGTTTGATGCTTGGGTTGGGAATATCACCTGGAAAAGGGAAAAGCTACCCACTCCAGTGTTCTGGCCTGGAGAATTCCATGGACTGTATAGACCATGGGGTCAAAAAGAGTTGGACATGACTGAGCTGGTGATGGTGTTGGTGATGGACAGGGAAGTTGATAATTGAAATGGAAGCCTGGCTTCCTGTAGTCCTGTAGTCCCTGTGGTCACAAAGAGTGGGACATAACTGAGAGACTGAACTTACCTGAAGGATAGCAGAATATCATAAATTTGAACGTAATTGATCATTTATTGGTAGATGGATAACTACATGAATTGTTTGGGTTAAGATATAATTTGGTGATCTTATAACATATCTAAATATCCAATATATGACTGAAGAGGGTCTCAGTGAGTCATCCATGCTGTAAACCGAAGAAATCAATTATCAATGGATAACTATGCATTAACCTTGTAGATTAATGAGGAAAATAAACTGATAAACACTACTGTCCTTTTCTCAGTATAATAGCAAGCTATAATCTCTGCCTGGAACAATTTTAGATGCTATAGTGCCCACGCATTGAAATCAGGGCTGTTTCCAGAAATGCAGAGACATGAACCTTGCTCCAGACTTCTTGTTGCTGATGCTGGTGTCTTCTGTTCTCTGGTTCACTAAGTCCTAGGCCTTCTCTCCTGAGCATCATCTGGTTCTCCTGTTTACACAAGTGTTTGTACTTTGGTTTTCCTATTGATTCTCCTGTTCTTTTGGTCAGGCTACTCAGCCTCTTGATGATTTATTTCTTACACCCTTTTGTGCTTTGTTTTCCTGATGCTTGTTAGTATATTTGCTTTCATATCTACCTCTATTCTTGAATTTCAGTATCTACAGCTGCCCTACCGTATCCTCTTGCTGTCTAAATTTTGGCCTTTAGCATCACCATATTTTCATGAACTTCATTTTCCTTTTGGTCCAGTTTCTGGTATTCAAATTAAGCTGGATTCTCACATATGGCTGTTCTTGGCACCTCAAGCAACTTTGAGAAGTTAGCTTTCTGTCTATGCAATACTGCCCCTTAATTTGATACCACTGTGGACTTTCTATAATTTCACTTCCTGGCTCATATTTTATCTTTGTCTTTTTCTAGCTGCTGTAAATTCAGTATTATGTGCCCTTATGTTGGTATTAATATTTAAAATAAATCCCTAACCTGATGTAGCAGATAATTAAAAGGAATAAAATCAAAATAGTAATAATAAATCCCCCCAAATTAATATCCATAAATGCTCCCATTTTTAAAGATTTTCCATACAAATATTATAATAATGTTAGTGGAATTTATTTTTCTTTTACCTGCATCCATCTGGTAACTTTGAATGGACACTTTTTGATTTCCAAATTAATTTAGGCACCCATGATGTACAATGTGTGGTGTTTATTATATAAGGGTAGCAGTGACAGTCTTTGAAGTTTTGTTGTTTGATAGTGAATATTCAGCCCTGGGCCACTTCTCTTTGCTTTTCAAACTGACTAGTTATGATTGCATTTGTAAACATGAGTGAGTTCAGAGGTTTCTTCAATCATCTCTCACTAACTCCTAAGAAAGATTTTTTTTTTTAGGTGCTGACTGTATAACTAGACATTTGAGAAATGCTGCGATGTTTTAAATGACTCATGAAAGCAGAAGAAGATTTTCTGTTGAAGTTCACCTGGAAGATGAACTTGATTTTGACTATCAGCAATGGAATATTAAACTTTTGAGGTATTCAATAAAACCCTCTAAGACAAAATAACTGTATAAGACTTTTTTCTTTCATTAATTTATATCTTTTGCAGTTTTAGAACAAGGAGGAATATTCTTCAGGGGGGAAAAGCCACTGGAAGTGACAATTTCACTAAGCAATCAAGAGTTAGCCTATTTTCAATTAAATGAAAAATGCTGCATGCAATGCTCTTTACAGAGACTCTTGGTATGTTTCATAATTCAGTTCTTAAAAAGTAAAACTATTTTTTCAAAAACCAGGGAAAATTGTAAACTGTGAATCCCAACTGCCTGGAATAAATATTCACTGTGTTTCTACTGCCTCTACTAGTAATATCTACTGATGTTACTTGTAAGAATTATTGGATGTGCGCTCCCTGTAATAGACAACATTGTGTTTGAACCAAATCTGCCCTTTGTGGAAATCTGACAGTGAAGAGACAGAACAAAGGGTGTTTGTGAGTTGATCAAAAAAAAAAAAAAAAGAAAGAAAGAAAGAAAGAAAAGGATTATTGGAGCTATGAAGTTATTCATTGATCGTCTTTTATGACAGCCACTTAACCAGTTTTTCTCAGTATACTTTCCTGTAGATATGGAAATGAAAATTTTTCATGCTACCACATATGGGGCAACTCTATACTGTTTCCTACCCCCGTTTGAAACAGAAGATCCACAATTCTTGAGCAGGTGTGGCAAGAAAACTCACCACTAGATTCTTGCTTATTATTTAGGCTTTAATTATGTAGCATATTTTCTGCCATCGCTGTGTAAGTGCCTCACGTGTTGCAAATTTCTTTTGAACTCAGGCAGATGCTTATCAAGAAATCATTCATTTCTACCTAAACACTTTTAGGTGACAGATCAGTGCTTCCGATGATACCACAAGCAGTACTTTTACCAAATCCTAACAGTTAGCTGATATTTCATTAAAAATGGGAAAGTGCATTGAAGTTTCCCAAACCGTTTCGTGTCATGGTAATTGATAAAAAGCAACATCAATTTGGGATAACTGAGAACAGCCTTTGGATGGCTAAACACTGAGAAAATACTGTGACTGGGATCATCTTATATTAAAGACATTTCTGTCTATATCCCTCATGCTATAACACAGGAGGTAATTAATAATGTTTAAATATACGCTGCAAACACCTTTTTGGATAGAACATTGCAATATTTAGTCCATGGGATACAAATAAGTGAAACACATATATTCTACACTAAAAGGCTCTGTAATCTTCTTGAGAATACAGCATAGATGATGAGGAAGAAAAAAAAACTTCATAAAATATATTCTTAACTATCACAGATGGTTTTGGATTTGAAAGAGACTTTTGATCTTTGTTTTTTATATAGCATTATTTACTTATTTTTGGGTGTGCTATGTCTTCATTGCTGCATGAGTTTCTCTCCAGTTGCGGTGAGCAGGGACTACTCTGGGTTCTGGACTAGAAAATTCCATGGACTATATAGTCCATGGGGACACAAAGAGTCGGACATGACGGAGCCACTGTACTGAACTGAATGACATGTGAGTGTGATGGGAGCTATTTCAATAAAAACAAAAATAAAAAATTTTGGTGAGACTCTTGAGTCCTATGTAAATAAAATAAAATAAAATTCCCCCAAAAAATAAAATAAAATGTTACTATCCAATTAGGAATGATGGCCAACATTGTTTAAGCGTAAGCATCTGTATTCTTTTTTTTAATTGTTTTTGTATATTTTATTTTAAAAAATTGAATGTAGTAATTATAGATGATGTGTAATAATTTTGACTTTTGAACAAAAAGACTATGCCCACTCTACTAAATGGGCATAGCCAAAAGAGGTCATGGCCACATATGAAGAGACACATCAGAAAATAAATATGTCTGAAGGAATTCTCCGTTTAACAAAGAAACTCCTGTTGCCAATCCTTTGGTTAAAGAGGATTCTATCACTGACTATAGCTTTCTTTTGGATAACCAGAATGTTTGTTTGCATAGTCCAGGATCTGATAACTTCTGCTGCAGACTGTTATTCTCTGAGACATTTCTTCTGCCCTCAAAGGTTTCTGTTGCTTTCTCTGCAAGAGAACCCAAGAATGTATCGAGAAGATTAAGAAAAGGCAGGTTTAAAACAAGCTGTTGCGTGCTCTGTTTCTTCAGTCATGTTCGACTCTTTTTGACCGTATGGACTATAGCCCACCAGGCTGCTCTGTCCATGGGATTCTCCAGGCAAAAATACTCCAGTGGGTTGCCCATTTCCTTCTCTAGGGATCTTCCAAATCTAGGGATCTTACCTGCATTTCCTGCATCTCCTGCATTACAGGCAGATTCTATAATAAGCTTTCAAGTGGCTTAAAATATTGGATTGACAGAAAAGGTCATCTGGGTTTTTCATAAGATCATACAGAAAAAAACATTAGAACTTTTTGGCCAACATAATATAATACAACCTGAAGAAGAGCAAAGCCAGATTGAGATGAGAGGCTGCTTGCAGTGCCAGCACAGAGGGTCAGGAAGGCTCAATCAAGGGACTAGTCCTGGGAGGCCACGTGGAGATGCTGAAAAGATGTCAGGGACAATGGGCAAACTTGGATGATTGTAAACTGATTCCAGTGTTCAATTCAGGCAACAAACTGGATGGTGAGAGAAGATGATAGTCAGATGAAAGAGAAGTGAGGTCAGTGGCTTTAAAGTAGAATGTTCGGGTTTGTGCTCAAGACTAAGGATTCTAAAGCCTTTCTGCCGTTCTAAGGGTGTTTGAGAGTTTCAAAGGCAGAAAAGATCATGGTTTTCTAGACTATGGGTCCAGCAAGTGTAATAATTCTTTTTTCCTGCTAAAGCTGAATAATTCTAGTTTTAGTGCAGTGCGTGCATGCTCAGTTGCTAAATCGTGTCTTGATTCTTCTGTGACCCCATGGACTGTAACTCACCAGGCTTCTCTGTCCATGGAATTTCCCAGGCACAAATACAAGAGTGGGTTGCCATTTTCTTCTCCAGGGGATCTTGCCAACCTAAGGACCAAAGCCTCATGTCCTGCATTGGCAGGTAGATTCTTTACCACCTAGACCCCTGGGAAACCCAATTTTAGTGGAGTATATGCCAACAAATGAGCAAGCACTCAGTCTTCCATTCTTGTTTGGTAACACAGTTAAGCAACCCAAGAGTATATTTGCATTTTTTAATGTGTTTGATTATTTACTATTTATTATTTTGATGGATTTTAATATATGTAGTATAATATAGGAGATGTGGTTTTCCTATGGGTGCATTCAAATCCATGTGGTAATAATCTGAATATTGCATTTTCATCAAAGAAAGTAATTATGTATCAAATTCTGTCTTTCTTACAAAGGCAAATTCCTATGTCTCACTGTAAGAAATGTTTTTCTGAAGGATATTGAAGACTTACATACCTCTGTATAGTTGGTTGTGAGTGATATAAAAATGGAGTTAGTAAATATCCTTTATCTCATCTACCAGCAATTTGACATTCATTGTGAATTGAACAATATTATTATACATCATTAGTGAAATGAAATGAAACGTGAAATGAATGAGTTATATTTAAAGGTTCAACCACTTTATAAGTGATGTATTTGTAACAGTGTTTTATTATGTGTTTCCTGATGTGAGGGAAATATAAACTGAGATATAGTGTTCTGAGATTATTTAAATTTTGGAAAGATAAATGAAATTTTCAATTGAGATGAACACATTAAATAGTTTGGTTTCACATTGGAATTACTTTATGTATAAGCTTCATAATAGGGCTTCAAATACATAAAAAGGAAACATTCAATAAACTAAAGTTATAAATTCATTTTAAATATTTAATAATTTAATTAAGTTTTATTAGTGTGATATGGGGTTCCCTCATAGCTCAGTTGGTAAAGAATCTGCCTGCAATGCAGGAGACCCAGGTTCAATTCCTGGGTTGAGAAGATCCCCTGGAGAAGGAAATGGCAACCCACTCCAGTATTCTTGCCTGGAGAATCCCATGGACAAAGGAGTCTAGTAGTCTGTGGGGTTGCAAAAGTCAGACACAACTTAGGGATGAAGGAAAGAGAGTGTAATACTCTTTGCTTTGCTGATTAAAAATTGACAAGAGTCTCACCTCTTTCCTTTTTTTCTTTCCATTTTGAAAAGCATCTTGGATATATTCGATTTTTTTTGTAAAGAGATAATATTTATTTCTTAAAATATTTTTTCACAACTGAAAATGCCAAGAAAAGAAATAGCAAACAATTGTGAAGAATCAAAATCCACAAAATTTATTCATTGCACTGCTCTTGTGATTTAAAAACTGATACACTCTTTTGTGAATATTGTTTGTTTTGCTCCAGTTTTATCATTCTAGTAATAGATTTTGCCAAAGTACAGCAACTATTTCATGTCCCATCTCAGGCCAGGTGCAAATGATGCTTGCTATTGTGCTAGGCCTTGGGTCTCAGGTGGGACTGAAGCAAAACTGTGGTTAATTAAACTGACAGTGAAGAAGAGTGAAGAGTAAATTACATGAATTATACCTAGTAGCTCAGATGGTAAAGCATCCGCCTGCATTGCAGGAGATGTGAGTTCAATCCCTGGATCAGGAAGATCCCTTGGAGAAGGAAATAGCAACCCACTTCAGTATTCTTGCCTGGAGAATTCCTTAGATGGAGGAGCCTGATGGGCTACAGTCCATGGAGTCGGAAGGAGTCACACACGACTGAGCAACTAACACACACATACCACTGTCAACAATTTATTCACTATAAGGGTTTGTAAGGTGTGGAGGTACCCCAAGTTTATACATCATTATTATGCAGATACTTTTAATGTATTGGTTATGGACTAGCCATAAAGAAATCTTGCTGTTTGCAATAACATGAATGAATCTTGAGCGCATTATGCTATATGAAATAAGTCAGAGAAAGACAAAAGCTCTATGATCACACTTAAATGTGAAATCAAAAAATAACCATGATGAACAAAACATAAATACAGAGAATAGGTTCCAGACGCGGGGTTTGGGTGGGCAGCCAACATGGGTGAAGTGGGTTAAAAGGTACAAATGTACAGTTACATATAAGTCATGGGGATATAACACAGAGCATGGTGACTCTAGTTACTAATAGTGTATCACACACTTGAAAGTTGCAAAGAGAGCAGATCTTAAAAGTTCTCACCACAAGAAAGAAATCATAATGTGATGACAGATGTTAACTAGATTTACTGTGGTGATCATTTTCCATCTGAGCCACAAGGGAAGCCCCTATTTGCAGTATATACAAATACCAAATCATTGTGTTTTACATCTGAAACTTGTATGATACTATAGTAAATTAAATTAATATCTCAATTTAAAAAATACACCTTGGAAAAAAGGAAGGAGAGACTTTGATCATATGCATTTTTATGTTCCTTACACTCCTATTTCACCTATATTAATTGACCTAAGAATCTATGCCCACATACCCCTGAATAACGTGATGACTTGACAAACTTCACTGACAGGAAGAGTTAAAAGGTAGAGAGTCTAGGTTGTAATATTCATGCAACAGGCCTTCGACCTTGGAAAGGAGAAAATAAGACTCCTGAGATTCTACTGATAAACCCTCTGCCCTTGTCCTGGTGGTGAAAAGTGAAAGTGAAACCCGCTCATTCATCTCCGACTCTTTGTGACACATGGACTGTATTCTCCAGGCCAGAATACTAGAGTAGGTAGCTATTCCCTTCGCCAGGGGATCTTCCCAACCCAGGGATTGAGCCAAGGTCTCTCACATTGCAGGCTGGTTCTTTACAGCTGAGCCACAAGGGAAAATGCCAAGAAATGAGGAAATGCTCAGTCTTCTACTTTTATTTGGTCAGGGTAAAGCAACCAAGGAATATCCTTGTGTATTTTGTGATGTGATTGGTTACTTATGATTGTTATTGTTTTTTTTAACTTTAATGTATTTAGTATAAGAGATGTGGTTACCTTAAGATGTGTACAAATCCATGTAGTAATATGGTAATATATTGTATTTTTACCAAATAAGGCAATTATGTACTTACCTTCATTTCATTATGAAATGAAATATTCTATTGAGAGGAATACATTAAATCGTTTTGTTTTACATTAGAATTTCTTTATGTATAGACTTCATAATAGAGCTGCAACTACATAAGAGGGAACCATTAAACAAACTAGAGTGGGAAATTCATTTTAAATATGAATGATTTAATATTTTATTAGTGTCTCATATTTTTTTCCACTTTGGATAGCACCTTGGATATATTTGTTTTTTATTTTTATAGAAAGTGATAAATACTCATTTCTTAAAATGATTTTTTTTCACATGAACTGAAATGGCCAAGGAAAAAAATAGTAAGCAATTGTGAAGCATTAAAATCCACAAAATTTACTCACTGCATTGCTCTTTTGATTTACAAACTGATATACTATATAGTTTCACTAGTAAAAATTATATTTGCTTCACTCCAGTTTTATTTTTATATAATCATAATGGTTTTTGCCAAAGTATAGCAACTGTTCCATGTCCCACCTCGCAGGCCAGGTGCAAATGATGCTTGCTATTGCACTGGACATTGGGACTCAGGTCCAGGGGGCCAGGAAGCTAAATGGTGTCAAGCAAACAGACAGGCAACAATTAAAGAGTAAATTACATGAATTATACCATTATCAACAATTTGTTCACCACGAGGCTGAGTAAGGTATGGAGCTAACTAACATTACCCTCAGGATTATACACGAACTCTTAATGTTTTATTTATGGACTTACCATGAAGAAATCTTGCTCTCTGTGATAGCATGAATGAACCTTGAGGGCATTATGCTATGCAAAATAAGTCAGATAAAGACAAATACTTTATGATCTCACTTAAATGAGGAATCAAAAACCAATAACCACAAAGAACAAATATAAACAGAGAACAGTTTGGTGGTTTCCAGAGGTAGGGCTTGGGTTGGGGAGCCAGACTGGGTGGAGAGGATACAGATTTCCCATAACAAATAAGTCACGGGGATATAATACAGAGCGTGGTGACTATAGTTAATGATAATGTATTGTACACTTGAAAGTTGCTAAGAGAGAAAATCTTATTCTCACCACAGGAAAAAATTGAAACTGTGTGTGACGATGGATCACAATAGTAAATTAACACTAGAATCACAGTGGTGATAATTTTGCAATATACACAAGTATCAAACCATTGGTGTGTTGCGTGTCTAAAATGTGTATGATGTCATGTGTCATAAAAAAATAACCTACATCTTGGGAAAAAAAGTAGAGGAAGACTTTGACCATATGTTTTGTATGGTCCTTCAGATTCCTATTTCACCTGTTTTAAGTGACATAAGAATCTATGAAGATGTACCCCAGAATAACATGATGACTTCTGAAATTTTCTTAACATAGGAGGGGAAAGAAAGAGAGTCAAGGCTGTAGTATTTATTCAACAGGCATTTGACCTTAGATAACAGAAGATAAGTTTCCCTGACTTCCCAAATAAACCCTCTGTCCTTTGCCACATTGGGATCAATAGTAAAAATTACCTTGAATGTTAAGTATAATAACTCTTAATATTTTTCCAGGATTCCTTTATCTTAGGAATTTGTATTTATAGATGAGTTTTTGAAATTATTCATGTTTGTAAAATATTTAACTGATTTTGAGTTTACTACTATACTCCTTGGACCTGAGGTAGCTCCTCCCGGCCGCCACCCCTGGCCTCGGCTGCTGCACTCAATATGCCAGAAAATGTGGAAAACTCAGCAGTGGCCACAGGACTGAAAAAGGTCAGTTTTCATTCCAATCCCAAAGAAAGGCAATGCAAAAGAATGCTCAAATTACCGCACAACTGCACTCATCTCACACGCTAGTAAAGTAATGTTCAAAATTCTCCAAGCCAGGCTTCAGCAATACGTGAACCGTGAACTTCCTGATGTTCAAGCTGATTTTAGAAAAGACAGAGGAACCAGAGATCAAATTGCCAACATCTGCTGGATCAACAAAAAAGCAAGAGAGTTCTATAAAAACATCTGTTTCTGCTTTATTGACTATGCCAAAGCCTTTGACTGTGTGGATCACAATAAACTGTGGAAAATTATGAAAGAGATGGGAATACCAGACCACCTGACCTGCGTTTTGAGAAACCTATATGCAGGTCAAGAAGCAACAGTTAGAACTGGACATGGAAGAACAGACTGGTTCCAAATAGGAAAAGGAGGATGTCAAGGATGTATATTGTCACCTTGCTTATTTAACTCTTATGCAGAGTACATCATGAGAAACGCTGAGCTAGAAGCACAAGCTGGAATCAAGATTGCTGGGAGAAATATCAATAACCTCAGATATGCAGATGACACCACCCTTATGGCAGAAAGTGAAGAGGAACTAAAAAGCTTCTTGGTCAAAGTGAAAGAGGAGAGTGAAAAAGTTGGCTTAAAGCTCAACATTCAGAAAACGAAGATCATGGCATCTGGTCCCATCATTTCATGGGAAATAGATGGGGCAACAGTGGAAACAGTGTCAGACTTCCGCACCCTGGTGAGTGTGATTATGGGCTCCAAAATCACTGCAGATGGTAAGTGCAGCCATGAAATTAAAAGATGCTTACTCCTTGGAAGAAAAGTTATGACCAACCTAGATAGCATATTCAAAAGCAGAGGCATTAATTTGCCAACAAAGGTCCGTCTATCAAGGCTATGGTTTTTCCAGTAGTCATGTACGGATGTGAGAGTTGAACTGTGAAGAAGGCTGAGCGCTGAAGAATTGATGCTTTTGAACTGTGGTGTTGGAGAAGACTCCTCAGAGTCCCTTGGACTGCAAGGAGATCCAACCAGTCCATTCTAAAGGAGATCAGTCCTGGGTGTCCTTTGCAAGGAATGATGCTAAAGCTGAAACTCCAGTACTTTGGCCACGTCATGCAAAGAGTTGACTCATTGGAAAAGACTCTGATGCTGGGAGGAATTGAGGGCAAGAGGAGAAGGGGACAACAGAGGATGAGATGGCTGGATGGCATCACGGACTCAATGGACGTGAGTTTGAGTGAACTCTGGGAGTTGGTGATGGACAAGGAGGCCTAGCGTGCTGCGATTCATGGGGTCACAAAGAGTCGGACACGACTGAGCAACTGAACTGACTGACTGACTGACTTTACTCCTTTACATTAATGAAAACTTAATATTCTGAAACATAGTCTAAGGCATTTCAGCATGAGAAATGACCATGCCAAATTACAAATAACCAATTTATAAATAAAAAATGTATTTTGAGCATTTGTTCAGCATACATTTAATAAATTTATATTTATTAAATATTATGAAGGGTTAGTGTTTGAATTTAATCTTGCCAGTCCCACATTTTTCAAGAGAAAGAGATAAATATATAAATAAATAATTTGTCCAGTTGCATTCATTTCTTTGGTGAATGTAAGTAAACCTACCATATAACACAAAGGAGAGAACAGCTGATTTGTCTGGAAAAGTCACAAGAATTTTCAAAAAGGAAGTGAAATAAGATTTGGAGGAGCTCCCCAGGAGTAGAAATGGATGGGACTCAGATTGGAGAAGAGATTATACAAAGGAAGACATTTAAAATCTGAAGAGTGCCACAGGTTTGGGGAAAGATGATGAATTCTGTAGACTCTCTCCTATCTTTGGGAGGAACAGGCAAAAACAGCAAAAGATCACTAGCCTGTGACTCACAGGTCTCACTAGCTCCCTGTAGCTGTGTCCTTCCTATGAGTGGACTTCTGGGCAGACACATGGACTCATGAGCCTAGGAGCGAACCCTCCCCTCCTGTCAGTCCTGGAGATAAGCCTCCTCACATGACCTTGGGATAGAGCACTGGGTTCTATAGATAAGATCCCCTATAGAAGGAAATGGCAACTTAATCCAGTATTAATTTCTAGAAAATCCCATGGACAGAGAAGCCTGACAGGCTACAGCCCATGAGGTCCTAAAAAATTCAGACAAGACTTAGCAACTAAACAACACCAACAACTAGAAACCAGCAGTATCAACAAATCAAAGAATTGTGATTACATTGGGCCTTTTAATTGTGCTGTGATTAGCCTTTATTACATGTCACATGTACTGAAATTATTCTATATGTGTAAGTGACTGCTTATATTTCATAAATATTAAACTTCATATCCACATGTGATACCTTGCTCTTCCTGTTGTTCAGTCACTAAGTCATACCTGACATTTGTGACCCCATGGATTGCAGCACACCAGGCTTCCCTGTCCTTCATCATCATCTCCTGGAGTTTGCTCAAACTTGTGTTCATCGAGTTGGTGATGCCAATCAATCATCTTATTCTATATTTCCCCTTCTCCTCCTGCCCTCAATCTTTCCCAGCATTAGGGTCTTTTACAATGATTTGGCTCTTCGCATCAGGTGGCCAAACTATTCGACCTTCAGCATTAGTCCTTTGAATATTCAGGGTTGATTTCCTTTTGGATTGGCAGGTTTCATCTCCTTATAATCCAAGGGACTCTCAAGAATCCTCTCCAACACCACTGTTCGATGACATCTGTTCTTCTGTGCTCAGGCTTCCTCATGATACAACATGCACATCCATACATGACTACTGGGAAAACTAAACATTTGAATATACAGTCGTTTTTCTGGAAAAGTGATGCCTCTGCTTTTTAATATGCTGTCTAGTTTTTTCATAGCTCTTCTTCCAAGGAGCAAGCATCTTTTAATTTCATGGCTGCAGTCATCATCTGCAATGATTATGGAGCCCAAGAAAATAAAACATGTGAGGCTTATCAAATACCTAACTCACTTTTCATTAAGATAAATGTTGTGCTTAAAGTATTGTATAGCCTTAGGATAACCATATTCCAACTTTTTAAACCAATTACCATTTTTTAAATGATTCTGATTTATATCTCAAAGTAGTATTCTTTGTCATAGAACATGACTCAAATATACCCTGAATCTACTATCTTTGCTAAGAAATTATGTGGCTAGTGACACAATAATGGAATAAAATGAAAACAAAAATTAGGTGGTTAAAGCTGAAACTTGAGAAAAAGAAGATAACCACAAATAAATGTAAAAATGTGCACTGAATGAAGTTCTGGGTGGTAGGCGAGAATGCCCAATTGGGTCTATAAGAACAGTAGCCATATGTGGATACTTTATATTAAGACAGGGTACTCATTTTTCCATAAAGCTTCTACTTCCTGGGCACAGTGGGTATTAAGAAATCAAAAATGAGAACTTATCTTGCTAAAAGAAATTTAGTGAAGAAGATGATGCATTGCATGTTGTAGGGAAAAGTCACTTTTCTAAGCAAAAGACATTTTAACCTCAGGGCATATTCTAAAATAATCAAGGTAATTAAAAAACCAGGCAGCTGTCCCATCTTTGAAAAACAATTTCACAATTATCTGTGTCTAAGATTTACAGGCAGTACAAGAAAAGAACATCTGTATTTAATATTTCTTTGAAATCACGACTGTAACTGCTGTTTCCTAGGCCACCTACCTGAGGGATGGGAGACGCAGTATGATTATAAAAGTGACTCTAGATCCAAAAGGTAATTCCATGGCTTAGGCTCCCCAGTTGACTTCCTGGAAGGAGTGTGAACTCCTATCCTTCTTCTTGGAGGAACGTTTCTCTCAGACGAAAGTAGAACTAAGAAGTAAGGGGTGGGGAGGCCATCAATATTTTCACACTAAGAAACCCTTGGGTTGCTTAGAACAGGTCTGTGTTACTCTTCCATCACTTGGTCATTTGTATTGCTGTTGCTGGTATCCTATTTTGGATATTGTTGCCTACAGAGAGCTCGCTCTGTCTATAATGAAGGGCTGTGGACTGAAACACTACTGTCTTGCCACCAGAGCTTAGACTCCATCCATTTCCCTGTCCTCAGTTGATGCCGGGAGTAGGCTCCTTCACATAGAACCTGGAGGACCACATCTACCAACCACCATTCCTCAAAAAATTTAATATCCTTTCTCCCACTGTGTATTGGACTCCTTTCACTTAGACTTCAGATTACATTTCTCATCTGTCCACTCCATTTTCAGGAACCCCATTCCAATTGATTTGTCAGTTATCAACACCATTGGTCACATGAGAAGTTCATGAAAGCTTCACCCAAAATTAAGAAAATCATTAAAATACTGGATCAGTCAGACTGTGTTACCTAACTAGGGTATTCTGTGGTACACGAAGTTTTCCATGGCATATGCTCATGGGGAGAGTTGTAAGGGAAACAATTTTCAAACTCTCAACATTCATATGTCTCATTTTCTAAATTTTTGTTTCTGAGAAAGCATTTGTATTTGAAAACTTAAATACGGGTCTTCTTTCCCACCTCCCATTTCAGAATTGCTCTGGCCCTTTTTTTATAAAGAAAGGCATGCCATTCACTATCTGGAAATTTATTATTGTGTGATATACAAGGGTGTACAAATTTCTGGCATACCAGACAAAAAGATTTATTGAAATGCTCCTGTTGCCTAAGCCTTCTTTGATCATGGCATCACGAGCTTATGGTAAGTTCATGTCTTTCCATCTTATATTTATTTCTGTTAAATGGATAGCAAGAAGAGTTTCATGTTGTTACTTTCTTAATTAATATACATTGTGGAACAGAAGGGCAGGACTAGACAATATTGATTCAACAAACTTCTTTGGCTGTGCACTTGCATGTGAACATTTACTCCAAATGGAAATGGTGTTGGCACTTTCTCAGTGGTCCAGTGGTTAAGACTCTGTGCTCCCAATCCAGGAGGCCTGGGGTTCAATCCCTGCTCACGGATCTAGATCCCACATGCCACAACAGAGGTGAAAGATCCAGATGTGCTACAATTAAGACACACACATCCAAATAAATAAAAATACTAGAAAAAGAAATGTTGGGATCTTCGCCACATAGTGGCTTTAAGTATGAACCTTGGAGTCCTGTAGCACTTGTACATACTCCCACTCCACCACTCACTAGCTCTGAATCTTTAGGCCAGCCTTAATTTACTTCTCTCCTTAATGCTATTCAAACTAGTGTCTACCTCATGGAGTTATATAAGAATTAATGAAGATATGCAAGAAAAACATTTCAGAGAAAGAGCAGAAGAAGATGAATGCTTGACCAATGTTTGTCCGTCCACATTTTCTTATTGTGGGGTTACAATTAAGGAGCCTCCTCAGGCAAATCCAGCCACCTGGCTGTGTAGGGAAGGGCTCAGCCTCATCCAAAGAGAAGTCTGCACTTTGCCCTTGTTTCCTGGGAACTCCTCTCTCAACCCTTAGGTGGTTTTCTCTGAGAAAGTGTGACTAAAGGTGTCAAAGGTTGACACTGAGAAAAATGCTATTGTTCATGTGAGGGTCTTGGGCCAGCCTGATAGGTGTGTACTGTTCATCGGGTTCTCAAGGCAAGATACTGAAGTGGTTTGCCATTCCCTTCTCCAGTGGACCACATTCTGTCAGACCTCTCCACCATGACCGGTACATCTTTGGGGGCCCCACAGGGCATGGCTTAGTTTCATTGAGTTAGACAAGCTGTGGTCCGTGTGATCAGAATGGCTAGGTGTCTCTGATTGTGGTTTCAGTGTGTCTGCCCTCTGATGCCCTCTCTCAGCACCTACCGTCTTACTTGGGTTTCTCTTACCTTGGACATGGGGTATCTCTTCACGGCTGCTCCAGCAAAGTGCAGCTGCTACTCCTTATGTTGGATGTGGGGTTGCAGCTCTCGGCCGCCACCCCTGACCTTGGACAAGGGGTAGCTCCTCTCAGCCTCTCAGGCACCACGCAGCTGCTGCCACTCTGACACTGCTTTAGTGGCTGCCTTTATTTTGGGGGGCTGCAAAATCACTAGTGCAAATGGTGATTGGAGCCATGAAATTCAAACACGCTTATTCCTTGGAAGGAAAGTTATGACCAACCTAGACAGCATATTAAAAAGCAGAGACATTACTTTATCAACAAGGGTCGGTCTAGTCGAGGCTATGGTTTTTACAGTAGTCATGTGTGGATGTGAGAGTTGGACTATAAAAAAAGCTGAGCGCCAAAGAACTGATGCTTTTGAACTCTGGTATTGAGAAGACTCTTGAGAATCCCTTGGACTGCAAGGAGATCCAACCAGTCCATCCTAAAGGAGATCAGTCCTGAATATTCATTGGAAGGACTGATGTTGAAGCTGAAACTCCAATACTTTGGACACCTAATGCAAAGAGCTGACTCATTTGAAAAGACCTGATGCTGGGAAAAATTGAGGGCAGGAGGAGAAGGGGAAGACAGAGGATGAGATGGTTGGGTGGCATCACCGACTCAATGGACATGAGTTTGGGTAAACTCCGGGAGTTGGTGATGGACAGGGAGGCCTGGCATGCTGCAGTTCATGGGGTCGCAGAGTCAGACACGACTGAGCGACTGAACTGAACTGATAGGTATATAAACAATGTGATTTAGAGTAAAAACTTTGGGCCACAAGAATGCTGTGATTCAGGATAGGGGTTTTGGTCATGCAGTATCAGCTGCACCTCTAAAGAAGTTTGAGGCTGAGATCAGCTATATGGACAGTCAATTATATCTAGGCCATGGAGCCCCAGTAAAACTCCAGACATGGAGCCTCGAGTGAGCTCTCATGTCTGCAAGTGCTCAATGCCGGCACATCAGTGCTGGGAAGATAAAGCTGCCAGTGATGCCCTGGGAAGAGGCAACCAAAAGCTCCATGTTTCACACTTTTTTTTGACTCTGCCCTATATGCATTTTTCCTGGGCAGCTTTGAATCTGTATCTTTTTAAAAGCTGCAATCCCCTGAGTATATACCAGGAGAAAATCATACTTTGAAAAGATACGTGCACCTCAGTGTTCGTTGCTTCACCAGGGCTTCCCAGGTGACTCAAACAGTAAAGAATCTGCCTGCAATGCTGGAGACCAGGGTTCAGTCCCTGGGTTGGGATGATCCCCTGGAAGAGGGGATGATAACCCACTCTGATATTCTTGCCTGGTGAATCCCCGTGAACAGAGGAGCCTGGCAGGCTACAATCCATTGGGTAGCAAAGAGTGGACATGACTTAGCAACTAAGCACAGCAGTGTTCATTGCAGCACTGTTTCAATAGCCAGAACATGGAAGCAACCTAAATGTACATCAAGAGATGGATAAACAAAATGTAGTGCACATATACAATGTAATATTACTCAGCCATAAGAAGGAACAAAATAATGCTATGAGAAGCAATATGGATGGACCTGGATATTCTCATACCAACTGAAGTAAATCAGACAGAGAAAGACAAATACATATGATATTGCTTATATATGGAATATTAAAGGATGGTACAAATGAACTTACCTACAAATAGAAAGAGAGTCATGATATAGAAAATAATCTTATGGTTCCAGGGGGAAGGGGGGAAGGATAAATTGTGATATTGGGATTGACATATACACACTACTAAATATGAGATAGATAACTAATAAGGACCTACTGTATAGAAAAGGATAATCTGCTCAATGATCTGTAATGACCTACATTGGAGGAGAATCTAAAAAAGAATGGATACATGTATATGTATAACTTATTCACTGTTCAACAAAGATTGACATTTATGGCATTGTAAATCAATTACACTGCACTAAAAATTAAAAATAAAGCAAAGATCTGCAATAAACCATAGCCATAGCTATTATAGCTTTCAGTGAGTTCTTGAATTCCTAGCTGGTTATGGAACCCAAGAATGGTCTTGGAATTGAACATCTATGCTGGTCAATTGGGACTTTGTCTATGAACTCAGTAATTAAATCATATTTCAAATAGGAACATTGGAGTAGTGGATTACTCAATAAATGATAACCAAGGAAGACCCTAGAGATACTCATATATTGTTGTGAGATCCATCAAGGAGCTTGCCATCTCAGACCCTCCACCTGGGGCTGCTGGTCCTTATTCAGCTTTCTTAGTCCTTGGCTTCCTATCAGCACCAAGAGCATTCAGTATGGATGAGGCATTGGGTTACCTTAGACAAGTCAGTCTCCTCATTGGGTGCTATGGTGGAAATGCTTGTGTTCTCCCAAAATTCATATGTTGAAAACCTAATCCCCAAAGTGATGATTTTAGGAGGTGGGACATTGGAAAATGACTAGGTCATAAGTGCAGAACCCACATGAGGGCAGAGCCCACATGAATGGGATTAGGGCTCTTGTGAAAGAAGCCTGAAATACTTGTTCATCCCTTCCATTTCAGGATATGTCCTGGAAGAGGCCCTCACTCACTCAGCCATGCTGGCACCCTGATCTTGGACTTCTAGCCTCCAGAACTCTGATAAATAACATGGTTTATAAACTGCCCAGCCTCTGGCATTTTTTAATAGCAGCCTGCATGCACTAAAACACTGGACATGATTAAATGGGGAAAAAAAGTGTCAATCTTCTTTTCCCTTCCCAGGACATGAATGTGGAACAGGTAGCATAGATGTTCAATTCCAAATACACATGGTAACATACTCCATAGAATTGTATATTTCTTTCAAATTGTAGTTTTTTGACATGCTCAGCTAGGAAGATATTTTCTTAGAGGTAATTAACATTTAAACCAATAGATTGTGAATAAAATAAATTACCTTCCATATGTGGGTAGATTATATGCAATCAGTTGAGGACCTTAGGAGCAAAGCTTGAGGTTTCCCAAAATAAAAGCAATTCAGCCTTAAGACTGCACCACTAACTGGTCCCCAAATCTCCAGCCTTTCAGCCTTGAGATGAAGCAACTGGACCCTAAGGCCTGTCACTGGGCTCTAATCAGAGTCCTAACATAACTGCTCTTTTACTTAGAAAACTTATCTTCACTTCTCTAGGCCTTGGTTTTCTCAACTAAGCAAGGAAATTAGAGTAGAAAATCCTTCACATTTCTAAAGATTATGCAAATTTCTGTATACAGCATGATCCCAAACTGAGGTATTTTTCCTTTTCCCCCAAAAAATATTATTTTCTGTGCCTCTCCCCTGGTTGGATCTCCTATAGTCCTCATTATCTGCTCTATCTCACAGTGTATGTCTCTGGCTTAGCTTTAAGAAAAATTCCTTGATAGAAATAATTACTTGATTGTTATGAAATACTACTTTTATCTTTGGTCTTATGATGAAAAGCAGGAGTTATAGTTAAGCATGCTATTGAGAGAAACTGTTTCTAAATGTCAGTATGTCACCTTGAAGAAGTTTACTGTGCTTAGTTGCAGAGTTGTGCTCAGCTCTTTATGACCCCTGGACTGCAGCCCACCAGGCTCCTCTGTCCATGGGGATTCTCTAGGCAAGGATACTGGATTAGGTTGTCGTGCCCTCTTTCAGGGATCTTTCTGACCCAGGGGTCGAACCCAGGTCTCCTGCATTACAGGCGGACCCTTTACTGTCTGAGCTGCCAGCTCCCAATAAAATGGATCTTGACTATACAGAAGATGTGTGGTTTGTCTACTTTTGTTTCCTGCAACAGTGTTTTGTTTTGTTTTGTTTTGTTTCCAGTTAACATATCAGTCCCGTTTGTATTCAACTGAAAGCTATCAAGAATGCAAGCTCAAGTTCTATTTGAAAGGAAATATTAAAACAAACAAAAAAAAGCAAACTTTTATCTGGAATAGCGGTTAAGATTTTGTTCAGTTTTCATTTTATCCAAAATACCAGAGGCTGGGTATTTGCTTTTAATTATAACATTTACCTCAAAAAGAACAAATAAGCTGGTCCGTGAAAAAATACCAGTTGCTGGCGTGGTTGATACTCAGTAAATAGTAACTTCAGGACAATTGGCATAGACTTTGTAGCCCCAAGGGAACTGAATTAAAGGGGTGGGAATTGGTGTCGTTCAGATAATTAACTATAATATAAGTCAGAATGTGGTCAATGAGATAAAAATGGTGAGAGTGAAATTAGGAAGCCATAAGGAGGAAGCTGATACTTTCGTCTAAGAAAAGTAGGTAACAATTCATCAAGGAGGTGAATTTCTTTTGTACCTTCAAAGAGTGAGCAGGTGTTGGTATACCATAAGAATATTTGATTTGTAGACTATCCTTAGAGTATTTTTATCTGTCATGATCAGAGAGTACAGCTAAGAAACTGAACTCCTATGACAAACTATAAGAATCCTATGGTAAAAAGTAGACAAGTGGCAGGTTCAGAGCACTATCTCTAGTTCTGTCCTATTCAGGCTTTTTGTCAGTGACTCGATTATCACATTATCTTAGGACATGAAATTGCGAGGGCTAGTGTATATGGAGTAACAGACTGCAAATCGAGTGGTTTCTATCTAATAAGGTGACGATTAAAAACAAATGCATCCACAGTTCTGTGAAAGTGAAAGTCGTTCAGTCATGTCCAACTCTTTGTGACCCCATGGACTATATAGTCCATGGAATTCTCCAGGCCAGAAAACTGGAGTGGGCAGCCTTTCCCCTCTCCAGGGAATCTTCCCAACCCAGTAGTCAAACCCAGGCCTCCCACATTGCAGGCGGATTTTTTACCAGCTGAGCCACAAGGGAAACCCCCACACTTCTAGTTCTATAACTATGTCTAAATAATCAGGATATAAGGGTTTGGGTGGGGGGAAAAGACCTCAGTGGTTTTAGTTCACTGTATGCTGTGAGAGCCACATCAATAATTCATTGGAATTTTACTCTGCACGAATAAAAGTGCTTCATTGAACAAACACCTAAGCAAGGCCTGCTGGATGCAAAGAATGGACAGCAGGGAAGAGCACACATGTGGACTTTGTGAATTAGGACTTAAATTTTAATAGAAAAACAGAAAGAGTTAAATTTCAAAGTGAAATGTTGCACCACAATTGGGACACGTGTCGAGAGGGAAAAGCACAGAATGCCCTATGTCCACATAACAAGGAGACCTGAGCTGTGTCAGAGTCAGGAACGGCTGCTTTGGGGAAGTGGTTTTTTTACTGAGATCTGAAAGATGTCGGGGAAATCATGAGGTAAAAGAAAGAGGGTCTTCCAGGGAGAAGAAATGGCATTTATAAAGAGTTAGCCATATGTGAGAATATAGAGTAAAAGAACAGACATGCCAGGATTGAACCTTCAAAGAATTTAATTGACTTGGTAAACTTATGCAAACTGAACAGTGAATACAAGGTGGAATATGATCAAATCTGTGAAAGAGATAAGAATCAAGTTTTGCAGCGCATAGGAGATATTTCCATTTGCCAGGTAATTCGGTTAAGATTCACTTAAACTTAGGAAATGTGGTTTCTATTGCTACTTTTGCATCGAGTTTTATAAGTTTAGTTAAGTGACTTAATCAATCTTGGATTTACTTATATATCCTTAATATGGGAAGATTGTCTAGATAATTTCCAAAGTTTCTTCCTTTTCTGAATATCCAGTGAATCCCACTGGTTATTGTCTGGAATTTAAAAAGAAAATAATTTTACAAGCCAAGAGTAATGGCTGAAATATCTACAAAATTGTATTTTAAAGCATTGAAATTTTTCTCTTTTTTTCAGTTTTTTAAAAATATAATTTCCAGATAAAATGGCAAGATATTTAAAGTATACATGACAATCTAAATAGGTATTCATGATTAATGGAGTCCCTCACTGATTTAATTAACATATCTATTAATATCACCTCACATATTTACCTTTCAAGATCTTTTTGGTGAGGACTTTTAAGTTTTACTCTCTTACATATGTGTTAAGTGACTTCAGTCATGTCCAACTCTTTGTGACCCCATGGACTATAGAGCCTGCCAGGCTCCTCTGTCCATGGGGATTCTCCAGGAAAGAATACTAGAGTGGGTTGCCATGCCCTCCTCCAGGGGTCTTCCTGACCCAGGGATTCAATGCATGTCTCTTATGCATCCTGCACTGGCAGGAGGGGTCTTTAGCACTAACATCACCTGGGAAGCCCCACAAATGTCGATAACACTTTACAAACCATAGTCACCAGGTTACACATTAGATCCTCAGACCTTATTCATCATCTTACAGCTTAAAGTTTGTGCACTTCTACCAAAGTCATTCTTAAATCATTGATTTCTCAGCACTTATTTTTACATGACCTGTGACATGTTCTTGTGTTTATCATTTTGGAGTCAGGAAGAATGATGTCCCCCTCCTGTTGTAAGCAGTTTAGTGATAGATCTTTGAGGGACCATCTTTAACTAGCAAATCTAAAGCCACCCCTATCATTGTCAGAAATAAAGATGATTTACACAACTAAGGAAAATAAGGAGAACTGGCTTCCCTGGTGGTTCAGACAATAAAGTTTCCCTGCAATGTGGGAGACCTTGGTTGCACCCCTGGGTCAGGAAAGATCCCTGCAGAAGAGAATGGCTATCTGCTCCAGTAATCTTTGTCTGAAGAATCCTTTGGACAGAGTAGCCTGTCAGGCTACAGTCCATGGGGGTCATAAAAGTCAGACATGCCTGAGCAACTAACAGATAATAAACTTTAAGGATTTGGAAGTTCTATCATGGTTAAGGACAGCATAAAAGGAATAGAAAAACTCTTTGAGACAAGCAAGAACAGGATACATGAACACTTTCAGGCCCACAGGGCAAAGAAAGAAAATGGATACTGCAGTCTCTAGAGAGACTTGTACATACCTGCAGATAAACTTGAGGGTCTCTGACCAGAGATCTGGCCTTCAGTGGAGAAACTTGGTCACCTCCCAGCAGGAAAGGAGTCTGGAAACAATCAATCCACTAGTCTCTTTCTCCACTGACTCACCAATCTCTTTTGTTCACCACCGGCTAAACTCAAGTAGAAGTCAGAGGCCAGGAGAGCTAGAGAGATAAAGTCTGGTCTTTTCAACCTCTAAAGGTTCATAACATAATAGAAAATGATCAACAGGGTTCCTGAGGGGCATATAAAGAATATCAAACACACCTACCACTTCTTCTTGGTAGAAATGCTTTCTTTATCTTAATCTAGTTGTAGTAATTTTTGCTAGACTTTTAGAATGACTGGGTATGATTCTCTTTAGTGGGAGAAGTTAGTTTCTCATTTTACCTAGTTAGAGCATTTGTCGCTGTATTTCTCGTGTGATATTATTACTGGGACCCTAACTAACTGTACCCTTGATTCACATAAATCCATTGAAGAGATAGGTAGTATGACCAGGCTTACAAAGGGACCAGAAACTATCAAGAGATGTTTTCATACATTGTTGGATTCATTTAGATTTTAATTCCAAATTTATGAGAGATGTTAGTCTGAAATTTCCCTTTTTTTGTACTGCCTTTGTCTGATTTGGGTATAGGGCATTACTGACCCCATCATATTAGTTGGGAATGGTTTCCTACTCTTTTATTTTCTTGAAGAGATTATGTCAAATTGATCTTAAATTTTACAATATTTGTTAGAATTCTCTGGTCAAACTATCATGGACTGATTTCTTTTCCAAAAGTTTTATATTACATTTTCAATGTCTTTAAATGTTATAGAACTATTCAGATTATCTATTTTTGCTTCAAATATTTTGAGTCTGTGTTTATTGGTGTATACATATTTAGGATTTCTATGTATTCCTGCTGGGTTGATTCTTTTATCCTTATATAATGCGCTTGTATTCCTTTGTCTTCAGAAATTTTCTTTGCTCTAAAGTCTACTTTATCATATACATATTTTTTACCCTTTTATTTTCTACATATCCTTGCCATTAATGAGTTTCTTGGGCTTCCCTGGTGTCTCAGACCATAAAGAACCCACCTGCAATGTGAAGACCTGGGTTTGATCCCTGTATTGGGAAGAGCCTCTGGAGGAGGGCATGGCAATCCACTCCAATATACTTACCTGGAGAATCTACTTGGATACAGGAGTCTGGCAGGCTACAGTTTATGAGGTTGCAAAGAGTCAGACATGGCTGAACAGCTAAGCACAGCACACAGCACATTGAGTTTCTTTGAAAGAACATATAGTGTTTCGTGTTTGTTTGTTAGTTTAATTCACTCTGACAACTCTTTTGATCAGTATATTTAGACCATTTGTAGGTTAGGTGATTAATGATATGTTATTGCTTAACTCAAGCTTCCCAGATGGTGCTAGTGGTTAACAACCCGCCTGTCAATGAGGAAGTGTAAGAGATGAGGCTTTGATCCCTGAGTGGGGAAGATTCCCTGGAGGAGGGCATGAGAACCCACTCCAGTATTCTTGCCTGGAGAATCCCATGGACAGAGGAAGCTGGTGGGCTACAGTACCTGGTGTCACAAAAAGTCAGACATGACTTAGGAACTAAATGACCACCGGTATTTCTTCACATTTATTCCTGGGGAGTAATGGCCCGACTCAGGTTGCCTTCTGATGGTAGGTTGGAGATCAGAGGTGTTGGATCTGTGTTGCCTTCTTCTGTTAGGTGCTGCTGTCTGGCTCTTCCAGTTCAGTTCAGTTCAGTTCAGTTGTTTAGTCATGTCCAACTCTTTGTGGCCCCATGAACTGCAGCCCTCCAGGACTCCCTGTCCATCACCAACTCCTGGAGTATACTCAAACTCATGTCTGTTGAGTCCCTGATGCCATCCAAACATCTCATCCTCTGTCCTCCCCTTCTCCTCCTGCCTTCAATCTTTCCCAGCATCAGGGTCTTTACAATGAGTCAGTTCTTCGCATCTGGTAGCCAAAGTATTGGAGATTCCGCTTTAGAATCAGTCCTTCCAATGAATATTCAGGACTGATTTCCTTTAGGATGGACTGGTTGGATCTCCATGTAGTCCAAGGAACTCTCAAATGTTTTCTCCAACACCACAATCCAAAAGCATCAATTCTTCAGCACTCAACTTTCTTTATACTCCACCTCTCATGTCCATACATTACTACTGGAAAAAAGACAGACTTTTGTTGGCAAAATAATGCCTCTGCTTCTTAATATACTGTCTAGGTTGGTGATAACTTTTCTTCCAAGGAACAAGTGTCTTTTAATTTCAGGGCTGCAGTCAGCATCTGCAGTGATTTTGGAGCCCAAGAAAATAAAATCTGTCACTTTTTCCACTGTTTCCCCATCTATTTTCCATGAAGTGATGTCACCAGATCCCATTATCTTAGTTTTCTGAATGTTGAGTTTTAAGCCAGCTTTTGCACTCTCCTCTTTCATTTTCATCAAGAGGCTCTTCCAGTCTTCAGGCCCTAAACTAGTTCGCCTTCCTCTTGCCAACTATAAATGGTCTCCTTTAGTGGTCTCTTCTTATTTCCAGAACAAACAGAGGAGTGGGCACAAAGAGATCAAGACCATCTTGTCTGAACCAGAAGCCCAAGGTGTGTTTTATAACCTAGGGAAGAGATTTCATGGAGGGAAGTTGAGGAGGAAAGTGGAAAGGAGTCCACAGCAGGCTGGAGATGAAAGTCATGGAGTCCCTTTCTTTAGAAGTCATGGGAAGCTGAGAAAGTATTTATTCTGGGTGCCATGTATATTCAGCTCTGACTGAGTACACTTTCTCTTTCAGCAAATTGTAAGTCTTCTGTATTTTTTCATTAATTTTCCTTGCAAGTGGATATGTATAATGATATCCACACAACATTATATTTATTCTTCTAGGCCATTGTTCTGCTCTTATTATGAATTGAGATTTAAACCTTTGTAAAAAAGAAATCTATTGTAGAGTTTGGATTATGTAGCAGTAGATGAATTGATGGAACAGTAAAAGGACTAATGATGATTACTTAACTGAGCTTACAAAATTTTATATATACGTATGAAAATTTATTCACATATAATTTTATTCTTGGCCTCGTGGTATTCTGAGAGCTTTGATTGAAGTTATATGTAAAAGAAATTTCTTTATTATGATAGTTAAATAATTGTGGGATAATTATGTGTGTACATTCAGAATCCATTCATCCAGTGACCATAAAAATAAGTGTCCTTATCCCCTGGGGAAGAAAATATTAGCCTTTCTATTTCTATTTATTTTTAAAATTTATTTATTTTAATTGGAGGCTAATTACTTTACAATATTGTAATGTTTTTTTGCCATACATTGACATGAATCAGCCATGAACGTACATGTATCCCCCACCCTGAAACCCCCTCCCAACTCCCTCCCCATCCCATCCCTCAGGATTGTCCCAGTGCACCGGCTTTGAGTGCCTTGTTTCATGCATCGAAATTGAACTGGTGATCTATTTCACATATGGTAATATACATGTTTAATGCTATTCTCTCAAATCATCCCACCCTCACCTTCTCCCACAGAGTTCAAAAATCTGTTCTTTCTATCGGTATCTCCTTTGCTCTCTCTCATATAGTGTCATCATTACCATCTTTCTAAATTCCACATATATGCATTAATATATTGTATTGGTGTTTTTCTTCCTGAATTACCTCACTCTGTATAATATGCTCCAGTTTCATCCACCTCATTAGAGCTGATTCAAATGAGTTTTTTTAACAGCTGAGTAATATTCCATTGTGTATATGTACCACAGCTTTCTTATCCATTAATCTCCCAATGGACATCTAGGTTGCTTTAATGTCCTAGCTATTGTAAACAATGCTGCAATGACCATTGGGGTAACGTGTTTTTTTCACTTCTGGTTTCCTTGGTATGTATGACCAGCAGTGGGATTACTGGGTCATATGGCAGTTCTAGTTCCAGCTTTTTAAGGAATCTCCACACTGTTCTCCATAATGGCTGTACTAGTTGGCATTCCCACCAATATTGTAAGAGAGTTCCTTTTCTCTGCACTCTCTCCAGCATTTATTGTTTGTAGACTTTTTGATAGCAGCCATTCTGACCGGCATGAGATGATACCTCATTATGGTTTTGATTTGCATTTCTCTGATAATGAGTGGTGTTAAGCTTCTTTTTATGTGTTTGTTAGACATCTGTATGTCTTCTTTGTAGAAATGTCTATTTAGTTCTTTGGCCCATTTTGTGATTATATCATTTATTTTTCTGATATTGAGCTGCATGAGCTGCTTATATATTTTTGAGATTAATTCTTTGTCAGTTGCTTTGTTTGCTATTATTTTCTCCCATTCTGAAAGCTGTCTTTTTACCTTCCTTATAGTTTCCTTTGTTGTGCAAAAGCTTTTAAGTTAATTAGAGGGGATGGCCCCAAGATGGCGCAGGAGTAGGATATGGAGACCTACTCCTCTCCCACATTTTCATCTCCCACAAATTCATCAAAAGATCATCTGAATGCTGAGCAACTTCCACAAAACCACTTTTGAACACTGGCAGAATACCAGGCACCCAGAAAGGCAACCCATTCTCTTCAAAAGGAGGTAGGACAAAATATAAAAAACAAGAAAGAGAGACAAAAGAATTAGGGATGGAGACCCAACCTGGGGAGGGAGTAGTGAAAGAGGAGAAGTTTCCAAACAACAGGAAACCCTCTCACCAGCAGGTTTGTGGTGAGTTTTGGAATCTCACAGGGCAACATAACTGGGAGAAACACACACACACACACAGAATACACGCCTAATGGCAACTCCCAGCATAGAAGTTGCCCAGATGCTCATGTCTGCTACCAGCAGGAGGAGGCAGGACAGGGAGGTGCAGGTTGCATGGTTAGGGTAAGCACTGGGCCTGAATGCCCTGAGGACAATCTGAAGGAGCTAACGTGAGATAGCAAACCAAACTGTGGAATAGCCAGAGAGAAAAAAAGAGAACTTTTTCCTGCAAAAGGCTCTAACCTAAGTCATAGCCTGGCTGGCTCACAGAACAAAGGATTGAGTGAATACCAGAGGAAAGCCAGCTTGCTGTGGACCGGCCCCTCCTCCCCCACCCCACCCAACCCTGCCACCTGAGAGCCAGAGCCGGAAGGCAAGGGGCAACCTCAGTTCCAGGAATAGCATCCTCCACCAAACTGTGAGCAGGCTCCCATTTGCTAACCACATCTCCCTGGGATCCTGGACGGCTGACCTCTGCCAGGATGGCTGTAGCCTGAGATCAGATCCCCAGCAGAGACACGCGGCACACCCGAGACAGTGCTCCAGTGGCACACCTAGGACACAACTCTAGCCGCACACTTGGGACACCAAGCAGCTGGGACTGGGGAGGCGATTAAAACACAGCGCACCTGGGACAGTGCTCGTCAAGCACCAGGTCACCTGAGCTGCTAGGACCTAGGAAGGGCAAAAAATGCAGGGCCCACTTTAGACAGTACCCTTGAAAAGGAACCTGGAGCCTGAGCAGTGTAGACAAAGAAAGCACATGCCACCAAGAGCTGGGGCAAACCCAGTGTGCTCCACACACTGCGAACACTCTCCACACACACAAGTTATATTTGTTTGCAGTGTTCCTCCCTCCCTACAATACAACTGAACAAGTAAGCCAAAATAAGTGATCACCTTTGCCTGCTTGAGTCAGGGCAGAAATTAGACACAGAAGAGACTTGCAAACAGAGGAAGCCAAAATAAAGAAAGAAGAAGGAAATGCTCTGGAAGTGACAGGTGCAACAGATTAAAACCCTGTAGTTAACATTGACTAAGCATTGGAAGGGGCCTATAGACCTTGAGAAGAAGTACAAGCTGGCACAAAGAACAATCTGAAACTGAACTGACCTCACACTGCCCACAACATCTCCAGAGGAATTCCTAGATATATTTTTACTATTATTATTTTTGATTTTTTTATTTTTAAACTCTTTATTACTCCTTTAATTTTCATTTTTATAACCTACTATTGCCTTGCCAAAAAAGACCCTATTTTTTAAAGCAAATTTCATATATAATTTTTTATAATTTTTGTGATTGAGTCTAACATCTACTCTAGATTTTTAATCTTTGCTTTCTGGTTTTTGTTATCAATCTTGTGCCTTTAAGAATCTAATCTTCGGTATCCATTTTCATGTAGGTGTGTAATTACTAACTTGATTGCTCTCTCCCTTTTGACTCTCCTTTTTCCCTCTCAGGCCAACTCTATCTCCTCCCTCCCCCTTTTCTTCTCTACTTGACTCTGTGAATCTCTCTGCATGTTCCCGGCTGTGGAGAACACTTAGGGAACTGATTACTGGCTAGATTGGTCTCTCACTTTTTGACTCCCCCTCTTCTTCTCCTGGTCACCTCTATCTCTCTTATCCCTCTTCTCTTCTCTCTGTAAATCTGTGAACCACTCTGGGTGTCTCTTATTGTGGAGAATCTTTTCACCATTAACCTATATGTTTTATCATCTGTGCTATATGGTTGGAGAAGTCTTGAGGCTACTGTATGAATAAGATGGAAAGCCAGAGGCAGGAGACCTAAATCCAACACTTGAGAAAACAAGAAAAACCCTGTTCCATGGAACACTATTTGAAAAGAGCTCATCCAAAAGTCTCCAAGTTCAGTTCAGTTCAGTTCAGTCGCTCAGTCGCTTCTGACTCTTTGTGATCCCATGAATCGCAGCACGCCAGGCCTCCCTGTCCATCACCATCTCCCGGAGTTCAATCACACTCACGTCCATCAAGTCAGTGATGCCATCCAGCCATCTCATCCTCGGTCGTTCCTTCTTCTCCTGCCCCCAATCCCTCCCAGCATCAGAGTCTTTTCCAATGAGTCAACTCTTTGCATCAGGTGGCCAAAGTACTGGAGCTTCAGCTTTAGCACCATTCCTTCCAAAGAAATCCCAGGTTGATCTCCTTCAGAATGAACTGGCTGGATCTCCTTGCAGTCCAAGGGATTCTCAAGAGGCTGCTCTAACACCACAGTTCAAAACCATCAATTCTTCGGCACTCAGCCTTCTTCACAGTCCAACTCTCACATCCATACATGACCACAGGAAAGACCATAGCCTTGACTAGATGGACTTTGTTGGAAAAGTAATGTCTCTGCTTTTGAATATGCTATCTAGGTTGGGCATAACTTTTCTTCCAAGGAGTAAGCGTCTTTTAATTTCATGGCTGCAGTCACCATTTGCAGTGATTTTGAAGCCCAAAAATATAAAGTCTGACACTGTTTCCAATGTTTCCCCATCTATTTCCCATGAAGTGATGGGACCGGATGCCATGATCTTTGTTTTCTGAATGTTGAGCTTTAAGCCAACTTTTTCACTCTCCTCTTTCACTTTCATCAAGAGGCTTTTTAGCTCCTCTTCACTTTCTGCCATAAGGGTGGTGTCATCTGCATATCTGAGGTTATTGATATTTCTCCCAGCAATCTTGATTCCAGCTTGTGCTTCTTCCAGTCCAACGTTTCTCATGATGTACCCTGCATAGAAGTTAAATAGGCAGGGTGACAATATACAGCCTTGACGCACTCCTTTTCCTATTTGGAACCAGTCTGTTGTTCCATGTCCAGTTCTAACTGTTGCTTCCTGACCTGCATACGGATTTCTCAAGAGGCAGGTCAGGTGGTCTGGTATTCCCATCTCTTTCAGAATTTTCCACAGTTTATTGTGATCCACACAGTCAAAGGCTTTGGCATAGTCAATAAGGCAGAAATAGATGTTTTTCTGGAACTCTCTTGCTTTTTCCATGATCCAGCAGATGTTGGCAATTTGATCTCTGGTTCCTCTGTCTTTTCTAAAACCAGCTTGAACGTCAGGGAGTTCACAGTTCACGTATTGCTGAAGCCTGGCTTGGAGAATTTTGAGCATTACTTTACTAGCATGTGAGATGAGTGCAATTGTGCGGTAGTTTGAGCATTCTTTGGCATTGCCTTTCTTTGGAATTGGAATGAAGACTGACCTTTTCCAGCCCTGTGGCCACTGCTGAGTTTTCCAAAATTGCTGGCATATTGAGTGCAGCACTTTCACAGCATCATCTTTCAGGATTTGAAACAGCTCAACTGGAATTCCATCACCTCCACTAGCTTCGTTCGTAGTGATGCTTTCTAAGGCCCACTTGACTTCACATTCCAAGACGTCTGGCTCTAGGTGAGTGATCACATCATCATGATTATCTGGGTCGTGAAGGTCTTTTTTTTACAGTTCTTCCGTGTATTCTTGCCACCTCTTCTTAATATCTTCTGCTTCTGTTAGGTCTATCCCATTTTCATCCTTTATCGAGCCCATCTTTGCATGACATGTTCCCTTGGTATCACTAATTTTCTTGAGGAAATCTCTAGTCTTTCCCATTCTGTTGTTTTCCTCTATTTCTTTTCATTGATCACTGAAGAAGGCTTTCTTATCTCTTCTGGCTATTCTTTGGAATTCTGCATTCAGATGCTTATATCTCTCCTTTCTCCTCTGCTTTTTGCTTCTCTTCTTTACACAGCTATTTGTAAGGCCTCCCCAGACAGCCATTTTGCTTTTTTCCATTTCTTTTCCATGGGGATGGTCTTGATCCCTGACAGAATGTGGTCCACTGGAGAAGGGAATTGCAAGCCACTTCAGTATTCTTGCCTTGAGAACCCCATGAACAGTATGAAAAGGAAAAATGATAGGATACAAAAGAGGAACTCCCCAGGTCGTTAGGTGCCCAATATGCTACTGGAGATCAGTGGAGAAATAACTCCAGAAAGAGTGAAGGGATGGAGCCAAAACAAAAACAATACCCAGTTGTGGATGTGACTGGTGATAGAGCAATATTGCATAGGAACGTGGAATGTCAGGTCCATTAATCAAGGCAAATTGGAAGTGGTCAAACAAGAGATGGCAAGGGTGAACATCAACATTCTAGGAATCAGTGAACTAAAATGGACTGGAATGGGTGAATTTAACTCAGATGACCATTATAATCTACTACTGAGGGCAGGAATCCCTCAGAAGAAATGGAGTAGCCATCATGGTCAACAAAAGAGTCTGAAATGCAGTACTTGGATGCAATCTCAAAAATGACAGAATGATCTCTGTTCGTCTCCAAGCCAAACCATTCAATATCATAGTTATCCAAGTCTATGCCCCAACCAGTAACACTGAAGAAACTGAAGTTGAACGGTTTTATGAAGACCTACAAAACCTTTTAGAACTAACACCTTAAAAAGATGTCCTTTTCATTATAGGGGACTGGAATGCAAAAGTAGGAAGTCAAGAACCACCTGGAGTAACAGGAAAATTTGGCCTTGGAATGCAGAATGAAGCAGAACAAATGCTAATAGAGTTTTGCCAAGAAAATGCCCTGGTCATAGCAAACATCCTCTTCCAACAACACAAGAGAAGACTCTACACATGGACATCACCAGATGGTCAACACCAAAATCAGATTGATTATATTCTTTGCAGCCAAAGATGGAGAAGCTCTGTACAGTCAACAGAAACAAGACCAGGAGCTGACTGTGGCTCAGATCATGAACTCGTTATTACCAAACTCAGACTCAAATTGAAGAAAATAGGGAAAACCGCTAGACCATTCAGGTATGACCTAAATCAAAGTTTCCAAACCTACACTAAAACCAAGCTCCACCCAAAAGCCAACAAGTTGCAGAGCAAGACACACCATGTTAATTATCCAGCAATGCAGGAACCCAGCCCTGAGCATTAAAATACAGGCTTCCCAAAGTCATGCCACACCCATAGACATCCCAAAACCCACTACTGGACACTTCATTGCAATCCAGAGAGAAGAGATCCAGCTCTACCAACCAGAACACAGATGCAAGCTTCTTTAACCAGGAAACCTGAAAGCTACTAGTCCAACCCCACCCAAAGGGAGTAACCTCCACAGTAAAGAGGAACTACAAACTTCCAGCCTACAGAAGGGCCACCCCAAACACAGCAATCTAAACAAAATGAAAAGGCAGAGGAATATTTAGCAGGTAAAGGAACATGATAAATGCCCACCAAACCAAACAAAAGAGGAAGAGACAGGAAGTCTACCTGAAAAAGAATTCAGAATAATGATAGTAAAGTTGATCCAAAATCCTGAAAACAAACTGGAGTTATAGATAAATAGACTAGAGAAAACAATTGAGAATATTCAAGAAATGTTTAACAAGGACCTAGAAGAAATAAAAAAAGAGTCAATCAATAATGAATAATGCAATAAATGAGATCAAAAGCACTCTGGAGGGAAACAAAAAGTAGAATGATGGAGGCAGAAGATAGGATAAGTGAGGTGGAAGATAGAAAGGTGGAAATAAATGAAGAAGAGAGGAAAAAGGGAAAAAGAATGTAAAGAACTGAGGACAACCTCAGAGACATCTGGGACAATGTTAAATGTCCCAACATTTGGATCATAAGAGTCCCAGAAGAAACAGACAAAAAGAAAGGGCATGAGAAAATACTTGAGGAGATAATAGTTGAAAACTTCCCTAAAATGGGAAAGGAAATAGCCACCCAAGTCCAAGAAACCCAGAGAGTCCCAAACAGATTAAACCCAAGGTGAAACACCCCAAGATACGTAGTAATCAAACTAATGAAGATCAAACACAGAAAGAAAATATTGAAAGCAACAAAGGAAAAGCAACAAATAACACACAAAGGAATCCCCATAAGGATAACAGCTGATCTTTTAATAGGAACTCTTCAGGCCAGAATGGAATGGCATTGCATACTTAAAGTGATGAAGGAGGAAAACCTACAACCCAGATTACTATACCCAGCAAGGATCTCATTCAAATATGAAGGAGAAATCAAAAGCTTTACAGACAAGCAAAAGCTGAGAGAATTCAGCAGCACCAAACCAGCTCTTCAACAAATGCTAAAAGATCTTCTCTAGACAGGAAACACAGAAAGGGTGTATAAACTTGAACCCAAAACAACAAAATAAATAGCAACAAGATCATACTTATCAATAATTACCTTCAATGTAAATGGATTGAATACCCCAACCAAAAGACAAAGACTCGCTGAATGGATACAAAAACAAGACCCCTATATATGCTGTCGACAAGAGATCCACCTCAAAACAAGGGTCACATACCAACTGAAAGTGAAGGGCTGGAAAAAGATATTTCATGCAAATGGAGACTAAAAGAAAGAAGAACTAACAATACTCATATCAGATAAAATAGACTTTGAAATAAAGGCCATGAAAAGAGACAAAGAAACACAGTACATAATGATCAAAGGATCAACCCAAGAAGAAGATATAACCATTATAAATAGATATGCACCCAACATAGCACCACAATATGTAAGGCAAATGCTAACAAGTATGAAAGGGGAAATTAACAGCAACACAATACTAGTGGGAGACTTTAATACCCCACTCACACCTATGGATAGATCAACCAAACACAAAATTAGCAAGGAAACACAAACTTTAAATGATACAATAGACCAGCTAGACCTAATTGATACCAATAGGATATTTCACCCCAAAACAATAAATTTCATCAATTTCTCAAGTGCACATGGAATATTCTCCAGGATAGATCACATCCTGAGCCATAAAAATAGCCTTCGTAAATTCAAAAAAAATGAAATCATTTCAAGCGTCTTTTCTGATCACATTGCAGTAAGATTAGATATCATTAAAAAATGAAAGTGAAGTCATTCAGTTTTTCCCAACTCTTTGCAACCCCATGGACTGTTGCCTACCAGGCTTCTCTGCCCATGGGATTTTCCAGGCAAGAATACTGGAGTGGGTTGCCATGGGGGGGGGGGGGGAGGGGGTGGAATCTATTAAAAATACAAACACATGAAGGCTAAAAAACATGTTTCTGAATAACCAGCAAATCACAGAAGAAATCAAAATATACATAGAAACAAATGAAAATGAAAACATACAACCCAAAACCTATATGGAATTCAGTAAAAGCAGTGCTAAGGGGTAGGTTCATAGCAATACAAGCTTACCACAAGGAACAAGAGAAAAATAAAATAAATGACCTAACTTTATACCTAAAGTAACTAGAAAAAGAAGAAATGAAGAACCCCAAAGCTAATAGAAGGAAAGAAATCATAAAAATTAGGGCAGAAATAAATGAAAAAGAAACAAAGGAGTCTATAGCAAAAATCGACAAAACTAAAATCTGGTTCTTTGAGAAGATAAATAAAATAGACAACCACTAGCCAGACTCACCTAGAAAAAAAAAGAGAGAAGGATCAAATCAACAAAACTAGAAATGAAAATGGAGAAATCACAACAGACAACACAGAAGTACAAAGGATCATAAGAGACTACTATCAGTAACTATATGACAATATAATGGCCAACTTGGAAGAAATGGATGAATTCTTTGAAAAGTATAACCTTTCAAAACTGAACCAGGGAGAAACAGAAAATCTTAATAGACTCATCACAAGTGCAGAAATTGAAACTGTCATAAAAAATCTTCCAACAAAGAAAAGCCCAGGACCAGACGGCTTCAGAGGTGAATTCTACCAAAAATTTAGAGAAGAGCTAACACCAATCCTACTCGAACTCTTCCAGAAAATTGCAGAGGAAGGTAAACTGCCAAACTCATTCTATGAGATCACCATCACCCTAATTCCAAAAGCAGACAAAGGTGCCACAATAAAAGAAAACTACAGGCCAATATCAGATGAACATAGATGCAAAAATCCTCAACAAAATTCTAGCAAACAGAATCCAACAACATATCAAAATGATTATACATCATGAACAAGTGGGCCTTATCCCAGGGATGCAAGGATTCCATATTTGCAAATCAATCAACATGATACACCACATTAACAAATTGAAAGATAAAAACAATATGATTATCTTAATAGATGCAGAGAAAGCATTTGACAAGATTCAAAGGCTTTTATGATAAAATCCTTCCAGAAAGCAGGCATAGAAGGAACATACCTCAACATAATAAGTCATATATGATAAACCAACAGCAAATATTATCCTCAATGGTGAAAAATTGAAAGCATTTCCCCTAAAGTCAGCAACAAGATAAGGGTGTCCACTCTCACCACTACTATTCAACATAGTTTTTGTTAGTTTTAGCTACAGCAATCAGAGAAGAAAAATAAATAAAAGGAATCTAAATTGGAACAGAAGTAATACTCTCACAGTTTGCATATGATATGATCCTCTACGTAGAAAATCCTAAAGACACTAACAGAAAACTACTAGAGCTAATCAATGAATATAGTAAATTTATAGCTATAAAATTAACACACATAAATATCTTGCAATCCTATACACTAACAATGAGAAAACAGAAAAGAAATTAAGGAAACAATTCCATTCACCATTGCAACAAAAAGAGTAAAATACTTGGGAATAAATCTACCTAAAGAAACCAAGACCTATATATAGAACTATAGAACACTGATGAAAGAAATCAAAGATGACACAAATAAATGGAGAAATAGACCATGTTTATGGATCAGAAGGATCAATATAGTGAAGATGAGTATACTACCCAAAGCAATCTATAGATTCAATGCAATCCCTATCAATGTATCAACAGTAATTTTCACAGAACTAGAACAAATAATTTCACAATTTGTATGGAAACACAACAAACCTCGAATAGCCAAAGCAATCTTGAGAAAGAAGAATGGAGTAGGAGGATCAACCTGCCTGACTTCAGATTATACTACAAAGATACAGTCTTCAAGACAGTATGGTACTGGCACAAAGACAGAAATATAGATCAATGGAACAAAATGGAAAGCCCAGAGTTAAATCCACACACCTATGGGCACTTATCTTTGACAAAGGGGGCAAGAATATACAATAGAGAAAAGACAATCTCTTTAACAAATGGTGCTGGGAAAACTGGTCACCCACCTGTAAAAGAATGAAACTAGAACATTTTCTAACACCATACACAAAGATAAACTCAAAATAGATTAAAGATCTAAATGTAAGACCAAAAACTATAAAACTCCTAGAGGAAAACATAGGCAAAACACTCCCCTATGTAAATCACAGCAGGCTCCTCTATGACTTATATCCCAGAGTATTGGATATAAAAGCAAAAATAAACAAATGGGACCTAATTAAACTTTAAAACTTTTGCACAGCAAAGGAAACTATAAGCAAGGTGAAAGGAAAGCCTTCAGAATGGGAGAAATTAACAGCAAACAGAGCAACTGACAAAGAATTAATCTCAAAAATACACAAGCAGTTCATGCAGCTCAATACCAGAAAAATAAAAGACCCAATCAAAAAATGGGCCAAAGAACTAAACAGACATTTCTCCAAAAAGACATACAGATGGCTAACAATGACATGAAAAGATGCTCAACATCACTCATTTTCAGAGAAATGCAAACCAAAACCACAATGAGGTACCATCTCATGCTGGTTAGAATGGCTGCTATCAAAAAGTCTACAAACAATAAATGTTGGAAAGGGTGTAGAGAAAAGACAACCCTCTTACACTGTTGGTGGGAATGCAAATTAGTACAGCCACTAAGGAGAACAGTATGGAAATCCCTTTAAAAACTGGAAATAGAGATGCCATATAACCCAGCAGAGGATGTGATGGTTGTATGGCATCTGACTCAATGGACATGAGTTTGAGTGATCTCTGGGAGTTGGTGATGGACAGGGAGGCCTGGCATGCTGCAGTCCATGGGGTCACAAAGAGTCAGACAGGACTGAGCAACTGAACTGAACTGACAACCCAGCAATCCCACTGCTGGGCATACACAGTGAAGAAACCAGAATTGAAAGAGACATGTGTACCCCAATGTTCATCACACCACTGTTTACAATAGCTAGGACATGGAAGCAACCTAGATGTCCGCTGGGAGATGAATGGATAAGAAAGCTGCGGTACATATGCACAATGTAATTACTCAGCTATTAAAAAGAAAATATTTGAATCAGTTCTAATGTGATGGATGAAACTGGAGTATACTATACAGAGTGAAGTAACTCAGAAAGAAAAATACTAATACAGTATACTAATGCATATATATGGAATTTGGAAAGATGGTAATGATGACCCTATAAGTCAGACAGCAAAAAAGACACAGATAGTAAGAACAGACTTTTGGACTCTGTGGGAGAAAGCAAGGATGGAATGATTTAAGAGAATAGCATTGAAACATGTATATTACTATGTGTGAAATAGATCACCAGTCCAAATTCGATGCATGAAACAGGACACTCAAAGCCAGTGCACTGGGACAACCCTGAGGGATGTGATGGGGAGGAAGTAGGGAGGGGGTTTCAGGGTGGGGGTCACATGTACATTCATGGCTGATTCATTTCAATGTCTGGCAAAAACCACTACAGTATTGTAAAGCAATTAGCCTCCAATTAATATAAGTAAATTAATTTTAAAAATAGACATATCTAAGTCTTCAATTTCCCTTGGAAAAACATTTCTTACAGTGAGGTATAGGAATTTGCCTTTGTAAGAAAAACAAAATTAGATATATAATTACTTCCTTTGATACAAATGTAATATTCAGAATATTACCACATGGATTTGAATATACCTATAGGAAGACCACATCTTGCAAATATACTTTTGGGTTGCTTAAACATGGCCAAACAAAAATGGAAGACAGTGCTCGCTCATTTGTTGGCGTGTACTACACTAAAACTGGATTTCCCAGGGGGCTAGTTGGTAAAGAATCTGCCTGCCAATGAAGGAGATGCAGCTTCAGTCCCTAGGTTGGTAAGATCCCTGGAGAAGGAAACGGCAACCCACTCCAGTATTCTTGCTTGGGAAATCCAATGGACATAGAAGCCTGGTGGGTTACAGTCCATCGGGTCGAAGAGTCAAACATGACTGAAGAAACAGAGCACCCAACAGCTTGTTTTAAACCTGCCTTTTCTTAATCTTGATACTCTTGGATTCGCTTGCAGAGAAAGCAACAGAAACTTTTGAGAGAAGAAATGTCTCAGAGCATAATAGTTTGCTGCAGAAGTTATCAGATGCTGAACTATGCAAACAAACATTCTGATTATCCCAGAGGATGCTACGGTTAGCAGTAGAATCCTCCTTAATCAAAGGATTGCACCAGTAGTTTTTTGTTGTTAAATGAAAAAGTCCTTTAGATAATATTTATTTTCTGATGTGTCTCTTCTATGTGGCCATGGCCTTTTTTGGTTATACCCATTTAGTAGTTTCCAACCCCCTCCTCTTTCTTTTTGTTCAAAAGTCAAAATTATCACACATCATCTACAATTACTACATTTAGTTTTGTAAAATAAAATAGTACATAAACACTGGGAAAAAAATGAGTACAGATGCTAAGCTTTAATTTTTTTTCTGTTTACATGTCATAGATCATTCCTAATTGTAATGTTCTTAGACTCAAGGGTCTTACCAATATTTTTCATTTTTGTTTTAATTCAAATTGCTCCCATCACACTCACACGTCATTCATTTCAGTTCAATCACTCAGTCATGTTTGACTCTTTGCAACCCCATGAACTGCAGTATGACAGACTTCCTTGTCCATCACCAACTTCCCTGTGTATCTCCAACACCATCAACAGCTCAGTCGTGCCGGACTGTTTGTGACCCCATGGACTATACAGTCCATGGAATTCTCCAGGCCAGAATATTAGAGTGGGTAGCCTTTCCCTTCTCCAGGGAATCTTCCCAACCCAAGAATCACACCCAGATCTCCCACATTGCGGGCAGATTCTTTACCACCCGAGCCATAAGGGAAGCCCAATAACACTGGAGTGAAGGGAGCCTATCCCTTTTCCAGTGGATCTTCCTGACCCAGGTATCAAACTGGGGTCTTCTGCAATGCAAGCAGATTGTTATTATCCAGATGTCATTAGGATCATTACATTGCATAATTATAATAGTAAGCACCATGGGCATTAACAGGTAGGAAGACCAACAAAACAGTTAACTCACTTGGAGGGAGCTGCAAGGGGCCAGTTGCAGAGGGCCCCCAGCCCTGGGGTCACTATGCAGCCAGGTGTTGGCACCTATATCTATGTTTTAGAGGAGAAAAAGGAATTCCTACAGGAGTTAACTGTGTGGGAATAATTTGTGTAAAAGTTCGTATGTGCCAATGTCCCATGAAAGAGGTTGCAGAGGACCTTGATTTGAAAGATCAAAGAGCTCCCTTGCAGCTCAGTGGTAAAGAATCTGCTGCTGATGCAGGAGACACAGGTTTGATCCCTGGTCTGGGAAGATCCCACGTGGCAAGGAGCAACTATAAGCCCTTGTGCCACAACAGTTGAGCCATTGTTCTAGAGCCCTGGAACTGCAACTACTGAAGCCCATGAGCCTAGAACCTGTGCTCCACAACAAGAGAAACCAGTTCCATGAGAAGCCTGCACACTGCAACCAACAGTAGCCCCTACTCATCACAACTAGAGAGAAGCCCAAGCAGCAACGAAGACATAGCACAGACAAAAACAAATCAATAATGTTATAAACGAAGATCATAAAGTCTCATTCAAATCTAAAATCATCTGTGATTTTTAAGAATACATTCTATGAAGTTTTTTTTTTTTTTCCCCATTATATGTGGTGTTTTCTCAAGAAGACTACAGGGCCTTTTAGGGTAGAATATATGTGTTTCATGTACTTGTATCCCATGGACTAAATATTGCAATGTTCTACCCAAAAAGGTGTTTGCAGCGTATATTTAAACATTATTAATTACCTCCTGTGTTATAGCATAAGGGATATAGACAAAAATGTCTTTAATATAAGATGATCCCAGTCACAGTATTTTCTGTGTTTAGCCATCCAAAGGCTGTTCTCAGTTATCCCAAATTGATGTTGCTTTTTATCAATTATCATGACATGGAATGGTTTGGGAAACTTCAAGGCACTTTCCCATTTTTAATGAAATATCAGCTAACTGTTAGGATTTGGTAAAAGTACTGCTTGTGGTATCATCGGAAGCACTGATCTGTCACCTAAAAGTGTTTAGGTAGAAATGAATGATTTCTTGATAAGCATCTGCCTGAGTTCAAAAGAAATTTGCAACACGTGAGGCACTTACACAGCGATGGCAGAAAATATGCTACATAATTAAAGCCTAAATAATAATCAAGAATCTAGTGGTGAGTTTTCTTGCCACTCCTGCTCAAGAATTGTGGATCTTCTGTTTCAAACGGGGGTAGGAAACAGTATAGAGTTGCCCCATATGTGGTAGCATGAAAAATTTTCATTTCCATATCTACAGGAAAGTATACTGAGAAAAACTGGTTAAGTGGCTGTCATAAAAGACAATCAATGAATAACTTCATACCTCCGATTATCCTTTTCTTGATCAACTCACACACACCCTTTGTTCTGTCTCTACTTTCAGATTTCCTCAAAGGGCAGATTTGGCTCAAACACAATGTTGTCTATTACAGGGTGCACACATCCGATAATTCTTACGAGTAACATCATTTGTCCACTGAACAAATTAAGAATATTAAGAAACCTGATGCAGTAGAAACACAGTGGTTATTTATTCGAGACAGTTGGCATTCACAGTTTAGAAATGTCCCTGGTTTTTTAAAAAAAATAGTTACACTTTTTAAGAAATGAATTATGAAACATGCCAAGAGTTGCTATAAAGAGCATTGCATGCAGCATTTGTATTTAATTGAAAATAAGTGAACTCTTGATTGCTTAGTGAAATTGTCACTTCCAGTGGCTTTTCCCCCCTAAAGAATATTTCTCCTAGTACTAAAATTGCAAAAGATATAAATTAATGAAAGAAAAAAAGTCTTACACAGTTATTCTGTCTTAGAGAATCTCATTGAGTACCTCAAAGGTTTAATATTCCATTGCTGACAGTCAAAATCAAGTTCATCTTTCAGGTGAACTTCAACAGAAAATCTTCTGGCTTCATAATTCATTTAAAACATTGTAGTTTTTCTCAAATGTCTAGTTATACAGTCAGTATCTAAAAAAATTCTTTCCTAAGAGTTAGTGAGAGATTGAAGAAACCTCTGAACTCACTTATGTTTGCAAATGCAGTCATAACTGGTCAGTTTAATAAGCGAAGAGAAGTGGCCTGGGGCTGAATACTCACTATCAAACAACAAATCTTTAAAGATTGTCACTGCTACCCTTACACAATAAACACCACACACTGTACATTGTGGGTGCCTAAATTAATTTGGAAATCATAAAGTGCCCATGCAAAGTTACAAAATGGATGCAGATAACAAGAAAAATAAATTCCATTAATATTCCAGTTGTGTTGGAAAGAAGATCTCCACAGCTGCTGTTTTTCAAACTTTCGCCAATAAGAAAGCGAGGTTCATGGAATTCCAAAAGGTCTTGCTGTCCTGAAATCTTCATCCAGAGTAAAACTGGCACCAAACAGAAGCAGGTAAGCACCAGGCTAAATCAAATCCCTTATGATTATACAATGGAGTGAGAAATAGATTTAAGGGACTAGATCTGATAGATAGAGTGCCTGATGAACTATGGAATGAGGTTCATGACATTGTACAGGAGACAAGGATCAAGACCAGCCCCATGGAAAAGAAATGCAAAAAAGCAAAATGGCTGTCTGGGGAGGGCTTACAAATAGCTGTGAAAAGAAGAGAATCTCAAAGCAAAGGAGAAAAGGAAAGATATAAGCATCTGAATGCAGAGTTCCAAAGAATGGCAAGAAGAGATAAGAAAGCCTTCTTCAGCGATCAATGCAAAGAAATAGAGGAAAACAACAGAATGGGAAAGACTAGAGATCTCTTCAAGAAAATTAGGGATACCAAGGGAACATTTCATGCAAAGATGGGCTCGATAAAGGACAGAAATGGTATGGACCTAACAGAAGCAGAAGATATTAAGAAGAGGTGGCAAGAATACACAGAAGAACTGTACAAAAAAGATAATCACGACCCAGATAATCATGATGATGTGATCACTAATCTAGAGCCAGACATCTTGGAAAGTGAAGTCTTGGAAAGCATCACTATGAACAAAGCTAGTGGAGGTGATGGAATCCCAGTTAAGCTATTTCAAAGATGATGCTGTGAAAGTGCTGCACTCAATATGCCAGCAAATTTGGAAAACTCAGCAGTGGCCACAGGACTGGAAAAAGTCAGTCTTCATTCCAATCCCAAAGAAAGGCAATGCCAAAGAATGCTTAAACTATTGCACAATTACACTCATCTCACACACTATTAAAGTAATGCTCAAAATTCTCCAAGCCAGGCTTCAGCAATGCATGAACCATGAACTCCCTGATATTCAAGCTGGTTTTAGAAAAGGCAGAGGAACCAGAGATCAAATTGCCAACATCTACTGGATCATGGAAAAAGCAAGAGAGTTCCAGAAAAACATCTATTTCTGCCTTATTGACTATACCAAACCTTTGACTGTGTGGATCACAATAAACTGTGGAAAATTCTAAAAGAGATGGGAATACCAGACCACCTGACCTGCCTCTTGAGAAATCTGTATGCAGGTCAGGAAGCAACAGTTAGAACTGGACATGGAACAACAGACTGGTTCCAAATAGGAAAAGGAGTGCATCAAGGCTGTATATTGTCACCCTGCTTATTTAACTTCTATGTAGGGTACATCATGAGAAATGCTGGACTGGAAGAAACACAAGCTGGAATCAAGATTGCCAGGAGAAATATCAATAACCTCAGATATGCAGATGACACCAGCTTTATGGCAGAAAGTGAAGAGGAGCTAAAAAGCCTCTTGATGAAAGTGAAAGAGGAGATCGGAAAAGTTGGCTTAAAGCTCAACATTCAGAAAATGAAGATCATGGCATCTGGTCCCATCACTTCATGGGAAATAGATGGGGAAACAGTGGAAACAGTGTCAGACTTTATTTTTTGGGGCTCCAAAATCACTGCAGATGGTGATTGCAGCCATGAAATTAAAAGACGCTTACTCCTTGGAAGAAAAGTTATGACCAACCTACATAGTATATTCAAAAGCAGAGACATTACTTTGCCGACTAAGGTCTGTCTCGTCAAGGCTATGGTTTTTCCTGTGGTCATGTATGGATGTGAGAGTTGGACTGTGAAGAAGGCTGAGTGTCGAAGAATTGATGCTTTTGAACTGTGGTGTTGGAGAAGACTCTTGAGAGTCCCTTGGACTGCAAGGAGATCCAACCAGTCCATTCTGAAGGAGATCAGTCCTGGGTGTTCTTTGGAAGGAATGATGCTAAAGCTGAAACTCCAGTACTTTGGCCACCTCATGTGAAGAGTTGACTCATTGGAAAAGACTCTGATGCTGGGAAGGATTGGGGACAGGAGGAGAATGGGACGACCGAGGATGAGATGGCTGGATGGCATCACGGACTCGATGGGTGTGAGTCTGAGTGAACTCCGGGAGATGGTAATGAACAAGGAGCCCTGGTGTGCTACAATTCATGGGGTCGCAAAGCGTCGGACACTACTGAGCGACTGAACTGAACTGAAGCACCAGGCAACACATACCAAAAGTCAATGACTCCTGAAATTTTAAAGCAAACTTAAATACCTACTCACCCACAATAAGCCAATCATAGATCTTTGTTTCTGTGTCTTCAGTAAACTCTCATCTCATTTGAGATGCCTGAAAAAGTCTGGAAGGAGAAATGAAGGGATGTGTGTACATCCCTCATCATCTTTGGTTTCAGGCAATCTGTAATCTTTGTAAATTGATAACAACTCAAAAGGTGTTTACATATATCAACAGAAATAACCTAAACAAAACCAGAGCCAAGGTTTGCGTTTCTGTTACTCACCATTGTTTGGACTAGAAATTTTTAAACTTCATAGATTAAATAATTACTGACAATCAAACTAGATTCACCTTCCACATGTGAAAAGCTTGCCAACAAATGAATTTCTCCCCTTATTAACAAAAACAGATACAGCTATATGGCAGCAACGTATCTCTATCCTCTTGGCATTGCATACGTAATCCCCAAGTAATATGATTTAAAAGACACCTCTCGGGGTAAACTTAAGGAAGAGTAAAAGATGATAAAAAGATAACTTTACATTTTAGCACCAAATTCAAGATCAAAATTGAATTAGTTTACGATAGATTTCACAAGAACTTTCTAGATTATATAAATTTTCAAAGCATGCAGATATATCACTAAGCAGTCACCTATAATTTTCAAACTACTATTTTAAAGTATATGTTCTATTATCAAAAGATATTTGGAACCTTCTATTATCTAAAACTGAATCCAAAATACTATTCCTAGGGCAGAAAAGAGGAAAAAGTAAGAATGAACCTTTTGAGTCACATCAGCCCTTCCCCAAGGTAGCAGTAAAATGGAGGGAAAGCTGGACTCTCTTGATGAACACACATGGGTTCTAATCCAGGTGTGGCCAGAGGTATAACTTGCATGACTCAGGGCAGGAGATTCAACCTCTCTGGCTTTCTGTTTTTTAAAAATTCTTTTTGTATTTGACAACTGTTTACTGAATGATTCATCAGCACCAGATTCTTCATTACAGGATGAAAATACTTAGATGAAAAGGACAGGCAAGGCCACTGATTTCAGTAAGTTTATATACCAGCAGAAAATACAGATATGTGAACATGAAACAGCAATCTGGAAGAAATGTTGAAACAGGAAGGATTGACATTATGAGAGCACAGAGAAGGGTAACTAGGTCAAAGGAACTTGGCTCCTAGTCTGACAGTTAGGAATCACTGTCCAAGGAACTGATGCAGAAGCTAAAAATCTAAAAGATACATGGAAGGAAGCTAAGGAAATGATAGGAAGAAACATTCCATGCAAAGGAAAACAAGAGAGGGAAGACGGTGGAGGATGATGGTGTTTTCAGGGAACAGGTAAGGTCTGGTGTAGCTGGACTGGAGAGAGAAGAGAGAAGACAGGCCAGGAGTGAAGTTGAAGCCCAGACAAGGGCAAGATCTAGGAGAGACCCAAGAAGAGTGAGAAAGAAAGTAGACTTTCTTCTAAAGACAAGAGTCAGCCATCCAAGTGTTTCAGGAGCAGAAACACAACTATAATTGCATTTTTAAAGCAAAGTCTGGCTGAAGAACAGAGCCAATATTAGACAGAACTAATCCCAGGGATATTAGGGGACTGGGGCTCTTCCAGGAGATGGACAGAGAAGTTTGTGATGGAAGGTCTGGAAAGAAAAGGACCACTCACTAAAAGATTTAGGAAAAATAATGGTTAAAATTTACATCAAAATCTAATATGTAGGAAGTGTATGGAAAGCAAAAAAGAAAGTTCTTTACCTCCAAAATAATGATATTTACCCCTGCCATGTATGGTTGTTACATACATTTATAAAAATATAAATGTGATAGTGCATATAACATTATACTGCATAGTGCACAGTACAGTAGAAACTTAAAAAAAAAAAACAGATATTTTCAGAGTGAAAAGAAATTTCTTGCTTCTCACAAGCAAGAGAGTTGAATTTTTTTTCTGGGTTAAATCCTTTATCTTTGAGCTCTTTCATTGTGTGCAAACACTGTGGCCCATCAGTGCAACTGGCAAAGAATGTGACAAGATATTGTCTTGATGTGGAAAGAGCCTGTATGGACTCCTCCAGATTATGAATGCTCCAGCTTTACAACTTTGCAGCCAATAAAAAATTTATTTGAGAATATATCTGAATGAGTTTGGTGAGATTTATCACTTAAATTTATGAAGATGATAAAGACTGTGAGTTTGTATTCTTTTCTAGGCAGTATGTTTTTATTCTTAAGGATTGCACCTTCCTGATAAAACCCACTGGGACTGAGTGAAGTCTTGAGACACTACACAGTTTGCATCTCCAGTGGCTAAGACAAAATTCTTTGCGAGGATGCTGCAGATTTGCAGCGGACCCACACACAAGGTATACATAGATGGAGTTGGCCACCCACTGACCTCCCTGAAGGGCAGGGTACAGGAAACCCATCCCAGGGCAGAGGAAGCCTGTCCTAGTTCTTTAACCATAGACATAGACCACCATTACCACTGAGGAAGAGTGTGGTCTTTCTGTAATAAACGTTAACACATATATATTTAGATATTAAATTTTAACACTACAAGTCAAAATTTAGATAGTAAGAGAATAAGATATATAGGGTAGCCTATATATTGGCTTCCCAGGTGGTACTGGTGGTAAAGAACCCACCTGTCAATGCAGGAGAGGTAAGAGACACTGGTTTGATCCCTGAGTAGGGAAGACCCCCTGGAGGAGGGCATGGCAACCCATTCCAGTATTCTTGTCTGGCGAATCCTCCTGGACAGAGGAGCCTGGTTGCTACAGTCCATAGGCTCTCAAAGAGTTGAATACGCCTGAAACAATTTAGCATGCCTGCATAGGGTGTAGAGAGATACTGAAATTTTCTATTGCTCAGCGCACTGGTCACTTGAAGGCCATCATCACTGTGATCTTTTCCCTATTGCTCTTATGCAGGCACCAGCATTGATAAGAGAGAATACGGTAAAAGAGAAGCAGTGATAGCTCCACCCCCAGGGCGTGAGTAATCAGTAGCATCCTATTTCAGGTTGCCAGGTTTGCCTCCTTAGGCATTCCCACTACAGATCTCCATTCTGTCTTTTTGGGCCATCTCCTCATCAGCAGCTGTCCTCATCCTAGGATTTCTCTCCGATCCCCATGGCTCCAGCATCCAGCCACCATGAGCACCAATGGATTTGCAACCTTGTTCGAGGTATATAAGGCTATGGCATGGATTATCTGTGTGGTTCCACTCCATCTGGACTGTCACAGATCAGCTACTTCACTCTCCAAAGGCCTCAAATGCCTCCCTTCTGCCCAACCAATTGCCCTGAATGCTGAATCTCTCCCCTGCTCCAGCTCCCTGACCCCGTGGTGCAAATTGGTTCTGCTTGCTTTCCCTCCTTCTTCCCTTCATCCTAGTGAGTTTTGCATGAATCTATGATTTCCTTTCCAGTGGTCAGGAACTCCTGATACATCTCTAGAGGTACTTAAATGTGCATTAATTTCTTTTTTTAACACCATCCTGTAGAGAAGGGGGACAAGAAAAAGCAAATGAAGAAAAATACGGGAAACCTATTGAAAATGTGTTAATTTCTCATTTCCCCAGTATCCCTTGACTCCCCCATCCTGCAACACAAATCAGTGCAGCTCACGTTTTCCTAGACTTTTCTCTAGGTGCAGAGAGTGGGGGACAGTCTCTAGGTGCAGAGAGTGGGGGACAGTCTCTAGGTACAGCATATGGGGCTTCTCATTGTGGTGGCTTTTCTTGTTACAGAGAACGGGCTGTTAAGTACACAGGCTTCAGTAGTTGTTATATGTGGGCTCAGTATTTGCAGTTCCTAGGCTCTAAAGCACAGGCTCAATAATTGTGGTGCATGGGACTAGTTGCTCTGTGACATGGGAGATCTCCAGATCAAGAATTGGACTCATGCCTCCTATATTGGCAAGCTGATTATCTACCACTGAGCTTCCAGGAAAACTCTGTACATGAATTCTAGATGCATCCATGGAGAGAGATGTACTCCATGTCCACCTATTCCTCTACCATCTTGTTGACCCCAATGTATGTATGTTTCAGAAAATATTTTCCTTTTCTATTGAGTTCAGTAACAAAGCCATCACCTCACAGGTTTACTGTTTATTTTTTTGTAAAGAATATATATAAGCTCCATTATCTTAGGCAATTTCAATTATACAGCACAATCTTATCCCTTATAATCACCACGCTCTACATTAGAGCCTCAGACCTTATTAAATGAGAATGTGTAACCTTTTAGAAATCTCTCCTTATTTTCTGCACCCTCCAGCTCTTGGCAATCACTATCCTGTTCTGTTTCTGAGTTCCAATATTTTTTAGATTCCAAATAATTGAGATCATATGGTATTTCTCTTTCTCTGACTTATTTTACTTAGCATCAGGCTCTCCAGTTTTATCCATTTGCCACAAATGGTATAATTTCTCCCTTTTTTTAATGGCTAAATAATATTCATACACACACACATATATATCATATCATATTATTTTAATCTGTTCACCTGTTGACAATATTGAGATTGTTCCTCTATCTTGGCTACTGTGAACAATGCTTCAATGGACATGGGAGTACAAATATCTCTTTAAGATAATGATTTCATTTCCTTTGAATATATATCCAGAAGTAGGATTGTGATTTCCTTTTAGTCATTAAGCTGTGTCTAACTCTTGTGACGTCATGGACTGTAGCCTGCCAGGCTCCTCTGTCCATGGGATTCTCCAGGCAAGAATACTGGAGTGGGTTGCCACTTCCTTCTCCAGGGAACCTTACCAACCCAGGAATCGAACCTGGGTCTTTGAGGTAAGCTTTGAGCTTTGAGGTAAGCCAGAAGTAGGATTAATGTATCATATAACACTACTCTTTTACATTGCTTGAGGAATCTGCACAGTTGCTTTCCATGGGAGTTGCACCAATTCACACTCCCAGCAACAGTGCACAAGACCTACTGTTTCTCCATACCCTCATCAACACGTGTTATTTTCTTACCTTTTTGCTAACGGCCATTCTAACAGGTACGGTGTGATTTCACTTGTGCTTTTGATTTGCATTTTCCTGGTAATTATTAATGTTGAGCAGCTTGTCATATACCTCTTGGCCATCTGTATGTCTTATTTGGGGGAAAAATGTCTATTCCATAAAGCTGTAGCATATATTTTGTTTACTGTATTCCGATATACAAAACTCAGTTGCCTATCCATACACCAACAGCAAACTATCTGAAAGAGAAATACAGAAAAGTATAAAGATATAAAGTAATCAAAACAGAATGGCATTTGCATAAAAACATGTACACAGGTCAACAGGCCAGTACAGAGAATCCAGAAAGAAGCACACACCCATGTATTGTCAATTAATATATGACAAAGGAACCAAGTATATCCAATGGGAAAGGATGGTTTCAATAAATGGTAATGGGAAAACAGGATAGTTGTATGCAAGAAAATTAAACTACCAAAAATAGATTTAAAATTTAACATAAGACCTTAAACCATAAAACTCCTAGAAGAAAACATTTGAGAGAATCTCCTTGACATACGTCTTTGCAATATTTTTTTTTGTTTCACACAAAAAGCAAAGGCAGCAACTGCAATAATAAATGATTGAGACCACATCAAACTCAGAGGCTTCTGCACAGCAAAGAAACCCATCAACAAATCAAAAGGCAACCTATAGAATGAAAGGAAATATTTGCAAATCACATATTTGATAAGGTGGCATTCTATCATGTATACTATCATGTAAGAATTGAATCGCCAGTCTATGTCTGACGCAGGATACAGCATGCTTGGGGCTGGTGCATGGGGATGACCCACAGAGATGTTATGGGGAGGGAGGTGGGAGGGGGTTTCATGTTTGGGAACACATGTAAGAATTAAAGATTTTAAAATTAAAAAAAAAAGGAAAAAAAAATTAATATCCAAAAATATATAAAATTCATACAACCAAAGAGCAAAAAAACAGAAATAAAGCAAATTTTTAAAAAATCAAAGGAAGAATAAGGGTATTGTTAAATCTGGAGGTTAGAATGTAGATGAGAGACACAACAAGCTTTTCCTACCAGAACAACAAAAGCCTATGTTTTCCTTCCATTGCTTCCTTTCATGTCCACTCATCTTTTTGGCAATTATAGTTCTCAGTTCACATCCTTCATCAAAAGCAACCACCCCACAAGGAGCTGTAATAATATGTGCTAGTTTGTGTGCTACTGTACAAAGACTAACATTTACACAGTTACTAATTAGAAGCACGGGCTGGAATCAAGATTGCTGGGAGAAATATCAATAACCTCAGATATGCAGATGACACCACCCTTGTGGCAGAAAGTGAAGAGGAACTCAAAAGCCTCTTGATGAAAGTGAAAGAGGAGAGTGAAAAAGTTGGCTTAAGGCTCAACATTCAGAAAACGAAGATCATGTCATCTGGTCCCATCACTTCATGGGAAATAGATGGGGAAATAGTGGAAACAGTGTCAGATTTTATTTTGGGGAGCTCCAAAATCACTGCAGATGGTGACTGTAGCCATGAAATTAAAAGACACTTACTCCTTGGAAGGAAAGTTATGACCAACCTAGATAGCATATTGAAAAGCAGAGACATTACTTTGCCAACAAAGGTCCGTCTAGTCAAGACTATGGTTTTTCCAGTCATCACGTATGGATGTGAGAGTTGGACTGTGAAGCTGAGCACCAAAGAATTGATGCTTTTGAACTGTGGTGTTGGGGAAGACTCTTGAGAGTCCCTTGGACTGCAAGGAGATCCAACCAGTCCATTTTAAAGGAGATAAGCCGTGGGATTTCTTTGGAAGGACTGATGCTAAAGCTGAAACTCCAATACTTCATGCGAAGAGTTGACTCATTGGAAACGACTCTGATGCTAGGAGGGATTGAGGGCAGGAGGAGAAGGGGACGACAGAGGATGAGATGGCTGGATGGCACCACTGACTCGATGGACATGAGTTTGAATGAACTCTGGTAGTTGGTGATGGACAGGGAGGCTTGGCGTGCTGCAATTGGTGGGGTCACAAAGAGTCGTACACGACTGACTGACTGAACTGAACTGAACTGAATGATATAAAGGGCAAGGTAATTAATTGTCAGTGTTTACCACTCCATTGTTCTCTATATTCTATCTCAAAATTGAACCAGTTAGTAATGAAACATGAATTAGGGGATCTCAATAATATTTGGGTAGAATATCTTTTAAAAGTGGGAGCATTTATGGATATTAATTTGGGGGGATTTATTATTACTATTTTGATTGTATTCCTATTAATTATCTGATACATCAGGTTAAGAATTTATTATAAGTATTAATGCCAATATAAAGACACATAGTACTGAAGTTACAGCAGCTAGAAAAAGACAAAATATGAGGCAGGAAGTGAAATTCTAGAAAGTCCGCAATGGTATCAAAATAAAGGGCAGTATTGCATGGAGAGAAAGCTAACGTCTCATAGTTGTTTGAGGCACCAAGAACAGCCAGATGTGAAAATCCAGATTAATTTGAATACCAGAAACTGGACCAAAAGGAAAATGAAGTTCAGAAAAATATGGTGATGCTAAAAGCCAAAATTTAGACAGCAAGAGGATACAGTAGGACAGCTGTAGATACTGAAATTCAGGAATATATGACAGCAAATACATTAACAAGCATCAGGAAAAACAAAGAAAAAAAGGGTCTGAAAAATAAACCATCAAGAGGTTGGGTAGTCTGATTAAAAGAACAAGAGAACTGATAGGAAAACCAAAGTACAAACACTTGTGTAAACAGGAGAACCAGATGATGCTCAGGAGAGAAAGCCTGGGACTTAGTGGACCAGAGAACAGAAGACACCAGCATCAAGAACACAAACTCTGGAGCAGGGCTCATCTATGCATTTCTGGGAAGAGCCCCAATTTCATTGCTTGGGCACAATAGCACCTAAAATTGTTATAGGCAGAGAGTATAGCTTCCTGGGAAACAGTGGCTGACTTTATTGGGGGGCGGTCCAAAATCACTGCAGATAGTGATTGCAGCCATGAAATGAAAACACGTTGACTCCTTGGAAGGAAAGTTATGACCAACCTAGACAGCATATTAAACAGCAGAAACATTACTTTGCTAACAAAGTTCCGTCTAGTCAAGGTTATGGTTTTCCCAGTGGTCATGTATGGATGTGAGAGTTGGACTATAAAGAAAGCTGAGCACCAAAGAATTGATGCTTTTTGAACTGTGATGTCAGAGAAGACTCTTGAGAGTCCCTTGGACTGCAAGGAGATCCAAGCAGTCCATCCTAAAGGAGATCCATCCTGGGTGTTCACTGGAAGGACGGATGTTGAAGCTGAAACTCCAATACTTTGGCCACCTGATGCTGATTCACTTAAAAGACCCTGATGCTGGGAGAGATTGAGGGCAGGAGGAGAAGGGGGTGACAGAGGATGAGATGGTTGGATGACATCACCAACTCAATGAATATGAGTTTGGGTGCACCCCTGGGAGTTGGTGATGGACAGGAATGCCTGGCATGCTGCAGTTCATGGGGTCCCAAAGAGTCAGACATGACTGAGTGACTGAACTGAAGTGAACTGAACACTGAGAAAAGGACAAAAGTGTTTATCAGTTTATTTTGCTCAAGCTTCAGCAACAGTCCTTCCAATGAATATTCAGGACTGATTTCCTTTAGGATTGACTGGTTTGATCTCCTTGCAGTCCAAGGAACTCTTCAAAAGTGTTCTCCAACACCACAGTTCAAATGCATCAATTCTTCGGTACTCAGCTTTCTTTATGGTCCATTGCTCACATCCATACATGACTATTGGAATAACCACAGCTATACTTATTGTCTCCTATATAGTTTAATTTTGAAAAAGCACAAAGTTCCATGCAGGAATTAGGTGCATATTTGTCTTTATGCGTAACACATGCATATACACACAGAAATATATGTACACAAATATGCCTGTGTTATATGAACTATTATTCTCCTTGCTTGTTCCAGTAAGCTTAGATGTTCAGAGATATAGTCCCACAATTCTCCAACTGAATTCTGCTTTTTGAGAGTCATTTCTTTTACTTTCATCACTTAATTTTAAATAACCATTTTATTCTTAGATACCATAGCACTATACGACTAAGAGAAGAAAAAACCTTAAAAATTCTAACGTTCTTCTTTTTCTGTCCCTAAGTCATGTCCAACTCTCTGCAACCCCATGGACTGCAGTATACCAGGCTTCCCTGTACTTCACTATCTCCTGGAGTTTGCTCAAACTCTTGTCCATTATGTTGGTAATGCCATCCAACCATCTCATTCTCTGTTGCCCAAATCTCCTCCTGCCCTCAATCTTTCCTAGCATCAGGGTCTTTTCCAATGAGTTAGTTCATTGGATCAAATTCTGCTCAGGGCAACGGGGAGAGATTAGGCTTCCCTAGACAGGATGGCTTTTGCTAACCTCAGGCTAATACATCATCTCAGAGTGGTTCATGTTTTTATTTATGCAGGGTCCCGCCTGCTTCTGCTGCTGGTGGTGTCAAATCTAATCTTGTGCCAGGGTCAGGAGAACTATCCACCATACTGTCAAAACCAACCTGGCAACTGCCAGATTCCCCTTCAAAGCCTGTTTGGCAGAGCAACAACGGTGGCTAACAACAACTTTAAGCTCGCCTGGGAAGTGTTCAACAAATTTGTAAGTACTATACTTCTTGCTTATTTCCATAAGAAACCTTGGTGAAAATGAGTGGGCTATTTTATCCTTTAAACAAAAAGGCTGCATCAGCCAAACTTCAAATAATACACTTCCTAAGTCAAACAAGGCATCAACTCATAAGATGTGTAAATCAAAGAAAGGATCAATTTCATGAAATCTCAAAGATTCTTAAAGAGTGAAATATCTGCTTCAATTTTCTTCTAGTCATTTTAAGTTAAAATTTTTCAAATTTAAAGCACCTGTGTTTGTCATCTTGAAGGTGTGTGTTAGTCGCTTAGTCATGTTCTACTCTTTGCAACCCTGTGGACTGTGGCATTCCAGGCAAGAATACTAGAGTGGCTTATCATGCTCTTCTCCAGGGGAATCTTCCCAACCCAGGGATTGAACCCATGTCTCCTGCATTGCAGGCAGATTCTTTACCATGGGAAGCTTGGAGTCCCATTAAATAATACCATTGACTCAGTGGATTAAACAACAGAAACGTATTTCCTCACAGTTCTGGGGACTAGAAGTCCCAGATCAGGGTGCTAGCAAGGTCTGGTTCTGGTAAGAACTCTCTCTTCCCAGGTTGACTTCTTCCTGTGTCCTCAGAGATTGAGGGAGTGGAAAAGAGAGATAGAGGCAGAGACACAGAGACAAAAGAGAAATCTCTCTGGTGTTTCTCCTCATAAAGACACGAATCCTATTGATCAGTGTCCCACCCTATGAGCTCATTTAACCTTAATTAATCTTCATAAAGGCCCTTTTCCAACCACAGTACACACTGAATCCATGTCAGGAAAACAAAATGATGATAGTTTTTTAAATGCTACTAAACATTGTCTTGTGTTCCCTGATAGCTCAGTTGGAAAAGAATCCACCTGCAATGTGGGAGCCCCTGGTTCAATTCCTGGGTAGGGAATATCCCCTGGAGAAGTGATAGGCTACCCACTCCAGTGTTCTTGGGCTTTCCTTGTGGCTCAATTGGTAAAGAATTCGACTGCAATGCGGGAGACCTGGGTTTGATCCCTGGGTTGGGAAGATCCTTTGGAAAATGGAAAGGCTACCCACTCCAGTATTCTGGTCTGGATTATTCCATGGACAACTCCATGGGGTCGCAAAGACTTGGACACAGCTGAGCAACTTTCATTTCAAATATTGTTCTAAGACTGGCCATGAATAGGTTTAGAAGTACAATAGAAGGATTGGTTTAGAATTGGAACCAATTATTCTCTTTTTTTAATATAAATTTATTTATTTTAATTGTAGGTTAATTACTTTACAATATTGTATTGGTTTTGTAGCCCACTGTAGAGCAGACACTGATAAAAAAAAAATTGTGCTCATGTTTCTATTTGTGGTAATTTTAGCATTTCCTGTCCTAATATTAACCGGAAAGGATGAAATTAAACCTGGGAAGAGCAAAGAAGGGAAGAGTTTCAAGTTTAGAAAAATTAGGTGAAAAACAATTGTTTATAGCAAGAATGGGGAAAAATAGGGAAAAGAATGACATTCAATTGTTATGTAACCATCATTAAAAAAATTATACATCTATCAGCTGTGTTAATATTCTGGTAATGAATTCATTTATTGAGTGCCAAAATAACCCTACGGAATTTAATGTGCTTGATCACTCCCAGGATGAACAGTATGGCCAGGGCATAAACTCCGAATTCAAGGTCATCAACAACTGCCACACTTCATCCATCAGGACCCCTAATAACAAAGGAGAAGCTAGAAATACAGAGGTGAGGATTTTACCTGGGTTTTTCACTCGAGCAACTGAGACAGTTCACTTGTGTTACTAGGCTTTAGATTATTAGAGTAATAGTAACTGCACATGTAGAGAAATGTGGAGGAATACTAAGCAATCAAAGAGAAATTACATTATGCAGTTGATAACATATGAATAGAATCAAGTGATGACTAAAGATCTTAGTAGCAAAGAAAAAAAAAAAAAACAGATCTATCAATTCCCATGCAGATAACCTTAGTTTAACCAACGCATTAGGTCCAGGATTGCAGCTATTATACTGTATGAAAGCATGGGTTGAATGAAAATTCTATGTGTAAAATATAAGGTTGGCCGAATTCATGGATATATAAGAAATACAACCACAGTTTTGAGTATTCCCTGTGACCAATGATGCCTACATACGAGTCACTCCTACACTGCACCATTTGAGACATTGCTTCTGACTTTCAAGGCTCTCCTGATTCTTCTGCTTCTCTGAAACCTACTTCATTATCATTCTCAATGATTCCTCTGTCACTTTTATTCTTAATTATGAGTCTCCTTCCCAAATGTCCTATAAAATATCATGTTTTGCTTCTTATGGTTGCAACAATTGTCTCTGTTCTGATGAAAACACAGTCTACAAATCAAGCCTCAATCATTTATCCCAGCTCAAACTTTTTTTCATTTTAATTATTCCTTTCTGATTCCCACATTAACCACAATCCTAACATTATTTAAAATATTTTCACATACATCTTCTCTTAAATACAATCTCTTCTCTTACTAAAACTTTGTTAATAATATCAACATTCTTTCCATCGGCTCAGCATCTTAAAAATGGAGATGATAAAATGAAGGAAGAAGGTCAAGGAGAAGAAGGATGTTTTTAATTAATTTAAAATAAATTTAAAATTTACTGAGGGCTGTTACACTGGCATATAATTTATAAAGTGCTCTGTGTTCATTACTATGCTTAATCCTCACAAAAAATCCTGTAGCACAGTGACTGTTATTACACTTCCTGAGATGAAGAAACCAAGGCTCAGAAAAGTTAAGGGATTTGCACCCATCACACAGGTAATAAGCAGTGAGTCTAGCTTTCATCCAACTCAGAGCTCTCACTCTTCATCTTTAAGCTACAAAGCCCCCTTGAAAACTATGCTGCTCTCACCCTAGACTCTGTATTTAATTACAGCTCCTTAGTCTCCCATTATATTTCTAATGCAATGCCTACTTGTCTCTTCTCTGCTCTCCATTTCCTGTACCACTAAAGTATTTCATGCCCATAAAGAAATCAAGACTTTTAATTAGAGATATTCAGCCCCTGGGAGTTTCACGCCCAATCCTTGTAGTAGTGGACTGAGTGGAGTGGACCCTCCATTGTGAATCCCACTGATGCTGTTACTAAAGACAATACTGTGCCATTTTCTGCCCCTACACATGTCAATAGAAATGGGTCACCAGCAAATGGGACTGGTGTTGGTATGGATTGAGGAAAATGTGTTTAAGAATTTCATGTCTTCTTCATTATCTCCTTGTTCAAATATCATAAAACTACCAATCAGGAAATGAATACATTAATGAATGGTTTCATTCATTAATACAAATGAATCATTGGGTGAACATGATGTGGGCACGGGTAGGATCCACGTTTCCTGAGTCCGGTACTCTAGGCACATATTGAGTTCCAACAAAATATTTAGATTTCTCTCCCTGGACAAGCAAAGCATTCAAATATAAAAGAACTCACTGAACATATGGTCTAATTTCAGAGGGGAAAAGAAAATATTTCATGTTCTAAATTAGAATTCATCAAAAGGATGACTTGAGTGACAGTTTTTTTAAAGAATTTCAGCAAAGTATAAACTAATAATATACATTTTATAATTTTATATCCTTAACATCTTTAAATTTTTTGTATGCACAGAGGAATAATAAAGGGGTTTTTTATATGCTCAGCCTCTCTGAGCAAAAATCACATGTTACCAAGCCCACTGAATTATGTTTATTTTAATGAGATTGTTTCCTGTGGTTGTTTAGGACAAAATCCTGTTTAAGTTGGTTATCAGTTTGCTACACTCATGGGATGAACCTCTGCATCATGCAGTCACAGAGCTGGCAAACTTGAAAGGAGCCTCACCTGCTCTCTTGACAAAGGCTCAAGAGATTAAGGACAAGGCCAAAGTACTTCTAGAAGGTGTGGAAGTGATACAAAAAAGGGTGAGCCATCTCCTGAAGCCTTCTTTGCTTTCCTTATGAAAGAAAAAAGATGACCTCTGAATTGAGGAATGAGTTTTGAAACATCTCACTTCGTAAGGACAAGATTCAGGCCTTCTATATTCTAATTGCTGTTATATAAAGCAAGAGCCTAATCATTCATAATGCTAGATTCTATTGTAAGTGAATTAGAATTCAGCTACAATTTTTGACAGGTGCAGCATTCCTTGCATGGCACACAATTCCACCAAAAGCTAGCCTCTTGCTGGGCACATGTGGTTGAAATACTTTCATGGGTAAGAGAACTGGAGCATGGAATTTGTAAGATCAATGTTTTCTTAAAAGCAACCCAGGGGATCTGCTACTGAACGTCTGCTCATATTCTTTCTTTGTTCTCTTCAAAGCAAAGGATGAGAGTGGAAAGGAAGGAAAGATGAAGTCAAAACCAAACTCATACTTGAGTTCTGCTTCTTGATTTTAGATTGCTAACAGATTTTCCATACACTGGCTCCAAATCCATGTCGAGAGTCTCATAAGTCTTCCCCAATCTTAATTTGATAATAAGAAGGAACAAAGAAGAGCAAATACTAATAAAACTCATAAAATTCATTATCTTTTGGGTGCTTAGATTCATCCTGGAGAGAAGAACGAGCCCTATCCAGTGTGGTCAGAACAGTCCTCCCTGACAGCGCAGGATGAGAATGTGCGCCAAGCTGCTTTTTATAGACTGTTCCACTGCCTATACAGGGATTCAAATAAAATTAACACCTACCTCCAGATACTTAAGTGCCGATTGACCTCATGCGGAGCCCAGAATTAACCCAGCCAATCCTGAGATGGTTAGTGATGATCCATCCCGTCAAAATCTTCTTTGAGTTTTATAGCTATTTAATGCATGATTGCGTCTTATCTGAAACAAAATAAGCACAGATTTTATAGAGATGTCAAAATCTAAGAAGGAAATTTGTCAATGTCTTTATCTTCATTTAATAAAAAATCTAAAGAAAATCCACCCCTACCTCTGAGAGAAAGAATTTCCTATTAAAATTGGTCACAAATAGTTTGAACTGACATGACTAAGATCATTAAAGAGCTTACTAAAGAATCACACAAAATTATTCTGGGTCAAGTTATAAGAATCAAAGAATTAGATAATTACTCATTGTGCTGGTCATGCTACCAAGAAGACTGAATTCTGAGAATTCTTTATGAAAGCAAGCCACAAACTGTCAGCCGATTCTGATATTGTCACAGTATTACAAGTGAGTGAAGTCGCTCAGTCGTTTCCGACTCTTTGCGACCCCGTGGACTATAGCCCACCAGGCTCCTCCGGCCATGGGGTTTTCCAGGCAAGAATACTGGAGTGGGTTGCCATTTCCTTCTCCAGGGGGTCTTCCCAACCCAGGAATCGAACCCACGTCTCCCGCATTGCAGGCAGACCCTTTAACCTCTGAGCCACCAGGGAAGCCCTACAGTATTACAACAGACAATAGAATTACTTTGCACATGGCTACCTAAATAGCATGAGGTTTACTGAACTGCCTAAAAATTGTTAGGATGCTGTCTTAGTCCTTCTGGGCTGCTGTAACAAAACATCATAGAATTATAAACAATAGAAATGGATTTTCACAGTGTGATCAGATAAGGCCCTCTTTCCGTCTCACACTTCTTACTATATCCTCACATCAGGGAAAGGGCTGGAGAAACTCCATGTGTCTCTTATATATAAAAGCAGTCGTCTCATCCAGGAGGCTCCATCCTTCATCACCTCCATAACTTCATCACCTCCCAAAGGCTCCACCTATGAAACACCATCACCATGGGAGTCAGGATTTCAACCTATGAAATTTCTGGGGGACACAAAGGTTGAGACCAGAGCAGACACGAAGGTGAACCAGCTCCATCCTCCTCCAGTGGCTGTCTTTACTCACACTCCACTGCATCCTCATTTCCTGCATCATCTTGCAAAAATTCCATACATTCTATCACTCTGGATTTAACAAGTCTAGCTTAGTTAAGTATTAATTGTCCCCCACCAAGGGAGTCTGGACAATTGTCCAATTGATCACATAGAAACCAAGTAGATAAGAAAGCTGGATTCATAAACACATTTATCTGAGAAGTGAGATACCACTCTCTCTTACTTTTAGAGTAACTATCCTTGTCATTAACTATTTGGCCTTACACACATGCCCTAATAGGTCCCCAAAATTATAAAATCATCCAAACAGACTGAGCCTCTATTGAGACTGAAGCAATGTGATTGGATTAAGGTTGCTCTGCTTATTCAGTTGCCTCCAAAAACCTGGTATGAAGGCCAATCTCTTGACTGGCTCTCCTAAGATTCAGTGATGTTGCTGGGCTGGTTTATAGCATCTTAGGGCTTTAGCAGTAATTCCTAGTAAACAGAAAATGGGGCGGGGGGAAGGCAGAAGGGAAAGAGGGGTGAATAAGAGAGAAGGGAGAGAAAGACAGAAGGAAGGACAAGCAGCAAAGGGAAAGTGAGTCAAGGACTTGGGTAGTGAAGGATGAAATGCTGTTAGAACACTTTATTTTTAAGGACCCCAATATATATGATTTTTTTTAATGTCCTAAAAGTAAATATCTCATATTCCCTTTTATTTCCCTTTTATCTTCTTACCTCTTTTTTCTGAAATTGTCCTTTATATTAGGAGTATTCTTTTGTTGCTACTAATTGCCATAGTTCTAGAGATGAACAAAGCTTGGCAACTCTTCAGGGCAGAATCCAGGCAACTTTTCTTCTTTTATGCAAACAGAAGGAACTTTCATCCACATACAGGAACCCTGTCCAGCAAAACCAAGCTCTTCCCTCATAGTCAGGGTTATTCTTGCCTGAATCCTGCCCCTGCCTCTACCTGGGATGACCAAAACCTTTCAGAACACGACAGAATACTCTGCCCCAAACCAATCTATCAATCCCTCCTTTGGCTCCTTCATGCATATAAAGTGTCAGCTTTTGTGTATTTTCACTTTCTTCTTTCAAAAGACAAAAGACCATGAAAAATCCTGAATGCACTTTCTAAGTCATTTACTGCCAAAAACATCTAATTCTATTGTGTTACTTGCTTAACTGTCTTTCCTTCAGTGTCTAGATATTTCCAGCAGAGAGGATGGTATTTATTAGAGGGGAAATTTGGCAATAAGAGGGACAATGCAATTGGAGAAAACATACACTCACCAATAGACCACACACATCTTCATGTATTTGTCTCTTATAAACTTATTTCAAGCATAAATTTAGGATTTTAGATCAACAACAGTGGTGGTGACATTGAAAGCTCTCTCCTTGCTCGACTGTGACATATAAACTGAATACTGTAGATTTCAGACAATATTGAAGAGAGCCATAGATATTCTATAGAGTCAGTCAGGAAAAGCCAAAGAGGGGATATTTTGACAGGATTTAACAATCAGTCCCTTGCCATCCAGAATGCATTGATTTTTCCCTCTTTCACATATTTCCATGTAAGATTACATTTGAAGAAACGGCCCTGCTATATCAAGAATAGTAGCAGTGGTTACCGAATGAAAATAAACAAATGAAGTACCTTTGAAGTTCACTGACCTTATAGATTAGTAAATCACATCCTGGATACAGTGAGGACTTAAACTGAGGTTTAAAAAATATCTATTTTCCGGAAGTAGTCTCTCTAGTGGTGGAGAAGAGGGGGTGATATAAACACACAAATTACCATTTTAAGTGGTAGAGTAAAGTAAGGATAAGAGGTGATGCCAACACAGTGCTACAGTTGATTGAAGTAAAGCTAGGAGCCATCTGAATATGTAATAGGAGTGATGCAAATGGGATGGCTAATGGTTGATGGGATCTTGAGGTGCAAAAATAGGAAGACAGTATATCTGTCAATTCATTTAGGATCATCTTATGAAGTAAGGACCTCTGACATCCCAGATCAAGGCAACTGAGATATTAATACATATAGCATTATAAGGTACCAGTGGAAAATCAAGTCTGACAAAAACAAAACAAGAAATGCTCATTTTTTAACAGACATGCTGTATCTCTCATGATTATGCTCCAGTGACATGTTGTATATATTACTGTAGGATTAGAATGGAGAATCATTTATGTCAATTTGGAGAGTTTGTGTTTATTCTACAAAGCAACAGGAAATGAAGAAATTTTAGTGCAAGAGAACAGTATGTCCAAAATTAGAAAAGAGAAACCTTAACCTGGATTGAGGAGTTGTGGCTGTTGGAGTTGATAGAGAAAAAGAAGCAGACCCAAAAGAGCTGGGAATATTTTGACACTAATCAAAGAGGGCTCTGCCAAGTGAAAAGAAGCAAAGGATGTGAGAGATACAGGAAATGAAGCAGACCTTGACCACATGCAAGGAATGAGGCAGACATAAGAGTCAAAAAAAGTCATCCAAGAATATGGGACTAGTTGAGTAAACAGATGACTGAAAAGTCAGAGAGAAGGGAGGAGATAAATTAAGGTTTTATCCAAAAGCATCTGAACTCTATTTTCCTGTATTTCTTCGATTTAGTACCAGAAATAATAATTTTAAAAAAGTTAAGTTTCTGCAGCAAATCATAGCAATACGTACTTTAAGAGCCTCTGCTGCTGCTGCTGCTGCTAAATTGCTTCAGTCGTGTCCGACTCTGTGCGACCCCATAGACGGCAGCCCACCAGGCTCCCCCATCCTTGAGATTTTCCAGGCAAGAACACTGGAGTGGTTGCCATTTCCTCTCCAATGCATGAAAGTGAAAAGTGAAAGTGAAGTTGTTCAGTCGTGTCTGACTCTTAGTGACCCCATGAACTCCAGCCCACCAGGCTCCTCCACCCATGGGATTTTCCATGCAAGAGTACTGGAGTGGGTTGCCATTGCTTTCTTCAAGAGCCTCTGCTAGACCCTATCAAATACCTGAACCAAAGCACAACTACCCAGTGATAACAAGCAGTAAGTCACTAATCACTTTCAACACTTAAATAAATGCCGGGAGCCGCCACGGGAGATCCCACCCATGACAGGGTCATGTGGAAGAGAACTGTTAAGCAAGGCTTCAGGACTCAAGGGGCTCCCTAGGCTTTCTCAAGCATCTACCCCAAAACCAGAATCTGTCTGTTTTACTGTTTCATGACTTTCACCAACTCCTCTGACATTAACAGGGGGCTAACCCTGGCCACCTTTCTCTGGAGAAAATCAACTTAGGGCTATAGCTAATAAGTCTCCTGGACATGAGAGGAATATTTCAAATTAAACCCCCTCTGTTAGCATTCTAGCTTGCTCGGCAGGTATATCCAGACTCTTACAGCTACGCATGTGATTATGTACAGCCTCCCAACTGTGAGAGGCACAGAAAGCCTAAAACATAGAGCCTTTGAAAGAGTTAAAAGTTATTAGAGTAATGCTAGTGCTGATGCAGGATTTCATTACTGGGCCAATGCTTGTTGCTAAGTTCCCATATCTCTCATCCACTGTGCACCTGGGAATGCATTAGTTAACATAGTGAGAATGCTAGAAAAACAAGTGTAGCCTTGAATTTAACCACATCAGACTTTTGAGCTAATTGGTTCTTTCTTGTAACTCACTGCACCTTTGCTCTGTGAAAAAATGTTAACTCTGTTTGGCATTTTCTGAGGCTGACATAGATTAGAAATATAAAGAAAAAACACTTTGAGAGAAAATAAGTTTTCTGGTTAAGCAGCCTTTATCAAAAGAGGGTCATAAAATGTTCACAGGCCTCCAAGGCCAGAAGATACTGTACACAACATCATTTGTGAGAAAGGTATGCAGAAAAAATCATGGTTTCGATAAGGGCAAAACTGCTGGAATGTTGGGCTGACTCTATATGACCTTGCATCTTTCATTTCCCTCTGTGTACAAAAAAAGTATATAAGTACCATTTAAAAATAAAGCTATGGATCTCGCTCATCAAAGCAGCTTGATCTCCTCGTGTCAATCATTTTCCTCCTCTTACTCTCTCTTTCAGGCTAGTTCCCATCTGGAGTACAGAGATCCACCATGTCTACTTATTTGCCTGGGTTTCTAAGACCTGAACGGGAAGGTGCCCTGCGCCTTCACTCCCTCAGGAGACCAGGAGGGCACCTGTGGCTTCACGTAGACGGTGCAAGTCTCTTGTCTTGAGACTTTATTGATTTTCTGTATAAACCAAGGAACATCAGCCTCTTTTCTTCTCTCCTCTGTTTTCTTATCTACAACATTCTTAACTGTCTCTCTCTCTCTCTCTAAATCAATTGCAATCGCCGACACCGTTTCTCCTTCGGGTTTCCCTGGATCCTGTAGGGGCTGGACCCCAGTGGATAAGATAAACATTGTAAAGCATAGAGGATGAATGGAAATAAAATGGAAACAATCCATACCTTTACAAAGCCAGCCTAAACAAAACCTTAAACGTAAACAAAATAGAGGTTATGCTCTCCCTAATAATGTGTCTACTTCCTCCAATAGTTTCTCATTCCTTTTGCCTGAATCCTCCCTTGTTTACTATCCCTTCACTCCCTTACTCTTAGAATATGGTCAGCTAATCACTAACCAAATAATTAAAAAGTGTTCACTCCTGGGATAATATTCATATTGATGGACTCTTCAAACAGAAAAGATTTCTAGTCCCCTGAAAGTAAAACTCTCATACTAGAAAGACTCCTTCCCAGCCTCTTTCCAAAATGCCTGCAGGGATGTAATTGTGACTCAAGCTACTTAGACTTCTTGTGTTGTAATTATAACATATTTGGATAGTGAAGACAGGAGACAGATGAGGCAACGAAGGATGTTGAGAAAGAAATGCATGGACAAGTTGAAAAGATAGCACAAGCCTTAAACACTGATCTCTACCTGTACACGATACCATGTGTGATGGAGCCAGGTGGGCCTAATCAGGGGTGGATTTTTCAAGAAATTTCTGTATGAATTGGCACTAAGAAGTTTTATTCAGCTCAACTGTTTCAACATGATTCTTTGATTCTAAGTTTTCCCTGTCCAGTCAGGTCTCCTGGTCTTCTACACAACTTCAAAAATCTTTCCATCTCTGAGGCTCTATGCAAACTCATGCAAACATGACTATTCTGAACATTCTGCCTCCCTTCAGTTGAACTGATTTCATAAATTCAGTTCAGTTCAGTTCAGTTGCTCAGTCATGTCCCACTCTTTGTGACCCCATGAACCCAGCACGCCAGGCCTCACTGTCCATCACCATCTCCCGGAGTCAACCCAATCCCATGACCATTGAGTCAGTGATGCCATTCAGCCATCTCATCCTCTGTCATCCCCTTTTCTCCTGCCCACAATCCCTCCCAGCATCAGAGCCTTTTCCAATGAGTCAACTCTTCCATGAGGTAGCCAAAGTACTGGAGTTTCAGCTTTAGCATCATTCCTTCCAAAGAACACCCAGGACTGATCTCCTTTAGAATGGACTGGTTGGATATCTTTGCAGTCCAAGGGACTCTCAAGAGTCTTCTCCAACACCATAGTTCAAAAGCATCAATTCTTCAGCTCTCAGCCTTCTTCACAGTCCAACTCTCACATCCATACATGACTACTGGAAAAACCATAACCTTGACAAGATGAACCTTTGTTGGAAAATAATGTCTCTGATTTTCAACATGCTGTCTAGGTTGGTTATAACTTTCCTTCCAAGGAGTAAGCATCTTTTAATTTCATGGCTGCAATCACCATCTGCACTGATTTTGGAGCCCCCAAAAATAAAGTCTGACACTGTTCCAATGTTTCCCCATCTATTTCCCATGAAGTGACGGGATCAGATGCCATGATCTTCGTTTTCTGAATGTTAAGCTTTAAGCCAACTTTTTCACTCTCCTCTTTCACTTTCATCAAGAGGCTTTTTAGCTCCTCTTCACTTTCTGCCATAAGGGTGGTGTCATCTGCATATCTGAGGTTATTGATATTTCTCCCAGCAATCTTGATTCCAGCTTGTGTTTCTTCCAGTCCAGCGTTTCTCATGATGTACTCTGCATATAAGTTAAATAAGCAGGGTGACAATATACAGCCTTGATGCACTCCTTTTCCTATTTGGAACCAGTCTGTTGTTCCATGTCCAGTTCTAACTGTTGCTTCCTGACCTGCATACAGATTTCTCAAGAGGCAAGTCAGGTGGTCTGGTATTCCCATCTCTTTCAGAATTTTCCACAGTTGATTGTGATCCACACAGTCAAAGGCTTTGGCATAGTCAATAAAGTAGAAATAGATGTTTTTCTGGAACTCTCTGGCTTTTTCCATGGTCCAGCGAATGTTGGCAATTTGATCTCTGGTTCCTCTGCCTTTTCTAAAACCAGCTTGAACATCAGGGAGTTCACAGTTCACGCATTGCTGAAGCCTGGCTTGGAGAATTTTGAGCATTACTTTACTAGCATGTGACATGAGTGCAATTGTGTGGTAGTCTGAACATTCTTTGGCATTGCCTTTCTTTGGGATTGGAATGAAGACTGACCTTTTCCAGTCCTGTGGCCACTGCTGAGTTTTCCAAATTTGCTGGCATATTGAGTGCAGCACTTCCACACCATCATCTTTCAGGATTTGAAACAGCTCAACTGGAATTCCATCACCTCCTCTAGCTTTGTTCATAGTGATGCTTTCCAAGGCCCACCTGACTTCACTTTCCAAGATGTTTGGCTCTAGATTAGTGATCACATCATCATGATTATATGGGTTGTGAAGATCTTTTTTGTACAGTTCCTCTGTGTATTCTTGCCACCTCTTAGTATCTTCTGCTTCTGTTAGAGCCATACCATTTCTGTCCTTTATCAAGCCCATCTTTGCATGAAATGTTCCCTTGGTATCTCTAATTTTCTTGAAGAGATCTCTAGTCTTTCCCATTCTGTTGTTTTCCTCTATTTCTTTGCATTCATCACTGAGGAAGGCTTTCTTATCTCTTCTGGCTATTCTTTGGAACTCTGCATTATGATGCTTTTATCTTTCCTTTCTCCTCGGGTTGCTCCTCCCGTCCGCAGGGCCTGGCCTCGTGCTCGGTGTGTCTCCTCAGGGTCACCGCCCCTGGCCTCATGCGCGAGGTGGCTTCTCCCGGCAGCCCCTGACTTCGGACGTGGGGTGTCTCCTCCCAGCCGCCACTGGCCTCGGATGCTGGGTAGCTCCTCCCAGACGTCGGCCTGACCTCGGACGCCGGGTAGCTCCTCTCGGCCGCCGCCCCTGACCTCGGACGCGGGATGGCTCCTCCCGGCCGTTCCTGCGCTGTCGCAGCCTGGCACTCTGGGCCGCTGTCCCTGACTTTGGACGTGGGGTAGTTCTCGGCCGCGCTTAGCGAGCCGGCCCGCTGCCACCTTTAGTCAGTTGTATTATATTTCTATGATAAGTATATGTAAAACCTAGTATAGTAACCAAAAGGACAGAAGAGCTGATTTGTCCAGAAAAGTCATGAGAATTTTCAAAAAGGAGGTGAAATTGAATCTGGAGGAGCTCTCCAGGAGTGGAAGGGGACAGGACTCCAGGGTGTAGAAGAGCTGATACAAAGAAAGACATTTAAACCTAAAAGAGCACTGGTTTGGGGAAAGATGATGACTTCCTTCAGCTCTTTCCTATCTTTTAGAGGGACAGGCAAAAGCAGCAACGGAGCCCTAGCTTGTGACTTACACATCTTCACTTGCTTCCTGTAGTTGTGTCCTTACAATGAGTGGACTTCTGGGCAGACACACTGACTCATGAGCTTAGGAGTGAACCCTCCATTACCATCATCCCAGAGACAAGCCTCCTCATATGGCCTTGGGAGAGAGTGTGTGGCTTAGTAGGCAGAAAATTCCAGCGTTTCATTGATTTAGGTATAGAAAAATGGAAGCAAAGATACTGAGAAGAAACATCCTCTTGGTCTAGGGGAGAAGGCCTGAGTGGGGCTTTCTACTGCCATGTCCAGGTCAGAGGTCATGTGCCAGGTCTGAGGATGGAGCTCAAGTTCCTTATGGCCCATAGATAGATTGTTTACAGTTGGGTGGGCATGGAAGATGAAACTGGACATTTGGATTAGAATCAACTGAAATTAGATTTTTTTTTTTTAATCTGACATCCAGCAATGCCAGACCATTGCTCTGACGATATAATTTGTGCATCTAATTTTTTCATGTAGGATCAAAAATTTAAACCAGAAGATTGCCACTATTCAGTTTATGACATGTTATAAGTGAATCTTGATTAGTAGTATTACTCGTTTTCAAAGAAGGGAAATACAGGAACTATTCACAAGTCAAAGTTGTGTTAGATATAATTATTTTTTTTTTCTCTCCAAATTTCACTGTTGGTAGCATTTATAAATTTACAATGATTCAAAAAAAATTGTAAGCATAGTTTATTTGGTACTGGTGGGCTTCCCTGGTGCTCAGTAGTAAAGAATCTGCCTGCCAATGCAGGGGACATGGGTTTGACCCTGGGTGGGGAAGATCCCCTGGAGAAAGAAAAGGCAACCCACTCCAGTATTCTTGTTTGGGAAACGCCATGGACAGAGGAACCCAGTGAGCTACAGTCCATGGGGTCCCAAAACCATCGGACAGGACTTAGTGACTAAATGACAGCAATGAACTAGTTGTTGTTGTTCAGTCATTAAGCTGTGTCCAACTCTTTCCAACCCCATGGACTGCAGCACACCAGGCTTCCCTGTCCTTCACCATCTCCACCAGTTTGCTCAAACTCATGCCCGTTGGGTTGATGATGCCATTCAACCATCCCATTCTCTGTTGTCCCCTTCTCCTCCTGCCTTCAACCTTTTTCCATGAACAAATGAAGGGATTGTGATTACATTGGGCCTTTTAATTGTCCTGGGATTAGCCTTTATTATAACTCATATGTATTAAAGTTATTCTATATGTGTAATGTAAGAGCTGGAGAAGGCAATGGCACCCCACTGCAGTACTCTTGCCTGGAAAATCCCATGGACGGAGGCGCCTGGTAGGCTGCAGTCGATGGGGTCGCTGAGGGTCGGACAGGACTGAGTGACACTGCTTTCACTTTTCACTTTTATGCATTGGAGAAGGAAATGGCAACCCATTCCAGTGTTCTTGCCTGGAGAATCTCAGGGACTGCGGAGCCTGGTGAGCTGCCGTCTGTGGGGTCGCACAGAGTCGGACACCACTGAAGCGACTTAGCAGCAATGTAAGAGTGCTTGTATTTCATAAATATTAAACTTCATACCCACAGGTGAGGCCTACCAAATATGTAACTAAAACTTTCCATCAAGGTAAATATTGTGGTTAAAAACTATATAGCCTTAGGATAACCATATCCCACAAGTTTTTAACTGTGTGTGTTTTTTTTAACGCCAATTACCATGTTTCTTTTAATAATTCTGATTTGTACCTCTAAGTATTTTTTCTCATGGAATATGACTCAAATTTACAATGAATCTAATATATTTGCTAAGAAACCTTGTGGCTAATGACACAATAGGGGAATAAAATGGAAAAAAAAAATAAGGTGGTTAAAGCTGAAACAGGAAAAAAAGAGAACAAAAAGACATTTAAAGCTATGCATTGGATAAAGTGCTGGGTAGTAGGTGGGAACAGTCAGTTGCCTCTTTATGAATAGTAGCCATGTGTAGACACCTCATATTAAGACAGGGCATCAATTTTTCTTTAAAGCTTACACTTCCTGGGGACTGTGGGTATAAGAAATTAAAAATTAGAACTTATTTTGCTGGAGTAAATTTAGTAAAGAAGAGATACATTGGGTGTGGTAGGAAAAAAGTCACTATTCTTAGCAAAAGACATATCTCAGGGCATAATCTAGAATAATCAAGGTTATTAAAAAACAGCTGTACTATCTTTTAAAAAAATGAAATAAAAGAATTTAATCAGTACAGACTCAGAATCTTTAGTGTTAGGTAGATGGAACATCCAGATACTATATAAAAATCAGCTTTGTTAGATTGTCCAGCTATTTAGGAAAAATATGTAAAAGTCTTAATTCCATAAAGAATAAGTAAGATGTCAGAATTTTTTCTGCTAAATTAATAAATACTTCCTAGATACCTGGCTGAAACATTAAAATTTTTGTTTAAAAAGTAATGATTTTGCTTTTAAAATATATGAAAAATTTAGATGTTTTCTATTGGGGTCAATATACTTGTGTGTTTGTGTGCATTTGGTCATGCCATGAAGCTTGCAGGATCTTAGTTTCCCAACCAGGGATTGAACCTGGGCCCTCCACTGTGAAAAAGTGGAGTCCTAATTCCTGGAGCACTAGGGAATTCCCGGTGTCAATCTGTTCTTAATTTGTTGGGACATATATAAAAATGAAAATACTAATAACAATAATAATTATAATTACACTTAGAGGGAAAAAAGCTATCCAGAACAAGAGCCATTTCTCTAGCGATATGATAATATTCTACAATTATGGAGTTCCCTGCATTTCTCAAAGCTTCCGTATATATTTTCTCATTTAAATCCCCTATTTTTTTGAGAAATTTATATCACATCTCCTTGCTTTATTCACTGTGCATGCCCTTGTACTCTGACTGAGCTTACTCATATGATTGCTTTGGCCCCTCAAACAGCAGCAAATGTGATGCAAACAGATCCTTGCTAAGGGTTGTGCATTGCACTTACCCTTTCTTCCTGCTGGAAATCCATCTGCCTGAAGGTGGCAAGACCTGAGCTGGCCTCCTAGAGGCCCAGATAAGTCCCAAGACATGCGATAAGGTGGTCCTATATCAGCCAGTTCCAGCAAGCCACTTGAGGGGATATAACCACGAGATAACCCATATAATTGTATACCAGTGATTGTTGTTTTATGGTACTGAGTTTTAGAGTGATTGATTAAACTGCTGCTATCAAGGCACTAAGTCGTGTCCAACTTTTTGCAACTTCATATCCTGTAGCCCACCAGGCTCCATTGTCCATGGGATTTTTCAGGCAAGAATACTTCAGTGGGTTGCCATTTCCTTCTCCAGGGGATCTTCTCAACCCAGGGATCGAACTTGCATCTCCTACTTAGCAGGTGGATTCTTTACCACTGATTCACCTGGAAAGCTCAGCAAATACTAGTTTATAAACCTAGCATCAGAAGCGGGAAGACACAAGACCAAAACCCATATGTTCGTGATTCAATTTCAGCAATCCTTAGGAAATCCTGGGAAGGAATGGGTGTTTTACTCATATGATGACTAAAATTGGTCTATAGGTTTTAAAAATTGAAAAGAGAGAAATAAAATCCCTTTACAGTGATATCAGAGGCTTTATTTTGGTTTACTTTTACAAAATTCTTTTATTTTTTCAGTTAAATAGCTGTCTTCTACAGGCTCTCTTTTCTTCTACTTTTAGAGTTGCTCTGCACTCTGTTGCGTTACGGTATGTGTCTTTTATTATGGGTTAAATTTTCTAATAAAAATGTAAGATACAATCATTCAGGTTTATTCATTTTTTGTCTTGACATATTTGTAATTCATGGTATATGTGTTTTACCTTCTACAGGCCTATGGAGTTGAATAAAATAAACAAAGTAATATAAAATATCATTCTTTATTTTCCAAACTTCTTTTGCAGTGGTTTTGCACACTCATATCAGGCATTCACAACTGCCTTGCAAAAAAATGTTATTTTTGCTGTTGTTTCTTTAAATGACACCCAAAGTCTTGTACAATGCAGAATATCCAATATTTTCAGTATTTTTTGTCTTTGTTGTTTCTTTGGTGAATTTCCTTCAACTCTTCATCAAGTTTCTTCTGTTGTTTTGGTATCAAGATTGATCATTTTCAAGCCTCATGTGATTTTAAAAAACTAAGATTTCATTCCAATGGGGATGGGGGAAATGTAACACAATGGCTTTTCCAGTGAAGCTGGCAGTAACTTTGAAGTCCAGACCTGTAGCCATGGCTTCAGAATGACCCACTGGGGAAAAAAAAAAAAAAAAAAAAACTCCAAAGAAAAGTAAACATTCTGACAAGGATGTAGACATCAGTTGGAGCTTATCCAGTATTAAACAGAAACACATGCTTTGTTCAAGGCATTTGCAGAAACAAAACCATCCTGCCTTCTTTAATTAATTTATTATTTAAGTTCAAATCTTCTATTTATGCTATGTTATGGCTAAAGGTAAGTGCCAAAGAATTGATGCTTTTGAGCTGTGGTGTTGGAGAAGACTCTTGAGAGTCCCTTGGACTGCAAGGACATCCAACCAGTCCATTCTAAAGGAGATCAGCCCTGGGTGTTCTTTGGAAGGAATGATGCTAAAGCTGAAACTCAAGTACTTTGTGTGTGTGTGTGTGTGTGTGTGTGTGTGTGTGTGTGTTTAATTTAAATTTATTTATTTTAATTGGAAGCTAATTACTTTACAATATTGTATTGCTTTTGCCATACATCAACATGAATCCACCACGAGTGTACACGTGTTCCCAATCCTGAATCCCCCTCCCACGTCCCTCCCCGTACCATCCCTCTGGGTCATCCCAGTGCATCAGCCCCAAGCATCCTGTATCCTGCATCAAACCTGGACTGGTGATTCATTTCATATACGATATTATACATGTTTCAATGTCATTCTCCCAAATCACCCTACCCTCTCCCTCTCCCACAGAGTCCAACAGACTGTTCTATACATCTGTGTCTCTTTTGCTGTCTTGCATACAGGGTTATCATTACCATTTTTCTAAATTCCATATATATGCATTATTCTACTGTATTGCTGTTTTTCTTTGTGGCTTACTTCACTGTGTATAATTAGCTCCAGTTTCATCCACCTCATTAGAACTGATTCAAATGTATTCTTTTCAATGGCTGAGCAATACTCCATTGATATTTCTACCGGGAATCTTGATTCCAGCTTGTGCTTCTTCCAGCCCAGGGTTTCTCATGATGTACTCTGCATACAAGTTAAAGAAGCAGAGTGACAATATACAGCCTTGACGTCCTCCTTTTCCTATTTGGAACCAGTCTGTTGTTCCATGTCCAGTTCTAACTGTTGCTTCCTGACCTGCATATAGGTTTCTCAAGAGGCAGGTCAGGTGGTCTGATATTCCCTTCTCTTTCAGAATTTTCCACAGTTTATTGTGATCCACACAGTCAAAGGCTTTGGCATAGTCAATTAAGCAGAAATATATGCTTTTCTGGAACTCTCTTGCTTTTTTGATGATCCAGCAGATGTTGGCAATTTGATCTCTGGTGCCTCTGCCTTTTCTAAAACCAGCTTGAACATCTGGAAGTTCATGGTTCACGTATTGCTGAAGCCTGGCTTGGAGAATTTTGAGCATTACTTTACTAGCGTGTGAGATGAGTGCAATTTGCAGTAGTTTGAGCATTCTTTGGCATTGCCTTTCTTTGGGATTGGAATGAAAACTGACCTTTTGCAGGTCCGTCTAGTCAAGGCTGTGGTTTTTCCAGTGGTCATGTATGGATGTGAGAGTTGGACTGTGAAGAAAGCTGAACACCAAAGAACTGATGCTTTTGTTTTTTTTTTTTTTTTTTTTGGTGTGCATTTTTTTTTTTTTAATTTTAAAATCTTTAATTCTTACATGTGTTCCCAAACATGAAACCCCCTCCCACCTCCCTCCCCATAACATCTCTGTGGGTCCTTTTGAACTGTGGTGTTGGAGAAGACTCTTGAGAGTCCCTTGGACTGCAAGGAGATCCAACCAGTCCATTCTAAAGGAGATCGGTCCTGGGTGTTCTTTGGAAGAAATGATGCTAAAGCTGAAACTCCAATACTTTGGCCACCTCATGCAAAGAGTTGACTCATTGGAAAAGACTCTGATGCTGGGAGGGATTGAGGGCAGGAGGAGAAAGGGACGACAGGGGACAAGATGGCTGGATGGCATCACTGACTCAATGAACATGAGTCTGAGTGAACTCCAGGAGTTGGTTTTGGACAGGGAGGCCTGGCATGCTGTGATTCATGGGGTTGCAAAGAGTCGGACATGACTGAGCGACTGAACTGAACTGAACTGAATACTCCATAGTGTATATGTACCACAGCTTCCTTATCCATTTGTCTGCTGATGGACATCTAGGTTGCTTCCATGTCCTGGTTATTATAAACACTGCTGCGATGAACATTGGGGTACATGTGTCTCTTTCAATTGTGGCTTCCTTGGTGTGTATGCCCAGCAGTGGGATTGTTGGGTCATAAAGCAGTTCTATTTGCAGTTTTTTAAGGAATCTCCACACTGTTCTCCATAGTAGCTGTACTAGTTTGCATTCCCACCAACAGTGTCCAAAAAAGACATACAGATGGCTAACAAACACATGAAAAGATGCTCAACATTACTCATTATCAGAGAAATGCAAATCAAAACCACAATGAGGTACCATTTCATGCCAGTCAGAATGGCTGCAATCCAAAAGTCTACAAGCAATAAATGCTGGAGAGGGTGTGGAGAAAAGGGAACCCTCTTACACTGTTGGTGGGAATGCAAACCAGTACAGCCACTATGGAGAACAGTGAAACTCCAGTACTTTGGCCACCTCATGCAATGAGTTGACTCATTGGAAAAGACTCTGATGCTGGGAGGGATTGGGGCAGGAGGAAAAGGGGACGACAGAGGATGTAATGGCTGGATGGCATCACTGACTCAATGGACCTGAGTCTGAGTGAACTCTGGGAGTTGGTGATGGACGAGGAGGCCTGGCGTGCTGTGGTCCATGGGGTCACAAAGAGTCGGACACGACTGAGCGAATGAACTGAACTGAACTGATGGCTAAAGGAGTCCATGGAATTGGAAACAAAGGCAAATTCTTTCAAATAAAGGTGAAACCCTCCCACTCTCCCTGCCCCAGAGCCTTTTTCCTTGACCTATCCAAGACCTATTTTCTTCCCATCCTGCCCTACCTTACTCCTCCATGAATACTATCAAAGCACTTTACTCAAGTATTAATTATAAATGCAAATAAAAAGAAAGCTGGACACACACTCATGCTATGAGTCAATCCTTTTTGTTTGTTTATTTTATATCCTACCTTATCTAGCTGTAATTGCTGGTGCTGGAGGTTTCCAATTCTGGAAACAGGGAGCCCAGTTCATCCTCTAAATTAAAAATTTGAAAAGTTACCTCATATAATCCACAAATTTGAGGGACTATGATATATTACATAGCATGTGTGTTTAGTTGCTCAGGAGCATCCAACTGTGGCCACATGGACTACAGCCTACCAGGCTCTGTCCATGGGATTCTCCAGGCAAGAATAATGGAATGGGTAACCATTCCCTTTTCCAGTGGGTCTACCTAACCCAAGAATTGAACCAGGATCTCTTTTATTGCAGGCAGATTCTTTTACTGCCTGAGCCCCCAGGGAAGCTCATTAAGTAACATCAGTTCAGTTCAGTCACTCAGTCGTGTCCGACTCTTTGCAACCCCATGAATCACAGCACACCAGGCCTCTCTGTCCATCACCATCTCCCGGAGTTCACTCAGACTCGTGTCCATCGAGTCAGTGATGCCATCCAGCCATCTCATCCTCTGTCATCCCCTTCTTCTCCTGCCCCCAATCCCTCCCAGCATCAAAGTCTTTTCCAATGACTCAACTCTTCGCATGAGGTGGCCAAAGTACTGGAGTTTCAGCTTTAGCATCATTCCTTCCAAAGAAATCCCAGGGTTGGTCTCCTTCAGAATGGACTGGTTGGATCAACAATGGTCAACACAAAGTAAAACTAGATGGTCAAGTGATTGTCAATCCAATAGGATCAACCAGCATAAAACCGAAGCAAATGCCCCCCACATCCAGTATAGTTTTGGTTTTTTAGTAAGAATGGTACAATTGGTTGATTAAAATTTTTCACTTTTCAACTCATTATATTGATGTGAATGAGGTGCCTTTCTTGTTTAATTAAGAACACAACTTTGGAGTATTTGCAGAATGTCATTACAATGAAGTGCTGACAACGTTTTGGCCAAATTTGATTAAGGGTCATTTATTTTCTAATTGGCGTAAAATAATCCTCGGAATAAGGCAGTTTTACATATGAAATCTCACAATTGCCTATTTATGAAATTTAAAGGCAGTAAATAGAAGAACATTTGTATTTAGTATTTCTTTAAAATCACAATTGTAACTGCTGTTTCCAAGGCCACCCATTTGAGGGGTGGGAGACACAATATCCTCATAAAAAGGACGCTAGACCCAAAATGAAATTCCATGGCTCAGGCTCCCCAGTTGGCTTCCTGGAAGGAGTCTGAGCTCCTATCCTTCTTCTTCCAGGAATCCTTCTCTGAGACAAAGGTAGAACTATGAGTGTGTGTGTGTGGCGGGGGAAGGGGGGTGGTGGTGAAGTCATTGATATTTTCCCTTTAAAAGCAGCTTTTGTTGCTTAGAACTGGTCTGTGGTGCTCTTCCATCACTGTGTCATTTGTATTGTGCTGATATTCTATTTTGAACACCACTGGCTACAAAAGTTCACTTTCATTAATGAAGGTCTGTGGCCTGAAACACTCCTCTACCATGCTACCATAGCTTAGACTCCATCTTTTAGTAGTATGACTACATTTTTTAGATTAGCTGAACTTCTGCTGAGAGTAAGAAAATGCAGGGATAGTGAACAAGGATGGATTTGGGCAAAAGGAATGAGAAACTCTTGGAGGAAGTGCACACATGTTTAAGGAGAACATTACTTACGTTTTGTCTAGGATTTGGTTCAGGCTGGCTCTGTAAAGGAATGGATCATTTTTACTTTATTTCCATTCATCCTCTATACTATACAATGTATGACTTATTTACGTGTTGAAAGTGACCAGAGATTGACTGCTTGTAAATCACTGAGTAGTGATGCTTTCGTTCTGGTATTTGATAAAGTCTAGCAGAGGCTCTTGAGTGTACTTATCTCTGTGATTTGCTGCAGTAACTTAACTTTTTTTTTTTTTTTAATGTTTTCTGGTACAAAGTCAATGAAATACAAGAAAATGATGCTTGTGGACAAAACCTTAATTTATCTCTTTCTTTTTCTCTGACTTTTCAATCGTTCAGTTACGCATCTAGTCCCAGGTTTTTTGATGCCTTTTTGACTCTTATGTCTACCTCATTCCCCCCGTGTGGTCAAGGCCTATTTCTTTTCCTGTATCTTTCATATTCTTTGCTTCTTTTTGCTTGGCAGAGCTATCTTTGATTTTCTTTTAGTGTCATAATATTCCAAGCTGTTTCTGGACTGTTTCTTTTTCTCTATAAGCCCCAACATCCATAACTTCTCAATACAGATTAAGATTTCTCTTTTTTAATTCTGGACATGCTATTCTCTTGCATTAAAATGTCCTGGTTTCCTATTGTTTTAGAATAAACACAAATTTCCCAAATTGTCATAAGTGATCCTCCACAGTGCATAAACTACCCTTATAAGATTTTCTCCATTCTAATCCTACAGTAATCTATATAGCAAATTCTGGGAAAATAATCATGAGAAATATTACATATCTATTAAATAAGTAAACATTTATTGTGTTTTGGTTAAGCTTGATTATTCACTGGCAACTTAAAATGCTATATGCATTAAGATCTCAGTTCCCTTGGTGCAAGATGTATGAAATATTTACTTCATAAGATGATCCTAAGTGAGTTGACAGATATGTTGTCTTCCTATTTTTGCATATCAGCATCCCATCAGCCTTTCAAAACTCCATCATAAAGCTATCACTGTTTGTTACTCAAAAAAAAAATCCTGTTCGCATATCCAGATAGCTCCTAGCTGTACTTCAATCCACTCTAGCACCTTGTTTCACCTGTTAGTCTTACTTTGCTCTTCCATATAATATAGCAATTTGCATGTTTATGTAATTTTCTGTTGTTCCACAACTTGAGAACCAGTTTATGGAAAATAGAATTTTTTTTAAACCTACCTCCTTCCCAAATATTTCAGCTACCCCTTGCTGATTCTACAGAACACATATGACTCTGCTCAAAATTGTCTGGAATCGACAGTATTCAGTTTATATGTCATGGTTAAGCAGGGAGAGGCCTTGCAATGTCAGCATCTCTGTTGATCTAAAGTCCTAAATTATGCTTAGAATAAAATTTATAAGAGACAAATGGGAGATGATGTGTGTGAGCTAGTGGTGAGTATATATTTCCTACTATTGCATTGCCCCCTTATTGCCAAATTCCCCTCTAATAAACATCATCCAACAACAAAGAACGAAATAGTTGGATGGCATCACTGACTCAATGAACATGAGTTTGAGCAAGTTCTGGGAGATGGTGAAGGACAGGGAAGCCTGGCGTGCTTCATTCCATGGAGTCACAAAGACTGGGACACGACTGAGTGATTGAACAACAACATCCTTATTTGGAAATATATAGGCATTGAAGGAAAGAAAGTTAAGCAGGTAACACAATTGAATTAGATGTTTTAGGCAATAAATAACTTAGAGAGTGTATACAGGTTTTTTCATAGTCTTCTGCCTTTTAAAAGAAAAGGTGAAAATTCTAGAATAATGACTTTTTGCATGCATTCTGGAGCCAAAGGAGAGACAGACAGATTGTTTGGGGCAGAGTATTCTGTCATGTTCTGTAAGGCTGGGGTCATTATAGCTAAAGGCATGAGCAAGACAGGCAAAAATAACTCTGTCTATGAGGGGAGAGGTTGGTTTTGCTGGAAATTGTTCTTGTATGTGTGAAAGGTGTCTTTGTATAACAGAAGAAAATTGCCTTGAATTCTGAGCTGAAGAGTTGACAAGTTTTGTTCACTTGTAGAATCATCACACTCAGTAAGTAGCAACAAAAGAATATTCCTAAACAAAGGAAAATTTCAGAAAAAGAGAAGAGGAAATAGAAGGAAAAGGAGAATATGAGACGCTGTATAGTCAAAGCTATGATTTTTCCAGTAGTCAAGTATGGTGTGAGAGTTGGATCACAAAGAAAGCTGAGCACCAAAGAATTGATGCTTTTGAATTGTAGGACTGGAGAGGACTCCCAAGAGTCTTATTGTCTGCAAGGAGATCAAACCAGTCAATCCTAAAGGAAGTCAACTTTGAATTTTCCTTGGAAAGACTGATGCTGAAAGTACAATAATTTGTCCACCTGATACAAAGAGCCAATTTATTGAAAAGGGCTGTGATGCTTGGAAAGATTGAAGGCAAAAGAAGAAGAGAGTGGCAGAGGATGAGATGCTTAATGCTATCTAACCATCTCATGGACATGACTGAATGGACATGAATTTGAGCAAAGTCTGGGAAATAGCAGAGGGCAGAGGATTCTGATGTGCTGCAGTATCGGGGATCACAAAGAGTAGGACTCAACTTAGTGACTGAATGACAACAAAAATGAGATGACATTTGCTCTTAGAGTATAAAATTGAAATCTTATGTCTGCATTGTGTCCAACACTTTGCGAACCTAGGGACTATATAGCCTGCCAGTCTCCTCTGTCCTATGAAATTAACCAGGCAATAATACTGGGGTGGGTTCCTATGCCCTTCTCCAGGGGATCTTTCCAACCCAGTGACTGAACCCATGTCTCATGTCTCTTGCACTGGCAGGCAGGTTCTTTACTGCTAGTGCCACCTGGGAAGCCCATATGTATTTGAGAGTTTACTAAATAGAGTGTTTTAATAACATTTTATCCATCACAAGTTTTCACTCATTTTCTATCTTTCTCTTCTTTCTTTCATCTTTATCCACCTTTCCATCTACCTTTTTATTTCATTTCTACCAGAATGTTGGATGGAATATTCCCCATTGTCTGTTGTCTAGGAATTCTTGCTAAAGCCCAAATTATGCTACAAAACCAGCCCAGCAACATCATTGCCTTCTTCAGGAGAGCTCAGCCCTCATTGCAGGTTATCTGGAAGCAGTTGAACAAGTTGAGCAACCCTAATCCAGTCACTTTTCTCTAGTCTCTATAGAGGCTTAGTCTATTTGGAGGGTTTTGTAATTCAGGGACCTAATAGGGGATGTTTGATAATTGACAAAGATAGTTTAAAAGAAGAGAATATTTCACTTCCCAGTTTGTTTATGAATCCAACTTCCTGATCTATTCTGTGTCTATGTGACCAGGCAGAGAATTGTCCAGAGACCCCAAGAGGGGATCAGATGCACACCAGTATTTTTGCCATTCAGTTGTTTGGAGTGTTGATGGTACATGGGTTTCTGGTGAGTCAGCTAGTAGGCGGCTGAACTTAAGCCAATTAATTTTCTCCAGATGGTGTTTGCAGAGTGAGGGAAACAGAGAGGCTGTGGAGAATACTGCAAGTGGGGAGTTGTGGGTGCTAAAACATTTCCCCGGGTTAAAAAAGAAACTCTGCTGCCGAGTATCCGCAACTTATGAATGTCCTGGAAAATCACAAAGGTGCCCCACAAGACAGATGTGTGTCAGTCAGGGGGAATTGCAGATCAGTCTCTCTTAACCATGAGAAGGCTACATCAGCCCCACATAAATAAGAGATGTCAGAACTTTCCCATTTTACCACCCCTTGGCTACTTCTAACATGGCCCAAAGAATAAAGATCTAGAGAGGGAGAGACGGAACCTTGCAGAAATGGACATATCTGCTTTCCCTGGTAGGTCCCCCAGGGCCTCGGTAGGGGAGAGAGCAACATTAAATAGGCTGAATATGAGATGGAGTTGACACTTAACTGAGCTGGACTTGTTAAACCCAGAGTGATAGAATGTGTGGAATGGCTGCAAGGTGATGCAGGAAATGAGGATGCAGTGGAGTGTGGAAAGTGCACTGGAGGAGGTCGGAGCCAGTTCTCTTTTGTGTCTGCTCTAGTCCCAACCTTTGTGTCCCCCAGAAATGTCATAGGTTGAAATCCTGACTCCCATGGTGATGGTCTTTCATAGGTGGGGCCTTTGGGTGGTGATGAAGTTATGGAGGTGATGAAGGATGGAGCCTCCTGGCTGAGATGACTGCTTTTATATATAAGAGACACACGGAGTTCTCTAGCCCTTCCCTGACGTGAGGATACAGTAAGAAGTGTGTGATCAGAAGAGGGCCCCACCTGACCATGCAGTGGAAATCCATTTCCATTGTTTTTAAATGTTTTTAGGTCTGTGATATTTTGTTATAGCAGCCTGCAAGGACTAAGACAGCATTATAACAATCTTTATACAGTTCAGTAAACCTCATGCTCTTTGAGCACACTAGTTTCATAGCATTTACATTGTCTGTTATAATTCTGTGAAAGTTGGCTGACTTTCGTAAAAAGATCCTGAGAATTCAGTCATCTTGGTAGCATGACCAACACAATGAATGATTATCTAATTCTTTAATTCTAATAACTTGACCCAGAATAATTTGCTGTGATTCTAAAGTAAGCTGTTAATGGTCTTTGGAATGTCAGTTTCTGCTACTTGTGACAAAGTTTAATCAGAACTTCTTTCTCTCGATCATAAGGAAGGATTTTCATTTGATTGTCTATTAAATGAAGATAAGAAACATTGACAAAATTGCCGTCTTAGATTTTGACATTTCTGCAGAGTCTGTTTTTATTTAAGATGAAACCCATTAGAGCCAAGCATGCATTAAAAAGCTATAAAGCTCAGAGAAGTTTGCTAGGGAATGGATCATTAAGAACCATCTCAGAAATGGATAGGATGAATGTGGGCTTAGCAGTTGTTGTTGTAGATGATTCTGCAATTCAGGAGCTTAAGGTAAGTGTCAATCTTGCTTGAATCCCTGCGCAGGCAGTGGAGCAGGTTGTAAAAAGCAGAATGACGTGCATCTTCATCCTTAGTTTGCAGGGATGGGAGTCCTGACCACACAGGGTAGGGCTCAGTCTCTTTGGCTCCAGGAATAACCTAAGCATCCAAAAGATAATGACTTATTATGAGTTTTAGTAGTATTTGCTCATCTTTGTTCTTTCTAATTATCAAATTAGTAATTGGGGAAGATACATGAAAGATTCTACACTTGGATTTTGGAGTTAATGTATCAGATATGTGTTAGTAATTTATTAATAAAAACTAAAAGCAGAACTCAAGTATTAGTTTGGTTTTGACTTTCTCTTTTCTTCTCACTCTCATCCTATGGTTTGAGGAGGACAGAGGAAGAATACAAGCTGAATTTCAGTAGAGGATATCTTTGGATATTTTGAAGAAAACATTTATCTTGCAAATTGTATTCTCTAGTTCTCTTATCCTTGAAAATATTTCAGCCACCTGTACCCAGGAAGAGGCAAGATTTTGGTGTAACTGTGCAATTCAAGAAAGACTATACCTGTCAAAAATTGCTGTGGAATTCTAACTCACTTACAATAGAATCTATCACTATGAATGAACAGATTCTTGCTTTGTGTAATACCAGTCTAGAAAAAGAAGGTCTGAATTGTGTTCTTGCACAGTGAGATAGTTCAAACCTATTCCTCCTTAAAGAAATCACCTCTCTCATTCATGAGGATAGCAAGGAAGATTTCATGAGGCTGCTCACCTGGCCAAATATCATCTCCATGCCTTCCAGAAGTCGTTTGTTTTCTTCCTCAATCTCTATGGCCCTCGATAGGATAGCATCTGGGACTCCTTTCATACCCCGCACCTCTGTGACTAGGTGATACAGAGGGTCATTCCAGGAGCGCAGCAACCCAAGAATCAAGCTCATAAGGACCTCATGCTAAACAACCACAGGAAACAATCTCATTAAAATAAGCATAATTCAGTGGATTTGGTAACAGGTGATCTTTGCTCAGAGTAGAGTGACTGACCTGAAAAAACTCCAGGTTTTTCCTATATGTATTGAAATTTTTTTTGAAAGTTGCAAAATTATAAAATGTAAGCTATTGGTTTATACTTTCCTGAAATACTTAAAAATCTGATTTTAGTAACCAATGTTTTTGATGAGTTCTAATTTATAACACAAAGAATTTTATTTTTTCCCTCTGAAATTCTACCATCCACTCAGTGAGTTCTTTTGTATTTGAATGCTTTGCTTGTCTGGGGAGAGAAATCTAAGTATTTCGCTGGAACTCAGTATGTGCCTGGAGTACCTGACCCAGGAAAGAAGGAATCCACCTGTGCTCACCTCATTTTCACCCAGTGATTCATTCATATGAATGAATCAAAGTATTCATTAATGTATTTTTAGTTTTTGATTGGTAGTTCCTTTTATGATATTAGAACAAAGAGGCAATAAAGAAGATATGACATTCCTAGCCACACTTTCCTCAATCCATCCCAACAGCCCCCAAGCTGATATCAGAGCAGTCTATTTTGTTGACATGTGTCTAGGCAGGAAATGGCAGTGTTGTCTTTATTAACAGCATCAGTGGGATTCACAATGGAGGGTTTTGCCCCCTAGTTCACTACTACCAGGACTGGACATGAAACTCCCAGGGGCTGAGCATCTCTAATTAAAAATGCTTGATTTCTTGATGGCCATGAACTACTTCAATGGTACAGGAAATGAACAGCAGAGAAGAATCAAACAGGCATTGCAATAGAAACATGATGGGTTGTGAGAGTAAGGGAGCTGAAATAAATTCAGACTCTAGGGTGAGTGGCAGCATGGTTTTCCTGGGGGCATTGTAGCTTAAAGATGAAGACTGAGAGCTCTGAGTTAGAAGAAACCCAGAATCACTGCTTACTACCTGTGTGACTGGTGCAAATTCCACTATTTTTCTGAGTCTCAGTTTCCATATTACAGGAAGTGTAATAACGGTCACTGTGCTGCAGGAATTTTCGTGAGGATTAAACATAGTAATGAAAAAAAAGCACTTTGTAAATTGTATGGCAAGGTAATAGCTCTCAACAAATTTTAAATTTATTTTAAACTCATTTTAAAAGTCCTCCTCTTTTTTCTTCTTGACCTTCTTCCTTCATTTTATCATCCTCATTTTTAAGGAGATTAGCAGATGGAAAAAATGCTGGTATCACTAAAAAGCTGTAGCAAGAGAACAGATTGTACTTTAGGGGAGATGCATGTCGAAATATTTTAAATAATGTTAGCACTGTGGTTACCTCAGGGAATCAGAAAGGAGCGATTATAATGATAAGAATTTGGACCTGGGATACATGATTGAGGCTTATCAGTAGATGGTGAGGTCATCAGAACAAAGGCAATCATCACAGCCATGAGAAGCAAAAAGTAATATTTTTTAGGACCCGTTTTGAGGGGAGACTTATAATTAAAAATAAGAGGTAATAGAGGAGTCAGTCAAGAATGAAGTAGGAGTAGAAGAGAAGTAGAAGAATCAGGTGAGCCTTGAAAGGCAGAATTGGTGGCTCAAGTGGTACAGTGTAGGAGTGACTCCCATGTAGGAGTCACTAGTATCAGGGAATACTCAAAACTGGGGTTGTGTTTCTTACATATCCATGAATTTTTTAAATCTATATTTTAAACATGGACATTCCATTCATTTCATGTTTTCATACAGTATAATGGCTGCAACCTTGGATATAATGCATTGGTTGAACTTATGTTATCTGCATGGACAATTTATAGATCTGTTATTATTTTGCTGTTACAGATCTTTTTTTTTTTTTTAATCTTCAGACCAGCTTTATTTTATTTTATTTTATTTTATTTTTTTTATTATCTTTAGATTTTTTTTTTTAATTTTAAAATCTTTAATTCTTACATGTGTTCCCAAACATGGAGGTGGGAGAGGGGTTCATGTTACAGATCTTTATAGTCACCCCTTGATTTTACTCATATTTCATCAACTGCATAATGCAATGCCTCTTTGATTATTTACTGTTTCTTCACCTTTCTCTGCATATCCAGTTACCATTACCTCTAATAACCTGAAGCCAAGTAACATCAGTGCACTGTCTCACTTGTTCTGGTGAAAACCCAAATAAAAGACTCACGTGGGTCTGTTGGGCTTGTTCTTTGTCTTCAGGGGTAGGAAGGGAGGAGGTATGGCAGCTGTTGAGGGCCATGGTAATGAACCCTTTGCCCTGGGCGTACCGTCTATCCTGGAAGCGATCAAGCAAATTCAATTTGTTAGGGTTGTTTGGGCATTCAATAAATGAACCTTTAGCAGAATATTAACACATTTGATAGATGAATAATGTTTTTAATGAGGGTCACGTAAAAATTGAACGTAATTCTTTTTCCTACTTTTTTCTTTCCATTATCTCTGAAAACAGTTGCTTGTCATCTAAATTCCAACCTCTTTCCTTCTTTTTTTTCCCTTGTTTCATTTCATCCTTCCCGTAGTTACTATTTGGATAGCAAACACTAAAAATAACCCAAATATGAAATAGTAACTGCTTTATCAAGTATCATCTTTTTTTAGTATTTGAACCAAATATAGTGCATATGTATGATAACTATATAGACATTTAATCTCTTGTTTACTTTGGGTTGGAACCAATATACTCCCTTAAAAGAAGATATATAATTATAACCTTTGTTTGACTAATCTGAATCCACAAACCTAAAGCTTAGTATGCTTCACAGATGCAGAATACAGTGTCGTTGATGATGAGAAAATGGTAAGTCAGAAAAACATGGCATAAAATTTTTGAAAATAGTAAGCAATGGACTGAGAAGGAGAGTAGAAATAACTAGCTAACACATTGATAAAGAAAACCTAATCTTTAGCCAAAGTTGTGAACATGTAAAGAGATTACTTCGAAGATCTGGAAAAAAGATGACAGTCAAAAATGGAAGATGAAAGGAAAACTAGTGAATAAAAAGAACTATATGAATGTAATAGAAACGTTGAGCACCATTTTTTTTCAGTTCTCTGCTCCACTGTGGGCCCCTTGAGTGACATAAAAGAGTATACAACTTTCAAAGTAATTTCATCAGAAAGAGAATAATTTTGTTTCCAATTATAAACCAGGCATTCTATTGTAGTCATAAACCCATATATTGCACATCTTAGAATAGTAATTTGTAGCATTTAAAAAACTATCATTATTTGTTTTCATTACAGGAATTCAGCTCTGTCTAATATGTCCCATCCACCCAGTTCACTGAAGTGCAGTTCCCATTTATTGGCTATTTACTGTGTGCTGGGTGAAGAATGCCCAGAGGGACACTGAAGGACCAGAAAATCAAGATGCTTCTTTTTCCCAGCCCCACCTAAGAGTGCTTTCTGTTGGGTACTGTTATGAACTGAATGTGTCTCCCCCAAATTCATGTGTTGAAGCAAAAATCTCCAAAGTACTGTGTTTGGAAAAGGGCCTTTATGAAGACTGTGTGCAAGCTACGTCGCTTCAGTTGTGTACCACTGTTTGCAACCCTGTGGACTATAGCCCTCCAGGCTCCTCTGTCCATGGAGATTCTCCAGGCAAGAATACTGGAGTGGGTTGTCATGCCCTCCTCCAGGGCATCTTCCTGACCCAGGGATGGCACCTGTATCTTTTATGTCTCCTGCATTGGCAGGAGGGTTCTTCCCCAAGAGCGCCACCTAGGAAGCCCTTACGAAGACTGACAATGAAAGTGAAAATCACTCATTTGTGTCCCACTCTTTGCGAGTTCATGGACTATACAGTCCATGGAATTCCCCAGACCAGAATACTGGAGTGGGTAACCTTTCCCTTACTCCAGGGGATCTTCCCAACCCAGGGATCGAACCCAGGTCTCCCACATTGCAGGCAGATTCTTTACCAGCTGAGCCACAAGGGAAGCCCAGAAGATTATGAAGATTAATTAAAGTTAAATGAGCTTGTAGGGTGGAACAATGATCCAATACGTTTAGAGTCTTTATGAAGAGAAACACCAGAGAGTTTTCTCTGTTGTCTCTGTGCCTTTTCCTCTGTTTCTCTTCCCTTCCCACAACCCTGAGAGGACACAGAGAGAAGCTGACCTGGGTAGGCAGAGCCCTTAGCAGAAACTGACTTTGCTGGCACCCTGATCCATGACCTCCAGGCCCCAGAAGTGCAAGGAAATAAAGTTCTGTTGTTTAATCCACTGAGTCTATGGTATTCTGCTCTGAGAGTCCAAGCTGACAAGCACAGGTGCTTTAAATTTATTTTGGAAACTTCACAAATAAAAGCAAATTGACACAGGTATGTCACTCTTTAAGAATCATTGAGATTTCATGAAACGCCTTTTCTTCAGTTACCACATCTTATGAGCTAATATCTTATTTGACCTAGAAGTGTATCCTTTGAAGTTTGGCTGATGCAGCCTTCTTGTTTAAAGGATAGTATAGCCCAGTCACTTACGCAAAGGTTTCTTCTGGAAATAAGCAAGAAATACAGTACTTACAAATTCATTGAACATTTCCGAGGAGAGGTTATGGACGTAGTGGGACACCATGACTGCCCGGTCAAACAGGTCTCGAAGGGACACCTGGCAGTTGCCAGGCCCATTGGGACAGACGGGGGTGGAGACCACACCCTGACACAAGAGTAGATTTGACACCACCAGCAACAGGAGCAGGCGGGACCCTGCATAAATAAAACCAAGACTCGCTCTGAGATGATGTATTAGCCCAAGGTTAGCAAAAGCCATCCTGTCCAGGAAGGCCTCATCTCTCCCTGTTGCCCTGAGCAGGATTTTGTGCTATAGCAGCTGGGGTGGGGAAGCAACACCTTCCACTGTGTAAATTTAGATGGATGATGATATTTGCGCAGATATACAGTTGCAGAAGTAGGTTACTCCTTGCATTTCTGTATTGCTCCCAGAAGTGCTCCTGTGCTCTGCAAACATTTGGAATTTAAATTAATGTGAGTCAGAGTGTTTAGGTCATTCTCCTACAATCGTTTAATGTCTTGGGATTCTCTGCAGATTCTCAGCAGCTTGTAGGAGTTCGTAATTTTTTCACTGTACACTGACTAATGCTTGCATTTTAGACACTGAAATGGCAAGAACAGCACATTTGATCTATATGGTTTACCATCACAGTGGGTCAGAAGAAACACATGACTGCCTGAACCCTATTATTGAATACAAAGAGAATTCTCAGAGAAAAAGGATACTGCATCTTGGATCTGCTAGCTCAACTTAATAACCCCATCCGTTTCCTTGATACTCTGCTAAAAGCTTTTAAAAATGTGTAAAATTTTTGTTTCATGATAATCCTCTGAGATAGCCTTGGCCTTATTGTTGTTGTGCATAGCTAAGTCCCAATCTCTTTGTCACCCCATAGACTGCAGCACTCTAGGCTCCCCTTCATTCATTATATCCAGCAGTTTGCTCAAATTCATGTCTGTGATGCTATTTAACCATCTCATCCTCTCCCGCCCACTTCTTATATTGCCTTCAATATTTCACAGCATCAGGGCTCTTTCCAATGATCTCTATTATTATCATCAGATTTTATTAATAAACAATGACTTAGGGCAAGTGATTTTCCCCCAAGCCCCATGATTAGCAGATGGAGGCGACTGGGGACCACACTGTCACCTTTTCACTTCCTCATGTCACAACACACAGGCAGCTGGGCTCTTGGTTTGCAGGTGTGTAACAGGGACCACATCAGTAGCTGTGATGACCCTGTGCTTACAGCGATCATTGTCGTTACTAGTAGAGAAAAATATTTTGCCTTTGCATGACAGCAGTGACCCTAGAAAGATGATTTTATCCACTCATTCTGCTCTGTCTATAAAACATTCATTTTTAAAGTCTCTACAATTAGCAGAGACAATGTAGTCACCAATTTACTGTCTCAGCAAATGGGCTGATATGAACCACTAACATAGCAATAACTTACACTTTCAAAAGGAAAAAGGCAATGATTTAAATCATGTTTAAGTTCAAACTGCTCCAAATAAAATAAAGAATATAGAAATATGTTTACCAAAAAAATTCCTTTCCTCTGGAATCTTGAATAAATGTAATTGGAAGTGTCCAAGACAAAACGAGGCAAGGGCTAAAGATTTAGGGTGAAAAAATACCTAACCCTCAACACCTGAAAATACCTAAAAGACTATTTAGTATAGAATGTAGTATAGAATGAACAACGTTTTAGTTGCAAAATAATAATATCAATATTGTGAGATAATTCATATAACAGGCTTTTAATTCTTCAAAGCTAGATTTCCAAAGAGATTATTTTAGGTACTTTACAGTCATGTAACACAGCTGATTAAATGTTTTATCTACAAGTATAAATCAAAAGTACTTTACAGATAGAGAAATTAGAATATTGGTTCTAGGAAATTCATAACTGGATAGATATTCTTTAACTCTGACTACATTTATCTGAACCTTTATCATCTGAAGGATTTTTTTCCCACAGCCTAAGATGAGATAAAAAAGAAATGTTTTTGTTGTTTATAAAATAAATTTTGTAATTAGTTTCTTTGTCTTACAATTTCTTTTTTTTAATTAATTTTTATCAGGATATAGTAGCTTTAGAATATTATGCTAGTTTTTGCTGTAGAGCAAAGTGAATTAGCTATACGTATACATATATACCCTCTGTTTCGGATTTCCTTCCCATTTAGGTCACCAGAGAGCACTGAGCAGATCTGTCCATGCTATTACAGTAAGTTCTCATTAGTTATCTGCAATTTATTTTTCTAGCGAATGTCAACCAAGAAAGTAAAGGCGATTATTGTTACTAGGCTGTGTTTTCTTCTAAGATTAAACCCAGATTTAATCATCTGGATTAAACCCAACAACAAAGTATTGTAGGAGACAACTCTGCTGTCACTGTCTGTATTATAGCTTCAGAGTTAAAAGTTTCATCAGACTGATGCATCTTAGCCACACCACATACGAATCCTGGTAGCTAGAAAATGTTTGTTTCTACCTTCTGGAGTTGTGATAAATAGGACTCAAAGACACTTTTGGTCTTATTCTGGTCTAAGGTTTCTCAACTTTGACATGATTGGCACCCTGAGCTGGATAAGTACTTGTTCTGGGGGCTAACTTGCACATTGTAGTATGTTTAGCAACATCTCTGATCTCTGCCCCCTGGGTACCAGTAGCACCCCTGCCCCATATTAAGACAACCAAAACCATCTCCAGACATTAACCAAATGTCTCTGGAAGACATTCCTCCATTCAAGAACCACTGTCCTATTGTGCTCCTATACAATTGACTTCTAGAGCAGGATTAGCTAGTTCTTCTAAACTCTGTAATCCTGAAACCTAAGAGAATATGTCCTCAAATTTCAAATTAATACCCCCATTGGAACATCGAAAAAACCCAACAACTCCACAAGCTGCTGTACATACCTTTCTGCGATGAACCTTTGCTGTCCATGGTGGTGATGATTTCAAGAAACACACTTCACCAGGAAGCTCTCGTCCTATAGCTTTCTCTTCCCCAGATGTTGGCTTTATAAGGCTTTGATATCTTCATGAATATATTTAATCAGGCATTCCCTTCCCTTTTGCCAGTCATTTATTTCCATCACTGAGATTACCCCCATAATTTCAAACATTGAATGGTATTCTATTTCTTATTCATATTCAGGAAGACATGCTGACCAGAAATGAACATGTAGGAAGGATTTTGATTAATTAGACTGAAAGGAAATGAGAGAGATAATGATGGTGAGATCTAGAGACTAGTTTGAGTTAGAGGAACTATAAAATTATAGCAGTCATTTGTTGTAACATTTACCTTTATTTCTCTGCAGTTTCTTGAATATAGCATTATCTTTCATTTAGGTGTCTCATGTATTATCAAAGAGTATTTTTTTCTCATTCAAAATTGCTGGCTGAAGTCAAGATTTCAAAATTTACACACAAAATACTAAGAAATATAGAATAAGGATGAGTAAGTAAGATTTTCAGTTCCTGTTATACTCTCAATACATTTTCCTCATTTTTTTCTTGATTTTTACACATTCTGTCTCGTCCTTTCTAAAAGGATATATCTCTGTGGTAAAATGTGCATTTTCACATAAGTCTTTTGATTTTAACATGTATATAAAGTTACATTTTTCATCCCCAGTTTACAGACTGAGAAACAGTGGGATGGCAAGTTTAAAGGATATAGAAGTAATTAGTCAAGTCAGATGCTGAAAGGTTTATTATAAGAGGAATCAGGAGGGATGTGAAGAGGGCTGGAAAATGAATCCTCTAACATACATTGCCCTCTCTTCTACAATGAACACAAAAGTCACCCCTAACTTTAGGGAGTTCATACTGGGGAAGTGACACAGTGGTTTTCAAGGACAAACACACACACACAAACACACAAACTCTGGTCAATGATGCAGTAAAACAAAATTCTAAACAGTCATGTTCATTTTCCTTAAGGATAAGTTTACACAAACTGTTATTAACTTATGATAGCTTTAATTATCTAATCTCAAGCCACTCTAGGGCCAAGGTGACAAAAATTTATCTTTCATGGGCTCAAAATTTCCACTTGCCTTTTAGAGATTTCCTGAATGAAATGACTGTAATGAATATAAACCAAGTTGTTGATGACTTTCTTTAATTTTTAAGTTCATGCATCTCAAGCAGCCTGTGACCTTTAGTTTCAATTCTACCATATGTCTCTCAGAGTAAATTGACAAGTGAGTTGTATTAAGAAAATAATCTCTTTTTATTGCATTCATGTTTTCTATAGTTTCTCCTCCTCTATTTATGCTGTAGCAATTATCCAAGTGTATTTATGGGGACTTAGAAATCTTAACAAAGACTAATATCACTTAAAAACTATCCTCCATGTTGATGTACGGCAAAACCAACACAATATTGTAAAGTAAAAAATAATAAAATAAAATCTGGAAAGAAAAAAAAAAAACAACTATCCTCCTAACTTCCTTAGCTTAAGCAATACTGATATTGCATCAAATGAATCAAGTATGATGCTATATAGACTCCATCAACTTTAAGCTGGGTCAAAATTCCATACTGTCATGCTTGGTATCTGTTTTTCCCTGGACAGTGAAAGTCTGAGTTGTTGAGAGCAGTGCCATTTGTAAAGAAATTAATGCTGCCCCAATTTCCCCTCCTGTCCTGAAACTTAATAATAGGAAAATCTGCCCTATGAATTGACAACTTAATCTTAAACTTCAAAGGTGCTGCACCTTTTGTAGATAGCCAGGAAAAAAGTAATTTTAAAAGCCTAAGTTGTTTATTCAGTGGAGGCCAACTGATCTATTTGATTCCAAAGAGGTCCATATTTCTGTGTAAAATTTCTTGTGTGCTTTATTGCTGCTTCACAGCCCTATATTTCCTGTTAAAGGGATACTACGATAGCTAAATAATGCAAACTGCTGCTGCTGCTAAGTCGCTTCAGTCGTGTCTGACTCTGTGTGACCCCATAGACAGCAGCCCACAAGGCTCCCCCGTCCCTGGGTTTCTCCAGGCAAGAATACTGGAGTGGGGTGCAATTTCCTTCTCCAATGCATCAAAGTGAAAAGGGAAAGTGAAGTCGCTCAGTCATGTCCGACTCCTAGGGACTCCATGGACTGCAGCCTACCAGGCTCCTCCATCCATGGGATTTTCCAGGCAAGAGAACTGGACTGGGTTGAAATAATGCAAAAGGCTTATTTTATATAAAAAGTCATAACTGTCTTATCTTTCTTTTTCATATGTCACTGCCTACCCACCTTAATTTTTATATGTGCTGTTTTGCAGATCTTCCTCTTTATCCAAACTTCCCATTACATTAGAGCAATCAAGAAGTTCACTAAGAATGGACTTGTCTGTTTCTATTGACAAATATTCATTCATTGCCATTTTGGGGCTGACAGTTTAGGATTAAACTTGGTGATTGATTTCTGTCAAGTGGCTGAATAAATAGCTCAAATAATGCTCAATTCTCCATGATATTTTTAGTTCCTAAAACTAACAGATATATTTGCCATCCTTTCTAAAAGCCTCTAATAGTAAGTAACATCAGGTTGGATTTCATCCCTAATTAGAAACGGAGCTTTACACGCTCTTTATATTTTCTTTTGTTCATCTATTTTTAAGACTGGAATAATATTTTTTTTCTTTTTTCCTTAATGACGTAGAAATATTTAAAATACTTCACATAACTTGAAAGTTGTCTGGATATAGTATGAAATATTAAAGAGCTAAAGAAGTTTAGGTGGTTAAAACATCAGAATAAATAGATCACAAGGACATTTCAACTTACACTAGAATGAATTGTCTTTTTTCATTATTATTTTTGATTGAAGTATAGTTGACTTATAAAATTAGTTTCAGATGTATAATATAGTAATTAGATATTTTTAAGCTATGATCCATACAAAGTTATTACAGTATAATAACTTTGGCTGTATTCCTTGTGCTCTATATTACATCTCTGTGACTTATTTATTTTATAACTGAAATAAATAATATTTTGAGTTTGTACCCCCAAGTCCCCTTCACCTGTTTTGCTCATATCCCTACACCCTCCCCTCTGGCAACCACTAATTTGTTCTCTGTATCTGAATTTGTTTTTGTTTTGCTATATTTGCTCTGTATGTTTTCACTTATATGTGGAGTGACGGTCTTTAATTTGGAAATGACTACAGGCATAGTGTTACGGATTGAAAAATTTCAAAAGATCAGATAAGTTGAATCTGGGATATGCTCATTGTAGTGCGTTAGCAAGCTAAATGACACACCCACCAATGCCATGACTGAGGCCAACCATAAAAGCTCAAAAGTGGACAGTGGCCCAATTCCTGGAAATCTGCCCCCTCTCCAAAATAGCTGGAATAACACTCCCACTCTTTAGCCTATGGAATTACCCAGACCATAAGAATGTACCAGCCCATATTTCATGGCCTCTCACCTTCCGAGGGGGCTTCTCAGGTGGTGTTAGTGGTAAAGAACCCATCTACCAACACAGAGACATAGAGATGTGGGTTTCATCATGAATCAGTAAGATTCCCTGGAGTAGGAATTGGCAACCTGCAGCAGTATTCTTGCCTGGAATAGTCTATGGATAGAGGAGCCTGGCTGGTTACAGTCCTTGGGGCTGCAAAGAATCAGATATGACTGAGCAACTGATCACATAACACAGCACCTTTTGAGATGGCCCACTGTGTTGCGTGTGCTTCTCTCTAAATAAATCGATTTCTCCTCTTCAAAAGAAAATCAGATAGGATATGTGTTGTTTTTGTTTGTTTGGGTTTTCTGTTTTATTTTATTTTCATTTTTATTGTAGTATAGGCATGAAATTAAAAGACGCTTACGCCTTGGAAGAAAAGTTATGACCAACCTAGATAGCATATTGAAAAGCAGAGACATTACTTTGCCAACAAAGGTCCGTCTAGTCAAGGTTATGGTTTTTCCAGTGGTCATGTATGGATGTGAGAGTTGGACTGTGAGGAAAGCTGAGCACCAAAGAATTGATGCTTTTGAACTGTGGTGCTGGAGAAGACTCTTAAGAGTCCCTTGGACTGCAAGGTGATCCAACCAGTCCATTCTGAAGGAGATCAGCCCTGGGATTTCTTTGGAGGGAATGATGCTGAAGCTGAAACTCCAGTACTTTGGCCACCTCATGTGAAGAGTTGACTCATTGGAAAAGACTCTGATGCTGGGAGAGATTGGGGGCAGGAGGAGAAGGGGAAGACAGAGGATGAGATGGCTGGATGGCATCATGGCCTCGATGGACGTGAGTCTGAGTGAACTCTGGGAGATGGTGATGGACAGGGAGGCCTGGCGTGCTGCAATTCATGGGGCCACAAAGAGTCAGACATGACTGTGCACCTGAACTGAACTGAACTGACTGACCTGATTTACAAGGATGTGTTTCAGGTGTATGGCATAGTGAACCAGTTATCCATATACATGTATCCATTCTTTCTTAGATTCCTTTCTCATATAGGCTATTACAGTGTATTGAGTAGAGTTGCCTGTATTGTTTTTGATATAAAATACCAGAAAATGTAAAGAGTACATTGGAGAAAAGATGGATCATAATGGGGCTTTCTTTAATTACGTTGTTTGTAGGATAAACAAAAGCACTGATTTGATTACATTCAGTTATTTACATTAACTTCATTTGTATTAAGACATATATTTTTTCCCCATAAGTTCAACGCTTGTTGCTTTACTAGAGCTTTGCAAATCATCAGCTTCTCTAAATAACTCCAGAACACAAGTTCTTGATTTGTCAACAGTGTCTTGAGGGCATTTGCTCCTTAAATAAGAAAGCAATACTGGAAGCATTTGGAAATGAAAATTTCCCCTGTAATTTCATGTTTCTTTGTCTTTTTTTCATTTACAGGATATTCATATCCTCTGATCTAGATCTATGAGTTGTGTTAGCTTATTCTATGAGTTTCTTATCATATGGGTGTTTTGAATCATCTATACCTTTGGACAAGTTTTAATGCCTAATATAAAATAACGCCAGATCCAAGGATGATGTGCCTAGAGATTTCATAGATTCTCTCCTTGAGATTTCATTTTTTCAAGTAAAAGCATCAAATATTTCACTGTATGCTAACGTTATGTGGGGCAGATTATTACCTTGCAAAAGATTCTTCATATTTAGATATGGTTGTGTGTATTCCTTGTCTACGGGCAACTGGATCTGAAGTATACATACTTCAAGCAAGAGTCAGAGGGAAAAGGAGAGATTGTCTAATAGGAAATGGGACTCATCCATGTCTTCTTCCAGGGATAATTTTAAATTTTATCATTAGCCTGAGTACCATCAAACAGAACAGGAAGCTATAGCAGTAGACCAGGGTCCTTGAGGCTCCCTAATCTGATATGTTTCATTTCTTTAATCATTCCATTGTGGTGAGAAAGTAGGAGTCCCTACGGTGAGGCAGAAACCTTCAAAGGAAGTCAAGGAGCTTGGAAATTCAGGGTAACATATCTGTGCCGATCTCAGGAGAAGTATTTTGATATTGTAATAACTCATAAAGCCATACATGTGTTGATGAGCTATCTCTCCTGTCTTTTTTCACTGTTCATCCTTTCCAATATATAGAAAGAATTCAGATTGGGAAATAGGAGTGGTTCTCCACAGGAAATAATATCCTCCAGTTCTAGTCTGCATTCCCATTCTCCTTCATTACATTTTTGTATTAAAATTTCTTTACAGTATCTTAGCTGTGACATGTCCATCCGTCTCTTTTTCTTATTTATTCTTTAAAGGCAACATGTCTTACTAGTGTAATATAGGTTTTGATATTTAGTAACTAACTAAAGTGACAATTGTTTGCAAACCCCTTTTTATCATTTGGGGTTAAAATATAAATAAGAATGAATTCCTTGATGGAATGCTCTATTGATCAAAAGAAATATATATATACATGTGTGTATGTATAAATTTATATACACAAATGTATTTATATAACAATATAAAGTATGTCTACCTATATAGACATACTCTGTACTCACTTGCAAACATCCTCTTTGAACAACAAAAGAGACGACTCTACACATAGACATCACCAGATGGTCAATATGAAATCAGATTGATTATATTCTTTGCAACCAAAGATGGAGAAGCTCAATATGATCAGAAAAAAATAAGACCAGGAGCTAACAGTGGCTCAGGTCATGAGCTCCTTATTGCAAAATTCAGACTTAAATTAAAGAACATAAGGAAAACCACTAGGCAATTCAGGTATAACCTAAATCAAATCCCTTATGATTATACAGGGGAAATGACAAATAGATTGAAGGCATTAAATCTGACAGACAGAGTGCCTGAAGAACTATGGATGGAGGTTTGTAATATTGTACCGGAGGTAGTGACCAAAACCAACCCAAGAAAAAGAAACCCATTTATATACAGCTATGTAAGTAGATAAATGATAGGTAGGTATATACTATTATATATATTACATATGAGATATGAGAACAGATTATAAATTTTTTAGTTTCTCAGTAAAAAGGAAATATCAAACACACACGCACACATAAAAACACATAGGAACACACAAAATGTATTTTCCATTTAACAAAGACTAGAAAACAAAGGAAACATAAGCAACAAGAAATATAGAGACCAGAATAGAATCAAACACCAAATGCATTATGGGATACGTTTACTCATTAAAGGAAATATGACTCAATTTCTTTAAAAGTAGGAAATCCCAACAGGTGTTCTTTCCAAAACAAAATAAGTGATATATCTGAAACAGTTGTTTTCAAAGGACACAGATCTAGGGTTAGATTTTGGCCTCTCCCCCTAGAGGACATTCACCTGTGTCTGAAGGCATTTCTGATTGTCATAACTGAAGGTGGCAGTGCTCCTGGCATCTACTGAGTAGAGGCCAGAGATGCTGCTAAATATCCCAGAAGATACCACAAAACCCCCAAAGCAAAATGGAATGCCATCCAACATGTCAGTACCTCCAGTGATGAGAACTCTAATGTTGAGATCTAAAATGAAGTAGCTAAGCAAAGTTAAAGTACAAAAAACCACATCAAGCAAATTATTTAAAATTGTTGGGTAGCATTTCCTGTGCTATACAGTAGGCCCTTGCTGGTTATCTCTTTTAAATATAAATGTATGTACATGTGAATCCCAAACTCCTTATTCTTTTATCATAGCCTGATAATTCTTTATATTATACTTCTGTTTAATCCACAAAAAATAAAATGAAAAAAATTTGCTGGAGTAGTAAATTTACTAATGGTGGTGGTTTAGTTGCTAAGTCACATCCAACTCATTGTGTCCCCAAGGACTGGGGACCACCAGGCTCCTCTGTCCATGGAATTTCCCAAGCCAGAATACTAAGTGGGTTGCCATTTCCTTCTCCAGGGAAATGTCCCAACTCATGGATCGAACCCAGGTCTCCTACATTGCTGGCAATTTCCTGCTTTGCAGGTGGATTCTTTACTGAATAAGCCACCAAGGAAGCCCTTAGGCAAGTTTAAATGTAAAGCAAAAATTGTTAATGCAAAGGGCCATGTGATCTTGTTGTGGACAATCTATAATGGAGACAAAGCTATCAACAGTCTTTGCGCATTTGATAATAAGATCCAAAACATAAAGCATATACTAAGAAAACGTGAGGGGAAATTAATAAAGACATAAGAGTAGGAGTAGATATGTGTGTATGTATTTCAAACACCTATGAGACATCTATGATAAATGACATTATATTTGGCTGTAACAAAAATGTAGCAATTTTCTAAAAGAACGTGGTCAATACGAATATAGAAGTAGACTTTTGGATCGCTGCCATTCTGACTGGTGTGAAATGGTACCTCATTGCAATAAATGCTGGAGAGGGTGTGGAGAAAAGGGAACCCTCTTACACTGTTGGTGGGAATGCAAACTAGTACAGCCACTATGGAGAACAGTGTGGAGATTCCTTAAAAAACTGGAAATAGAACTGCCTTATGACCCAGCAATCCCACTGCTGGGCATACACACCGAGGAAACCAGAATCGAAAGAGACACATGTACCCCAATGTTCATTGCAGCACTGTTTATAATAGCCAGGACATGGAAACAACCTAGATGTCCATCAGCAGATGAATGGATAAGAAAGCTGTGGTACATATACACAATGGAGTATCACTCAGCCGTTAAAAAGAATACATTTGAATCAGTTCTAATGAGATGGATGAAACTGGAGCCTATTATACAGAGTGAAGTAATCCAGAAAGAAAAACACCAATACAGTATACTAACACATATGTATGGAATTTAGAAAGATGGTAATGATAACCCTGTATATGAGACAGCAAAAGAGACACAGATGTATAGAACGGACTTTTAGATTCTGTTGGAGAGGGAGAGGGTGGGATGATTTGGGAGAATGGCATTGAAACATGTATACTATCAGGTAAGAAACGAATCACCAGTCTATGTTTGATACAGGATACAGGATGCTTGGGGCTGGTGCACGGGGATGATCCAGAGAGATGATATGGGGTGGGAGGTGAGAGGGAGGTTCAGGATTGGGAACTCATGTACACCTGTGGCTGATTCATGTCAATGTATGGCAAAACCAATACAGTATTGTAAAACAAAATAAAGTAAAAATAAAAATTAAACAAAAAAATTTTTTTAAAAAGAATATTGAAATAGTTCAGTTTGTTTTGGAGAAAGAAATGGCAACCCACTCCAGTATTCTTGCCTGGAAAATCCCATGGACAGAAGAGCCTGGCAAGCTAAGTCCTTAGCGTCACAAAGAGTTGGACACGACTGAAGTAACTTAGCACATTTTTTTAATTTGGTTTTCCCTTACTAGCCACCAGTGATTTTTTCTTTAATCACTGAATCTAAATAACTCCCTGAGTCCTTTGAAATGTCAAACATATTTCTGGGCGTTCAACACTGCCGGTGGCATTCTTCCCATTGGCCGTCGCATTCAGTGTCACGACTTTGTCATATCCGTGAAGATGATCCAAACTCTCTCTTTCCCTGACTCTCTTCCGAGCTGCCATCAGCTTCTTAGACATTTCAACCTATATGTCTTCAACCAAGATATGATGAATTATTTTTAAAAAAATCTTTACCCATCTTTATCTTAAATATGTTCTCAGTCACCTACACTTAACGTCTCAGGGTTGTGTTTCTTTCCTTTTCTTCTCTTTCTCTTGACTCACACTCAACCAGTTGGTCTGTTGCAATTACTCTGTCTCTCTAACACTCATAACATTTTCTTTTCTCCTCTCTCTAGGTTATCTTGACCTGAATATTTATAATAGCTTCTCTTCTATTTTCTCCTGATTATGTCCATTTCAATTTCAATCTGTTTATCCATCAGGAAGACTAATCATCCTGAAGGGCAACTTCTGAACAATCTGTAATTTGTCTAAATCATAGTATTTTAGATCAGAGGACCCATAGAGTCAATCGAACCAATATCTCATTTTACACATGAAGAAAATGTGTTGACCATATGTAGTTATTGACAGAACTGGCATGGGAACTCTAGGTTTTTTTGTCATTCCATTAATATTTCTTTTTGCCTCCTATAACCACACCTGTACCCTCTGAACTTACTATGCAGGTGATGGTGAGTCTTGGTGAGAAGATGCAGATGTGACCTTGAAGGGAAATTGAGAAACACATTACTTCAAGGGAAATTGCCAGGGTAAATGGGTTCCCAAAGAGAGAAAGAGAGAGAGAGAGAGAGAGAAATAGCATGTTGTAAACTCTTTGGAGCCATTAAGGAAACATTACCACTCCCAAAGAGAATTTGAGAATGATTTTAAATTATGTTATAACACAATACATTTGTTTGAGTATGTCTTAATGAGTTATGTAGATAAGGGATGAAAAGCTAGTAATTTTATTACTTCTTCAAATTAGTCTTTGGTTTGTCTGCCATTTTGGTCTCTAAGAATTATTTTACTGATTTGAGTATTGTATACATCGCAACATCTTCATTTAGTTTTTACACTTGACAACTCTACATCATTAGTAGAATGAAAGTCAGAGACTTTTTGTAGATTAAAAAAAAGGTTATATGTTGGCCACTTGAGATAAGCAATATTATTATTACCACTATAGGTGATACAGGATTTGAATGTTCTATCTTTTATAGGCTATTTTGTATTCATATCTTATAAATTAACTTAATAGATGAAAGAGTGTTTCTTCTAGGAAGGGACATTCACTTCATAAAGAAAGAAAATGAGTATAAGCTATAAGTTTCTTTTAATAACTGCAAAATAAGAACTTGACTTTACTTTCAGCTGTACCTGACACGAATGATAATGTCCATTTGGATAAATAGAAAATCAAGGAGGCATATATTGGATAGAGCTATGAAACTGAGGAGGTTTTCAAGTTTGGTTTAAATAAAGCTTTCCCATTAAGGTCACATCAAGAATATATGAACACATATTTTATCATTTAAAAATGCTTTTTAAGATAAGCCTACGAAATAACTAGGTTTTTAAAGCTCCTGTGTACATAAATGAAGTTTAAAAAATTAAGTAGAATTTATATGATTCGATTGAAGGCAGGAGAAGAAGAGGATAATGGGGTTGGATGGCATCGGCGACTCAATGAACGTGAGTTTGAGCAAACTCCAGTAGATGGTGAAGGGGAGGGAAGGCTGGCGTGCTGCATTCCATGGAGTCACAAAGAGTAGGACACGACTTAGTGACTGAATAGCAAGACTCTAAAGAGAAATTCAGTCTCAAATATCCAGACAGATTTGTTCCTGTTATTTTTTCAACCTCAAGAAGTACTGTTGTCCCTCAATATGCAGCAGGCATTGGTTCCAGGACCTCGATGGATATAAGATCCACAGATGCTCAGGTTCCTTTATAAAACGGTGTTGTAATAGAATTGACCTCCATATGTGCAGGTTCTACATTCCCAGATTATGAAGGGCTAATGAAATTTATTGTATTTGCTTGCCCAGATCTGTGTCTTATTTGTGTGTAGAAACTTCAAAATTTTTGTTTACACATGAGCAAAACAGATAGTTAAAAGTGGTTAATCAAATTATTTGGTAGGTTTTGTAGATTCTAAGCAACTGTTAGTGAAATTAGTAATATGTTTTACTTTTCAAGTACCTGATGACCCAAACAATGGTGATTAAAAAAAGTGAAGCCAGTATTTTTAGTGCTCTAAACAGAATTCTATAATATACACACCAGTGGGTAGATTTTATCAGTGTTACCTGAATATTTTCACTTTAGAAATTCAGTAAGTCATTTTTACTCACTGTATTTAGGGGGTGAGCCATAGATGTGTATGTGTGCCTGTCCTGATATTACTCAGATAACTGTCATAGTCTCACTGGGCACCTCACATGTTACATGCAAAATACATCTTAATTCCTAACTAGTGTTTTAAAGTTTTCAGAAAATATATATTGTTAAAAATTACATGTAACATTTCCATCATATGAAGTTTTCCTAGCAATACAACTCAAAATAAAAATTCCATAAAAATGGTGCCATCAGAGCTTTGACTCTGCGAAAAAGTCAGGGGTATGAAAGTAGAAATAAGGCAGCTTTTGATATATTTAAAAATTTTATATAACATGTCTGTAAAATAAAAGGTGAAAACTTAAATCTAGATAACATCTCATCATCCAGGCCCCTAGCCACTGATAACCGCTGCTTCCTTTAAAGGTTAATTAAATTATAGCCACACACCTGCAGAATATTTGTGTGTTTAGAAAGTTCATTAAAAATGGAATATAACTTCCTATTTGGCCAATTCCTTAATGAATATATTTGCATTTAATAATAGCAGCCTACCTTTAGAGTACTCTTGTTCATTTTCTCTGCCTTTATCCAAAGCATACAGATTTCCTGGGTTAAGACCAAAGGCTTTGTGAAAATGACATGAGTTTTTCCTCATAAAAAAATAAAGGAGAAACCTCAGAAAGTATTTTATTTTAGTTTACTTCAGTGTCATCCCAAGCATAGGAAACTTTATCATCCCAAACATAAACTCTCCCAAAATTTTTGTAATGTAATGAAAGAATTATATATATACATATTCTCTCTTTTGGCTGACACATTTTAGCACAGTATTAAAAAAAATGACATTAAAACTGTTTTACTTCCATTATAAACCCAAATTACAAGTTTACATCTTAAGTCTTATTTTTTGAAAGGGTTATTTCAGAGCAAACTTCAAGATTTAGGATGAAAAATAAGCTTGTTCCTTGGACCAAATTGTATGTAATTGTTAAGAAGTTATATAGACATATATAATCATCAAACATGAAAAAAGAGTTTTGGATTAGACTATTGACCACATTTCTGGCTTACTGAGCCTGCGCTGATATGATTGTGATAAAATACTTTATTACCAAATTTAAGGAATATGATTTGTCATGGTTTATGATAGTTTCTGATTGTTGCATGTTCTCTTCTGTTCACGAAGCTCTACAAGGCAGCAATGGCGAGCAACTTCTAGTTATATCTAGTTCTACTAAGGTATCAGGAAATTGGTGTTGATGTGGTTTACTTGATAAGTCCTGTCTGACTCTCTTATTACCCCATGGACTATATCCTCCAAGTTCCTCTGTTCATGGGATTTCTCAGATAAGAATACTGGACAGGGTTGTCATTTCCTTCTATTGGGGATCTTCCCCATTCAGGGATCAAACTCATGTCTCCTGCACTGGCAAGCATATTCTTTACCACTGAGCCACCAGAGAAGCCCATTATGAACTAAGATAGGTCAAATAACTCATCTCAAGCAGTAACCTCTCTACACAGGACTAATTTCATTATATATTGAATAATGCTAAGAATATTCTTTGAATCTTTCATTAAAGACAATATAAATAGTTTTGATTATCTATTGTTGCAAACCCCCTCCCAACCCCTGCAATTTAGTGGCTTTCCAACAACTACAATCCGTTTCTTATTTCTGATGGTTCCTGCTTATGGTCGGTCTTTCATGCAGGTTGAGGGCAAGTGGTAGATAGAGTTGAGGCATCTCAAAAGCTTCTGCGCTCAGATATCTGGTAGTTAATGTTGGCTGTATGCAGGGACCACAGCTGGGGTACCCAGCAAAACAACTGCTCTTCTAAATGAATTAAGTTCTCGTGTAAACATTCAATTTCACCATGATTTTCCAGTATGTTTTGTAACAAAATGCAGAAATTTACAATAGCAGTTACTGAGATACTGATGATTTTGTAGTCAAAATATTTGGGAAATGTTCAATTAAACAAAAATAAATTGGTTTCACTGCAATAAGACATTTCAAGATCTTTAAGATGTTACTATTAAATGTGAATCTTTTAGAGAAGTATACTATTGCAGAATTTGTCATAAAAATCCCATCATGAAATCATCGAGGAAGGAAGAAACATTAGAAAAGTGTTTTTCAACAGAGGTCATTTTACCCACAAGGGAACATTTGGCAGTGTCTGGAGACTCTCAATTGCCACAAATGGGTGTGTGCTATTGTCATCTAGTGGTAGACTTTGGAGATGCTCCTAAACATCATACAATGCACAGGACAGGCCTCCACAACAAATAATTATCCAGCCCCAAATATCATTAGTGCCAGAGTTGAGAAAGCCTTCTTTAAACTCACCTTATGAGAAGCTAACCTTAGTAAACACTGATTTATTTGATTGAGATAGATTTTTCTAACTCCAAATAATAGTATGATTGTCTTATTTTCAAATGTCTCACCATCAACTTGACCTTGTGAACAAACAATATTGCCTGCCTTATCAGTAAACAAAGGATGCTGCAGCCACCAAGCCACCAAACCACCCCCAGCAGTGCCCCTTGAGGGGACCCAGGATGGGAAAGAACAGGATACTGACTCTAGATGACCAAGGTTCATATCAAAGGAATGATTTCAGTAAGACCAGACTCTTGCATCTTCCCATACTTTGAAAAGTGCTAAATTCATTAACTTGAGATATCTGGTTTCTTTTCATTAACAGTAATGAAGTTCTAATTACCTGGTCTTTGTAGAAAAGCTCCTACATATCCTGGCTTCTCTCTTACCTCTGCAGAGCAATCCCTCAGAACTATCTGAGAGGCAGCATTTCAGACTTAAGGCCTCAGTTTTGTCCACCAAATAAAACATAATTCTCAACTTTTAGGTTGTGTGTTTTTTTTCCTGCTGATAAGCTTTATTCAATGTGAGGATGTATTACCCTAGTAACTTAAGTCTACCAAAACAGAGCAAGGTTAAATCTTAAATTATACCTAACAGGTTACTGTAATGAATTATATTTATTATAAACTTTGTTATTATGCTGAAATCTTTATCATTTTTACACATTTTTTCTGAAATTAGTCAAATTATACTTTCAAATAGCAACAACTACATACTAACAGTTTACCTTTGAAAAACCAATCAGTCATTTCCAAAGAACTTTTAGATCTCTGTTCTTAGTTTTATCATTCATCGTTATTCTTGACATAAATTCCTCTTAATATTAATTTGATCTTAATTCAGTATAACTTGGTTGTGTTCTGGAAATATGATAGAATAGTTCAATTGGAAAGTTTGCATTAGCCCCATAAACTTCTATCTGATGCAGCTTTTTCAGTTGCTCTTGTTTGAGACTTTTTGCCTACAGTTAAACAAATATTATTTAATAATATATAATATTAAGAGTAAATATTTGGTGTTAAAACAAAGTTTTCCAGGATTTAATCTATTGATTGAAATTAAAAAGGGAACTTCCCAGGCAGTCCAGTGGTTAAGACTCCACCTTTCATTACAGGGGGCGTGAACTCAATACCTGGTGAGAAAACTAAGGTCCCGCATGCTACAGGATGTGGCCAAAAATTTTAAAATAATTAAAATGTTAAAGTAATAAAAATGTAAGAACCCCAAAAATGAGTAAGTTCAAGGGAAACGAGTTAGAATTGAAACTTGCTGAAAGCTCTTTGTGAGTAGATATCACTGCCCCTAAGATGTACTGACACTGAAATATTACAGTGAACATGTGATTACCTGGCCAGTCTCAGACTGGCTGGTCTAGAAAATTACTTTAATATAGATATAAACCTAAAGTTTTGAAAACAAACAAGTAAACAATGATGCCCCAAATAACAATAATAAAGTCCTGTGACATCTCAGCTTTTGTCTTCATCTTTCCAAAGGCTAAGCATGTGGAGAGACTGAGCGAACATAAATTTTACGCATGAGGCAACCAAAGCTTCAAGAGCTTGACCAGTTTTTCAGTATCAGGTGTCAGGTCAAGAACAGCTCTGTCAATCACTAGTCACTGCTCTTTCCATCAGTGTATTGTCTTAATTATGGAATTCCTGGAGCACAAGCATGATCTAATTTAGGAAATTTTTATGGAACTTGTTCATCCTTAGTGTCTCACATTACAAAGTAGAAGGGTGAGTATATATCAGATAGGATCACTCACCACTCTTATTTCTTCCTCATCTTTTTCTGGTTCCTTTTTCTCCTAGAAGAAAGACATGATTAGTAGTGAGAGTAAGTCAAGTGAGGTCATAAAAAACTGGCCTATTCACAGGACACATACCAGGACTGTAGTGGAAATTCCCCAACATTGTAATTTGGTAAGGCAAAGGTATCTGGCTTGGACTTTTATAACTGGCTGTATCCAGCTTTTGTTTGCAAACCTGAAAAGACAATAGTGATGTAATGTTATTTCCCTCACCACGAGTATATCTTGACTTTCTAAAGCTTATGTGGGCTGGAATACTCAGTCTCAGGGGACTAGTCAAGGAAATCCCCATCTTTTGTTAAAACTAATCTTATTTCCTTATCTATTTATAAAGATATAGATACATATTTCTTAGTATCTAATTTGATCTTAATTCTTGGCAAGAAAGCTATGACAAATCTAGACAGTGTCTTAAAAATAAGACATCATTTTGCTGAAAAAGTTCTCTATAGTCAAGGCTATGGTCTTTCTGGTAGTCATGTACGGATGTGAGAGCTGGACAATAAGAAGGCAGAGTGCTGAAGAATTGATGCTTTCAAACTGTGGTGCTGGAGAAGAGTGCCTTGAGAGTCTCTTGAGAGTCCCTTGGAAAGCAAGATCAAACCAGTCAATTGACTAAAGGAAGTCAACCCTGAATACTCTTTGGAAGGACTGATGCTGAACCTGAAGCCCCAATACTTTGAACACCTGATGAGAACAGATGACTCATTGGAAAAGACTCATTTACAGAGACTCATTGGAAAGATTGAACGCAGAAGGAGAAAAGGGTGACAGAGGATGAGATGGTTGGATGGCATCACCAATTCAGTAGACGTGAACTCTGGAAATGATAACGGACAGGTAAGCCCTGTGTGCTGTAGCCCGTGGGATCGTGAAGAATCAGACACGACTTTGGGACTGAACAGCAACAACAAAAACTAGAATATCTATCCATCTATTTTCTTCATTACCAAAAAAAGGTAAGAAATATCAGATAAATTTGTTATAAAACAGCATGACAGTTTTGTTTCTGATGAATATTTTAATATGTTTTTCTTCAATATCTGGACACCTTTTCAGATGAAGCCCTTCCAAATTTAAATCAATTGGTCTAATTATGAATCTGAAAAAGCCATAACAAGTGTCTTGAATTTGGGGACACACTGTAATGTATTTATTTATGATACCTTCTTCTCATAGAAATTAAGTCAGATAATAACAGTGTCAATGATCTGGCCAGAAGCCATATCTGTACTTCTTCACTTTTGGCTTTTTAGAAGAAGAAGTTTGGGCTAGTGGTAAAAGTTCGGTCTGGACTCAGATATAAGACTAATTCAGGCCATTAAAATCCTTATAAGGCATTATGATAAGTTCAGTTCAGATTAGTTCAGTTGCTCAGTCGTGTCTGACTCTTTGTGATCCCATGGACTGCAGCACGCCAGGCCTCCCTGTCCATCATCAACTCCCAGAGTTTACTCAAACTCATGTCCATTGATTTGGTGATGCCACCCAACCATCTCATCCTCAGTCATACCCTTCTCCTGCCTTAAATCTTTCTCAGCATCAGGGTCTTTGCAAATGAGTCAGTTCTTCACATCAGGTGGCCAAAATATTGGAGTTTCAGCTTCAGCATCAGTCCTTCCAATGACTATTTCAGGACTGATTTCCTTTACAATGGACTGGTTGTATTTCCTTGCAGTCCAAGGGACTCTTGAGTCTTCTCCAACACCACAGTTCAAACGCATCAATTCTTCAGAGCTCAGCTTTCTTCACAGTCCAACTCTCACATCCATACATGACTACTGGCAAAACCATAGCTTTGACTAGATGGACCTTTGTTGGCAAAGTAATGTCTCTGCTTTTTAATATACTGTCTAGGTTGATCATAGCTTTTCTTCCAAGGAGTAAGAATCTTTTAATTTCATGGCTGCAATCACCATCTGCAGTGATTTTTGAGCCCAGAAAAATAAAGTCAGCCACTGTTTCCACTGTTTCCCCATCTATTTCCCATGAAGTGATGGGACCAGATGCCATGATCTTCATTTTCTCAATGTTGAGCTTGAAGCTAACTTTTTCACTCTCCTCTTTCACTTTCATCAAGAGGCTCTTTAGTTCTTCTTCACTTTCTGCCATAAGAGTGGTGTCATCTACCTACCTGAGATTATTGATATTTCTCCTGGCAATCTTGATTCCAGCTTGTGTTTCATCCAGCCCAGCGTTTCTCATGATGTACTCTGCATATAAGTTAAATAAGCAGGGTGACAATATACAGCCTTGACGTACTCCTTTCCAGATTTGGAACAAGCCTGTTGTTCCACATCCAGTTCTAACAAGTTATTTGCATGTAATCCTTGTAGTCATCTGATGAATCAGAAAGCACTGTGATCTCCATTTTATTGTTAGGAAGACTGAACCAATTGACTCAAGGTGACACATCTAGGAAGAAGTAGAGTTTGTTATTCAAACCTGAGTCCATGTGATTCCAATTTGATTTCAGAATCACTAGGCTGGCCTGGGTTTATACTCTAGTGGCCCCACTTTAATGGTACCACTTTCACAAATTAAACCATGTCTTTCAGTCTCTGTTTCCTTATTTGTAGAAAAGAATGTAACACTAACTATTTTAAATCGTTCTTTTAAAGATAAAATAAGACCATGTTTGTGCAATCACCAACACAGAGTATGCCTTTAAAAACTATTCATTTCTCATTCTTTACAACTCAGTAAAAATGAGACATTGGTCTAGAAAACAATTAGCAGTTACCAGAGTGGTTCTTCTGCTTAGATACACATTAGAATCTGCTGAAGGACTTTTGAAAAGTACTAATGCCTACTAAGAAGGAAATGTGAGTGGGGTTTCTAAGACACTGCTGCTGCTGCTGCTGCTGCTAAGTCGCTTAGTCATGTCCAACTCTGTGCGACCCCATAGACGGCTGGTGATGCTCTGTTTACCAGGGTGGTGGTAACACAGGTGTGTTCATTTTATAATTCCTTAAGCTGTACACTTATGGTAGCTGCATTCATCTGTATGCTTATTTCACTTTGATTAAAATGGATACTTAAAAAACACTACTTCCCAGGTCTCACTCTTCAGAAATTCTGATTTAATAGCTCTGTTCAGTTCAGTCGCTCAGTCGTGTCCGACTCTTTACGATGCCATGAATTGCAGCACACCAGGCCTCTCTGTCCATCACCAACTCCCGGAGTTCATGCAGACTCACATCCATTGAGTCGGTGATGCCATCCAGCCATCTCATCCTCTGTCATCCCCTTCTCTTGCTGCCCCAAATTCCTCCCAGCATCAGAATCTTTTCCAATAAGTCAACTCTTCACATGAGATGGCCAAAGTACTGGAGTTTCAGCTTTAGCATCATTTCTTCCAAAGAACACCCAAGACAGATCCCCTTTAGAATGGACTGGTTGGACCTCCTTGCAGTCCAAGGGACTCTCAAGAGTCTTCTCCAACACCACAGTTTAAAAGCATTAATTCTTCAGCACTCAGCTTTCTTCACAGTCCAACTCTCACATCCATACATGACCACAGGAAAAACTATAGCCTTGACTAGATGGACCTTTGCTGGCAAAGTAATATCTCTGCTTTTCAATGTACTATCTAGGTTGGTCATAACTTTCCTTCCAAGGAGTAACTGTCTTTTAATTTCATGGCTGCAGTCACCATCTGCAGTGATTTTGGAACCCAAAAAAATAAAGTCTGACACTGTTTCCACTGTTTCCCCATCTATTTCCCATGAAGTGATGGGACCAGATGCCAGGATCTTCGTTTTCTGAATGTTGAGCTTTAAGCCAACTTTTTCACTCTCCACTTTCACTTTCATCAAGGCTTTTTAGTTCCACTTCACTTTCTGCCATAGGGTGGTGTCATCTGCATATCTGAGGTTATTGATATTTCTCCCGGCAATCTTGATTCCAGCTTGTGCTTCTGTTTCTTCCAGTCCAGCGTTTTAATGATGTACTCTGCATATAAGTTAAATAAGCAGGGTGACAATATACAGCCTTGATGTACTCCTTTTTCCTATTTGGAACCAGTCTGTTGTTCCATGTCCAGTTCTAACTGTTGCTTCCTGACCTGCATATAGGTTTCTCAAGAGGCAGGTCAGGTGCTCTGGTATTCCCATCTCTTTCAGAATTTTTCACACTTTATTGTCATCCACACAGTCAAATGCTTTGGCATAGCCAACAAAGCAGAAATAGATGTTTTTCTGGAACTCTCTTGCTTTTTCCATGATCCAGTGGATGTTGGTAATTTGATCTCTGGTTCCTCTGCCTTTTCTAAAACCAGCTTGAACATCAGGAAATTCACGGTTCACGTATTGCTGAAGCCTGCCTTGGAGAATTATGAGCATTACTTCACTAGCGTGTGAGATGACTGCGATGGTGCTGTAGTTTAAGCATTCTTTGGCATTGCAAAACTGTGAGTTAAATAGTATACTCCACCCAAGTACCTACAAACGCAAATGTTTTTAAAATATCCAATGATAGGAGACAAAGAAAGTGATAACATTTGCGTTGTTCTTCTTTCCCCGAACAGACTTAATCATCCTATTTGTCCCTCTTATTGGACACTGATCTTTTAGATCATGCTGTTACCATTTGCTCCTCTCTCTCCTGATCAATGCATGTGCAAACACATGTGTAAGTATGTACATGTATGTCTACATGTGTTATCATAGAAAAACATTTTATAGAAATATAAACAGATTCACTTTACAAACTTTAAATTCATTAACATTAATCAAAAATATGCTACACAGTAATTGCTTTGTGAATTTTATTATAGTGAAAATTTTAAGTAAACCACTCATTTTGCTGAAATTTTTCAAAACTGTCTATAAAAACAGTCATATGAGATGAAATTTCAGGTATTTATTGTATATATGTAAAGCACTCTGACTTGCTTTCACAGGCAAAACTGTCATTCTTAACTGAATTGATTCTCTTGCTAGTAAGAATTTTTTGTTCATTCAGTACCTAACTAATAATCAAGAGCATGTTCAGACATCTTCATAAAAAGAGGACCATTTGTATCACTGACTGAGCCAGCATGGCTTAATGATTGTGTGTAAAAACTGAGTTATCAGAAGAGTAAACTTGATTATTGACATGATTGTAAAACCATAAACTTCAGGTTTTGGAGTATGCTCAAAAAAGGCATATGCTTATAAGTTACACTAGCTGATGGGAGAAAAATAAGAGAATAGGAAATAAATTTTTAGTCTCATGCTCAACTGACAAACCTACAATGTGAATATTAACTATATTGTCTTCAGCTGATGGACTATAGACACCAGTAGATTATTATACTTTCAAATCTGCTGGAAAAACTTTGGGTTAGAAAACTTATAAAAGTAAAGCTTGCTGAAATATTGAAAAATAAAGATTATTCAGTATTAAACCATCTGTGGTATTAAAGGTTGGAAGTACAAATAAATCTCACTGAGGATAGCATACTAATGTAAGATTTAGGCTGTCGATAACTATTTGCAATTAAGTGTACTGTGCAAATACCATGGGATTATATGTTTCAAGTTGTGAGGAAAAAAAGCATTCATTTGGGGCATTTCTTAAATTTAATAAAAGCTGGTGTGCTAGAAAGAAAAATGAAAAAAAATATTTTGTCTAGATTAGCAGAGAAAGAACTAGTATCTATCAGTGATTGCCATTATGATTTTTATACATGCCTCTGGTTTGGATTCATTCATAGATTGTACAGATATTAATTAAATAAGACTTCAAGAGAGAACATAGATTTTTGAAAATGGGGATTGGTTTCCAATGTTTTGGTTGCTAAGTAATGGATTAGCCAGCTGACAGTGTGAAATCCATTCATTTCTTCTTATCACTCAGGAAGCAGGTATTCTGTCACTCCCTGCTGGCTTACAAACTTTCACAGAAAGGTAAAGACATCACAGTGGCAGCACTAAGTTTCACTTATAAGTAACACTATTCTGTTTATAACATTTGACCTTTCCTATCAAATACCTATATTATTTTAATTAATATCATTGATGCATTCACACATTTTAGTTTTACTTTTTAATACAATGGTGCTAATTTGAACCATATGGAGTTACCATTATGTAGTTTCAAAATGATCAGACAGTGACAGTTTCACAACTTCATAAAGTTCAATGTGTTATTAATTTACTTTAGGATCAGTAAAGGGGCAGGGGTGAATTTTATAGCAAGTAGTATAGGAAAGATTGTGTGTGTAAGAGAGAGAGAAACAATATATTTGTGTGTGTGTATATAAGTGTGTATGTTTACTGAGAGTCTGTTGTGTGGGCCCTGTCACATGCATCAGATATACAGCAAAGAGCCAGGTAAAGCCACAGCTCTCATGAAATGTGTGTGTTCATATGGGAGACAAGAAACAAAGATAATTCCAGATAAGTGCTATGAAAACCCAGGATATTCAGCAAAAGTAATTATAGAAAAACAGGATAATAAGGGAGCAGCTATTTTAGATAAGAAAGGCCTGCATCAGAATGAGAGTTGAATAAAAACCTGAAAATAGAAGATAACTTTAGCAAAGAGTTGTGTTCTTTGCTAATGGACAAGCAAATGAAAAAGGTCCTGATGAGCGAAGGTATTTGGCCTTCGTTGACGAAGAACAAGGAAAATGGTGCGTCTGGAGCAGGAGGACAGTGGTCCCAGTTGAAGGGAGAAAAGGCCACCAAATGGGCTTGTGCAGGAGTGGCCAGTGATATAGAAGGAACACAAGAGAAGTGTGTTATCTGTGAAGCTAAATTGAAAAAAAAAAAATCATGAAGGGAGGAAGAGTTCACCTTGGTCAAGTGCACTGAAAGGTCAGATAAGGGGTGAACTTAGAATTGACCACTGTATTATTTATGAATGGTAATCAAGTTCTTATAGACGTTTATGAAGTAATTGTCCATGGAATTTTTTTCTTATTTTTAAAAATAAAGTATAAGTACAGGAAAAAGTCATCCTTTTCAGTGTACATTTATGTAAGTCTTGAAAAACAAATACAGTTGTGTTATGACTACCCTAATTGGGACCCAGAACTTTTCATCAGAACCCGATATTCTTAGTGCCTCTTCAAAGTAAACACCTTCCACATCCTCTGCTATAGATTTGTTTTCTGCCCCTCTATTTTGCAAGCATGACATATATATGGGATTATACAGCATGTGGCTCTCTAAATCTGGCTGCTTTCATTTAGCATAAAACATTTGAGATTCATCCTAACTGTTACAAGTATCAGTAGTTCTAATCCACTTACTGCTGAAATATATTCCATTGTACCCATAAACCAAAATTTGTTTACCCATTTTCCTGTTGAGTGTTGGTTTCAGTTTTTGGAGATTACCAATAAATTTGCTATAAGTATTCACAGAGTTTGTGTGTATGTGTGTGTGTCTTGAGGTTTTTATTTCATTTTGGTAAATACTAAGGAAGCTGAATGTTGAGCCATATGGTAATTGCATGGTTAACTCTTTAAAAAAAACATCTAAACTGTTTTCCAAAGTCATTGAACCATTTTTTTCATTCCTACCAACAATAAATACAGTTCTACTTGCTCCATAGTTATTTTTTTCCTTTCTTTTAATTTTAGCCATTCTAAAAGGTAATATATCATTGTGGTTTTAATTTTGATTTCTCTAATGTCTGATACTAAGCACATTTTCAGGTACTTATCTGCCATCCCTATTGTCCTCTTTGAAGAACTACCTGTTCAAATCATTTGTCCATTCCTTAGTCGAATTGTGTGTTGCCTTACTATTGAGTTATGAACGATCTTTAGGTATTCTGCATACCAGACTTTTATCAGATATGTGCTTTGCAAATATTTTCTCCCAGTCTGTGGCTTGTCTTTTCATTCTCTTAACAGTGCTTTTCAGAGAGCAGAAGTTTCAAACTTTGAAAAAGTCCAAAAGATCATTTTTCCCCCATGAATTAGGCTTTTCCAGTCATATTAAAAAACTCTCTGCCTAACTAATCCAAGTTCACAAAAGATTCCTTCTCTGTTTCTTCTAGAAATTTCATAGGTATAGAGTTTATACTTTATGGCGTTGTAGATTTCATAAGATGGAAATCATTGGGTGACTTTTACATGAGTGAGTATTAATTTGTGCAAAGACCTAGTAGAATAGGTTAAAGAGAAAATGAAAGATAACAGAACTGGGACCATCTTTGGAGGACTTCTGCTGGGGCTTCCCAGGTAGCACTAGTGGTAAAGAACCCGCCTGCCATAAGAGATGCTATCCCTGGGTCGGGAAGATCCCCTGGAGGAGAGCATGGGCATGGCAACCCACTCCAGTATTCTTGCCTGGAGAATCCCATGGACAGAGGGGCCTGGTGGGCAACCATCCATGGGGTTGAAAGAGTCAAATATGACTGAAGCAACTTAGCATGCATGTTAGCGAACCTCTGCTATAAAGTGAAGGTGAAAATTGAGATTTTAGTTGGAGAGAAATCTTATAGGTGGAGTATGATGGCTGGTTATGTGTAGATAAGCAAAATTCAAAGCATTGGCTTATGTATCTATAAATTAAAATGATACAAATTGAGACAAATCAGAGGAGAGCAAATCCCGTGAAACCTCACTTGGTAACAGGTTAAAAGCGCCAAGCCAGAGAGTGGTTATTTAAGATGAAAATAACAGGGTTTCTAGGGCAAGTAAGGATAAACTACTATGCTTTCTGCTTTAGAGCCAGTGAAATGTTTGGCTTGGAAAAAATAAAGAGAGGTGGGAAAAGAATCTCAATTCAACCTTAAATTTAGCAACTTATCTAATTGAGTCTTTTTCCATGGATTGAGCAAGAGAGAATTAGGGAGTGGGAGTGTCTTTCCCTGGGCAGAACCTAAGTGGGTTTCACATTTCCTCAGAGCTCTTCAAACCTCCTTTAAACACAGTCTGTTTATAAAGTGACCTCTGTGGCTTTGCTACAATTCCTGCAGTCCAGGTATTCTCGTTCCCCAGCATCCCAGAAAGTAGTCGGGGGCCGTGATGACATACACATGAGGCAGGGTAGAAGATGAAGCTGAACGAAGGGCATTTTGGGGGTAGCCCATTCCTTTAACTGTACAATATTCTCCAGGCTTTCAAAGGGAAAAGAAGAGCACGGTTAAGAAGTTATGGAATTCCACGGTGGCCGAAATTCATATATGAGATTTGATTTCTAGTAGTGATCGGATTCCATAAAACAATATTCTGACTTTCTGAGGGCAGAGTTCTGAGTCTCCCCTTCATAGCCATTCAGATTTACATGGAGAGGGACCTCTGCTATATACACATAACTCAGTTAAGTGCCATCAGTAGGAAACCAGGGCATTCAGGTTTGACAACTTTAAAGAATTAGGAGACAAGTGTTGAGTTTTCATGGTGGTTTTAATCCTTCTTTTGTTTGCTTCCTTATATTGTCATAGAACTAGTTTCTTTACAGCTATAACTTGAGCAATATATGACAACCAGCACTAAATGAAGTAAATTTGAAATAATCCATTTCTTTAAAATATTCAGTTAAGCATTACAGAGCATATTAGAGAGCACATTACAGAAATACTTGATGGGCCACTTATAAGGGAAAATACTATAGAGAATGTAGGTATCGTGATGGTTTTGTGTGTGTCAACGTGTCAGCAAAGAACTATAAAAGGAATGGCTTTACTCTGGAGTAATGCAGAATGATTTTGCAATTTGATAAAAGATACATGTAGTCTTTGAAATTTCTACTTTTCATTTTGTTTATGTAAGTAACAATGAAATCATTAGGAATAGAGCAACTTTTATATAACTTTTTAGTTCAATAATGTATACATTATGCCTGATTTATACATGAAATTATTGGTCAGCAGTCTTGAGTAAATCAATGACATTTCTCTTACTGTACATAATAGTAGAGACTGTATTTGTGACCCTTGGACAGAGAACAGTTGAAAGTTTCTTGTTTATCTCCTTTGTTTTATAGGAGCTTGTGACCTATAAGCTTATGACCTTAGTAGTGGGTAAAGAACTGGATTCAGCTCAAGTTGATGACAGAGCAAGTTCATTTCTGTCAGTACAATTATTGTCACATTTTCTCAATGTCCAGTTTAGATCACAATTACAGCTTATATTTTTTAAAATTATTTTCTGTATACCAACCTATGCTCAATAATTTGAGTGAATTTTTCTCTTCATTAATTGCCATAAAATGGGTAATACTTTTATCCATATTTTACAGATGGAGAAACAGGTTTAAAGGGGACCAATAACTTTCCCACAGTTCACACACAGATTACATAAAAGAACTAATGTCTTAAATACAAGATTCTTGAGGGTAGATTCTTAACCATGAAGCAATAAAGACCTGCTTAAGAAAAACAGAAGCATGTCTAAACAAGAAACTTCCTGCAATTATGACAAAAGGAAAGTGGCATCCTAGTTGGAAGCCATAATTGTCATTTCCAATCAATATTTTGGGAAGACCAATCCCAGGTATTGTTTGGATGGAGAATATGTGAAGGATCATGATCTCCAGCTTACTTGTAAGTTTAGCTTTAAGCTAAAATAGCCCAGAAATCTGAGAAAAGACACTGTGTGAATAAATACTCCTAAACTGCTTACTCGGACCTACGTGATATTACCAAAAGCATCATCACTTTAAAGAAAACATTCAGAGTCTTTTAAGACCCCAGATACTGCTGTTGCCACTCTTGAACCCCAATGTATGTCAAAACATCATGCAGATTCCCTGATAGGAATGCTCAATTGACCGTTTAAATCCTAACTCAATTAGCCCAGCCATTCTTATTATCTCATAATACCAACATGTTTCAGAGAACAAAGATTTTCTTTATCAATTTCAAGTAATAAATTCACACAAGTACACAAGTGAAGGAGTCTTGAAAGAAAGGGGAAATTGGGCTCTGATATGTTGAAAACTTGCTTTGGGGAGAGAGCTGCAGGAAAATTATCAGAGCTGCAAGAGTTAAAAAGTAGTCTCTGCATTCATTTGTATGATTATATTGATCACCTGATTTTCACCCACTGTGCTTTCACCATCTGTCAATGTTGCCTACACTAAGTTATTGAAATGTGAGTTATAGCTATTATTTTATTATTAAATTGTTTTATGAAAGCCTGTAGTACTATGCATATATGACTATATATATGTGTATGTATATATATACAGATATATACATATTTGATCCAGGATAGCAAACTTTCAGTGTCAAAAATTTTCTGAGGGAGTTATTCCTTGCAGTAGACATTCGGTTCATTTTCAGTTCTGTGGCAGATACAGATTCCTTGTTATTAAACACATCAAAGCTTTGCTTCCAGGAAGACTAATCTTCTCAGCGTTCCCTCTCTGAGTCAGATTTGGAATGCTCTTCTCATGAAAAATGTAAATTAATAAAGAGAAAATGGCCCTCTCTCTCTCTGCCTCGTTCCATGTCTTAGACCCTCTCTTTCTCTCCCTGCTTCAAAACTCTTCCAACCAACCCTCATACTTCAAAAAAAAAAAAAAATCAATCTTTGGCCAATTTGGCATTTTGCTTTGTGATTCAGAGATATGCATTTGTAATGTTAAATATTTATAACATTTACATAACAGGACATATTTCCCACCGATTTCATTTCTGCCCTAAATTCCAAGGAGAGCCTTGACATTAAATCTCGACTTCAGAAAGAAACAACTACCCCCAAAATATGCTAACCATCTACCCCTTTGTTTGCATTCTCTTCAGTGGCTTACATAAATATGCAAGATTTGCAGAGAGTGTAAAATGAAGTGCTTGACATGCTCTTCTGTGTTCCCAGCAGTTCTTCTGGGACCAGACCATGCTAGCTCCTCATTCCATTACCATGGACCACCGCTGCCCAAAGAGGATGTCAGCGAAACCAGAGAAGCAGACCGTATGAAACCCTCAGGGCATGGATGTGAGGGCTCCCCAGAGAGAAATGTTACTACTTCAGCATGGCAAAAAAGGCAGAAGAGGAGAGTATTTCTCTGAATCAACTCTTCAAAGATATTCTTACACAAACCTCCTAGAGAGATAGAGAATACCTGAGGTATAGTTAATGGGGGCTTCCCTGGTGGCTCAGAGAGTAAAGAATCCACCTGCAATGCAGGAGACCTGGGTTCAGTTCCGGGTTGGGAAGATCCCCTGGAGAAGGGCATGGCAACCCACTCCAGTATTCTGGCCTGGAGAATCCCCACGGACAGAGGAGCCTGGCGGCCTACAGTCCATGGAGTCACAAAGAGTCAGACATGACTGAGTGATGAAGCACAGCCCAGCACATGGTTGATATAACATATTATATAATTTACACGTGAACAGCATAGCAATTCACTATTTTTAAAGGTCATACTCCATTTATAGTTATTATAAAATATTGGTTCTATTTCCTGCGTTGTAATGCAATATAGATTTGTAGCTTTATTTTGTACATAATAGTCGTACCTCTTAACCCCCTACTTCTGTCTTGCCCCTTCCCTCTTTCCCTCTCCCCATTAGTAACCACTACTTTGTTCTCTATATCTGTGTGTCTATTTCCTTTTTGTTATATTCATAGTTTGGGTGTTTTGTTTTTTTCAGATATCACACAGAATTGAAATCATACATTATTTATCTTTTTTTATCTGACTTGATTCACTTTGTGTAATATTCCTGAAATCCATCCATATGGTTGCAAATTTCTTTCTTAAGGCTGAGTATAGCATTTTATATTTTTTTTAAAGTGCTCTATTTATAGAATCTTGCATTTCTGGTAATCTCTTAAAATCTCCACATACATTTATACAATATGCCAATGTCTAAGTATTACAACAATTATTTGTTCTTCATCAAAAATAATGGTCTTCTTTTACTATTGCTCTCTCACCAGTAGCATCTGCAGGCTGTCCACTGACTGCTATTTACTTCTCCGTTTTCCCATACTGAGTGCTTCTTTTCACACATCCTCATTACCCTATTAAGGAATATAAATCATCTATGTATAAACCAGTATTTCCCAAAATGCATTCCCAGAAAAGGCAGTGTCATGGGAATTTAATAAATTAGGATTCCAGTTCCAAAAGAATTAGGATTCCATTTCAAGCATGTTCCAAAGAATCCTGGGATAAATAAAATTTAGGTTTCTTTCTGTAGGGTTTCTCAGAGCCTTTAATGAGTCTGCACATTAGAAAGCTCCAAAAAGGAAATACCATAACATTGTTTTTTCCTTCAGAAGAAGAGTCTTGGCAGGACATTTTTAAGTCTCAGTCCCATGACACACTGGGCTTGATTGGTGCAGCTGAATATTCTAGAACAGTGGTCCCCAAACTTTTGGCACCCAAGACCTATGTCATGGAAAACAATTTTTCCACAGACCAGGGTAAGGGATGGTTTGGGATGACTCGAGAACATTACATTTATTGTGCACTTTATTTGTGTTATTATTACATCAGCTCCACCTCAGATCATCAGGCATGGGCTCCCAAAGGCTGAGGATCCCTTCTCTAGAACTAACCTCCACATTTGGCTACAGGGTAGGCAAAGAGTCAAAGTATGTCTCTCTTTTCTACCTGCTGATAGTACAGACAACCAGAAGGCTATGTTTGGCTTTTGTTTCATGTTTCTTCGTAACTTCCAGTGTCTACTTCACAATATTTTAATAGGCTGTGCCCTAAAATTTCCATCATTACTCCAGCCACTTTTTGGAATGAGACTAGGATTACATATTGTAAAAAATGATGAGATTTAACATACAGGAATGCTTTAGACATTGCACAACCACTTGGCACAAATGAGAGATAAAAATAACTTTGTTACTTCTTGAAAAGATTCCTAATTATTTTGAGAATCATAGGCTTTTTAATTTGCTTTTGAAAAATAATTACTGCATATATTTATTTATATATTAGTTTCAGGTATACAGGATAGCATACACCTAGATTATACTCCATTAAACTAGATTATACTCCATTAAAACTTATTAAAAGATAATGGCTACAAGTCTCTATGCTATATAATATATCCTGTTTCTTATATATTTAAGGGTCATTTTTTTGATTCTAGGTGATCTTTGGCCAAAAGAAAGCAGGGGGGATAGAAACCACAAGCTATGAGTGTGTGGCTGAGATCATGCAGCCAAAGGTCAAGAAGGATCTATTCAGAGAGGTTTTGAGAATCTGGGTAGTAGAGAACATTCTTCTCTGTCTTGCTATTCCTTACAAAGTCCACAATAGAGGCACACGAATGCACGGTGTTAGTATTTGGCAGTTAATCACCAACAGGCTCAGAGAAGGCAATGGCATCCCACTCCAGTACTCTTGCCTGGAAAATCCCATGGACAGAGGAGCCTGGTAGGCTGCAGTCCATGGGATCGCTAAGAGTCAGACACGACAGCGAATTTGCTTTCACTTTTCACTTTCATCCATTGGAGAAGGAAATGGCAACCCACTCCAGTGTTCTTGCCTGGAGAATCCCAGGGACGGGGGAGCCTGGTGGGCTGCCGTCTATGGGGTCACACAGAGCCGGACACAGCTGAAGCAACTTAGCAGCACCACCAACAGGCTAAATAGCACAACACCCACTCTGTCAACAGAATCTATTGAAAAAAATTTTTTATTTGGTCATTCAACTGGTGGTTTTGCTAAATTACTTAAAATAACTGGCTTAACTCATGACTTAAAGAGTTTTCCTTGATCAAATTGACTCAATTCCCAGGATATTTTATTCTCAGACTGAAGAATCAAATAGAATATGGCCTTCAGATACAAAACAGTTAGAACATTCATTAGGTAAGTTCCTACTCGTGTTGCCACAATGAAGACCTTTGTCATTGTCAGCTTATTATAACTACAAGTCTATTTGAGGGACATTGAAAAGCATGGGATCTCTAGTTGAGAAATCAGAGAGTCCCAGAAATTCAAATGCTTTATTGACAGTTGACAGACACTAATGACTTTCTCAAGCTTAGTTGGAAGTTGTTCAGTGGCTCAGTTGTGTCTGACTCTTTGCAACCCCATGGGCTGCAGTATGCCAGGCCTCCCTGTCCTTTACTATCTCCCGGAGTTTGCTCAAACTCATGTCCATTGAGTCAGTGATGTCATCCAACTGTCTCATCCTCTGTTGCCCTTCTCTTTCTGCCCTCAATCTTTCCCAGCATCAGGATCTTTTCTAATGAGTCAGCTGTTTGCATCAGGTGGACAAAGTCCTGGAGCTTCAGCTTCAGCATCAGTCCTTCCAGTGAATATTCAGGGTTAGATAAGAGTAAGTACCCTTCTTAAATAATTTGCTGACATATTATAAGGGCCTATCAGGTGAATAGAACTGTATGAACATACTTCTTCATCTATGACAGATTTTTATTGGGCAATGCTTGGTACTATTTATATGTTTATTTTAGCAATATATCAAAGACCTGTGAACCCACCACTCTATACAGAAGCTAAGCATTAGAAATCACTTACTTCCATGAGGTCATCCTGATCCATCCTTATCCATCCTTATCCATCCTCTCTCATGCCATGAAAGCTATAGAAATATATTAGAGAAATGCCATCTTGGATGTGATGTGCACACAGTTTTCATGCAACATGTTTATAGAGCACATAACAGCCTTCCCTTTTAAAGAAATGTTTTGTCAAGTCTTTATACAACCACTTGAGAAGAAAATTTACAAGCCCTATCAATTAGCTTGTCATTCTTGGTCTATATGTTTAGAAGTGTCCCCTGGCAGGTAGTATTGACATCAACTATTTTTAGAGAGTACTACACAGTTTGCAAAACACTTAAATAAAGAATTAGCTCTCAGGGTAAGGAGGGATGGGTTGAATTGGGAGATAGGAATTGACACATATACACTATTGATACTATGTATAAAATAGATGGGCCTCCCCAGCAGCTCAGTGGCAAAGAATCCACCTACCAATGCAGAAGATGTAATAGACACAGGCTAGATACCAGGATCAGGAAGATCCCCTGGCAGAGGGCATGGCAACCCACTTCAGTACTCTTGCCAGGAAAATCCCATGGACAGAGGAGTCTGGCAGGCTCCATAGGGTCGCAAACAGTCAGATATGACTGACGTGACTGAGCACACACAAGCACATAAAACAGATAAATAATGAAAGCCTACTCTATAGGAACTCTACTCAGCCAATGCTCTGTGAAGACCTAAATGGGGAGGAAATCCGGAAAAGAGGGAATATATGTATACGTATAACTGATTGACTCTGCTGTACTGTAGAAATTAACACAACGTTGGTAAAGCAACTATACTCCAATATATTTTTTAAATAATTAGCTCTCATCATTTTCCACCAATATGTAAGCATGACTTATGCCACAGGAAAGGAGTATGTATGTCAGTACCAGAATTTTATTTCATTTCTATATTTTTTTCCACGACATGGAACCTGAGGTGTGTCTTTTCTCCACTGAAATTAACTGGGGGTAATACTATCCCCATACAGAATTGAATGACTGAAGCACAGCTTTGTTCCTTTTTCATTACATTGACCTCTATGGTAAATGATGAGACATCTAGTTTGATTTTTGTCTGCCCAGTCTTAAAGAACTATGTGCAAAATTAAGTGTAATTTAGGCCATTGTTTCACTTCCGTTCTGAAATCTTTGTGAAATTCTGGAAAGACTTGTACCGGAGCCCAAAACGTGTTTTCAAAGTGAAAACAAATGCTTATCCCTGCAGCTGTCTTTTCTGAGACTGCATTGTTCTACCTCCTTGATTATAGTCTTTAAAAAAAAAAATATCCAGAGAAACGATTAAGCTTGAGGGGTCGGATTTCTGGAATTTAGACAATTGATCAGCCTTCCTCTTATATATATATTATTTCGTTCCTAGATATTTTGTAGGTCCAAGAAAACCCTGAGCATTTGGCTTAGTGGAAATGAGGAGAGGTGTATTTGAATTGATGAAAAGAAATATGAATTGTGAACTAGTTTTAATCTAGGTTTTATTAGTCTCCAGTCCCCATAATTAGAACAAGTCTAACAAAGCATTGCTTAGTAGTTTTCTCTAAGTGACTTTTCTTAGTTAATAGCTAATAATGATTTGTAATTAGGAAATAATTTAAATGTAAATAGATTCTTCTGCACTGCCTACCAATGCTTGAAAACAATTTGTTCTCTTAAATAGCCTAGAAATTACCCCAGCAGTCTTGATGATACTGTTAATTTTCTTGGAAAAAAATTCTACATAAGAAGTACAAAGAGAACTTTATCTCTACATCTATGTGAATTGTAACACATTTCTAAGAAATAAGAGTTTACGTTTATGAGGCATTACTGGTCATCGGTGTTGCAGTCAATCCAGGGGAAAAAGTGTGTGCGGAAGAGAATTTAGAATGTGTCTCTATAAGTCACTGAATGCCTCAGAAAAATACTTAAGCCTTGTATCATCCGCAGCCTTTCCAATCATTTCCTACGACAGTGTTCTCAAATGGGAAGATGAAGAAACCTGAGAAAGGAAAACGCTTTAGGATATTACTAATCTGGATGAGAAAAGAATTGAGAGAGGGGTCTGGATGGGAGCTACTGAGGTAGCAAAGTAAGATAGTAACAATGGGAATACGCAAAGGTAGGAAGAATGATAAGATTTTAGGAAGGGGACAGCAGGATTTGCTGAGATATCATTTGTAAAATTTGAAAGAGGATAAGAGGTAGAAAATGATTCCATGGTTTCAAATTGATGCCCTCACTGGGCAAATGTTTGCCATACAAAGGGGATTGAGAGGGGAAGTAAAGATTGTGTTAAGTCACGTCAGTGGTGTCCGACTCTTTGCGACCCTATGGATTGTAGCCCACGAGGCTCCTCTGTCCATGGGATTCTCCAGGCAAGGATACTGGAGTGGGTGGCTATGCCCTCCTCCAGGGGATCTTCCTGACCCAGGGACTGAAACCACATCTCCTTGGCTCCTGTATTGCAGGCAGAATCTTTACCACTGAGCCACCAGGCAAACCCAAATAAAGATTGCTCATCCTTAAATTTATCACACCCGTGGGAAAAGAATTCTGCGCATTCATGCTAATGAGTAATTTACCTTATTAATTCTGTAGACAAAATTTGACCTTGATGCACTTATTTTATAATTTCTACATAAAGATGTAGCATTTTCCCAAAATCTTGTCTTAATTTTTATATTCATTTCACAAGAATAAAAGATACACTCATAGAAGACTGATACTTCTAAAGCCAGGTAGAGTTTCTATATGCTTCATCCTGAGGAGGCTGAAGACCTCTTATTCACCAGGACTTGTTGGCAGAATCATGTTGGAAAACATTCAGGTTCCAGGAACCCAGAAATACCTACGTAAGGTTGATTCAGCTTGAATGACTGCAATGCATTTTCACTCCTGCCATCCTGTTTCCTTATGTGTGTGCTCACTCAATAGTGTCCAACTCTTTTTGACCCCATGGATTGTAGCCCACAAGGCTCCTCTGTAAATGGGATTTCCAAGGCAAGAATACTGGAGTGGGTTGCCATTTCCTCCAACAGGGGATATTCCCAACCCAGGGATTGAACCCACATCTCCTGAGGCTCCTGCATTGGCAGGAGGATTTTTTACCACTGAGCCACCTGTTTCCTTGGAGGATTTCTACTCAACTTTCTAGACTCAGTAGCAATACTATTAGGGTTTAATGCCTGCAAACTTTCCCACCAGCTAGAAGTAATTGAATATTCCCTCATCACCATTTCCCTGGCACTTGGTGCACCTCAGTTATAACATTTATCACAGGTATATTGCTGTCTTTGGTTTCCAACAATTTTTTTGAGCAAGTATTACACTTATATGATTTACACATTTAGGTGACTATCTCCTTCTCAGCTCTACTTAACACCCAAGCAGACATTCTCTTGCCATTCCTGTGCTCAGATAGTCATTATTTTTGTTTCTTGTTTGTCCCTCCAACATTTATTTCTAAGCTTACAAGCAAATTCAAACATTCTCACATTGGGAGTTGGGGGCCTCAACATATGAATTTTGGATACAAATATTCAGTCCACAATAATAGCAATTCTCTGAAAACAATGCAATAAAACTAAAATTTAATAGCAAACATTGAAATGCTTACTTAACATGTGAAAAGTAAACCTTCTCCTTTAAATAATATTTGAGTGAAAGGCTATCCAAGCTGGGTATGTCAAATAGTGTTTGGAGTGGGGCCTTTTGTTGTCATTTAGGTTTAGATAAGGTCGTGAGGGTAGTGTTGTCATAACACGACCTTATAAGTAAGAAGAGACTGGTTAGACTATGCTCTCTTTCTCTCTCTCCCTACCATATGAGGACACAGAGAGAAGGAAACTATCTGCAAGCCAGAAGACGGACTCACACTAGACGCTTAATTAGCTGGTACCTTGATCTTGACCTCTCAGCATCTAGAACTGTGAGAAATATATGTTTTTAAGCCACTCTGTGGTGTATTCCTATAGCAGCCCTTAATGACTAAGACAGTTGTCTTCCATATTTTTCTAAAATGTATTAAGGTTCTCCACATGGCATACTGTATGGCATTTTTTTATAATGGGCCCATGGGAATTATAATGTGTATTCTGTATTTCAGAATGCAGAATTTAATATAACAATTCTGGGATTGGAATATTCAGTTCAGTTCAGTTCAGTCGCTCAGTCGTGTCCGACTCTTTGCAACCCCATGAATCACAGCACGCCAGGCCTCCCTGTCCATCACCAACTCCTGGAGTTCACTCAGACTCACGTCCATCGAGTCAGTGATACCATCCAGCCACCTCATCCTCTGTCGTCCCCTTCTCCTCCTGCCCCCAATCCCTCCCAGCATCAGAGTCTTTTCCAATGAGTCAACTCTTCACATGAGGTGGCCAAAGTACTGGAGTTTCAGCTTTAGCATCATTCCTTCCAAAGAAATCCCAGGGCTGATCTCCTTCAGAATGGACTGGTTGGATCTCCTTGAAGTCCAAGGGACTCTCAAGAGTCTTCTCCAACACCACAGTTCAAAAGCATCAATTTTCTGTACTTAGCTTTCTTCACAGTCCAACTCTCACATCCATACATGACCACTGGAAAAACCATAGCCTTGACTAAATGGACCTTTGTTGACAAAGTAATGTCTCTGCTTTTTAATATGCTGTCCAGGTTGGTCATAACTTTCTTTCCAAGGAGTAAGAGTCTTTTAATTTCACAGTTGCAATCACTATCTACAGTGATTTTGGAGCCCAGAAAAATAAAGTCAACCACTGTTTCCACTGGTTCCCCATCCATTTGCCATGAAGTGATGGGACCGGATGCCATGATCTTTTCCTGCTTATATTACTCTAATTGTGTTTTATTTTCTTAAATCAGAGTATATATACAAGATACATATATAGAAATAGATATATAGATGCATATTCACTCGTATTTTATTTCTTTTTTTAAAATGTTTCCCACTCTGCTTCCCCGAAGTCATTTCTTGATTGCTTAGTTTTCCTCTATACCCTTTCTTTCCTCATGGATTTTTATTTCTTGATTTCTTCTCTTATTTTTCCTGGAGAAACTCCTTAATATAAAAGGATATGTGAGAAGTAATTTTATATCTAAGGATGCCTTTGCTATCACATTTGACTAACTTTCTGGCTGGGTACAAAATTTTAATTTGAAAATAAGTTTCCCTCAGTGCCTTAAAGCGACACTGACTCCACCCTCAACACCTACAACCTGCCATGCTGCCAATGAGAACTCTTAGGCAAGCTTCATTCTCATTCCTTTTTTGATGTGTCTTTTTTTTCCCCTTGAATCTGGAAACTTTTCAGAGATGTTAATATTGAATACTTAACTTTTCTCTGTGTTATATTTATGCTTTGATATTATCATTTAGTGTATTTTTTCCAGGCTGTTTTTTTCAAGCTGAAATTGTGTTTTCAGTGTTTTGTTCATATTTTTTTCTGAATCATACAAGATAGTTTTTTTCATCTGTGTGTGCTCCTAGACTCTCAATTCCCTGGAGGAGGAACTGGCAACCTACTCCAGTATTCTTGCCTGGAGAATCCCAGGGACAGAGGAGCCTGGTGGGCTACAGTCCATGGGGTCACAAAGAGTCAGACAAGACTAACTAACACACAGACACTCAATTACCATCTTTGCCATTTCAAATATGAGGAAACTGATGACAGAAACTTCAAGTAAAATGCCCAGAGTCAGATTGAGCAAGCTTCTGAGCTGACTGAAGTTTGAACAAAGCAAGACAAGGATAATCACATATCCACCATTACACTGGGAGTCTCTCAGGGGCAAGAACTGTGTCTTACTCATCTCAAATCTGTCCATTTCACAACCTCTTTAACCTATCCCAACCTCATAGCCCTAAGCCAACATCAAAATGAACAAAAACCCCTTCACTTTTGGATCTCTAAACTCCATCTGCGTTCTATATCTTATTCTTCTGTGTTCCCTCGGGACACCCTCAGCCAGTGTCCTGATAGTCTTGGCTCCAGACCCTCTCTCCTGATTTAATCTTGGTTACATTTGTCTCTATTTGTCCTTGAGAAATTTTCAGCAGGAAAAGTCCTCTAGTAATTGTTAAACCCTCTCAAATGTCAACTATATAGACAGTTGAATTAGGAGACAGATATCCCCTGTAACACTTCAGTGCTCCAATTGCAAGAGACCATGAATGAACTTGTGTTGAGTTGAAATATGGAAGACCCAGAAAATAAAGAGTGAGGGAAGAGTCATGTTATTACAAAATAGTAAGCTTTTCACTAACAGTTAGCTTTTTTCTAACTTCGTCCTCTAGGCTAGGATATCCTTAACTTTGTAACATAACAATATTAGCAAAAGCCTGTTTCATAAAAAATGAAAAAAGTTTTCATAGTCGCTAAATAGTAATAAATTTGAGTATTAAGTTAGACTACAAAGAAGTACCAAATGTTTTTGAGGGTATCTGGATTTTTTTTTCATCATTTATTTCATTCATTTCTACATTAATCTTTGTACTTCCTTTTCTCCTGGATTTTCTGATTTCCCTCTTATTCTATTTGGCAGGTTATTTTCCTACATTTCATTTTGACATGTGATTGATTTGTAAATTCAAGGGCAAGTAAAGAGTCTGCATCTTTACTAACTTCTAAAATCTTGAATTTGGTTTTATATTGTTAATTGCTGCCTTGTGTCAAATGGTTTTCTCACTTCTATTGGCATTAATTTTTTAAAATTTATATTTAACAAGGTAGACTTCACAAGTTAAGTGAATGCCAATTAACCTAAAATCTGAACTGACTTTTAAATGCAAGTCATTCCTATCAAATTAGCATTCTCTACAGTCAGTAGATAACTGTCAACACAATGGAACCTAAGCATCAATTTTAAGCAATTTTTTTTTACATTTATCAGATTAGTTTGATGGTGATTACATATCCCAAACTTATATAATTTTGTGTCAATTACTATGGAGCTAGATGAATTTTGTATATTATTACATTTTACTCATCCTTTTAATTAACATTTAGTTTATATCCTTTTCTCTTTGCTTTTCCATCAACAGAATGTGTTTCTTGGAGTTTGTCACACAGAATTTAAGCAATCTTCCTGCCAATTAAATGACATTTTATTTTTCTAAGTGAATTGACTTCTGGGGAAATGGGACCAGGAGGCTAAAGTCCTGTTTACTAATAAAAGTGCTTCCTCCCACTCACAGACATATGGAACTTCTTCTAGATTTTTTCTTTACACCATGGTTATTAGCCTTTTTCAACAGGGCTGAGATGTCAGAGCCCATTTTAAGGAGCTAATCCACGTTCAAGGGCAGGAGGGGTGGCAGTGATGAGATGCCTTTCATCCAAGGTAAGGAGCAGTGGCTGCACTTTACTGGAGCAGCCATGAAGAGATACCCCAAGTACAGGGTAACAGAAACCCAAGTAAGACGGTAGGTGTTGCAAGAGGGCATCAGAGGGCAGACACACTGAAACCATACCCACAGAAAACTTGTCAATCTAATTACACTAGGACCACAGCCTTGTCTAACTCGATGAAACTAAGCTATGCCTGCGGGGCCACTCAAGACGGGCGGGTCATGGTGCAGAGGTCTGACAGAATGTGGTCCACTGGAGAAGGGAATGGCAAACCACTTCAGTATTCTTGCCTTGAGAACCCCATGAGCCGTATGAAGAGGCAAAATGATAGGATACTGAAAGAGGACCTCCCCAGATCACTAGGTGCCCAATATGTTACTGGAGATCAGAGGAGAAAAAACTCCAGAAAAAATGAAGGGATGGAGCCAAAGCAAAAACAATACCGAGTTGTGGATGTGACTGATGATAGACGCAATGTCTGACGCTGTAAGGAACAATATTGCATAGGAACCTGGAATGTCAGGTCCATGAATCAAGGCAAATTGGAAGTGGTCAAACAAGAGATGGCAAGAGTGAGCATCGACATTCTAGGAATCAGCGAACTAAAATTGGAATGGGTGAATTTAACTCAGATGACCATTATATCTACTACTGCGGACAGGAATCCCTCAGAAGAAATGGAGTAGCCATCATGGTCAAAAAAAGAGTCCGAAATGCAGTACTTGGATGTAATCTCAAAAACGACAGAATGATCTCTGTTCATCTCCAAGGCAAATCATTCAATATCACAGTAATCCAAGTCTATGCCCCAAAAAGTGAAGAAACTGAAGTTGAATGGTTTTATGAAGAGCTACAAGACCTTTGAGAACTAACACCAAAAAAAGATGTCCTTTTCATTATAGGGTACTGGAATGAAAAAGTAGGAAGTCAAGAACCACCTGGAATAACAGACAAATTTGGCCTTGGAATACGTAATGAAGCAGGGCAAAGGCTAATAGAGTTTTGCCAAGAGAACACAAGGGTCATAGCAAACACCCTCTTCCAACAACACAAGAGAAGACTCTACACATGGACATCACCAGATAGTTGACACCGACTAGTCTATACAGTCAACAAAAACAAGACCGGGAGCTGACTGTGGCTCACATCATGAACTCCTTATTGCCAAATTCAGACAAAAATTGAAGAAACTAGGGGAAACCACTAGACCATTCCGGTATGACCTAAATCAAATCTCTTATGATTATACAGTGGAAGTGAGAAATAGATTTAAGGGACTAGATCTGATAGCTAGAATGCCTGATGAACTATGGACGGAGGTTTGTGACCTTGTACAGGAGACAGGGATCAAGACCAGCCCCATGGAAAAGAAATGCAAAAAAGCAAAATGGCTGCCTGAGGAGCTGTGAAAGGAAGAGAAGTGAAAAGCAAAGGAGAAAAGGAAAGATATAAGCATCTGAATGCAGAGTTCCAAAGAATAGCAAGAAGAGATAAGAAAGCCTTCTTCAGCGATCAATGCAAAGAAATAGAGGAAAAGAACAGAATGGGAAAGACTAGAGATCTCTTCAAGAAAAGTAGAGATACCAAGGGAACATTTCATGCAAAGATGGGCTCGCTAAAGGACAGAAATGGTTTGGACCTAACAGAAGCAGAAGATATTAAGAAGAGGTGGCAAGAATACACAGAAGAACTGTACAAAAAAAGATCTTCATGACCAAGATAATCACGATGGTGTGATTACTCACCTAAAGCCAGACATCCTGGAATGTGAAATCAAGTGGGCCTTAGAAAGCATCACTATGAACAAAGCTAGTGGAGGTGATGGAATTCCAGTAGAGCTATTTCAAATTCTGAAAGATGATGCTGTGAAAGTGCTGCACTCAATATGCCAGCAAATTTGGAAAACTCAGCAATGGCCACAGGACTGGAAAAGGTCAGTTTTCATTCCAATCCCAAAGAAAGGCAATGCCAAAGAATGCTCAAGCTACCACACAATTGCACTTATCTCACATGCTAGTAAAGTAATGCTCAAAACTCTCCAAGCCAGGCTTCAGCAATATGTGAACCATGAACTTCCAGATGTTCAAGCTGGTTTTAGAAAAGGCCGAGAAACCAGAGATCAAATTGCCAACATCCTCTGGATCATGGAAATAGCAAGAGAGTTCCAGAAAAACATCTATTTCTGCTTAATTGACTATACCAAAGCCTTTGACTGTGTGGATCACAATAAACTGTGGAAAATTCTGAAAGAGATTGGAATACCAGACCACCTAACCTGCCTCTTGAGAAATCTGTATGCAGGTCAGGAAGCAACAGTTAGAACTGGACATGGAACAACAGACTGGTTCCAAATAGGAAAAGGAGGACGTCAAGGCTGTATATTGCCACCCTGCTTATTTAAATTATGCAGAATACATCATGAGAAATGCTGGGCTGGAAGAAGCATAAGCTGGAATCAAGATTGCTGGGAGAAATATCAATAACCTCAGATATGCAGATGACACCACCTTATGGCAGAAAGTGAAGAGGAACTAAAAAGCCTCTTGATGAAAGTGAAAGAGGAGAATGAAAAAGTTGGCTTAAAGCTCAAAATTCAGAAAACGAAGATCTGGTGATCAGTGATGGCATCTGGTCCCATCACTTCATGGGAAAAAAATGGGGAAACAGAGGAGACAGTGTTGGATTTTATTTTGGGGGGCTCCAAAATCACTGCAGATGGTGAGTGCAGCCATGAAATTAAAAGACACTTACTCCTTGGAAGAAACATTATGACCAACCTAGATAGCATGTTGAAAAGCAGAGACATTACTTTGCCAACAATGGTCCATCTAGTCAAGGCTATGGTTTTTCCTGCGGTCATGTATGGATGTGAGAGTTGGACTGTGAAGAAAGCTGAGCACCGAAGAATAGATGCTTTCGAACTGTGGTGTTGGAGAAGACTCTTGAGAGTCCCATAGACTGCAAGGAGATCCAACCAGTCTATTCTGAAGGAGATTAGCCCTGGGTTTTCTTTGGAAGAAATGATGCTAAATTGTAACTCCTGTACTCTGGCTACCTTACGCGAAGAGTTGATTCATTGGAAAAGACTCTGATGCTGGGAGGGGTTGGGGGCAAGAGGAGAAGGGGACGACAGAGGATGAGATGGCTGGATGGCATCACTGACTCAATGGATGTGAGTCTGCGTGAACTCCGGGAGTTGATAATCGACAGGGAAGCCTGGCGTGCTGCGATTCATGGGGTCGCAAAGAGTCAGACACAACTGAGTGACTGAACTGAACTGAAGTGAACTGAAGCATACTAACAAAGGAGACTTATTCTAGCATTTCTCATATAAATCACACCCATCCAGATTTCAAGTCCATCCACCAAAGTATAGAATTATCTACAAAACAGTAGCAAAGGACATATAAGTCCTTTTGCACTTTTTCTATTAGAAATAATTCAGGACATTGAACATATGAATGCTGATAAAACATATTAGGTGCCCTTTTGACTCTTACTTACTTGTTTTCATTTTCTTATTGTACTCATTTCCCTTTGCAATCTATTTGGAATGATTCTGCCTGAAAAATAACTCTACAGTAACTTCATTATCTTTCATCGTATTATCTTTATGTATAAATTCAGTCTTTTTGCATTTTTAGGCTTCCACTAACAATAAGAAAATATATAAACAGAGGTTAGTAGTAGGTTAGTTTTATATGAAATGAGGACCTGATAAAATGTCAGTAAAATGATTATTTACATTGTCTGTATGATATGCAGATATCAATTCTTAATGTCATAATCAAACATGAAATTTACAAATACACATAGCAACAAAGCACTTGGGAACACTTCATTTCACTGGGAGAATTCCCAATTATATACTTTACCACAAATGTTTATTGTTTATCAATTGAATAAAGCATTTTTTTTTTCTCATAGGGTAATTTGGGAGGTCCACATTTGTTGTGGAATACCTCAAAGCCATTTGAGATTAATTTTATCTACCCAATTTTTTTAGCAGCTCTGCAAAGAGGCTATGAAAGTTGGGAAGCCTTACTCAACTAGCAAAGGATATAAAAAGAATTTAAACTAGGTTTATGAGGTGACAAATACGATGAGTTTTCTGTTAATACTGTGAATATGACCCTCTAGGGATACAAAGGGCTGCGATAAAGTCATCCAACACTGTTCACAAAGACTTGCCTAATTATCCTTCATTCTTAACCCATTACTACAGACATACACTCAGATCAATTGTCAAAAAAAGTCATATTTTCATATTTTAATTTAATAGAGCATAATTTCACTCATTATCTCAAGAAACTAATGGCTAATATTAGCATCCTTATCTGATGGGGAACTGACAATATGAAGCTATCTAAAATATTATCTTTCTCCTTCCATTTCCTTCATCAACCTAGTCTAACTGATATAGCGAAAGTAAAAATAAAATTTTATGTTAAACCTCTAGGTAAACAGACACCTTAAGATCTTTCTAATACTGGTATTACTTTTGTTTTTCTTGGAAAGCTATTACTCATTCATTTTTACAAGCTTTTACCAATGCATAGCAGAGACCATTCTAGTTATTGGGAGCTAGTATGGTCATTAAAACAAGTTCCAACTCTAGTATAGTTCATTTTAGCTGAAAGGAAGTTTGGACAATGGTCTGGTTGACAAAAACATAAATGCTTTAGAACATTTTCTCAGGATTCAATAGTAATTAATAAGAGCTTTCCTTCTTAACAGAGATTTATTTGAGGCAACAGCAAGAGGATATTTAAAAGAATGATTAGGAGATTTAATCAATTTAAACTTATCTAAAGTCATCAGGCTACAATACTGTATTATTAAGATCAGTGGAAATTTCTATAATTTATCCTGAAAATATGCATAAAACAATAATTTTAGATCATTTACATAAATAAAAATACCTACAGTGCACCAGACGTTTGGCTTAAAAATAGGCCAAATGTTTCAGATAGCAGAAAACTTGTGATTTTTTTATGAAAGTTGATGACAAATGTGGGCCCTGTTAAACCCTTTTTTTTTTTTTTTTTTTAATTCTAGGGAAAAATTTCTCGCAGCAACAATTGTGACCACCTGGAATCCCAGGCCTAGAATTTAAATGAGGTCATATATTTTCCTTTTATTCACATGAATTATTTGTCCATTTGAGATAAATGCACTCGCTCTAAGAACAGTAAGAAAAAAAATAGAACAAGGTAAAATATTTCTATTTAAATATAGAGACAAACCTATGCGGGAGATCAGACAAGTGTTACCTTAATATTTAGAGGAAGTTGTAATCTAGTGGAAGCTTAAGTCAAAAGACAGAGATGTATGCACTTCCAAAGAAAGCACAAAATAAGAATATTATCCAACACAGGTAAGGAAAACTTTCGGAAAACCAAGGCCTCCTGGCAGGTCTAAATCTACATGCACTGAGTGAGAGAGGCATGTCTAGAATAAGAGTTCCCATATGGTACTTAGGGCTGAAAAGGTATTGAGGAGAATACATTCTATCAGGATATATATTTGGGATTTGCCAGCATCAAGCAGAAGATAATGAGCACAATATAAACACCCCATAGCAGAGCAATGGGGTGAGAAGAGCAATGAACTAAAAACAGAACACTTAGAGAATAACATTGTTTGCAGGATGGGCCCAAGGACCCTAAGAACAGCTGGAAGATCCATCGAAGGTATACAGAAGAACCACAGGAATATGGTGCATCTGAACCCAAAAAGGAGGAAATGTCAAGATAAAACAAGCAGTCTGTGATATCAGTTAAATAGATGAAGAGAAATCTATGAATTGGAGAGCAGGTTTTAGATTAGGCGACATGGAGGTCATTAGGTTGAGGTAATTTAATGTTGTGATATGAAAGCCAAATTGTGGCATGTTAAAAAGTAAATGAGAATCAGACTTAATTAAAAATAAACAAAATCTAATTCCATTTTGCTTATCAGAGATCAATATAAAATAAGAATGCTGAAACTGAAATGAAGGGAAAATTAAACACATAAGAACTAATTTAAAGGAAACCGGTGTAGACATATTAATGGTAACATGGTCTTTAAGGAAAATAGCATTATTTCAGACAAAAAGAACACTTCAAATAATAATAAATAAAAGGCTTAAATTAAGGAATATAGTCATTCTAAAAGTTATGTACTATGTGATGGTAGTGGTTTAGTTGCTAAGCTTTGTCCACTTTTATAACCCCATATACTATAGCTTGCCAGGCCCCTCCATGGGTTTTCCCAGGCAAGAATACTGGAGCGCATTGCCATTTTCTTCTCCAGGGGATTTTCCTGACCCAGGTATTGAACCCATGTCTCTTGCATTGTAGCTGGATTCTTTCCTGCTTAGCCATACTATGTAACTATATTAATAGATAGATAAAGCAAAAACTGAACTGTAAAGAGCTGTAAAGAAATATATGCATAAAGCAAAAATTGAGCTGCGCTAATAATTGAAAATACACATGGAGCATTACAAAACTATTTCACATACTGGACCATGAAGCAGGTCTCAACAGCTATTAGCAATTGAAATTAAATGATTATGCTTTCTGATCACAGTGGAATTTAGCTACAAATAAATATCATAAAGAGAATTTTTGAATCTCAAATACTTAAAAATTAAACAGCACATTTTTGAATAAGCTATGTATCAAAGAAGACATAATGAAAGTTAGAAATTATTTTAACCTGAATGATAATTAACATTAAAAATGAATGTAGCTAAAGAGGTAATGTAATTGAAAATAAAGAGAAGTAGAAAAAAAAAATGAATATCCGTCAAGGGAAATGGAGAAAAATGTCCAATTAAATTTTTAAAAAGTAGAAAATAGGAAATATAAAAGGGCTGATTTAATAAAATAATTTTAAAAATACAATGGAGAGGAATAATCAGGAATTAAGTTACCTCTCCAAAAATTAAAATTAAAACTGGTAACCCCTGGTGTGACAGGTGTGTGTTTGTGTGTATGTGTGCATCCACAGGAACATGTACGTGGGAAAGAATGCACCAATGACCAGTGTCAAATTAAACTGATATCACTAGAGACCCTACAATGTATTAAAACATTATAGTAAGATATCATGGAAAATCCCATGTTAATAAATTTGAAAATTTAAGGTGAAATAGAAAAGTTCTTGAAAAGACAACTTCTCAAATTGACATACACAAAAAAATAGAAAACTTGAATAACTATTAATTTTTTTATTTTTATTTAAAGCTTTTTTCTAAAAGAAACCTCTTGGCACTGAGAAGTTTTCCAATGAATTCTAGTAAATATTTATAGAAAAATTAACACTGAACCTGCAAAAACTCTCCTCAAATATAGAAAAAGAGACATTTCTCATTTTATTTGCAACAGTAGCAACCAAAGCTATCAAATACATAGAAATGCATCTAACAAGATATTTAAAAGATGTCTATACACAAATGTAAGACTTTATTGAAGGAATGAATGACTAAATAAAGAGAAATAAGGAATTTCTCATAAATTAAAAAACAATATTACAACAATGCCACTTATTTACAAACTGATTTAAAGATTCAATGTAATTTCAATAAAAATTCCACAATCTTTTTAGTGTGTGAAAATTGGCAAAGAATTCCATCATTATAATTCTATAACTCATTGTATTAAAGCTCAATGTGTCGAGAATGTATGAGACATTCTTGAAGAAGAAAAACTATGTGAGAAAATCTTTTCAGCAAGGTATCAAGACTTGGTGTAAGTGAGTGACAGGAATAACTCATGATCTGGATGCACTATTTCTGAGCTCCTGTGAGAGACCCAGGAATCCAGGCTTGTGACTTCCCAAAGGTCCTTTAAAAAGTGCAGGCTGTGCAAGATCTATCAGAGAAAAGCCTTTCTTCTCTCAAGAAAGGAACCGAGGAGAGAACAAGATGGCAGAGGAGCAGGTGGACGTGGAGTACATCTCTTTCCATGGATACATCAGGAATACACCTTCAGACACAGACGTGCACACGGAACATGAGCTGAGAGCAGACAGGAGTCCCTGACAAGCAGAAAAGAATATATGGAAGCACACAAAACTCAGAGGGATGAAGGAACTAAAGGGAAAAAATAAGTGTTAGTAGGACTGGACTTGCCCTCAACATGTGAGGGAACTGAAGCAGGAGTCTGATCCCCACATCAGGGCAACTGTCTGAGTCAGAGGAGAAACATTTAAGGCTGAGAGTGAAGCAGCAGCCTAAATGGAATGAGAATCAGATAGTCCTGGCCGCAGCTATACATACCCCAGATAGGGACTCAGATCCCCTGGAAGGTGCAGCGGCTGGGAACTGCAGTTTAGGGACTGTGGAGCAATCCCAGGGCGGGGGCTGCTGCTGATTGCAGAGAGACAGATCAAGGGGATATGAGGGAGGAGTTCGTGGTGGGAAATGCCTGTGGAGGAAAGCTGGGCAGCCATGGAAGCAAGGGGATCCTGCTGAGTCACGCGTAGGGGGTGGAGCCATCACCATAGCCTCTCTCTCCCTACATGCTAGTGTGGGTAGCTGAAATAGAAAGGCTGGCCCGTTAAACACCTGAAGCAGCTGAACTACAGAGTAGGACCCCACCCAGGGTGCCCCTTTAAGTCCCTGACCTGCTGATCTACAGAGTAGGACCCCAGTCAGAGCAGCCCCTTTATGTGTCTGATGCGCTGAACAACAGAGAAGGACCCCATGGAAGGGAGCCCTCTAAGTGCCTAAATGAGTGGAGCTACAGAGAAAGACTGGCCAAAGAGGCCTTCTGATCACCAGCTACAAGAGGCTCAAAAATTTCAGATAGGGCCATAACTACTATTGCAGAGACAGTCTGTGTCCCTGCACACTTTGCACCACCAGGGTCCTCACAAGCTAAGCAGCTGCGCCACCTTTAGGCTCAAATCTCATTGAGGCAGAGCTGCCACAGGCAAAAAAAAAAAATCTTGTGTCTATGCACACAGGGTCATTTCAGTCGTGTCCAACAATTTGTGACCCTGTAGACTGTAGCCTGCCAGGCTTCTCTGCCAAGGGGGGTCTCCATGCAAGAACACTGGAGTGTATTGGCCAATACTGGTTGCTATACCCTTCTGAAGTAAAGTGAAGTTGCTCAGTCGTGTCTGACTCTTTGCGACCCCATGGACTGTAGACTACCAGGCTTCTCTGTCCGTGGAATTTTCCAGGCAAGAATACTGGAGTGGGTTGCCATTTCCTTCTCCAGGAGATCTTCCCGACCCAGGGATTGATCCCGGGTCTCCTGCATTGTAGGCAGACGCTTTACCATCTGAGCCACCAGGGAGGTCAAAAGAAGAAGTGACGTCGCTCAGTCAGGCCTGACTCTTTGCGACCCCGTGGACTGTAGTTTACAAGGCTCCTCTGTCCATGGAACTGTCCAGGCAAGAGTACTGGAGTGGGTAGCCATTTTGTTCTCCAGGGGATCTTCCCGACCCAGGGATCGAACCCAGGTCTCCCGCATTGCGGGCAGATGCTTTACTGTCTGAGCCACCAGGGAAGCCCAGAGAATACTGCAGTATATCATGTGGTGGTGGTGGCTTAGTCACTAAGTCGTGTCAGACTCTTGTGACCCTGTGGACTGTATGTAGCCTGCCAGGTTCCTCTGTCCATGGAATTCTCCAAGCAAGAATACTGGAGTGGGTTGCCATTTCCTTCTCCAGGGGATCTTCCCAACCCAGGAATCAAACCTGAATCTCCTGCATTGCAGGCAGATTCTTTACCAACTAGAACACTATATTTCCTGCTGCCCTAGCCACCAACCTCCCTGAGAACCTGGTGCTGCCAGAAGCCCTGGTGCAACCCAAGCAGCTGCACTGGCCTTCACACCTGCCCTCACAGGGGCAAACCTAAGTCCTTCAGGGCAGCCTCAGGAGCAAGCCCCAGTGAATGATACACATGCAACTGTGGGAAAAAAAGCCACAATTGAAACCCAGGAGCATGTGGCTAAGGAAGAAGACCCAAAACCTTCCCACCAGCTCTATAAGTTGCAGATTAAATCCACATGATTAACTAGGCAGACTCTGTGTCTACGGCTCCCACAAAAGAGTACACACTAGTGTTCTAGTGTAGGGGTAGGACAAGAACACAAAGGGGTAGGACAAGATTAGAATCTGAGCTGCCCCAAAGCAGGTCCAGAGATCAGCACAGTGATGGAGGGCAGCCCAGGAAGAAATCAAGCCCTGAGCCTTTGGAGTGGGAGCACTAACTCCAAGACCCTAGACTACAAGAGAACTAACCCTAGAGAATATTAAATAGTGAGAACTCACACAAAGGAAATCACCTGAATACAAGACCCAGCATCACCCAACCACCAGTAGCACCCTGTTCAGGATGCCTCATCTAACCAAACAAACAAGGCAAAAATGCAAACCAAATCATCAGTATACAGGATTACCACCTCACTCAGCCTTGCCCATCAGAGGAAAAACAAACAAACAAAAACTCAGCACAAGTCTCACCCTATATGACACTTACACAAACCACTGGACGAATCTTAGGAGGGCGGAAATCAAAACGAACAAAGAATCCAACCTTAAAGCCTGGAAAAGGAGACTTCAAACACAATAAGTTAAAAAAAAATGAAAAGGCAGAGAAATACTACACAAATGAAGGAACAAACTGAAGTACAAATAAATGAAGAGGAAATAGGTGAACTACCTGAAAAGGAATCTAGAATAATGATAGTAAAGATGATCAAAAACCTTGAAAACAAAATGGAGAAAACGCAAGAATCAATTAACAAAGATCTAGAAGAATTAAAAAATAGACAAACAGAGACAAACAAAACAATTACTGAAATTAAAAAATACTCTGGAAGGAATCAATAACAGATAATCTGAAGCAGAAGAACAAACCAGTGAGCTAGAAGATAGAATGGTGGAAATAACTTCTGAAGAGCAGAATAAAGTAAAAAGAATGAAAAGAACTGAGGATAGTCTCAGAGACCTCTGGGACAATATCAAATATACCAACATTTGAATTATAGGGGTCCCAGAAGAAGAGGAGAAAAAGATAAGGTATGAGAAAATTTTTGAAGAGATTATAGTTGAAAATTATCCCCAACATGGAAAAGGAAATACTCAATCAAGTCCAAGAGGTGCAGAGTCCCATACAGGATAAACCCAAGGAGAAACATGCCAAGACACATACTAATCCAACTAAAAAGACTAAACACAAAGAAAGAATATTAAAATCAGTAAGTGAAAGCAACAAGTAACATACAAGGGAAACCCTATACATTTAACAGCTGATCTTTCAGCAGAAATGCTGAAGTCCAGAAGGGAATGGCAGGATATATTTAAAGTACTCAAAGGGAAAAATCTTCAACCAAAATTACTGTACCCAGCAAGGATCTCATTCAAAATTGAAGGAGAAATAAAAAGCTTTTCAGACAAACAAAAATTAAGAGAATTCAGTACCACCAAACCAGCTTGACAACAAAGTTAAAGGGACTTACACAGTCAAGAAACACAAAGAAGCAAAAATCTACAAAATCAACCCCAAACAATTAAGGAAATGGCAATAGGAACATATTTATCAATAATTACTTTAAATGTAAATGAATTAAATTCTCCAACCAAAGACACAGCCTGGCTGAATGGATACAAAAACAAGACCCATAGATATGTTGTCTATAAGAAACCCACTTCAGACCTAAAGAAACAGATAGACTGTGAGAGGATGGAAAAATATATTCCATGCAAATGGAAAGCAAAAGAAAGCTGGAGTAGCAATCCTCATATCAGACAAAATAGACCTTAAAATAAAGAAGATTACAAGAGATAAGGAAGGACACTACATAATGATCAAAGGATCAACCCAAGGGGAAGACATAACAATTGTACATATCTGTGCACCCAATATAGGAGCATCTCAATACATAACACAAACACTAACAGACATAAAAGGAGAAATCGACAGTAACACAGTAATAGTAGGAGACTTTAACACCCCACTCACAACAATGGACAGATCATCAAAACAGAAAATTAATAAGGAAACACAAGTTTAAAAGATACATTAGATGAGATGGATCTCATTGATATCTTCAAGACATTCCACCCAGATGCAGATCCACCTTCTTCTCAAGTGCACAAGGAACATTCTCCAGGATAGACCACATCTTTGGTCACAAATCAAACCTCAGTAAATTTAAGAAAATTGAAATCATATCAAGCATCTTCTCCAACCACAATACCATGAGACTAGATATAATTACAAGAAAAAAAAACTGTAAGAAACACAAACACATGGAGATTAAACAACACATTTCTAAATAACAAACAGGTTACTGAAGAAATCAAAAGGGAAATCAAAAAATTTCTAGAAACAAATGACAGTGAAAACACAACTCAAAACTTATGTGATGCAGCAAAAGCAATTCTAAGAGGGAAGGTTATAACACTACAATCCTACCTCAAGAAACAAGAGAAACATCTAATAGACAACCTAACTTTACACCTAAAACAACTGGAAAAAGAACAAGAAAACCCCACAATTAGTAGAAGGAAAGAAATCATAAAGATCTGAGCAGAAATTAATGAAAAAGAAATGAAAGAAAAAATAATAAAGATTTTTTTAAAAAAACTAAAAGCTGCTTCTTTGAGAAGATAAACAAAATTGACAAACCTTTGGCTAGATTCATCAAGAAAAAGAGAGAGAAGAATCAAATCAACAAAATTAGAAATGATAAGGGAGAGGTTAAAACAGACAATGCAGAAACACAAAGGATTATAAGATACTATTACGAACAACTATAAGGAAATAAAATGGATAACTTGGGAGAAATGGAAAGATTCTTAGAAAATTTCAATCTTCCAAGACTGAACCAGGAAAAAATAGAAATTATGAACAATCCAATTACAAGCACTGAAATTGAAGCTGTGATCAAAAATCTCCCAGAAAACAAAAGCCCAGGACCAGATGGCTTTACAGGAGAATTCTATCAAACATTTAGAGAAGAGCTAATACCTGCACTTCTAAAACTCTTTCAAAATTTTTTAGAGGAAGGAACACTTCCAAACTCATTCAATGAGGCCACCATCACCCTGATACCAAAAGAGACAAAGACAACACAAAAAAAGAAAACTACAGGCCAATATCACTGATGAACATAGATGCAAAAATCCTAAATAAAATTTTAGCAAACAGAATTCAGCAACACATCAAAAAGCTTAAACACCATGATCAAGCTGGATTTATCCCAAGGATGCAAGGATTCTTCAATATATGCAAATAAATCAATGTGATACACCATATAAGCAAATTGAAAGATAAAAAATATATGATAATCTCAATAGATGCAGAAAAAGCCTTTGACAAAATTTAGCACCCATTTACGATTCAGTTCAGTTCAGTCGCTTAGTTATATCCAACTCTTTTTGACCCCGTGGACTGTAACACGCCAGGCCTACCTGTTCATCACCAACTCCTGAAGTTTACGCAAACTCATGTCCATTGAGTCAGTGATGCCATCAAACCATCTCATACTCTGTTGTTCCTTTCTCCTCCTGCCTTCAATCTTTCCCAGCATCAGGGTCTTTTCAAATGAATCATTTCTTCACATCAGGTGGCCAAAATATTGGAGTTTCAGCTTCAGCATCAGTCCTTCCAATGAATATTCAGGACTAATTTCCTTTAGGATGGACTGGTTGGATCTCCTTGCTGTCCAAGGGACTCTCAAGTGTCTTTTCCAACACCACAGTTCAAAAGCATCAATTCTTTGGTGCTCAGCTTTCTTTATAGTCCAACTCTCACATCCATGTATGACTACTGGTAAAACCATAGCCCTGACTAGATGGACCTTTGTTAGCAAAGTAATGTCTCTGCTTTTTATTATGTCTAGGTTGGTCATAACTTTTCTTCCAAGGAGTAAGTGTCTTTTAATTTCATGGCTGCAGTCACCATCTGCAGTGATTTTGGAGCTCCAAAAAATAAAGTCTGTCGCTGTTTTCACTATTTCCCCATCTAATTGCCATAAAGTGATGGGACCAGATGCCATGATCTTCATTTTCTGAATTTTGAACTTTAAGCTAACTTTTTCACTCTTCTTTCACTTATGATTTCATTTATGATTAAAACTCTTCAAAAAATTGGCATAGAAGGAATCTACCTCAACATAGTAAAGTCCATATATGATAAACCTACAGCAAACATTATTCTTAATGGTGAAAACCTGAAAGCATCCCCTCTAAGATCAGGAACAAGACAAGGGTGTCCACTTTCACCACTATTATTCAACGTAGTTGTGGAAGTTCCAGTTACAGCAATCAGAGAAGAAAAAAATAAAGGAATAAAAGGAATCCAGATTGGAAAAGAAGAAATAAAACTCTCTGTTTGCAGATGATATGATACTGTACAATGAAAACCCTAAAGATAGTATCAGAAAATTACTAGAGCTAATCAGTGAATTTAGCAAAGTTGCAGGATACAAAATCAATACACAGAAATCACTTGCATTTCTGTATACTAACAATGAAAAATTAGATACATTAAGGAATCAATCCCACTCACCATTGCAACAAAAAGAATTAAATATCTAGGAATAAACATACCTAAGGAGAGTAAAGAACTGTACTCAGAAAATTATAAAACACTAATGAAAGAAATCAAAGACAACATAAACAGATGGAGAGATATTCCATGTTCCTGGGTAGGAAGAATCAATATTGTGAAAATGACTATACTACCAAACACTGTCTACAGATTCGATGTGATCCCTATCAAATTACCAATGGCATTTTTCACAGAACTAGAACAAAAAATTTCACAATTCATTTGGAAACACAAAAGACCCCGAATAGGCAAAGCAGCCTTGAGAAAGAAGAATGGAGCTGGAGGAATCAACCTTCCTGACTTTAGATTATACTACAGAGTTACAGTTATCAAGACAGTATGATACTAGCACAAAAACAGAAATATAGACCAATGGAAGAAGATAAAAGCCCAGAAATAAATATACATCTATGGGTAACTTATTTTGACAAAGGAGGCAAGAATATACAACGGGACAAAGACAGCCTCTTCAATAAATGGTGCTGGGAAAACTGGACAGCTATATGTAAAAGAATGAAATTAAAACACTTCCTAAAACCATACACAAAGATAAACTCAAAATGGATTAAAGACCTAAATATAAGACCAGAAACTATAAAACTCTTAGAGGAAAACATAGGCAAAACACTCGATGACATAAATCAAAGAAAGATCCTCTATGACCCACCTCCTAGAGTAACAGAAATAAACCAAAAGTAAACAAGTGGGACCTGATTAAACATAAAACTTTTGCACAGCAAAGGAAACTATAAGCAAGGTGAAAAGACAACCCTTAGAATGGGAGAAAATAATAGCAAATGAAAAAGCTAACAAAGGATAAATTTCCAAAATATAAAAGCAGCTCATACTACTCAATACCAGAAAAACAAACCACCTAATTAAAAAGTGAAGGAAAGACCTAAACAGACTTTTCTCCAAAGAAGACATACAGATGGTTAACAAACACATGAAAAGATGCTTAACATCGCTCATTACTAGAGAAATGCAAACCAAAAACACAATGAGATATCACCCGTCAGAATAGTCATCATCATCAAAAAGTCTACAAACAATAAATGCTGGAGAAGGTGTGGAGAAAAGGGAACACTCTTGCACTGTTTGTGGGAATGTAAATTGATACAGCCCCTATGGAAGACGGTATGGAGATTCCTTAAAAATCTAGTAATAAAACCACCATATGGCCCAGCAATCCCACTCCTAGGCGTATACCCTGAGGAAACCAAAATTGAAAAAGACACATGCATCCCGTCATTCACTGCAGCACTATTTACAATAGCTTGAACATGGAAGCAACCTAGATGTCCATCAATAGATGAATGGATAAAAAAGTTGTGGTACATACACACAATGGAATATTACTCAGCCTTAAAAAGGAATGCCTTTGAGTCAGTCCTAATGGGTGGATGAACCTAGAACCTATTATACAGAGTGAAGTAAGTCAGAAAGAGAAAGGAAAATCATATTCTAATGCATATATATGGAACCTAGAAAAATGGTACTGAAGAATTTCCTTACAGGGCAACAGTGGAGAAACAGACATAGAAAATAGACTTATGGACATGGGAAGAGGGGAGGAGAGGGTGAGATGTGTGGAAAGGGTAACATGGAAACTTACATTACCATATGTAAAATAGATAGCCAACGGAATTTGCTGAATGGCTCAGGAAACTTGAACAGGGGCTCTGTATCAACCTAGAGGGGTGGGATGGGGAGGGAGACGGGAGGGGAGTTCAAAAGTGAGGAGATACATGTATACCTATGGCTATTCATGTTGAGGTATGACAGAAAACAACAAAATTCCGTAAAACAATTATTCTTCACAAAAAATTTTTTTGAAGACTTGGTATAATGTTGTACCAACCAAATAATGTGGTATTGGTGAAGGATAAATAGAAAATTGGGACAGAATATTTACTCAAGAAAAAAATCAAAGATACAAGTAGACCTTTAACTTATGATAACATTATCACTGCTGGTCATTTGGGATTTAATGCTGCTGGGCGAGTTGAATATCATTTTTAAAAGATGAATTTTGGTCTATCAGTTCAGTTCAGTCACTCAGTCGTGTCCGACTCTTTGCGACCCCATGAATCGCAGCATGCCAGGCCTCCCTGTCCATCACCATCTCCCAGAGTTCACTCAGACTCATGTCCTATTCTTTATATAAAAATCAATTCCAAATGGATTGAAGATCTAAAGGTGAAAGGTAAAATGAAGCTTCCAGAAAGTTAAGGATGACAGAATTTCAACCCTGCTTTCCAGCTGAAGGATGAAAGGATAATTAAGTGCATCTGATGTGACTTTATAGAAATTATTATATTTGTGGAGTTATCTTTAGAAACTTTTATAAGTGACCATATAATTAGAAACTATCATCACAGTGATCACTTGAATTCACTGTCATGAGAACCAATTACATTTTATTTTTATTAATTTTGTTCAAGGGTAGATTTATTAAGGTATTAGTGAGAAAGTCATCTTAGTTGATTTCTATTGAGCCATTTAAAGATAAAATCACATGGTTTTTGAGGTTTAGAAATTTCTTTATTCCTAGAGCTAGCACAGCATTTAATTGGCACTTAAGTTAACATAGAATGTATCAAAAATTAAGTAGGCATTAATTAGGAACACAAAATGTGAACTAGCCTTAAAAAGTTAATTATCAAATTGGTATAGCTGTCTGTCAGCAACTCCCATAAGCATCCTGGTAAAGTGGTTTAATTTTTTAAAATGTAATATGTTTCTCCGGATGTGATTACACATACAATATATGGTTGTAATTTTAAGTTAATTGCACAGTAGCTAGATTAACTTTTACATCATTACACTTTAATCGTGTTTTTCATGATTAATGTTCATTTACATTTAAAGCTTCCAAGCTCTTTCATTGTCTTCTGCTCCTCCCTTCTCATACCAGGCGCTAACTTATCACTACATTAAAGCTCTCTGAGGACAAACTTGTATTTTCTCACTGTAGGTACCATGAAACTGTTTGCATGAAACTATCATCGTGATAGTGTCTTTTCCCACAATGTAATACTAATGACTGTATTTATCTTAATATATAGAAAAGAAAGAGTAGAAATTAGCAGGGGAAATTGCATAGCTAATAAGGAAAGTGGTTAATACTATATCACTTCGACTTCAGTTTTATTACAAATGTAACTTCCAGAAGGGGGCCGGAAATGTTTTTCCTATTTCTTTCATGTAGCCTGAACAGCATAAAATGCATCAAGATCATATTTTCTTATTAACATACCATAGCTAATAAATCAGACAATAAATTTAGAAAGAAATATCTCTTTCAGTAACATTTCCAAAGACTGCCATTACTGACCTGAAGCAGGTATAGAGACTTACAGGGATTTTTTTTCCCCAAAATTTTGTTTTTTATTAGTAGAAACATATAGAAAATAATTTTATAAAATATGTATAAATTATAAGCAATGATAAAGAGAATACTGCAGTGTATCATGTGGTGGTGGTGGCTTAGTCACTAAGCCATGTCAGACTCTTGAGACCCTGTGGACTGTATGTAGCCTGCCAGGTTCCTCTGTCCATGGAATTCTCCAAGCAAGAATACTGGAGTGGGTCGCTGATTCTTTACCAACTGAGCTACAAGGGAAGCACTTGCTGCTGCTGCTGCTGCTGCTGCTAAGTCGCTTCAGTCGTGTCCAACTCTGTGCGACCCCATAGATGGCAGCCCACCAGGCTCCCCTATCCCTGGGATTCTCCAGGCAAGAACACTGGAGTGGGTTGCCATTTCCTTCTCCAATGCATGAAAGTGAAAAGTGAAAGTCCTGCCCGACTTTTAGCGACCCCATGGACTGCAGCCTACCAGGCTCCTCTGTCCATGGGATTTTCCAGGCAAGAGTACTGGAGTGGGGTGCCGTTACCTTCTACAGGGAAGCACTTACTGTATCACAATTACTTTTAAATACCAGAAATACTCCACCCTTCCTATTCTGAAGTTTCTCTGACATAGGTGCTCTTTTCTATACAGTGCTTTAGTATTATCCTGAGGTTTGAAAATGTTTTAAACAAGATAGTATTATCATTACATTATATAATTCATGTTTGATTGTATTTGTCCAGAATCACTCACACATTTACCATCTTTTTATCAATGATACACTCTTCTTACATCTCAGACTACCCAGTGGATTCATTTTCTTCTGCCTTCAGAAATTCCTTTATTTAGGATCTTTTGGTGGTAAACTCTGGTGGGTTTTGTTTGCCTGAAAATGTCTTTATGTGCTATCATTTTTAAAAGCTACTTTACCTGAAGACGGAATTCACAGTTGACAGTTCCTACCGCTTAGAACATTGGTATAATTCCATGATCTTGGAGAATCCATTGGTGTTGATAAAAAATTAAGCTCTAAGTCTGACTATTCCTTAAATACTCTGCCTTTTTAATGTTTCTTTTTTAACAACCTCTCTTTGTCTTTAGTAATCTACGGTTGTGTGGCATTTGCAAACCCATCCATTCTTCGGGTGCTTCTCCAACAGTTCTATTCTGTTCTCTAAGAGAACCCTTTGAAAGGACGCAGGGAACAGTATCTCTTGAGTTCTTGAACATTCATAACAGATTGTCTGTGACCTTTAAAACTGAAGGTCATTTTCAGTGGACACAAAGTCCTTGCTCACATTTTCTTTTCTTGAGTATCCTAAATTTGTAACTCCTTTGACCTCTGATATAAAGCATGAAGACAATATGGTTTTATTGCTTAAGACTTTTCTTTTGGTCTAAGTGCCCCAATTTTTGTTTTAAATACAATGATTTTCTTCACAATATTGGTAATTTTGGCTCAATTTTCCAAGGTACATAATGGGCATTTAAAGATATATTTCTGGTTGCTTTTGTGACTCGGTTCAGTTCAGTCACTCAGTCATGTCTGGTGCTTTGTGACCCCTTTCTGCAGCATGCCAGGCTTCCCTGTCCATCACCAACTCCTGGAGCTTGCTCAAACTCATGCCCATTGCGTCAGTGATCCCACCCAACCATTTCATCCTCTGTCGTCCCCTTCTCCTCCTGCCTGCAATCTTTTCCAGCATCAGGGTCTTTTCCAATGAGTCAGTTCTTCACATCAGGTGGCCAAAGTATTGGAGTTTCAGCTTCAGAATCAGTCCTTCCAATGAATATTCAGGACTGATTTCCTTTAGGATGGACTGGCTGGATCTCCTTGCTGTCCAAGGGACTCTCAAGAGTCTTCTCCAATACCACTGTTCAAGAGCATAAATTCTTCAGCACTCAGCTTTCTTTATGGTCCAACTCTCACATCTGTACCTGACTACTGGAAAAACCACAGCTTTGACTAGACAGACCTTTGTTGGCAAAGTAATGTCTTTGCTCTTTAATATGCTGTCTAGGTTTTTCATAGCTTTTCTTCCAAAGAGCAAGCATCTTTTAATTTCCTTCCTGCAGTCACCATCTGCAGTGATTTTGGAGCCCAAGAAAATAAAGTCATTCACAGTTTCCATTGTTTCCTCATCTATTTGCCATGAAGTGATCGGACCAGATGCCATGATCTTAGTTTTTTGAATGTTGAGTTTTAAGCCAGCTTTTTCTCTCTCTTCTTTCACTTTTACCAAGAAGCTCTTTAGTTCTTCTTTGCTTTCTGCCATAAGGGTGGGGGCTCTGCATATCTGAGGTTATTGATATTTCTCCTGGAATTTTGATTTCAGTTTGTGTTCCATCCAGCCCAGCATTTCGCATGATGTACTCTGCATACAAGTTAAATAAGCAGAGTGACAATATACAGCCTTGATGTACTCCTTTCCCAATCTGGAACCGGTTTGTTTTTCTAAGAGGTATGACTGATATACAAAAATCTGTACATAGTCAAGGTAAACAACTTAATGAGTTTTGGAGCTAAGTATATATCCATGACAGAGAAGGCAAAGGCACCCCACTCCAGTACTCTTGCCTGGAAAATCCCATGGACAGAGGAACCCAGTAGGCTGCAGTCCATAGGATTGCTAAGAGTCGGACACGACTGAGCAACTTCACTTTCACTTTTCACTTTCATGCGTTGGAGAGGGAAATGGCAACCCCCTCCAGTGTTCTTGCCTGGAGAATCCCAGGAATGGCTGAGCCTGGTGGGCTGCCGTCTATGGGGTTGCATAGTCGGACACGACTGAAGCAACTTAGCAGCAGCAGCATACATCCAAAAAACCATCACCACAATATGCTTCTATATAATGAAATCCCACAGAATGATACGTCCAGAAAATTGTAATATTTTAAAAGGAGATCAAAGAAATTAACAGTATTTAAGAATAAATCCTCCTTTTAAAAGTATATATGTACATATATAAAATATATATATATAATTATATATATAATTTTAGATATATATTAAAATTTATATATGTGTATATATAAACAAAAGGATGGTAGCTATGCTCTGCACTGACTTACACTTCAGTTTATTATTTTGTCTTATCATTCCTCCAATATCTGTTTAACCACTTCCAAAATCAATATTAAATTCTTCCTTTTAAAATAACTCGTGTTGTTTCTATTATCCTGATGGAACTCTGACTAATATCAGCGTTAATATTCTGTGTTGGCAAAGATTTCTGAGTGCTGTCATATAATGGTTGTATGAGTATGATCAGTCGCTCAGTTGTGTCCAACTTTTTGAATTCCCATGGACTGTGGGCTCTGCCAGGCTCTTCTGTCCATGGAATTTTCCAGGCAAGAATACTGGAGTGGAGTACCAATTATACTCCAGGGGATCTTCCTGACCCAGGGATCTAATCTGCATCTCCTGAACAGGTAGGCACATTTTTTACCTTTAGCCACCTGGGGAGCCCCATATAGTTGTTTTGAATATTCAAAATAATTTGAGAGCAACTTTTAAGCAGTGGTCAGAATTTATATATGCATGTTTTAATGCAGGATTTGATTCTAGGTAATGATCCCAAAGAAATATGTGCATAATAATAGAGGTACATATGTTTTGTTTAAGCTATTGAAAAATTAGAAAAGAACCAAACATGCATAAAAGGAGACCTTGAAATAAAATATAAAGTATCAATTATCATAAAATGCTGTGCAGCAATTAAAGAGACCCATGTAATAACCAGGACCAAACTCCTACGTTGACTGTTAAGTGAAAAACATGTCACAGAACAATGTGTGTACTTTGATTTCATTTATATTTAAACAATATGTATATACATACATGAACAGAAAAAAGAGACGACATCTCACCCTGGATTATAAAAAGGGATTATCTCTGCTTAGGAACTTCACAGTATGGTTGACAAGAATGTGATTTGTGCCATTTATTCTACATGACTCTGTGTGGCTTGAATCTTTCAATGTGATAATTCATTCATGTGTTATTTATATAATAAATAATGAATTTCAAAACAACAACAAGAGATTAAGACTTCTAAGGAGATGGGCTGTAAAGAGAAGTAAGCTTGGAGCAAAGAGGAGTGTTCTCTCTGGAGAGAAAGTGAGGAATGACCTAGAATCAATAATGTCAAGTTGAAAGCGTTAAAATATAAGAACAATCGAGAGCTGAGAATTGCTAATGAAACTTGATTCCGAAGCTCATGCTAAATTATTCTGAAATCTAGATTTATGTAGTAGTGCATCCAATAAATACTGACAGTTTGTGATTTTAGCACACTGCCTTAAATGTAAGGAAAGGCTTAAATGAATATTTTTAAAAATAATAGTTGAATAAAGTCGAGAGGAAAAAAAAAGAACTGTTTTATATTCTGAAAAAATATGCATGTTTTAATGTTCAGCCTTTCATTCCTCTACATTGTCAGTGTTGAGACAGAAAATACATGTGTTCTCAAGTTTTCATTTTGTTTTCACTTTCTCATCACGAAATCTTTTAAGCTAACCATGTTAAGATTTAAGATCATTTGAGGACTGACCATTAGAATTATCAAAAATATTTAAAATATGAAAGGTATGATTTTTATCCACACTTCAAACCTTAATCAGCTTGAAAATGGGAAAATATTAAGTGTATTTAAAAATAGATACTATAATAGATGCTGTCTAGATAAAGACATTCAAGACAGTTTCAATTAGATTGTACTCTTTCAAAAGATGTCTCATCTGTGTAACTGAAGCAAATTGTAGTCTGTCTGATATAAAGGTATTCTAAGGAGTGCAAAGATTACCTAAGGTGAAGTAACTGATTCTAAGCCAGTAGAAGCTTTTTGGTTGCCTAAGGAAGAAGAGATGAAAGCATCTATCTCAGAGAATATTTTCAGAGTTGAGTGACTAACATGAATACAGTAAGCACATTGCTACTGACAAACTTCATTAATAACCAGTGGGGAGAAAAGCTCTTGCCTGGTGAAGATCTGTCCAGTAAACATTGAAAAAGCAGCTATGAAGCTAAAGTCGGTGAATTGCTTGTCGACACACTTAAAAATGAAGTACACAGCTATAGGTAAGCCTGACATTTCCCATCACTTTTCGAAAGCAAACTTGTCTTTATCTCAGCACTACAAGTCACTGTAACTTTACCATTTCATGAGAAATGTTATTAAAATTACTGTAAAATACTTATTTAATTGGAACTCTTCTTTTCCCTTCTGGGGGAAAAAAAAAAGTATATTATGCTATGCATGTGTGCCTGCTATGTCACTTCAGTCATGTCCGACTCTTTGCAACCCTATGGACTGTAGCCCTCCAGGCTCCTCTGTCCATGGGCTTCTCCGTCAAGAATACTGGAATGGATTGCCATTTCCTTCTCCAGAGCATCTCCCTGACCCAGGGATAAAACCCACATCACTTACATCTCCTGCATTGGCAGACAGGTTCTTTATCTCTAGCATTACCTGGGAAGCCCAATGCTATACATATCCCAAAAGAAGAGAAATAGTTAACGTTAGAATTGTTTTTTATCTTTGAATGATGAGATTATAGGTGATTTTTATATCCTTTCTTTTCAGGTTCTGAACACATCTGCAGATAGCACATATTACTTTCACACCCAGAAAGGAGAACAAATCACAATTTTTTTAAAGTATATTATAAAAGTAGAAATTTAAAAATTTTGACAACAGTGAAGAAGAAAGTTCTCTTAGTCATTTGAATCCATGGCCATTCGTGCTCTGCGGTAGAGTGCTGGAAGTGTTTTTATAAGAATGTATGAATTCTGTAACCATTCACAATATTTTTGTACACTAAGCATTTTCTCATATTTTTTATGCACCTAAATTTGACTTATCTTGAAAATATCCTTCTATGGCTTGAATGCTTGTGTCCCTCCCAGAATTCCTTTTTGTTACCGTAGTCCCCACTGTGATGGTGTTTGGAGGTTGAACCTTAGGAGGAAATTAAGGGGAATGAATTTAAAACTGTCCTCTGGTCCTTTCCTGGAATTATTTTTCATGGGACCAGAACAAAATAAGTATTATGAAAACCTAAAAAGCATGTTTATACTATTCCATTCCACAATTGTCATAGCATGTAGTTCTGTCTACATGTAAAATACAAATATTATATTAGAATTTATTTAAAAGGGAAAGTATATGGCCTGGATGATAATGGAATCCTTTTGTTCTGGCCTACATAAAAAATGGATTTCCCTGGTAGCTCAGTTGGTAAAGAATCTGCCTGCAATGCAGGAGACTGCTGTTCAATCCTTGGGTTAGGAAGATCCCCTGGAGAAGGAAATGGCAACCAACTCCAGTATTCTTGCCTAGGAAATCCCATGGACAGAGGAGCCTTGCGAGCTACAGTCAATGGGGTCACAAGAGTTGGACACAACTTAGAAACTAAACCACTACATATATAAAAATAAGCCTCATTTAACATCCTTCTTGGGGACTTTATACTTATTTGTAACAACTCTTATCTGTCATCACTATTTTCTCTTGTGTCACATTATTACTTAATTTTCAGGTTGGAGAAACAAAAGCTGTAAGGAAAATCTATGCATTTAGGTGCTTTATTCTTTCTGACTCTAACCTGTTAAGACAGATAACTACATAAAAAATTTCTGAATGATGGTAGTCTTCAAATTGTTCCTACTTGCCTGAGCCACTAATTGCAAGAAAGATTAGATTTTGTTGTGCATTTATCATAGAAAGTCAGCTTGATCTTTTTTTCTTACATCACTTCTATTTTTGTATCCTGTTTCCTCCCTAGCTAAATCCTGCATTTCATTCTAAAGGAGTATAATGGATAACACACAAACCGATAATAAATACCAATGCACATATCAGTTATTCAAGTCTTTTTGGTTTTCTCAAAGACTGCACTGTATTTCCCATATTTCCATGAACAATGGATCTAATCAATAAGTAAATCAAAAGTGATTTAGAAAATAATATGTAGCAATCAGTTATCTGTCTAGCCATAGTTGATATTATAAAATCTATGTAAAAACATCCCTCAGTCTGCAAAGACTCACAGCTGTTACTGATAAAAGATATTCCAGACATTTCTACATCTTTCTACTGGGTGGCCTGAAACATAAAAGATGCTCAATAAATGTCTTTTGAATTAAAGATGTTTTTCTTAGTTTGTTAATAAGTTGGATTTTTCTTTAAACTAGGAAAGAAAAGTATTGGCATGAAGAAAAGCTGACAGATCATCTTGAACAATTATGAAAATGGTACCAGAAGTAAACTCTGGAAGAAGCTTAAAAAAAAAAATTAAACCAAACACTCTTTGAGTCCGTATTTGGGATATAAAGTGAGGAACTACGAGTTACAAATTAGAAGGAAAACTATCAAATTTATTAACATTTGTAACAGATATCATGCTATCTAAACATGTGTTTAAATTTTCCAGTGATATTTATAGGACTCAAAATTTTATTTGAAAAGATGCTAAAACATTGAGAAACTTCGCACATCATAAAATCTAATACTTATGTGACAGTCATAGAAATTTTATCCTTTACCAGGGAGTCAGTAAGCCATCCAGTGGCCTTCTACTCATAATGCAAGATTGAAGCTCTTAGAGATGATAAGGAAAACTAAACCCCTGGAGAGGTAGCTTTGTCACGTTGCTTCGGATCACAGTAAAATTGTGCCAGATGACGGATTTGTGTCTTGACCTAGAAGTTAAGCCACTACCTTATTTCTGTGTTTTACTTTCAGCAAGTATTTGTAAATGCCCTGTTATGAGGAAAATATCCTCAGTAAACATTATATGGGTGAAAACGAGAATATGAAAATGAAATAAGACAATGAAAACGGGCTATAACAAGTGCCACAAAGTTAGTACCTATTTGACAGTAATTTTAGAGTTTTATGATGATGGTGGATTTTACTTTAATCCAAGGTGATACCTGTATAAGTAGAATCTGTAAGTAGTTTCACTTGACGAAAGTGAAAGAAGAGAGTAAAAAAAATTGGCTTAAAACTTAACATTCAGAAAACTAAGATCATGGCATCTGGTCCCATCACTTCATGGCAAATAGATGGAGAAACAGTGGAAACAGTGACAAACTTTATTTTGGGGGGCTTCAAAATCACTGCAGATGGTGACTGCAGCCATGAAATTAAAAGATGCTTGCTCCCTGGAAGAAAAGTTATGACCAACCTAGACAGCAGTTTAAAAGAGCAGAGACTTTACTTTGCCAACAAAGGTCCATCTAGTCAAAGCTGTGGTTTTTTCCAGTAGTCATGTATGGATGTGAGAGTTGGACTATAAAGAAAGCTGAGCACCAAAGAATAGATACTTTTGAACTATGGTGTTGGAGAAGACTCTTGAAAGTCCCTTGGGCAGCAAGGAGATCCAACTACTCAGTCCTAAAGGAAATCAGTCCTGAATATTCATCGGAAGGATTGATGCTGAAGCTGAGACTCCAATACTTTGGCCATCTGATGCGAAGAACTGGCTCACTGGAAAAGACCCTGATGCTGGGAAAGATTGAAAGCAGGAGGAGAAGGGGACAACAGAGGATGAGATGGTTTGATGGCATCACTGACTCAATGGATATGAGTTTGAGCAAGCTTCAGGAGTTGGTGATGGACAGGGAAGCCTGGAGTGCTGCAGTCCATGGATTCACAAAGAGTTGGACATGACTGAGCAACTGCACTGAACTGAGCAGTGATGAGCCAAACATAGGGGACAAAGCACAGAAATTCTACTGAGAACAGTGTTTAATTGAGTTTAATTAGACTGTGGACTTTTTAAGGGACTTAATGGAGATAACGATGAAGATATCAGTTGGGATACAATTGGCAGAAGAGCTTTAAATCCAACCTAAATATTTTTAAAAATTGATTCCATTGACAACTGAAGAACATTAAGTGATATTCAAACCAGAAAATATCCCAGTGTGGTATTCTATGAAAATCTGGGAAGAGGGACTTCCATGATGGTCCAGTGGTTAAGAATCTGCCTTGTAATGCAGGGGATGGGGGTTCAATCCTTAGCCAGGGAACTAAGATCCAACATGCCATGGAACACGTCTACTGCACCCCTTCACCTCAATTAGAGCCCATGCCCTGCAAAGAAGTCCCCACATGCCACAACTAAGACCCAACACAGCCAAAGAAATAAGTTCATGTTTTTTAAAAGATCTGGGAAAAGAGAAGAAAGGTGTTAGCCTGTACTGGGTGCTATTGACACAACTGATCCCTTTGGTAACAGATTTGAAATCTCAGTTCCTATTGCAGACTTACCATTAGTAAGTGTTTTAGGTAAACTTTGCAAATAGAAATTTTTGCTTGAAGTTGACTTGGCCTGTGTTGCTCTAACTTCTGAGAGAACTGAGTTGATAGATCCCCAAACCATGACTTAAAAAAATCAGACTAGGTGACCATTGCCATTCCCACATTGATGCAGATAGAACTTGGCATGAATCCCTCTAGGGAATGTCTGGGTGCCAGCTCTGCCATCTTACCACTAGTGGGCAGACACAGCCCTTGGTTCTGAGGAAAACTTTGTATCTCAGAGAGGAATTAGGGTCAACTATTTCAGGGGCAGTTCCTTTCACTGCTTAATCCAACCTGGCTGACTTAACGATATGAACTGTATATTTACTGCTTCTGTCCCCTGAGCACTGAGCCACCACCTTCACTCTAAAGGTAGTGCCACCTGGTAATTAACTGTGAAATATTGGGTGGCCGGTGCCTGACCCGAGTGTTTGTGCCAAGCAAAAGTTTCACTTGAGTTTTTTTTTTCTTTTTTTTCTCTCTTTCACTGCCAGTTTGTATGTGTGTTTTTAAGTATTAACTCTCATGGAAGCACATGCCTATTTAAAATTCCCAGACGATGAGTCAGACTCGTTCAGTGAGGTTCCTAGAGAGTCACATGATGTGGTTTGATGAAACTTCACCTTATGAAAAAGGTTGAAGAAGAAAAAATCAGAAAAGCTCATTTGGATTTATATGTATATATATATATATTTAATTATACACATATATTTGTGTGTGTACACACAAATACACACATATAAATATAATTAGTGCACATATACATCTTATTACATATGCATGCATATATTATACATATAATTTTGCATATATATGTAAGAGACAGAAAGACAAATACATACAGAAATTTTTAAATCCCTTTGCTTTTGCTCCTTTTTTTTCCTCTGTAGATGTTAAAAAGTCTGGTGCTCCAATAGCACATGCTTCTGTGTAAAAAGAGAAAGCAACAGCCCTATGGCCATGCAAGTCATCCATGGGCTTTAGCTATGCATATCTACCTCCTGGATTAATAGCAGCGAGTGTAGACATCTTGATTCCAATGTAATAAAGACATAGCTTTATTAAGACTTAGAATATATAAATTGTTTCACTCCATTATCCTGCTAATATAGTTTAGGCTTATCTAGATCTCTAAAAACATCTCTATTTTAATCCATAGTTTTCTTCAAAGCAGTTTAATGCTTCATGGTATAACTAACATATACTATTAACTTGAACAATATAGAGGATGGCTTTTTGTCAGTAATTCTAAACCATAGCAGGTTTTTAAAATTTTCCTATATAATTTCTCAAAATGCAAACTAATTCTAGGAGTATTTTTGGAATGCAAAGGCTTATTTGCTAATGAACCCTAGCTATAGGTAGGACTGAGTCTTTCCTTATGAAAATGTGTTAATTGCAGAATAATATGTATTCTGAAAAAGCACCTCAAATGAGTGTGGACAGAAGTCAAAGAGGCACAGTTCCTGAGAAAGGAAAATTTTCTTCAAAATATTGAGGGTCCACACATTTTAAAGACTATCTTGGTGTTTTAAAATACCACAGAGGAAGTAACACTAACTAAATTGACAGCATCCATTCATTCATTTCAGGAACGTTTATTGAGAACCTACTATTTGCCAGATACTACTAGAGTCTAGAGACTCAAAGAAAAGCATATTACAGTTTCACCCACAAGTACTCCCAGTGTGAGAGCTGAGAGTTGCATAAGCAAACTGTTACAGTTCAGGAATGTGGAAAGTACTATGAAAACACAGGTGCAGAAATGACTAACTTGGTCTAACAGAATTTGATAAAACTTCACCGAGGAGGTGACACATGATCCAGATCTTTACAGATAAGTAGGAAATGACTTGTTTAAAAATTAATAAAGCAGAGATTTTAAAAAATTATGAGAGTTGGAAAGGAGTTGAAAGAGAAAGGCTTATCAAAGGCATAATTTATTAGTAGGCCAAACAGGCCTGTACTAGGGAGCCTTGACTGTACCATTCATTTGCATCTTTATTCTGGACTAATCTGGAAGCTGACCGTGTTCCAGAGGGTCTGTAACCAGGGAAAGATGAAAGCTGGTAGTAATCTAGGCTCCCTCTCATTTATTTACTTAAAATGCTTATTGATGGCAAGTTTGCAACAGGAACTGAGATTTCAAATCTGTTACCAAAGGGATCAATTGTGTCAATAACACTTAGTACAGTCTAACAAATTTTTCTTTCTCTCCTATTATTTGTCTCTGTCTTTGTCATCTTGTTTCTTTCTCTGAATCTTTCTCTCTCTCTCTTGCTCAGATTCTCTCATCTCTAGGCCCAGATCACTCTCCTCTGAAGACTGGTACCACTTTGCAGTAGACAGTACAGTTAACACACCACCATGTCTAGTTCTACCTAGACTTAATGCCATTGCTGAATCTAAATCCCAGAATCTCAGGAGGGAAAGTCTTTATCTGCCCTAACTGATCCAGTGCACCGTGGTCTGGATGGAATAACAATGTACAACATGAGTCCTAGAAACAGACTTCTTTTGAATGAGAGGACATTCCCAGAGTTGTTAGGTTATGGACTGACCATCAGCCCAAAAGTTGTCAACTATAATATGGCAACTCTACTTTAGATGCTCCAAAGGGATCTCGGAGTGTTGTACATCACGGTTACATTTCTCCCAATGCTGGTCTGCCTTTGCTGAGGTTGTCTTCTATGACTTTTATATCTCTCTAATACTATTACTATTTCTAGAGTGTTTGCAGGAAAAAAAAAAAAAAAGAAAATGATGCTGGCATGTCTGCTGCTGTTGCTGCTAAGTCGCTTCAGTCGTGTCTGACTCTGTGCAACCCCACAGATGGCAGCCCATCAGGCTCCCCCGTCCCTGGGATTCTCCAGGCAAGAACACTGGAGTGGGTTGCCATTTCCTTCTCTAATGCATGAAAGTGAAAAGTGAAAGTGAAGCTGCTCAGTTGTGTCCGACTTTTAGCGACCCCATGGACTGCAGCCTACCAAGCTCCTCCCATGAGATTTTCCAGGCAAGAGTACTGGAGTGGGTTGCCATTGCCTTCTAGGAAGGTGCATTTCTTTAAGATTTTTTTAATATGGACCTTTTTTTGAAATCTTTGTTTAATTTGTTACAATATTGCTTCTACATTGGAAGGCAAAGTCCTACCCACAGGATCACAAGGGAAGTCCCTAGTAAGGTGTATTTCTATATGAAGAATGATGGGCTGGGTCATGAAACCTGGGTTCATCCTTCTTCCTCAAGGTTACTACCTTCAATTAAGTAAAGAAGGCCAATTATATTAGGGGTTAAGTGTGATGCAAAAATTATACAGAACTGGAAATCATCCCTTTGGAAGCCAATCACTTTCTGTGGTCTGAACCTAAGAACTAAGTTTCAAAAACTTCTGAGCTTTGTATATAAGCAGTGGTTGTGAATAACTGGAATTTCTCCCAACATATTTTTACCATGGAAAGATGATGCCGCTGGTGGTATAAGCGGATCCTTAAGCTCTATTTTATTTCTATTTTATTTTTATTCTCAAATTCCTTAGTTTCCTCATATCAAAGCAGGTCATATGAAAGTGAACTTTTCACTAGGACTTGAGTTCCTTTGTGGAAATTATTAGTAAATCACTTTGGTCCAACATTTCCATAGACATGTTGTATCCAGACTTAATAAACAATTCTGAACCACATCTAAATTAGTCCAACCTTGTAGTAACAAAGGTAACTCTAGCTGTTCTAATAAATAAACTCCGAAACATCAGTGGTTTATTGCTCACTCACTCAAAACCCTAAATGAGTGTCCCTGATTGCCAAATGGCTTTTCTCCATGTTTCAGAGAGCTGATCTCGTTCCACCTTGTGGTTCCACCATGTTCCACAAATAGTTTCCAAGGTCACCATGAAAGAGGAACGAATGTAGAGCATTGCATGTGGGAATTCTGCATGGGCCAAGCCTAAAACTGGTGGACACTATTTCCATCTATCCATATTCAATTCACCCAGTCATATGGCTATGCACAAGTGCTAGGCTGCATTCGGCACAAGAAGAATGAGACATAAATAGAGTGAAAGCGATCTAGTTTCTTCACAAAGTGTTTATGATGTTTACCTTGTAATGTAATAATTAAAATTTATAATTAATAATAAAAATGTGTGAGCTTATCTAATATAAACTGAAAATCACTTGCCCAAATTCATTACATTCAGTGTATAGATAAATTACTATGTCAAAGCACTCCTTCTGCTATGCTGCTATTTGTAATTCTGATAAACATTAAGTAGCTTTAAAAAAAGCTCGCAACACTTGGACATTTAATTGAGAATTGGGTTCTGTATTCTGGGGTTGCGTGTAGATATCCAAAAATAGAAATAGAAATGTGCTGCTGCTGCTGCTGCTGCTGCTGCTAAGTCGCTTCAGTCGTGTCTGATTCTATACGACCCCACAGACGGCAGTCCACCAGGCTCCCCCGTCCCTGGGATTCTCCAGGCAAGAACACTGGAATGGGTTGCCATTTCCTTCTCCAATGCATGAAAGTGAAAAGTGAAAGTGAAGTTGCTCAGTCATGTCCGACTTAGCGACCCCATGGACTGCAGCCCTCCAGGTCTAAGTTTGAGGAAATGTGCTACTATTTTCCCATGAAGTTCCTTGCTTTAAACAAAACTATGTTATTCATTGTTCTTTGTTGTATAAAGGGGAGACTACTAGAAATTGTCAATAAAGATACTTCATAATTCTCAAAGTGATAAAAAAAATCATTATTTCTATTCTTAAAGTGAGAAAAATCATTACTTCTAAAGCATAATTGGGCTTCCTTGGTGACTCAGATGGTAAAGAATTCTCCTGCAGTGCGGGAGACCTGTGTTGGATCCTGGGTTGGGAAGATCCCCTGGAGGAGTGCCTGGCAACCCACTCCAGTATTCTTGCCTGGAGAAACCCCACAGACAGAGGAGCCTGGAGGGCTACAGTCCAGGGGGTCTCATGGAGTCGGACATGACTGAGTCCCTAAGCACACAGCACACACAAAGCATAATTACTGTTTTAGTTGCCACTGTGCCGATTATTACATTCTGCTCAAATTGATGATAGTATATATTTTCTCATTCTGCTTTGTAACATTATCGGATAAAAGTAGTATCATTTCAGAAATTTCTCTATTCTTTAGTTTTAGTAGTTAAACATACTTCTTTAGATTTTTAGGTTCTATTTTTTCTACTGATTTCTTGTAGAAAATTATGACAAATTAATTTTGAAGTTGGAGAAAGAGGCAATGTAAAACTATGTCTCAGTTTCTTTTTGCTTTTTATCAGGTCTAGTCCCTGGATTTTTATCTGTACCTCTAATTACAGTCTCCGGAGGAAGTGTTTATGGTTTGAATCCTAGAAAAAGTTGTCAGATGAAATCTGGGGAGCACCCAAGGAATAACACAATACCGCAGAGTTAATATGATTGATGATATCATAGCTCATTTTGAGCAGATGTCAAAAGAAGGAAAATCAAGCTGCCCTTCTACATACTGAACCCTTGTTCACTTAATAGAAGACCTTTTTAAGCAAATTGAAATTAATAGCAAGTGTTCAGTGGGTTAGGTGATGGGCATTCAGATTGCTCTTGGACTTTCAAGAGAAAAAAACATCATAAAAATCAGAATTTCTAGAAAAGTTGCTTTTATATATATAATAGCTTATTAGTTTTCTTGTGCTATATTTGACTGCAATGTTTAATTTGGCACTGCTGAATAGATTTTAATAAGGAAAAGTTTCTTTTTAGAAACAGAACCACATCTGTGACACTCTAAAAATTTCACATGCATCTAATCTTGAAAGTGTGTGGGTAGCTTTTTAATAAATTGCCAAATGAAGTCCCGCTTTGCAACTGTGTGCTGACTGGGAGAGGACAGAGTAGGTGGTACGTTTAAACAAGGTAAGCATGTACAAGGGGCTTCCCAGGTGGCGCTAGTGGTAAAGAACTCGCCTTCCACTGGAGACATAAGAGATACAGATTTGATCCCTGAGTTGGCAGGATCCCTGGAGGAGGAAATGACAACCTACTCCAGTATTCTTGTCAGAAGAATCCCACAGACAGAGGAGCCTGGCAGGCTACAGTCCATAAGCCACAAAGAGTCGGACATGACAGAAGCAACTTAGCATGCATATACAAATAATTTGGGGAAAGTAACAGAAAATACTTATATCTGAATTCAGTGACAGAAGATCTGTAGTCTCTTTGCCAAATCAACCCTGTGCTGAATCAGATTATTTTCTCTATTTAAATTGTAGTATGCATTGACCATCTCTCCCCCACCCCCACTAAAAAAGGATAAATCCATTTGATTTAAATTGTAACCTTGCAGATTTATCTTAATCTTAACTTAATCTTAACTTCTCAAATTGCCTGTGAAATCTGTTCACCAGCAGCTTCAATGTCCCTCTCCTGAGCAGGCTCTCACAGCACTTTGGGGAATGTGGTATAGCATGTGGTGGTGGTAGTTTAGTCATTCAGTCATATTTGACTCTTTGCTACCTCATGAACTGTATGTAGCCTCTGTCCATGGGATTTCCCAGGCAAGAATACTGGAGGGGGTTACCATTTCCTTCTCCAGGGGATCTTCCTGACCCAGGGTTTGAACTCACGTCTCCTGCATTGCAGGTGGATTCTTTACCCCTGAGCCATCAGAAAAGTCCTTTTTTACTCCTACTCAAAAGTGATTCTAGGAAAGTAAGAAGTCCCACATAAGGGAAAAGTACTGGTTCTTTCTTAAAGCATCTAAGGAATTTCTTACTTTTGAAACTGCATGTCCTCCCATGCTTGATGCTTACTGATGAACTGTCAGGCCTTTGCAGGTGGAAGATGTTATGTCTGGCAGCATGAGTACATACCTCCTATTTCAATTTAAAATGAAAAACTCATAAACCATTGTTTTTATTAAACACACACACACACACACACACGAGTGTATTTCACAGAAAGACTTTACTTGGATTTTCTTTAAAATACCCATAGAATACATAGAACTTATTACTGATTGCTTTAATTTAGCTTAAAGAACAAAAGGGAGCAAAATCACTTTAGACGCCGTGTCTCATTTTAAATGGAACATGGCATGTTAGAATTTAATTCTGAAAAAAAATCCTTGCATGTTGTCAAATTTAAATGCATTTATATTTTTAACTTGGTGATTTCAACAGTCTTTAGCAGCAGTCAGCAAAGTTTACTATGAGGGACCAGTAAATATTTGGGGCTTTGCAAACCGCCGGTCTCGGTTACAACCACTCAACTCTGCGTTTGTAGTGAGAAAACAGCTATAGACAATACAGAAACAAATGAACAAGACTATGATTCCCAAGAAATGTATTTGCTAAAACAGACAGTGGCCTGGATTTGGCTCACAGGACATCACTTGTCAAACCCTTATCCTTGGTAACTCACTTCTTGTGTTAGCTAATTCTTTTCCTCATAGAGATTCTTAGAAACTGTTTTCAAGTTATCATGTTAGCTTTTTATCTGAAATATGGACATGAAATATTGTTTCCCCTCATTTGTTTTGAAGAATATGACTCATATGCTCAACTGAACAGACCAGAGACCTGTTATTTTCTCTGAGCCTTGCTGAGGCCAGCGAGGGCCTGGAGGAACTGGAAAATAAGTTCATCTGTCAACTTGCAACTGAAGAATGTGAAGCAAGAACACGGAGCTTTGGTTCCACAAGCTGCTCCATTTAAGAGGATGCTGCTGAGAGGCTTAATGTTCTGTACTACTGGGCACAGTCTTGAAAATAATAACCTACTTTTCCTGAGCAATGCCAGCTCTGAAGGAGGAGGATGTCTACAAATGAGGCCTCATGAAAGAATATAATTAAACACTGATGCTCCTCGGAGTGAAAGAGCTTTGAGATAATGACTGCAGTGGCACAGATTGTACCAAAGAGAACAAGATGTCACAATTATATATTTGCAGGTTGATTTAATCTGACAGGATTCTTAGCAACAGTGAACTTGGTCTGTCTGTGTATCACAACACAGTCTATGTGTTCTACAAATGAAGCTCTATTTATCTTTTACAAAGTTGCATATGTCGATTAGTGAACTTCTTAATCTAGCTGGACGCTCTTATCAGTGGATGTCCAGCGTTGTCTTCATTTGCTGTGACTTGGCCTTTGTAAGTCATCCTTTTTATTAAATTAAATTCTTTAAAAAATTCTTTATGTAAGTGGATTTCTTTCATTATTTGTCTTTTGAATGTTTTGTCATGCAAAGTTCTAATTATCCTATCTTTTGAAGTATTTCTAGCAGATGAATTAGCAGCTAGTTGGTTGCGCTGTTCCTCACAGTTAATCAAAGGGATAGATGGATGGGCTATATCAGAAGTCAGCAAACTAGGGTTCTTGGGCCAAATCCAGCCCACTCCCACCAGTTTTGTGTGACCTTCAAGATAAGAATCATTTTTACACTTCTAAATGGTTGAAAAAATATTAAAAAGAGGATTTTTTACTAGTGAAATCTGTATGATATACAAAGTCAGTGTTCACAAGGAACACAGTCCCACTCACTTTTTTTTTGGCAAAAATCTATTGCTACTTTTGTGCTATAACCTCATAGATGGGGGTTTACAGTGGAGACAGTAAAAGCGACAATGTCTTAGTTTTTTCAGAAAAACAGCCTGTCTGCTGTGGACTGAATGAGCTTTCATATTCCCTTCCAATTTTTAATTTTAAACTGACTCCTATCATCTTCCTTTTCCAATTCCCACTTTGGCCTTGATTTTGGGAGTGGGAGGTATTAATAGATAGAGGCAGGAGCTCAGCCTTAGGTCCCCAATTTTGGATATGACAATGCACGTTAGTAAACTTTCATCTCTATCCTGTGAAATATTGAATTCAACTTAGATATTCATTGATCAAAATGCCTAACATTTATAAAGTGCTTTAAAATTATAAAGTGTTGCACTTATGTTGTCTCCTTTGACCCTATACACTGGTGTATTTCTTTTGAAGAGGAGAAAACTGAGGTTTAAGTATGTTCACTAACTTTCCAACACTCATGGAACTAAGAAGAGTCTGGAGAGCAGGCTTGAAGCCTGACTCTGAATCTTCTGTTATTTCTACACTGCTGCCCTGCCTCAGGAAGTAAGACAGACACAAAAATCTGTGATTGGACAGTTATTCTTATCTGAAACTCATGCACAAAGCTCATGTGAAAGGCACCTGGGGAAGAGCTTCTTCTCTCTTCCTTGTTGCCTGACTTTAAACCTGTAAAATCTGGGACTTCCTAGCCTGCAAAACTGTGAGAAATAAATTTGTCATTAATAAGCCACCCATACTATGGTATTCCAAATAGATTAGAACAGACCACTCTCAAACAGCAGCCAGAGTGATTTATTTCTAGCATATCTCACCCTAAAATTATCTTATTTATTGATTGATAGCTCAGTTGGTAAAGAATCCTCTTGCATTGCAGGAGACCCCGGTTCGATTCCTGGAGTGGGAAGATTCCCTGGAGAAGGGTAGGCTACCCACTCCAGTATTTTTGCGCTTCCCTTGTGGCTCAGCTGGTAGAGAGTCTGCCTGCAATAAGAGAGACCTGGGTTCGACCCCTGGGTTGGGAAGATCCCCTGGAAAAGGGAAAGTGTACCCACTTCAGTATTCTGGCCTTGGCCTCACAAAGAGTCGGACTCAACTGAGCAACTTTCACTTTCACGGTTCCTTACTATCTACATTACTCCAATAACTTTTCTGATGCAAGAATTTGCCCATGTTTTTCACCAACACCTAGAACACTGCATGGCATTTGGTACACACTACATAAATGTTAAATGGATGAATATGTCATGTGTGTGGCTTTTGAAATGTATTTTTTTCCTTTTTTAAAATATATTCTTCCTTGTTGGTGATTGGACAAGGCATTATTTCATCCAAAAAAAAAAAAAAAAGCCATGATATGCCAGATTTGTCCATAAAGGTGAAAGTGAAAGTGAAGTCGCTCAGTCGTATGGTAGATAAGAAATAAATTGAACATAAGATGTAAAAATCATGAATTCAACCTGGATAAGCTCTGTAGGGATGTAGATTGTTCACCGTAATCATAAATATTTTCACCTGTAAACCGTTTCCATAATATCCATCTGAAGTCTCAGCTTTGCAGCGTTGTGGTCTCTCACGATTCCAAGGCAATGAGGATATATAAGTGTCTTAAATTTCCAACTATCCCTTTTTCAAGATAGAGCATGGAAGTATCTGATCAGAAAGCTGAGAAGCCCTATAGCTGAGAAGCTACTATGGTGGTTTAACTCCTTTGAGGCAAATGTATTTTCACTGCCCCAAATATTAACAATAGCCATCAGAATCATCAGTGGTAAGGGGGAGTATCTTAAATTCTATTATGCGTGTGTATGGGTGGATAGATTAAAAACTGTATTTAAACCCTCTTTGAGTGACTATTCCTTGGTGGCTTAGATGGTAAAGAATCTGCCTGCAATGCAGGAGACCCAGCTCCAGTATTCTTACCTAGAGATTTCCAAGGACAGAAGATTCTGGCGGGTTATGGTCCATGGGGTTACAGAGAGTCAGACATAACTGAGCAAGTAACACTTTTCTATAGCCTGCCAGGCTCCTCTGTTCATGGAATTCTCCAGGTAAGAATACTAAAGTGGGTAGCCATTCCCTTCTCCAGAGGATCTTCCCGACCCAGGGATCAAACTCGGTCTCCGGTATTGCTGGCAGATTCTTTACCATCTGAGCCACCAGGGAAGCCCTCTTTCACTTGAATGAATGTCATTAAATAAACTGAAGATCCTATAGCTCCACAGTATCCTAGAAACACCAGATCTGAACTGAGTAAAGTCATTATGAAATGCCTTTTAGTTCAAGAAAATGCAACTGTATCAAGTGCTGCAGTAGTTAAGAGGGATGGTGTTTTAGTAATGTATGGCTTAGTTGTAAGGTGTACATGAGGATGGAGTTGAATTATGCGTGAGACATGGTGATTTAATGAACCATGGGAAGCACATTTCTTTCAAGGGGGCAATATGTGCTTGTTATATTTTATCAGGAAACTTAGAAAGGATATTTCTGGAAATAATCCATATCAACTATACCAGAGTGGGATCAGCCTAGAGAAGAGTTGTGTGGTTGAAATAGTCAATACAGAGTTCACTGCTGAGATACACTTCAGCTTGCATGATTTTGATAAATTCTTCTGCCAGGATCATTCTAAGGTAGAACTGTGAACTTGATCTCAGAAGTCTTGAGGCCTTTCTTCATTTTATATATATATATATATTTTTTTAAACATGGACCACTTTTTTTTTTTTTTTTAGTCTTAAGTCTATCGAATTTGGTACAGTATTGCTTCTGTTTTATGTTTTGATTGGTTGTGAGGTATGTGGGATCCTAGCTCTCCCTCCAGGGATCAGACCCCTACACCTTGCATTGGAAAGCAAAGCCTTAACCACTGAACTGGCCAGTAAAGTTCCTCATATTCATTCCATGCAGGCCCATGATATACGTACTGCTCACCTGTCGATCTTTGACAATGGTGTGGCTATCCCCATGTTCTCTCTAATTTTTTTCCTTTATCTGCTACCAGTATTTCTCATCACATGCTACCTGGAATTTTGCAATTTCCACTGTACCCTGAAATCAGTTACTTTTTTTTCCCCAAAATCACTTATTAAATGAAAATGTCTGAGAACGTGCTCGGTATGGTGTTTGGTATGGAGAATAAACAAACAGATGCACTTCTTTCCTGTTACTTAAAATCTTTGCTAGTCATCCTAGAAGAGATAATACAGTTCACATTAATGAGTCAATGGCTTATACCAGCAGGATATTTGCTTTTAAAAGATGCCTAAGTAAATACAGTTTTAAAAGAAAGAAATTGTTCTTTAATAGAAGAGTCTATGTGTTTTGGTTTTTTTTAACATGTCGGTAGACAAGATATTCTGGGGAAAGAGGTCATTTTCACACTTCTAAAACACACTATATAGGCAAATTCTTCTCCTGCTTATGCAAGGGCCTGACTACGTCACCAAAATTACTAAATTACAGTTACTATAACTAGAGGTGGTAACAGGATCACAGCCTTCCCCTGACAACTAAATGCATGGACCAAAGTATGTATGCACAAAGTAGAAGGCTTTTTTTTAAGTTAGCAAGAATCCAATTTCATTGTCATTATGACCATTGTGCCAAATGGCTTGTAAAATAAAATAAATGAGATCTACAGCACCTAGCAAGCTAAGACAACCCACAATTCGTCATTCCTCTGTGAAACTACACTCTGACGGTCTCAAAATGAGGGCGAGAGAGGATTAGCTCTGACCTTCCGCTGATCAGAACAAAGTGTTATTCTTGATCTCACTTCACTGGTTTCTGACTAGCATAGCATTTTTTGTATTGTCTTATTTTTCCCTCTTCATAAATCAAAGCAAGAATCTCAAGAGATACAGGACCTGCTTCCTTGCTGTAATTTTACACTGAAAATTCCTTTGGCTGCCATTAGACGATTTGTACCTGAACAAATAGGCAAATAAGCTGAAACTCCAGTACTTTGGCCACCTCATGCGAAGAGTTGACTCATTGGAAAAGACTCTGATGCTGGGAGGGATTGGGGGCAGGAGAAGGGGACGACAGAGGATGAGATGGCTGGATGGCATCACTGACTTGATGGATGTGAGTCTGAGTGAACTCTGGGAGTTGGTGATGGACAGGGAGGCCTGACATGCTGTGATTCATGTGGTCGCAAAGAGTCGGACATGACTGAGCGACTGAACTGAACTGAACTGAGGCTCTAGGTACAAACTGCTAATTCCATGAAATCTCCAGAGAAGTGTATCACCATTGGGTCTTGGGCAGAGTTTGAAAAATGCGTCATGCATTCATCACTGCCCACCTCCATATTCTACATTTACCATTCAGTGATGCTGTGTCAAAAAAGTACCAAGAGGTGATAAGTGAGGAGAGAGCTGTAGAGGCCAGACTTTCTTATTGGACTAGAATTGCTTTACAATGTTGGGTTCGTTTCTGCTGCACAACATCAGGAATCAGCTGTATGTATGTATGTGTATGTATATATATATTCCCCTCTCTCTTAAGCCTCCCTCCCACCCCCATCCTACCCCTCTAGGTCATCACAGAGTACTATGCTGAGCTCCCTGCGCTGTGCAGCAGCTTCTGTTAGCTATCTGTTTCACACATCGTGTGTATACACGTCAGTGCTACTCTCTCCATCTGTCCTCCCCTCTTTCCCCCACTGTGTCCATCAGTCCATTCTCTATGTCTGGGCCTTGATTCCTGCCCTGCAAATATACACACTACTGCTAACCTCCAGTGATATGTTTTGACTTGGAAATAGCCCTTTCACCCTATATGACTGTGTAAACCAAGAAAAGCGTCTAGCCTGTGGTATCATCCAAAGCATATACAATATGATTTTCAAAAGAACAGGGCCACATGTTGCCATGATTATTTTTAGTCACTTGAATATTTAAAGCAAATAATTTAAAGAAACTGCCGAAGGTTTAGGGGAGGGGGGGTCTTTTTGGCTTCTCTAATCCATTTTGACATAAAATGACAGCAGATTTTATTTGGGCTTCCCTGGTGGCTCAGACAGTAAAGAATTGCTTGCAATACAGGAGACCTGGGTTTGATCCCTAGGTCAAGAAGATTCCCTGGAGAAGAGAATAGCAAGCCACTTCAGTATTCTTGCCTGGATAATTTCATGGACAGAGGAGCCTGGAGGGCTACAGTCCATGGGGTCACAAAGAGTCTGAGATGACTTAGTAATGAAACAGCAATACGCACATACACGTGTGTATGTACATATATTAATATGTATATTTGTGTATGTACAACTCATCTCACATGTTCAGAGAAGTCTTATTTTTATCCTTGTCACTCTCACAGCTTCCAACAGACTAACAGACATACCAACCTGCCATGCTCTGTTAATGCCCAATCCACTTGGTACTCTACAAAATACCCTAAAGCCCACGAATAAAATATTTTCTTCTCAGTCAACAAGTTCTGGTGGTTGCAAACACAAACACAATACAGATGTAATATCACCTTTGAAAGACCGGGGAAACGTAAAAACAAAATAAAAACAAACATTCCATTCTCCTTTTTAAAATCCAGAACATCTTGAATCCATACAAAGATCTTCATTTTTCCTTGACTTACTAAGTGAGATTTTTATTCAAAAGACACATTCTGCCACCAAAAAAAAAAAAACATTGCTATCATCAAAATGAAATATAAAAGCAGAAAAATAAAACAGGGTCCTTTACTCTCATGAAGGTCAAATTGCTCCTTGAAACAGTATACTTAAGTGTTTTTCAAAACCACAGATTTCAGGGTCAGTTCAATTTTTTTCCTCAGTACCAAATGTTTCACTTAAAATGTAAAGACAGACCAGTGATTCAATGTTTTCATTAATTTTATATAATAATTCAAGTATAAAGTATTACTTTTTCCCAAAAAGCAAGAAAGCTTTGTGTGGTATATGGATCCCTGAAATATACACATGCCTTTAAATATCAGCTGATTAAAAATATCCACTGAACACTATTTACATGTAGCCTCTTGTGTTCAAGATTTCTTCTTCCCTGAATGTGTGAGGGTGACAGGGCTCAGCCTATGGAAAGCTACAGAGGGATCAATATCTCCAAATCTCTGATTTCTAAGATGGGTGCTTATAGCTAGTTACAAACTGAATTTTCTACCATAGTCTGAGAAATCCATTTGGAAGTATTTTTATAGTAAATAATCTGAAACCCATTTTTAATCCAAAGTATTATAGATCAAGAAAAGGAAACATAATCCAAACAAATCACAGATCTGATGGAGACAGAATAAGAAGGGTTGAAGCCAATGGAAGGAAGATGCACCTAGAATTCCATGAGCAAGATATCGAGAATATGTGATTAATTGGGGGCCAGTTTTTATAAACTTAAAGAGGCCAATAGGAAATAAACATATGACCCAGTGATAGGCTGGTTTGGAGATAGATAAAAGCAATATGGTCCTACCTTGAAGGACAGAAAGAATGAAAGCCCTCTTCTGTGTAACAAATATTCTTATTTGATCACAGTATCACTTTGTTTATTTCCTGCTGAGTCAGCACACGACCTTCAGGTCCTTCTCAACAGGCACCACAATGCCAGTCACTGGAGGTGACTGGTCAAGTAAAAGTGACTTGCCACCTCAGCTTAAGTAGCTTTTACCTTCAAAAGGAAGTAGCACAACACCAGTAAATCTCTCAACGATAGGGCAGCAGGTGGTAATTTTTTTTTAAGTAATATGACAATAAAACTTCTTTAGGGAAGGATGATTTCTGACCAGAGTGACAGCAGAAGGCTTCATGGATGGAGTGACCTTAGAGTCAAGTCAGCATTTTTAGAGCATTAAAAGTAGAGAGGAGATGGCAGGAGATAAGAGTTGTTTTACTGTGACTTGAAAATATATTATTGGGCTTGGATTTTAGAAGGCTGCTCTGTACGCCTTCATGTTTTAAATCCAGGGGGAGAAAAACTTCTAATAAATGGCTAAGATAATTAAAATATTCATGGACTCTTGAGAGTGATTTATAGTCTGCTAATGTAGCAATGAAGGATGAGCTCCAGAATTTGGTAATTCTCTATTTTTAAATGGATGCACTATTATTTATGAGAACACTAATTCTTTTTCATGGTGGTTACATAATCAAATGTTTCTATAATTTTAAGAAAACTATTAAAATATTGGTCTCATAAAAAACAAAATAAATCACATACATAATTAAATTTATAATAAATGGTTTATTTGTGGGGCATTTGTATGTGGTTTATTGCTGAATCATCAAATATTCATTTCACATGAGCATTGAGGGCACTACTTACTTCATACAAATGTATTTATGTTTGAAGTGAAGGAAAACTGAAACCTATGCCAATCTAACTCTGAGCTTAGATATGGATAGATATACATATTTGCACTTTCAAGCATTTGGTGACTCGCTCTCCGAACAAAACTTCATATACAATGGAAAAAATCCTCTGAAGACCATTAAGCTATAAAGGAAGAAATTCTGGCCACTTTGGTACTTCCTCTTAATTGGAAAAAAATTCAGTTAAGAAAACTTTCCAGAACCAGACCCAATCCTGTTTTAGTAGTCAGTGTGGTTTTTTTCACTAATTTTGTTTTACTTGCTTTGTCCATGGGGAAATCATTCAATTTGGTGAAGGACTAGAATCTTTCCTTGCCAAAGAGAGAATTTCTTTTCAAGGCAAATGGACTTGTGGTTTAAACTGCATTGAAACTGCATTTAAACTGCATCTTGTCAATGACACCTGAGAGGCTTGAAACAACAAAAATGTACTCTCTCACAGTTCTGGAGATCAGAAATCCAAAATTCAAGGTTGGCAAGGTTGGCTGTTCTTGAGGCTTTGAAGAGGCATTCTTTCTTGCCTCTTCCAGCTTCAGTGGCTTCAGGGGTTCCTTGGCCTGTGGCTGTATCTATCACTCTAATCTCTGCGTCTTTCACATGGCTTTCTCCTCTTTGTTCTGTCTTCTTCTCTTCTCTCATAAGGACACTTGTCTTCTCTGGTAGGGACACCCCAGTCCAGGATAAGCTCACCGTAATCATTTTCATTATGCCCACAACGACCCTGTTCTCAAATAAGGTCACACATCCAAATATACATTCACAGACTCTGGGTGGACATATCTTTTGAGGTTTCACCATTCATTCCACTACAGTTGTGTTCTGTTTCCTGTTATTCACAATGTAGGGGTAGTTGATTTTATACCTTTTCACCACAATATTGAATAAAATAAAAATCAACTGACTCTGCATGGTGAAATTTTACTCTCTTCTGATTTTACTTGGCTTTGTAATAGGTGTAAATTTCATGTATCTTCCACCTTATAGGACATTGCTCTAAATCAACAGAGAACTTAATCTCATCTTATTCTTAAAATTCTTCAAACATGACATTCTAGCTGAGAGAAAATAAGAAATAGTGTTCTATTTATTTGCTTTCAATTATTTGTCTTAGTTATGTGTTCTCACAGAATACAGTAATTCATCTATTGAACTGTTAATATTTCAAAAAGTATTTTAATGCTATAGAAAGTGTGATATAGTTAAAAATCAAAGGTACAGGCTTTTGCCAGAGATGATTCTGATCATGATTCATAGCTTATAGCTTAACATTTTCAATTCATTTGATTTAAAGCAAGCCACTCTATCCTTTTTCATCCCTGTTTTCTCAGATAAAATGGAGATACTAATACCCGCTATGCTTGTTTATAAAGAGAATTGGAATAAATATAGGTAAGTCACGCAGTATAAAACCTAGCATATCATATTTACTTTATAAATGACATAAATCAATTACTTATACAGATTTGGTCTATAAAGCAAAGTATAAAAATGAATTTTGCATGTTAGCTCATTCATATAATTTACATGCTGAACTGAATAGTCTCTGCTCTAAAGTAGGTTTGGAGAGCATCGTATAATGTTAGTTGTTGAAGTCTGATATCACAACAATTTCCTTAGAGGAGCTGCTTCTGCATCTTTCCTTTATTTAGTTTTAAATTTTATTTTTTTTAATTGTTAGAGTATAGTTGACTTGTGGCCTAATGGTAAAGAACCTGCCTTCAATGCAGGAGATGTAAGAGACGCTGGTTGAATCTCTGGATCAGGAAGAACCCCTGGAGAAGGGCATGGCAACCCACTCCAGTATTCTTGCCTAGAGAATGCCATGGACAGAGGAGCCTGGTTGCCTACAGTCCATATGGTCACAAAGAGTCAGATGCAACTGAAATGACTTAACATGTACATATAGTTGACTTATAATGTTTTGTATCAGTTATTATATATATATACCACCACTCTTTTTCAAAGTCTTTTCTCATATAAGCCATTAGAGAGTGTTAAGCAGAGTTCCCTGTGCTATACATTAGGTCCCTTTTAGTTATTTATTTTATGTTCAATAGTGTATATATGATAATTCCAATCTCCAAATTTATCCCTCCCCCTTACCACCTGGTAACCATAAGTTTGCTTTCTACATCTGTAACTCTATTTCTGTTTTGCAGATAAGTTCATATGTATCTTGTTTATATTCCATATATATATAATAGTCTATTATTCAATCATTAAGAGAATGAAATAATATCATTTGCAGCAACATGGACGGACCTAGAGATTTTCATAGAGTGAAGTAAGTCAGAGAGAGAAAGACAAATATTATATTGCATCCTTTTAATTTGATCAATTAGCCAGGCTGGTCTCAGTCTGCCCTGGAAGCATGATTCTCCTTCCTGACCACAGTCTTGCTCATACCATTTGATTGCTTGAAAAGTTTCTTTCTTCTCTGCTATCCATACTTACCCAGTTTATGGCCCAGGAAAAGTCACTTATTTCCTCTGTCGACTCCTCTCATAATATGTTCAAATGTATGTTCTACTTTTTGAAATTTCTTACACTGTGTGCTCATTTGGTATTTGAATTATTCTATATTGCATTCTTAGAAGATGTTAGATATTGCAAAGTCATCAGATGCAAGTTTCATAAAGTCAAAGATTCTAATAATTCTAAGTTTCTCGGTTTTTCTGGGGTGCTTTCTGAAGTTAATGCAATTATTCTCGCAGGTTCAAGGCTCACTTCAGATCTGTGTTTCTTTTAGACCAATTACATTCAAGTCCAAGCTCCCATCATCCAGATCAGTGGAAATTCACCCATGGCATTATTGGGACTCCTCCTTAATGATTATTCAATCAACCAAAGATCTTAAACAGTCATATTCAACAGGCATTTGGCTCCTCCAGTCTTTAATCTTCCCTAGTCACCCCAGGAAAACCATTATCCATGCCCACATAGTCTCTGAAATCTAGAAGCCCCATGTCACATAGATATCTCCAGGGCTAGGAGTTCATTTGAGCTATTTTCCTAGAACTCAACCACCACTTTGTGTTATGAGCAAGTGGTTCTTGAATTTCAAACTCTCATGGATCTCAGAACCTACTATCCTTTCCTTTTGCTTGGAAAAATCTCTTATCCCCAAATCTTTGTCTTTCGCGTTCAGTAATGTCCCTTCACTGAGCTTAGATTTATAAATGGCAGGGTAAAAAGCTGTGTTTAAAAATCTGTTTTGAACCTTTCCTTCCTACCTTAGATGAATCACACTAATTCTACTGGAAGTAAAGAAAGAAATATCATAGGATACAACACACTTTAATGTTTAATTAAAATTTTTTTTTCCAGTGGTAAGCACCCAAAGACATAGAATATCTGGATATGTCTTAAGGATTTGTGAAGCATGATTATCAATGATTGAAGTGTGTGAGAACCTGAAAAATAAACTAGAAAATAAATTATTTCAAGAGAAAGAAGACACCAACAGAAAAGTTGGATGTGGAATGATGCTTCCATTCATATGAGAAGGGTTGATTGAAAGTTAATTATACTTGTGATATTTGTCTCTCAGATTTGCCCTTTAGTTCAGCTCTAATGATCTGAGAGCTAGAGTAAAAAAGAGCTGAAAGTGGAAACTGAAAGAGGGATATTTTAAATACCCAATTAGATATTGGAAGCACATAAGAGTATTGCTTGAGAATCCTTTTAAAGCAGTTGAGAAAGAACATGAGTTTAGAATATTGATAGCTCTGAAAAACAAAGCATGCCTTTGGCCCATTGACATGGAAGCATGGCAACATCTGCTACAGCCAAGACCTTAATAGACACATGGGAACCTGGTAATCCCCATGGTGTTAGTTACGCTCTCAGAGCTCTGTTGCAATAGGAGTAGGTGCCAATGGCAGATGAATGACTATGGTAACTTGAGTAACAATGAGAACCATGTGCATCCTCACTGAACACTATTCATGGTCAGAATCTATGGCAAGTTTTGTGTGTGTAGCCTGCAAAACACCAAGGCATCTGAGAGGCAGAAATATCTAAAGAGAAACAGGAAGGAGGAGGAGATTTTCTAGGAGGTAGTTTGGATGACTAATTTGTTATAAAGATATGAACTAATTCTCTCTAAAAATTGAATGTGTGGGGATAGAGTGGGTAATATTTTGAAAGAGACTAGAATTCCAGATATATCTGCTGTCAGGACTGCAACCAGTAACAAATGCTAGCCATGATTTTTGCCCTAGCCTCCCTGAAGTTAAGACCATGAGAATACCGATTGTGTTATATTTCTCCTTGAAATAACCCTTATTTTGTGGGCAGTAAACACTTGATTTGATTAACTATACACTTCCCTCAATTACCTCGACTAACTCAAAAAAATTGGCATCTCAATACTAAATTAACATTGCAATTTCCTAATATAGTAATGTCCATCAAATGTGAAAATAGTTACTCAGGACCAGGAGTTAGAACATTTTCAACAGAGGTGCTTTTATAGTATATTTAGCTGCAGCTTATAGGACCTTTCCTGAAATGTATCCTATCAAATTCTATCCCATCAATCAAGACAGCCCACTGGAGATAGCCTACCACTTTTAAATAAGGTTGACACCTTCTGCACATTAAATCCTTATTTTAAATACCCATAGGACATTTCACATACAAAAGACTCTAAAATCTTTTGTAATAAGTATTTTCAAGTGAATTTTCCTTGGCATAACTCAAATTAATTTTCCATAGTAGTAATTTTTCAAGAGATGTCTAGCTTGTACCCCAAACTAATACTGCTCTATGGAATATTGTAAACTAGGATGTGTTTCTAACTCAAACTATATTATTAGACACTTTGATTATTAACTACAAACCATATCCAAAGTCACATAATTGGAGTATAGACATGTGATGTCTAGCCATTAAAGATGGACTTTTGAGAGGTTTTTGTTTTTTTTTTTTTTCCCAGCCAGCAAACAGACACAAATAATCATTTCCATTGAGTAAGCTAACTAATTTGTTTTGGAATGTTTGCTCAAAGGATAGAAATACACAGAAAACTCTGCAATTAACCTTTGAAAACAAAAAGAACTGTTGCCTAGAAGGCTGTCAGAGCTTAATTATTGATACAAGCTTAAGGGTAAATCTAAATCATGACCTTAAACATTCTTTATAAATCACACTGTATTTGGGAAGTAAGACAATGTCAGCTTCTGAATTATTCTCATATGGAATGGAAAGGAGCAACTTCTTCAAGCTCAGTTGGAACTTCCAGCTCAGTTGAAGCTCACATCACAGCAAACTTTGTTTTTAAAAACATAGCTTCATTGCTTTGTAAACTTAAGAAATAGATTTTTCCAACTTACATATCATGTATACATTTCTTTAATAAAAACAATGTAATATTTTTCCTTTATAGTAAACTTCAAGTGAAAATATTCTGTATTAAAAATTATTAAAATTGAACCAAGTCTTTAGAAGTGCTACCTTACTCCAACCACCATGACAGGATACTCTTTTTTCATGTAAATACTTAATGTGATTCATTAATCTCTGAGATTAATGTGATAATGTAAGCTATATATTGCATATAAGATAACATATACAAAACTGGAAATGGTATGGCTAAAAGAAATAACAATCTAATTGGCAGACACATGATAGTTTGCTGAAAACAGAATTGATTATGCATACTTAAGTCTTTACAATATCATGCTATTGCATTTTGTATGTGTGCTTGCCAAAAAGGAAATAAAACAACTTATATTGATTGTGTATTATGTGTTAGGGACATAACAGGCACACAATAAATATTTTTGAATAAATGAAGTCCAGGCACTGTACCAGACAATTTATACATGTTTTGCCATTTAGTTCTAATTTCAGAGTATGTTGAGACTCTCTGAAGTTAGATGAGCTCAATGTTGTCCTATGAGATTACTCCAAAATAAAAACAGGCCTACCTTGGTGTAAACTCGAAGAAAGTATTTGTCCTAAAAATTCCATGAGTTTATAAGTGAAAAGAAAGTGCAAGTCACTCAGTCATGTCTGACTCTTTGTCCCCATGGGCGAATTCTCCAGGCCAGAACACTAGATTGGGTAGCATTTCCCTTCTCCAGGGGATCTTCCCAACCAAGGGATCGAACCCAGGTCTCCCACATCCCTCTCACAGGGGGATTCTTTACCAGCTAAGCCACAAGTGAAGCCCCCATTAGTGTGAAATCTGAATCTAAATACTCATCTTAAATGGTCCAAAATCTTCACAACAGTCTTCTTTCATGTCCCCATAGTGATTAGAAGGGACAAGTATGGTTGCCAGACTAAAATGTTAAAGTAGGCTATTATCTAATGGTAAGATAAAATGAAAGACCATCTACAAAGTTTCTTTCTACAGCATACAATTCTTGTTTTGCATGCTGTTTAAAAATTTTTTTTTAATTTTTATTTTTACTTCATTGTACTTTAACTACTAATTTATGTTTATAATTTTCCTCTTTCAAAATGCAAATATCCTTGGGAAAATCAAATTAAGTTTCATAATTCTTTAAAGTAAACTGATTTAGCCAAATAGCTTCTATTCAGGTAAGTCTTGTGGAGAAAATATACATTTCAATTCAGATTCTTATGCCGCTAATGAAAAGGTTGAAAGTGTACTTGATGTGCTTGGGAGGGCACCATGAGAAGTTCTGTGAGCCCCAAGAGGAGCATGAGGATAGGGGATGCTTGGGTTTGGAAGAAGAGTTGGTAATTATTTGGACCAGGAAAAATCCAGAATGAGTTCGGAAAGTGGAAAGACGTGGCTTATCTGCTTAGTTTCGTTAGGCCCAGATTTCAGTTCAGTTCTGTCACTCAGTCATGTCCAACTCTTTGCAACTCCATGGACTGCAGCACACCAGGCTTCCCTGTCCATCAACCCCCAGAGCTTGCTCCAACTCATGTCCATCGAGCCGGTAATGCCATCCAACTATCTCATCCTCTGTCATCCCCTTCTCCTCCTACCTTCAATTTTTCCCAGCATCAGGGTCTTTTCCAATGATTTAGTTCTTCACATCAGGTGACCAAAGTATTGGAGTTTCAGCTTCAGCATGAGTCCTTCCAATGAATATTCAGGATTGATTTCCTTTAGGATTGATTGGTTGGATCTCCTTGTTGTCCAAGGGACTCTCAAGAGTCTTCTCCAACACCATAGTTCAAAAGCATCAATTCTTCAGCGCTCAGCTTTCTTTATAGTCCAACTCTCACATCCATACATGACTATTGGAAAAACCATATCTTTGACTAGACGGACCTTTGTCGGCAAAGTAATGGCTCTGCTTTTTAATAGGTCCATATGTGGTGTCTACTTAAAAGAATATACAAATCATTTCCAAACACATTGCAACTTAGACTATGCAAGCCTGATCCCTCTATTGAATTGCATCATCCATTGGCAGGTTATTATCCTTAGGTTGTTATACTCTTATCCATTACCGAACTAATTTAAATGAAGGATTAAAATATGTATACGTAGGGAAAAAAACAGAAAAATATATATATATACTTGCTTTCAAGGGGGTTGCAATTTGATTTACGCAGGCATTTAGATTTCTATAACAGCAAACATTAGCTAGAATGCAAAATGCTAAATACCCAGAACCCAATATATTAGTTTTCTAGACCAGCTGCAACAAACTACAAAATACTGGGTGACTTAAAATAATAGATTTATTTTTTAAACAACAATTTATTCTCTCACAGTTCCAGAGACTAGAAGGCCAAAATCAAGGTGTCAGCAGGGACACACTCCCTTTCGGACACTTCTTTGCCTCTTCCCAGCTGCCGATTGTGGTCATTATTGCTTAGCACACCTTGGCTTGTTACTCCATCTCTCCATTCTTTGACTTTGTAGTCACCTGGCATTCTCACTGTGTGCCTCTTTCTTTACATGACAGTTTCTTCTTATAAGGATATGAGTCAGACTGGATTAGGACCCACTCTAATGAGCTCACTTTAACTTGATTCAATTTATGAGGATCTATTTCTAAATAACGTCATTCATAAGTGCTGGGAGTTAGGGCTTCAAAGCATCTTTGAAGGTATGTAATCCAACTCATAAAACCAATTCTTTTCTAACTGTATTTCATGATAATATCACTTCACTTTACTCAGAAATGTAGAGGATTTCTATGACTATTTGTAGTCAGGTCTTAGGAAAATCACCCTAAGTATTTTAGGGTGAAAATCAGCTTTTTACTATTGTGAGATGATGCCCATTATTTTCTCATAAGTGCCTCATGATCTAACAACGTCAATTATTTAAAATAAGAACTGAGCTATCTACGAGGTTATAACTAACTTATCAAAAGTAAGACTATTTATGCAAAATTTTAATTAGTCAGCATTGAGAAGCATGACCTTGACAGATGCAAAGAATAAAATTCCAATGCAAGGGAAAAGAGCACTATAGACAATATAATAATTTACTGAACACACTTATTTCATTCCTAAGACTATTTAGGCTTCCCTGATGGCTCAGAGGTGTTAGAGAAGACTCTTGAGAGTCCCTTGTACTGCAAGGAGATCCAACCAGTCCATCCTAAAGGATGGACTGAATATTCATTGGAAGGGTTGAATATTCATTGGAATCCCTGAATATTCATTGGAAAGGCTGATGCTGAAGCTGAAACTCCAATACTTTGGCCACCTGATGCAAGGAACTGACTTATTGGAAAAGACCCTGATGCTAGGAAAGATTGAAGGCAGGAGGAGAAGGGGACAAGAGAAGATGAGATGGTTGGAAGACTGGTGGCCTACAGTCCAAAGGGTCACAAAGAGTTGGACATGACTGAACAACTAAGCGCGTGCGTACACACACACACACACACACACACACACACACACACACACACACACATGCCTATTTAATAAGTTCCTTCAGTCTCTATATTTGGAATTCCTTCAGAGCTTGTTCTCTGCTCCTCACCTTCCACTAGTTATGTAGAAAGAACCCAATCTTCCTCCTTTTAGATAAACAGGATATTTTAATCAGTGAGTATAGGTCTTCCCAGACTATGTATATTATGTTCACTCAAATGATGTTTTTAGTTCAGTTCAGTTCAGTCACTCAGTCGTGTCCAACTCTTTACGACCCCATGGACCACAGCATGCCAGGCCTCCCTGTCCATCACTAACTCCCAGAGTTTACTCAAACTCATCTCCGTGGAGCTGGTGATGCCATCCAACCATCTCATCCTCTGTTGTCCCCTTCTCCTCCTGCCTTCAATCTTTCCCAGCATCAGGGTCTTTTCTAATGAGTCAGTTCTTCACATCAGGTGGCCAAAGTATTGGAATTTTAGCTTCAGCATCAGTCCTTCCAATGAACACCCAGGACTCAGGACTGATCTTTAGGATGGTCTGGTTGGATCTCCTTGCAGTCCAAGAGACTCTTAAGAGTCTTTTCCAACACCAGAGTTCAAAAGCATCAATTCTTTGGTGCTCAGCTTTCTTTATAGTCCAACTCTCACATACATACATGACTACTGGAAAAACCATAGGCTTGACAAGACAGACCTTTGTTTGCAAAGTAATGTCTCTGCTTTTTAATATGCTGTCTATGTTGGTCATAACTGTCCTTCCAAGGAGCAAGCACCTTAATTTCATGGTTGCAGTCACCGTCTGCTGTGAATTTGGATCCCAGAAAACTAAAGCCACTGTTTCTACTGTTTCCCCATCTATTTGCCATGAAGTAATGGGACCAGATTCCATGATCTTAGTTTTCTGAATGTGGAGCTTTAAGCCAACTTTTTCACTCTTCTCTTTTTTTTTTTTTTTTGCTGTTCTTTTTTTTTAATTAATTTTTTTAATTTAATTTTAAAATCTTTAATTCTTACATGTGTTCCCAAACATGAACCCCCCTCCCACCTCCCTCCCCATAACATCTCTGTGGGTCATCCCCATGCACCAGCCCCAAGCATGCTGTATCCTGCGTCAGACATAGACTGGCGATTCAATTCTTACATGATAGTATACATGATAGAATGCCATTCTCCCAATCATCCCACCCTCTCCCTCTCCCTCTGAGTCCAAAAGTCCGTTATACACCGCTGTGTCTTTTTTCCTGTCTTGCATACAGGGTCGTCATTGCTATCTTTCTAAATTCCATATATATGTGTTAGTATACTGTATTGGTGTTTTTCTTTCTGGCTTACTTCACTCTGTATAATCGGCTCCAGTTTCATCCATCTCATCAGAATTCACTTTCATCAAGAGGTTCTTTAGTTTCACTTTTGTCTAAAATTTTCTTAAATTTTCTCATGCAGCTTCTCCCAAGCTGTTATCTCTCTCTCACCAAATAACCATGTATTTTAGAAATTTACACCTTTCTTGGGGCCATCTATCATTTTCTTCTCCTTAATGTACATTGAATACAGTTTCAAAACTCATTTCATAAACATTAAGCACAGATCTCTTTTATGAGATCCTAAAGGAGACCATCCTAAAGGAGATCAATCTTGAGTATTCATTGGAAGGACTGATGTTGAAGCCGAAACGCCAATACCTTCGCCACCTGATGCGAAGAGCTGATTCATTGGAAAAGACTCTGATGCTGGGGAAGAGGGCAGGAGGAGAAGAGGATGACAGAAGATGAGATGGTTGGATGGCATCACCAACTCAATGGACATGAGTTTGGGCAGACTCTGGGAGTTGGTGATGGACAGGGAAGCGTGGAGTGCTGCAGTCCATGGGGTCGCAAAGAGTTGGACACGACTGAGCGACTGACCTGAACTGAAGCATGGACCATGTGCAACTCTTTCGAATCCTCATTTGCATAAAATTTTATATAGTTAACACTTGAAATCTGATGTATTGCATTTCCATTAAAATAGGATAGATTGAAATTAAACAAACTTCACATGGTATGTAATAAGCTCACATTCAAATGTAAGCATTCTATTCTCATTATTTTATAACAAGATATATTGGTTAATAAACTTTCAACTGTAGTGGTACTATAAATTTTCAAAACAAGTAATCTATACAATATTAACATAATTCTTATTTAGAAAAAATGTAGTCATCTTATATACAAATGGCCTTCTTGGCATTATGCCAGAGAAAGGCACAGCCCTGGCAGTCTGGCTCCCCCTGATTTATCAGGGTTCAAAAAGCCTACATCAGGGACTCAGAGTAGCTTCTCAGCCTGCCTGTTTCCACTGTTCTTACTCTAAGACACATCCTAGAATTCTGTCAGTTTCATGTATTCCTGAGTGGTGGCTGGACTATGACTTGCATGATTTCTTGGCTCAGGTAAACTATACATCCATGAATTGGGCAAAGTCAGCCTTGGGTCTAGCCCACCCAGACAGACTCATTCCACTCTTGAGACTGGGAGTGGTGCTACAGGGCTTAGCTTTCAGTGAAGCCCAGCCCTCTCAAAGCCATTCTTTAAACTTGGTTCACATGTTGGTTGTATCTATTGGCCCTTGGTTGCATCTATAGGCTCTGTTATGAGTTTAATTGTATCCACCCCACCAAACTTGTGTGGTTAATTCCTAAACCCCAATATCTCTGTGTCCGGACTTATTTGAAGATAGATTCCTATTGATGAATTAGCTTAGTTTGAATGAGGTCATACTGCATTAGGATGGGTCCTTAATCCAATATGACTGTTTTTCTTATAAGAAAGGGAAATTTGGACACAGGCCAAAAGGGGGGAGAACTCCATGTGAGCACAAAAGAAGTGATCAGGCAAACGTGCCTATAAGGCAAGGAATTTAGCAAGCCAAAAGCTGCCACCAAATTGCCAGAAACTAGAGAAGAGGCTTGTAACTGATTCTCCTTCACCACCTTCAGAAGGAACCAGGCCTACCCACACCTTGATCTTGGACTTCTAGCCTCCAAAACTGTGAGACAATACATTTCTGTTGTTTAAGATACTCAGTTTGCAGTACTTTCTTACAGCAGTCTAGCAAAGCAAAACAAGGCTCTATATAAGTGCAGGTGTTATGGTCATCTGCTCACCACTTACACACATAAACACATACAACAGGCACACATACATATATGTAGTGTGTTATTTAAAATATGACATATACATTAATATACAACATACATATAGTTTACTTAATCTTTAAAAGTTGCTTGGCAAATGCTTTATTTTGTGAATTAAGAAAAAGAGTTTATCTATTTAGATAAGGAGAAAAAAAACAAACGTTATAAACACGCATCTAGAAAAAGTCCTAAACAGCCACAAACAAAACTCCAGCCCTTGGCAGGATTTCCTGTTTGCATATTAAAGCATATTGCTGATAATTTTAAGTATGACTGTATATTACTGAAGACTTCAAACAACAACTTAGGAGGAATTGTTGCGTATAAATCAATGTTACCCAGCTTACATGTTTACTAGCGTATGGCATGTACAGGCACATACGAGATGTACAAGCTTGGGTGCCTACTTAAAACCAAGTTTCTTGTCAAGAAAAATGTTAATAGTATGGATGCTGGAACAGACTGTGTTCACACCATTCCCAATGAGGCCACAAGTCATAGGGCCATATGCCGTGTTTTTAAGAGATCTGATTTGTTGCCAGCACACATCAACACCCATGGTGCCATAGGACTATTATTTTCGCTGTTTTTCTATTAGACTGTTGCATTAAGATGTTCCTGTAATAGAGGAATGGGATATGTGTTGGGGGTGGGGAAGCTTGATAAAGTCTTGTTGAGAATAATCCAGATTGCTGATATCTTCCTTATTACCATTTGCCATGGGTTTATAATTTTCCCTTTGCCAAATATATCTGCTAAAGAAGTCAATGTAAGTAACTGGAACATAAATGTTAACAAAAGTCTAAGATGGGAGAATATAGTAGAGATGTTAACCCAGAAAAATTTCTGAGTCCACAGTCTACTAAATAATTCAGTTAGTATTCGTTCAAACACAGGGTGGACTGTAATTTATTTAGCATGGTTTATATGGCAAAAAGGGGATATGAAAAGTAAATTGATAGTGTGAAGGATATCACTTGACTAGGTTAGATATCTGTTCATCAAGCTTTCTACAAGCTTTTTATTTTTTTACAGGAATAAAAGCCACACTTCTGCATGCCTAAATATAATTACAATGTTCCCAACTCGCATATTAAAACAGGTCTAATAACCAATATTTTCATGTTATTTTAAATGATTGGACCTAAGCTTATTTTTATGTTCTTTATTTAAAAAAAACATTTTTTTTTTTTAGGGTAAATGTGATTTTTTTTTCTTTTTCTTTTTACTTTATTTTACTTTGCAATACTGTATAGGTTTTGCCATACATTGACACAAATCCAGCACGGGTGTATATGCATTCCCAAACATGAACCCCCCTCCCACCTCCCTTCCCATAACATCTCTCTGGGTCATCACCATGTACCAGCCCCAAGCATGCTGTACACTGCTGTATTAGTTTCTGCTGTACAAAAAAGGGAATCAGCTATATGAATACATATGTCCCCTCCCTCTTGGACCTCCCTTCCACCCCTCTAGGTCCTCCCAGAGGACCGAGCTTTCCACTAGCTAGCTATTTTACATGTGGTAGTGTATATATGTCAATGCTAGTCTCCTAATTCATCCCTAAACTTATTTTTAAATGTTCTATAATTAAATGCTCATGAATGGAAACTGAATTTGTGTAATTGAGCACAAGAGCTCCACTTAACTTTGACATCCTTGTCTTAAGCAGTAACTTTCAGGATGTAGATGCCTAAGTAGCCAGACAAGGCACAATTGCAGAGAAGTTTGAGTTAGGAGTTTTCTGTGGGTGACTGGGGATTTTACCTTGGGGTGATTCATTTTATGCGTAATAAGTAGAAAAACTGTAACATGAAGATAAAAAGAAAGAAAGAAAACATTATTATTCATAGCAGTGCTCCTGAAAAGAGTGCCTAGTTTTCTTTTAGTTGGGTTTTAGTATAGGATCAACATCCCTGGTGCTTCATATTATCTAAAAAAAAAAGTGAAAAATGAACAAGTCATGGATTTTCAGTGCTCTAATGACTTATACTAATGTATTCCTTCATCTAAATACAGATTTCTATTTAAAATTCAGTATGCAGGGGTATTATGAATTCCAGTTTAATGGATTCCAAATAATTGCCCTTTAGAAATGATGAATAGCTGTTTAAATCCACTGATAAGAATATACTATTTTCCTCGTAACAATAGGCCTTCCACATTAACCGTGTCATCTATGCCTGAAATTAGTTTATTAATTTTTTATTGATATGCAAAATCCAAACTGAGGACAGATGGAAAATAACCCTTGCTAAAGCCCCCCACTTTCCCCCAGAAAATGTCTGTTGTTATTCTTGTGGGTGATAAAGGAGAGAAAGGCAATCATGTTCTGAAAAGAAGGAAGGCCCACAAAATGTAAAGGATGTTACTTTTCCCCTCCTCTGCCTATTTTTAGGTTGTGCAATTTTAAAAAAATGGGCTTCTAAGGTGGACATAATAACAAGAGATTTCCAAAACCCCAAAGACAGAGGTTCTTGAAGTTCTTGGTTGTGATCACACAATGTCCTTAAAAAACACCTCTAGGATTTGTTCTTAAAGGGGAGCAGAAGCAAGAGAGGCAGAACTGTTAAAATTAAAAATACATTATTCATTTCTCTTGTGTGGCATAGCCCTATGGTATTGTTTTTTATTTTATCCTTGATCAGCTTGGATAGATTTCTATACTAGCCAAAACATAAGTAATATTCCAAAAGCCATAGCCAGAATAGATACAATAAACACTATAGTATATTGAAGTAAAATATATTCATTATTGGAATGTCAATGTTTTCTGTATTTATATACAATGATATTATACAATCTATACATCACTACGTATATTGTTGTATTCAATTAAGAAAAATATTCATTTATGTGAAAAACGGAAAATCTGAGCTTTTTCTAAATCAAATTGTACTAAATGATGTTAGGAAAAAATTACTTCACCTGTTATTCAGTTCATTGTTCCTTAGTCACTTTGATGTTGTGCTTCCCTTTGAGAAAATTCTATGGGAAAACTGTGTTCCTCCCAAAGAGAACACCAACATAAAATAATCTTCTATGGGAACCAAAATATACTTCAGAATTGATATGATTCTTTGTTCCCTGATGTTTGACTTTTACAAAGTCATTGTTCTGAGTGCAGTATTTGTATTTTGAGAACAATCTGTGAATGGCATACATGCAATATATATGCACAGCTCTATCTATTTATGCATATAAACACATGTAAATATAAGCAGACTGTAATGAAATGGAAATTTCCTACTTTTTGTGCCCAGCACACTATCGTGGAAAAATATAGATTACCAAAGGAAAAAAGAAAACTCAGATTTCCCATTTCCCATTTCACCTCTGCCATCAATATTAATAAAGTAGACTCATTTGCTCCTATAAGAAATGCTAGTCAGGATACCACTGAAAAGGAGAATGGTAGCTAAAACTTGCTTTATTTTTTTTTAAGTAACTAACACCATTTCTTCCTTTCTTTAAATCTTATTGAAGAGGAGTAAAAGATGGAAAGACATTATGAAAAAATAAATCGGAGTCACTAGAGATGGAGTAGAAAGGATGAGAACCAACTTTGTCTTTTCAGTACACTTATGTATGAAACCCTGGGCTACTGTTACTCGAGGTTTTTCCTTTTCTCCAGCAGAAGGGTTACTGCCCCTTTTCTCCAGGCCCCTTCTGTCTTCCTCTGGGGTCTGCTGCTTCACTACACAACACTGGGACCCAGAAAAGAATGGCTCCTCTGTTTGCCAGCCTGCCTGCATATTGCATCCATTGCTCCCGCCAGCCAGCCTTTCAGGTCTGCTAACTGCTGCGGTACAACTTAGCTTTTATGCTCAACTGACAGGGGTTTTCTGAAGCCAGACGGTTTCTGAAAAGAGGGTCTATTTGCATAAACAATGCCATGTGAGGAGGTCTGCTGGAAACAAAATCAAAATTCACTCAAGCAAATCTTCCCGATCAACTCATTTTTTTCGGTGGGGGGGGGGGGGCACTCACACCTCCTATAGTTACCATCTGTATGCTAAAATGTGGCTGAGAATTTGATCAATTCGTTGCCTCTATTTTCTGTGTCCAGTTTTATTAAACAAGCCAAAAATATATCTTATTTTCTAAGCGAGTCTGAACAGAATCCATAAATAGATGATGGTATGTGAAATGAGGAATGCATTGTGTGTTAAATGAGGGCAGGGGGCCAGCTACGCATGAGCTACCAGAGCCTTCCATTAGATTTGTCATGGGAGCCTCATCAAAACGCATATCCGAGCCAGAGGCTGCCCGTCCACGGGCTCTGTGATGGCAGGTCACCAAAAGCAGAGCTGCCCCAGCACTGGGGATCACAGAGGATAACATGCACCCCTGCTCACCCCAGCTCTTTCCTTAGTTTTCTTCTCATAGAAAAAGACCAAATTATGGTCTCAAGCCTAAAGGGGGCTAGAGTAAGCAGCTCAAATAAGGCTGCATAAACAAAATGAAGAGGATCATTATTAAATCTGTCACATCAATAGCAGACCATGCCTGTTTTTTTAAACATTTTCCTAAAGCAAATTCAGCTTGAAAGGGGGGTTGGGTATTTAAGGGCAATTCTAAGAATTTTTGGCTTAATAAAAATTCTGAGGTTATAAATGGGTGCTCAGGCAAACAGCAACTACCATGCTCTCCTGTCTTTTGCTTTTCGGAGACGTGAAGAGTAGGACTTAGTGCATTAAGCAGAAGAGTAGATATTCTTCCAACATCATTCCTCCTGTTTTTCTTTGTCTCATATCAAACAGCCCAGGATTTTACTGATCTCCTGGATTGCCCAAACTAGAGCGCATGTTTTTTCCCCTTAAAATTGTCATGATTATGGCCTATAAATATTATTATAATGTTTCCCAGAAAAGGATAGCAACTTCTTGGAGAAATGTACGGTTCCAGATCTAGGGCAAAAAACAATACAAAATAAGCATGATTATCTCATTATACAAGAAAATGAGATGTTTCTTTATCAAAAGATGTAGCAGCCAATCTGGATAAACTCACCAGCCACAAAGGGAGTACTTCAGCCATCAGTAAAGATAAAAACTGCCTTGGCTAGAAAATCAAATATGCTTAAATTTGTGATTTTTATAAGGGTGCTTTTAAAAAAAGCTATTGTTCATTTTAGAGGCTAAGAAGTCATTTCATCACACAATCTAGTAAATAAAAGCAATAATAAATGCAAGCAATTAACCTGCCTTTTCTTTATAAGTGGTACCACAGGAGAACAGAATCGCTGATGAAAGGACATTTCTTTTTCTAGAAATCATAAGTTTAGAGTCTCCATGTTGTAAGCTCTTATGAAAGAATGGATCTGGCACTGATCATCCATTGTTGATAGATCCACCTCCCACACAATTTCACCCTTGGTTGGCCCATTAAAATAAGCAATAAAAAGCAAAACTGAACTTGAATCTGATCAGGTTTTTAGGCATAAGAGATGCAAGGGCCAGAGACTATGGCAAATAAAGCCATAGAGATAAAAATCAGGAAAACCCAGGATGCGGAAAACTCCACAGTAGAGAAGATCTGAATTCTTCAACAATAACAAAAAGTGGCCAGGTAGGGTCAAATGGAGCACAAGAGTCCTAAGAGACATATATCTTGACATAAGGGCTTTATTTAGATCCCAATTCAAGTTTATCTATTAACTAATTAATAAACAACTAAATTGGAATAAAAACTAGAGTAAATTTCCAAGGGGTTGAGGAAATGTGAACCTGACTAGATATTTGATGATAATAAGAAATTATTACAAGTGTGATTCAGGTATTTGTACCTATGTCTTTAAGTATTAGAGAATTTTACTGATATATTTACAGATGAAATAATATTCCATTTGGGACTAGCTTTAAAATAATTTAGGGAAAGGAAATAAGCCTGGTTATGAATTGATAATTATTGAAGTTGAGGTATAGGAACTATTTTCTCTGTTTTTGTATATGTGTAATTTTTACAGAGAAAAAACTTTTTAAAAAGACTATTAAGACTCACTCAATGAGTGGTACTATAAAATCAAGTACTATTTTCCTCATCCAAATTTCCACAAACTTTAAGTCTTGTGACTAAGCTGGGAGACTGGGTTAGAGACAAGGAGAAGCAGATGGGTTGGAAAAATATATTTCAAGCTTTGTAAAGCAAGAATTTGTAACACATACAAGAGATGGGTGAATACTTACAAGGCCATGAAAAACACCATTTAAGGCTCTGGAAACAACACAAAAAATTTTATCAGCTTTTCTAAGCAAAATGTTTACTAATAATATATTAATTATTAACATATAATTAACTTAAAGCATTCAATTAGAACAGCTATAACTGTGGAAAAAAACTAACTATTTTAAAGTGCATAAACCCATTTATTATAAGAGTTCAGGAACTGCTATATACCATCTTTAGAATTTTCTGTATACTGACGCTTGATTATAATTTTTACATTCTCTGGGCAAACAGTTCTTTTGGCATTCAAAACATTATACAGCATTGTAGCTTTCTTACAAAGTAGAGTATAAAGCAATAAATTAAAATATGTTTAAATTAGATTAAGTCTATTTTTAAGGAATAAGCCTTCCTCCATAAGAATTATAATAACAACATAATAATGATAACTAATGTTCATTGAATGCTTTATAAGCCATCTTATTTCATTTAATCATCCCAACAGCATGATGAATGAGGTACATGGGCAGATAATTCTCAGTGGGTCACTCTGAATTATCTGTACATCTTGTGAACAGACTCTCCGAGAGTCTTTACTTTCCGTCTGTTTTCTCAGTGATGTTTGACCAGAGAATAACCCTTAAAAACGGAGACTGTGTCTTCCTTTTGAAGCAAGTGACAGGTTTGTTTGCTATCTAGTTTAATAGATATAAATTCTTTTTTGGCATTTCATGTTTGATTTTAAATAGTATTCTTTTTTGTTGGATACATACAAGGTATATTTCAACTATGTTATATGTTAAATCGACTTTGAAAGATGACATTTGAGAGTTGGCCACAATTCACTGCATTTTTTTCTCTGGAATTTTGTCTACTGCACACATCAAGGCAGGCAGTCTTCAGCTTCATCACAAATGCAGAATTCAACACAACAATAAGATAGTTCACATAGATTTAGGAAACATACCTGACCCCCACCATAATTCTGAGCATCTCAGGAAGTATAAAAGAGAAAACAAAACAAAACAAAACACCTCAACTGAGAACACTTCTCTTTACAGCTTTGAAAATCCTTCTTTACAGTAGGTACCAACCACATTGACATATGTAAGAATTTAGTAGTTGTTATTGGAGGAGAGCAGTCTATATTTTGGAATTTCTCAGGGGGCTCAGAGATAAAGAATCTGCCCTCCAATCCAGGAGACACAGGAGATGCAAGTGTGATCCCTGGGTCAGGAAGATCCCGTGGAGGAGAAAATGGCAGCCTACACCAGTATCCTTACCTGGAAAAGTTCCATGGACAGAGGATCCTGGAGGGCCTGCAGTCCATGAGGTTGCAAAAAATCAGCCATGACTGAGCACACGCTCACTCTGTATTTTAGAATTAGCAAAAGGATACATGGGTGGGAGTCCAACAGAAAGGACTGTTAAAGGAAAAAGAGAAGACTTTTTAAATTGCACTTGCTTTAACTAAAGATTATTTCTAAAATTCTATTTAAATGAATTATAATTTTTGTCTACTTCAAGATAGATAATTCCATATTAGAAGCAAGTTTCAAGGCTAAGAAGTTATTACTATCTTTACCGGAACAAAATCTTTAATATGACACTGAGAAAAATTAATAATAAAGAAAGGTAAGATGTTAACTTTAGTGGTTCTGAAACAAGATCAGGGTAATGAGTATATCCTCAGAGAGGAAATAACAAGCACAGATCAGGATTTTCATTACCTCCACATGTTATGCTATTGTGACTTTAAAAAACACTTTCCTGAAATGTTCAGACAATTGTTCTCAGTTCTCTTCATTTGGGGTGACGAGTGAGAGGGTTTTGCCTGGACTTTCTTTTCAGAAAATTTCATGTAACAAGATATGTTGATTATATTTTCAGGTACTGTGCTATAAATATATACTAGATATTCATTGAATCATTTAAGTGTTACAATAATCAAGACCAGCAATTTTTCAAATAAAGAGATGGTGACACAGAAAAGCAACTTTTCAATGATCACAGGCTAATTGGCAGCATAGCTGAGATTTAAATTCAAGCAGCATGGCTCCAGAATCTACTAGACTCGATTGTCTACTCTGGTATCTTCTGGTATCTCATAATCATATATACACTGGTGCATAAAAAATTATCTGTACAATTCCAAAAATTTTCTCAACTCATTCAAGATTAAAAATATTTTATTTGAGAAATCATTTGGCAACATTTGCTATTTTGGAATATTTGAAAAATATGATTCCATAATTAGAATCTAGTTCTACCTAAAAGTAAGAACCGAGGGGGATTAAGAGTTGAATAGCACATGGTCTGCATTCTGTTTCAAATATAGAAAAAATATCTAGATGGAGTAATTTTTCCTTAAGAACCAAATCTTCAGAATTTCTAGGTACCATTTATTTATCTTATATTAAAGAAAATACACGTTTAATCTGTCTTCATGTCAGAATTTTCCCAGCATCTTCAACTTGTATGTCCAGTGAACTTTCTTTCCCCTAATGTTAATACACTGGATATTTTCCCCCTTTGGTAATGTCAGGTGAGCTGGTCAAAGCATGCTGGGAATATCTTAGTGATGGTGTGACTTGGTAGTTACATTAAATTTTTACTATAGTTTCACTTATAATTTTAGAGCGAAAAATATATATTTCTCCACAAACCATTAGACTCATGTTAATTGCCCTCTGACTTCATCTTATCACACTCTCTTTTACTCTCATACTGTGGCCAAGTTGGCCTTATTTTATTAATAGTTCCTTAAATATACCAACCTTATTTCTTCCCAGTGGGTTTTCTACTCAAGCTCACTTTGCAGCAGGTCTTCCTTCTCACTGTTCAAGACTAAGCTCAAAAGTCGACCCAGAGAAGGCTTTCTCTAAAACATACACATCAGAATAAGACCCTTTAGAACAGGGACTTTAGGAACTTTGCCTTTCTCATTAACTTCTGGTCGCCCATATGGAGAACAAAGGCTGGTACATAGTATTTGTTGAATAAATAAATAATCTGCCTGTTTTGTTAGATCACATCTAGCTCCAAACCTAATTAGTCCAGATGGGCAGCTCAGAAGTCATAGGAGGATAAAAACATAAATAAATCAACAATAATATAATTATTATATAATATATAATATATATGAAAGAAGGTTGTGGTTATTTGCTATTTAATAGATAGCATTACTGACTCAGTGGACATGAACTTGAGCAAAGTTGGGGAGATAGTGAGGGACAAGGAAGCCTGGAGTGCTGCAGTCCATGGGGTTGCAAAGAGTTGGACATGACTTCGTGACTGAACAACAACAATATAATTCATTAATCAACAATAATAAATTAAACAACAAATGATCAACAACATTCTCCATTTGCTTTGCCACTTCCAAGAACACCTGAGGGTTAGAACATATGGCAGTATAACTTAAAATTTTCTCTTTTATTTCTGCTCATTGAAAAAATAATTAATGCACACCTATTGATCCAATTTTATTGCCCAAAGCAATTAAACTTCTGTGCTTATGAACAATTTGAACACTAAAGGCACATCAATTAGGTAAACTTTTCCCCATAAAGAACAGATTTCCCTCAGGTATATTTTTTAAAAGATAACTAAAGCAATGTCTCCATCAATATGAGAAGCAGGAAGTAAGTATTAGGTTTGAGTGGAGAGGGGATTGCTTGTGGTTTGGTTATTGGGGTCCCGCAGGAATAAAAGCAAATATCACATCACAGTTACCTAATCTTCAAACCCTGGGAATTAATAGGAGAGCTGAAAAGTCACCGGGTAGAGTACATAGCTTCAGTCACATGCTTTTGGATGTAAGGATACATTTTTTTAAAACATGGCATGCAGACTTCTCTTTTCATTTTGCAAACGGTCAGTTTCCATAATTCTCTCATTCTGTTTTATTTTAAACAGTAGTCTCATAGCCTAATGCATCTGGCATCCAACTGCAAGTTGACAAAGTATATATAATGACTCTTGAAATGGCTCTCAAGAAGAATTCTGACATCCTACAATCATCTTATTCATGCTGAAGGCATACCACTGTCTTTGGGGAATATTCAAATTTGTGAAACATGCAAAAAAGAAATGAAATGACACTTTGGAGAAACTACTGCTCAGGGAACAATTATTTATTAGAGCATTTACCCTAATGAAAAATAACAAAGGATCATACCTTTTTAAAAAATTAACCAAACAGTGTATTTTCCCTGCACTAACACTTCTGGTCTAGTTAACCTATCAAAATAGGATTTTGACAAGAGGCGATATGTTTGGATAATTTATGTTTTTACAAATTACGGTAAGCATTTGTAAATTCTTGATTTTAATATTCTAAAAATTCATTTATAGCTTTCACTAGGTTTCTAGTAAATATTCTAGAATGATACCATAATATAATAAACATCTAAGGAATCATTAAAATAGATATACAATTATAAAAATCTTCATTTTATAATTAATTTCATGCTAATTTCATCTTAGATTTCTATCATCAACCTTTCGTTTCCATTCCCTACTTGTTTTACTTCCTGAAAACTTGGATCATGTGCCTCTAAATATACTGCAAAGTTAGTAAAATACAACAACAAGTTTAAAATGTCTTGTGTGTGTGCTCAGCTGTGTCCAATTCTTTGTGACCCTATGGACTGTAGCTGCCAGGTTTCTCTGTCCATGGGATTTCCCAGGCAAGAATGCTGGAGAGGGTTGCCATTTCCTTCACCAGGGACTCTTCCCAACCCAGGGATTGAATCTATGTCTCCTGTACTGGCAGGTGGATTCTTTACCACTGAGTCACCTGAGAAGCCCCATTAAAAGTGTCACAACCAACCAAATTGGACTTGGATAGCTTCTTCTTTGCTTACCTTTATAGCCAAGACAGTTGGAAGAAAAAAAGTTGAAAATGCTAATCTGTTTTAAAGGCATCATTTGTTAAATAGTGGCATTGATATATATCACCACTGGAAGAGAAAATAATAAGGATGCTTTGCATTTATGCAGCATATTGTAATTTTAAATATTTGCAATAGTAAAATTTTCTCATTTGAATATTACTGCGTTCCCATAAGATGGGTAGGACACATATTACAACCTCAATTTAAAAGATGGAAAAACTGAAGTATGGAATACTTAAGTAATCTGTGAAAGGCCGCATTGTAAAGTCTGGAAAATTATAAAGTCTGCCCTAGGACTTAAGAGTTCTCTCTCTTATACTCATGTGTTTTGGTCCTCAATTATGTAACAATTTTTTTTTACTTATAATTTTAACAAGTTAAATGCCAATAAGCAAGTTATCTTCCATGTAACATTAAATAAATACACACAATCAAAGATGCCAAGTATGCCAGTTGTAAAAGTGATAATTTTAGTTTGCAATGTCATTGCTTGATGGTATTTATAAAGCAGAGGTTTGAAATGACCCTTTAAAACCTGCAACATTTTGAAATATATATTCAGCCGTCTACAAACTTATTGATTTAAAATGATCATAATTTTTAACATTGTTTAATTTATCTATATTTATTGCAACATGAATAGCAATTAAACTAAAAAATATAATGCACTAGATAAGGTATCTTTTTAAAACCTCTTACTGGGATCCTATTGGGACTGGCATATAATTGAAAACACTTAACAGAATATTTCAGGGAATGTTGCCAAGGAGTGAATCAGCGCATCGCATTTCATTTTTAAATGCCAGACAAAAGTCGCTAAAATAACCCGTAACGGTGGTTAGAAGAAGGAAGGAAATTGGGCTGGGGGAAGGCATAATTTACATAAGGTGCTTTTTATCTGAAATTTTCTTTCTTTGTTGAATTTGACAATTTACCAGAGCCTTTTCAGAAGTGTCTGACATCCCTTTTAATTAAGCAGCAAGCAATAAGAAGTGACAGGCAATGTGTTTCCAGAGTATTAATGCAGATCGTGGGTGAATTCACCCCCTCAAGAAGACCTCTAATTCTGAGGAAAGCATTTAGTTCTGTCTCATATAGAACCTTAACATTGAATAAAACCGCAAAGATATATTTATTCATTTAGATTAAATCTCTCTCATTTCCAGCTTAAATAAGCAATATCTTTCTATACTACAGAAGAGCCTCATTTTTTTGTTAAAGTTAAGGAGGATGTCATGTATTTCCAATGCAATTACAGAGAAGTGACACCCAGTGATTTTATTAAGCCTAGAGAACACTTATGCCTAAATAGTAATACCAATCCTGTAAAGAGGGCATGCATTTATAAGGTTAAATAAGTGCCTTTAAATGTTTGCTCCTGGATTGATAAAATATACCAGATTATAGGCAAAAAGAAAACCCCATAGACTATCTCTACTTGTAGAATTGGTTCAACAGGAATTGCCCCTGTTACAGTTCATTCTCTCAATAAGGCTATAGGCAGCTTGTATTTGTCCTTAGATTCCTTCTCAGTGTCCATTGCCCCCAGTTTAACACTTCAATTGGCTTCCCTTTAGTCGCTTACTTTTGTGTTTCTATACACAACATCACCATCACCATCTTTTCTCATGTGCATATTGAGATAGAGTGTATAAAAACCACTAGAACTCCACTGAGAAGGGAGACAGCAAAACATGCAGTCAGGAAACATGAAAATTATAGTCAGTCCTCCACATCCACGGGTTCCACATCTTCAGACTCAACTGTGAATAAAAAATACTCAAAAAAAGTTTCAGAGAGTTCCAAAAAATAACATTTGAATCTGTTGCAAGCCAGCAACCATTTGCATAGCATTTACATTGTATTTATAACTATTGTATATTATTTACATTGTCAGTCAGTCAATTTAGTTGCTCAGTTGTGTCTGACTCTTTGCAATCCCATGGACTGCAGCATGCCAGGCTTCCCTGTCCATCACCAACTACCGGAGCTTGCTCAAACACATGTCCATAGAGGCGGTGAGGCCATCCAACCATCTCATCCTCTGTTGTCCCCTTCTCCTTCTGACTTCAATTTTTCCCAGAACCAGGGTCTTTTCCAATGAGTCAGTTCTTCACATTAGGTGGCCAAAGTATTAGAGTTTCAGCTTCAGCATCAGTCCTTCCAATGAATATTCAGGACTGATTTCCTGAATATTCAGGACTGATTTCCTGGACTGGTTGGATCTCCTTGCAGTCCAAGGGACTCTCAAGAGTCTTCCCCAACACCACAGTTCAAGAGCATAAATTCTTCAGTGTTCGGCCTTCTTTATGGTCCAACTCTCACATCTATACATGACTACTGGAAAAACCATAGCTTTGCTTAGATGGACCTTTGTCGGCATAGTAATGTCTCTGCTTTTTAAAATGCTGTCTAGGTTGATCATAGCTTTTCTTCCAAGTAGCAAGTGTGTTTTAATTTCATGTGATTAAAATTGTCTGCAGATTAGGAGCCCAGGAAAATTAAGTCTGTCATTGTTTCCACTGTTTCCCCATCTATTTCCCGTGAAGTGATGGGACTGGATGCCATGATTTTAGTTTTTTGAATGTTGAGTTTTAAGTCAGCTTTTTCACTCTCCTCTTTCACTGTCATCAAGACGCTCTTTAGTTCTTCTTCACTTTCTGCCATAAGGGTGGTGTCATCTGCCTATCTAAGGTTACTGATATTTCTCCCGGCAATCTTGATTCCAGCTTGTGTTTCATCCAGTCCAGAATTTTGCATGATATACTCCACATATAAGTTAAATAAGCAGGGCAACAAAATACAGCCTTGACGTACTCCTTTCCCAATTTGGAATCAGTCCATTGTTCCATGTCCGGTTCTAACTGCTGCTTCTTGACCTGCATACAGATTTTTCAGGAAGCAGGTCAGGTCATCTGGTATTCCCATTGCTTGAAGAATTTTCCACACTTTGTTGTGATCCACACAGTCAAAGGCTTTAGCAGAGTCAATAAAGCAGAAGTATATGTTTTTCTAGGACTCTTTTGCTTTTTCTGTGATCCAACAGATGTTGGCAATTTGATCTCTGGCTCCTCTGCCTTTTCTAAATCCAAGTTCAAATTTACACTGTATTAGGTATGTAAGTGGACTTCTCTGGTGGCTCAGACAGTAAAGAATCCACCTGCAATGCAGGAGACCTGGTTTTGATCCCTAGGTTGAGAAGATCCCCTGGAGGAGGGCATGGCAACCCACTCCAGTATTCTTGCCTGTAGAATCCCCATAGACAGAGGAGCCTGGCAGGCTACAGTTCATGGGGTCACAAATAGTCAGACATGACTGAGCAACTAAGCACAGCACAGCACAGGTATATAAGTAATCTAGAGATGCTTTAAGCTATATAAGAGGGTGAATGTAAAGGTGAAAGAAAGTGTTAGTCACTCAGTCTTGTCCAACTCTTTTGCTACCCCAAGGACTGTAGCCCTCCAGGCACCACCATCCATGGGATTTCCCAGGCAAGAATACAAGAGTGGGTTGCCATTCCTTCTCCAGAGGATTTTCCTGACCCAGAGGTTGAACAGAGGTCTCCTGTATTACAGGCAGATTCTTTACCATCTGAGTCACCAGGAAAGCCCAAATACCACAAATATGAAAACAGTACACTGTTTTATATAAGGAACTTGCACATCCTTAGATTTTAGAACTTGTGGGGGTCCTGGTATCAATCTTCTGAGGATACAGAGGGATGGCTATAGTTGTTTCAGTATCTTCTCATATTAAGTTCCCATGACAATTGACCAGCCATATGCAATTCAGTTTCAATGTTTTGTTGTATAATTATAATATCTTCTCTTAGTAGTACAATTTAGAAGGGATTTCTTGTCACCAGAAAAGACTGACTAAGAAGAGTGCTGGGCTATTTTAAACATAGGCCTACAGAATGGTCCATTTGGATGCTGAGAAACATTCCAACTTGGCCGAGCTAGAATACTCACCACCTCTGCAGTTATCCATTAACCTAAGCCTGTTTTTACTCCTGAAGCTTCAGAGAACTGGAGTCTCTGAAGGACTATTCACTCTGGGTATTTTCTTTGAGTTCAACAGGAGATTTGAATTATGCCCTAATTTAAATAGACACCATTAATGTAACCTTTGGTTGAAAGAAACTGTCCATAGGTGGAGAAAATTGTCAAATTGTTGGTGTTGCTGACTACTGTCCATCCTAGCCTAATATGAAACTCATGACACAAAACTCACAAAGATTTTTGAGTGGAAGCGTCCACCTCAGACTGTCAGTATGGATATTTGCTCTGGGATGGTTTGACTTCCATGCAGCTTCAGCTGTTCATTTCACAGTATTCCATGAAATTTTCAGCTTTCCTGAATATATTGGGGAACTAGGAATTAAAGAAGTTGCTCTACTTTCTGTCCATAAAAGAATCTTTCTTCTCATAATGAGAGTCCTAGCTACATACCTGCTCAAAGCCACAGACCCAGGCATTCTAGGTACGAATGGAGAAAAACACAGGGTTTATCCATCTATCAGGCTCTGCTGCAGACCTCATTCTTAAAATACTAGATGCCTCCCATTTAGTCATTTCAGTTCTACATGTCATATATTCCTAAAGTGGAAAATCACCAACCACATCAAGGAATCTTTTCCTTCAGCTACCAGCTGTAGAATTCACCCACTTACCTACTGTTATTGATGGCAGTTGGGTTGTATATGGCAAAGCAAAGGATATTTAACTTTATTTTTTTCCTTTCAAGAAGGGCAGTCTTACCTTTGACCCCATATTATACCCATTAGACAGTCAATAACAAGTGTTGTCTGGAATGTGAAAAAATTAAAACCCTAATAACATTGCTGTAACACCCTCATAACATTGTAAAGTAATGTAGTCACTTTGGGAAAAAATTAACAATTGCTCAAAATTTAACCTAAATTTACCATGTGACCCAGCAATTCCACCTGGATATAGTAAACCTAAGAGAAATGCAAACACACACCCGCACAAAAACTTGTATACAAATGTTCACAGCAGCATTACTCATAATAGATAAAAAGTGGAGACAATCCAAACGTCCATCAACTGAAGAATGGACAAATAAAATGCAACGGAGACACAGACATAAAATCAGGCTTTTGGACACAGTGAGGAAAGGAGAGCATAGGATGATTTGGGAGAGTAGAATATACGTTGCTATATGTAAAACAGACAGCCAATGGAAATTTTCTGTATGACTTGGAACTGAAATCTGGTACTCTGGAACAACCTAGAGGGATGGGGTGGGTCGGATGTGGGAGGGACGTTTAAGAGGGAAGGGACATATCATACCTATGGCTGATGCATGTTGATGTGGCAGAAACCAATACAATATTGTAAAGTAATTATCCTCTAATTAAAAATAAAATAAACGCAGTATACCCACACAGTTGAATATTACTGGGCAGTAAAAAGGAATGAAATCCAGATACATACCACAACTCAGGTGAACCTTGAAAACACCACAGTAAATGAGAGAAAACAGGCGCATAAGACCACATATGGTATGATTCGATTTGTGTGTAATGCCCAAATTAGAAGACAGAGTTTATAGAGACAGAAATTAGGGATTATACAAGGCTGGGGCAGGGGACGGATGGGAAGTGACTAATGGTCATGGGGATATTATTGTGAAGATGAAATGTTTCTTGGCTGCATTTCTAAGTGCCCCTGCTGTCATGTTGGGTCAGTGTTGGATGGGAGGAAAGGCAGTGGTTTGTCCCATCTCTGCTTCATGCACGTGAGACATGGTGATATTTGAGGATCTGTTTCTGGTTGAGGATGGAGAATTGCATAATTTGGGTGAAGTCATCTTTAACCTGCTTATCCTAAACTGTACTTTTTGAAAAGATCATTTTACGATTGAAGAATAGACTGAAGAGAATGGAGAAGGGCAGCAAGAAATCTCACTGGAAATCTACAGCGACTGGGTAGGTGAGCAATTGAGACCTCAACCAAGATACTCATGTTGATGAGAAACATTTTGTAGACAGAATCGATAAAACTTGATAATGACCTAAAAGAAGAAAGTTTAAGAAAGAGAAAAATCACATCTCACTTCTGTCCTGAAATATAGGAACATTGGATAGGCAGATATTTTATTGGTGAACCACAACACTGTATTACATCGTCAGCACAATCATTCAGCTTATAGGATACATAACTCAAAAAAAATTGTGTGTGTATATAAATGTCTAAATATCTGTATGCAAGCATAAATACTTTAAAATATATTTTAACATATATGTTCATATTATATATTATACATAACAAAATAGGGGTTTCCCTGGTAACTAGAAGTAAAGATTCCACCTTCAATGCATGAGCCACAGGAGACGAGGTTTCGCTCACTGGGTTGGGAAGATCCCCTGGAAGAGGGCATGACAACCTACTCAGGTATTCTTGCCTGGAATATCCTATGGACGGACTCTGGCTGGCTGCCATCTACAGCATTGCAGAGTTGGACATGACTGAAGCGATGTAGCAAACATGCACACATACCAATTATATAATATATTTTAAAAGTATATACTAGCAAATATAACTATATAAAAATACATTAAGTGTATTGTTACAGTTGGGAACTGAGCAGGTGTCAGATCATTCATTGTCATTAATCCCTTCCCCAGCCTGTAAGAGGTTTTGACTCCAAGTCTTTCAGACACCACAAAAATGGCCACACCCTGAAAGTCAGCTCTGTTTAGGAACTTGCAGCTGGAAAGTGGTTTGGTATTTGATCTTCATGAAGGTGTGTCCAACTACAAAGAAGTGATCTTCTGACTCAGTTGGCTTTGCACTCAATGGGGAGGATGTATCTGGTATGTTCTTGTTTATTTAGGTAAAGCTGCATAATCCAATAAAGACCCAATGAAATACAGCAGATGTACAAACTTCCTGCCTTTGAGGACAAATATCTCAGTCTCTCAATTATCAAAGATAAAAACATATGAGTGAGAGGAAGTTCTCTTGAATTTGCTCTTGTGAGAGACTGGTTTTCCAGAGTGATTGGGTTGTTTCAATCAGATCCAAGTGTTTTCAAAGGGCTGCTACTGGCCATATACAACTGGAAAGGAAGGAAAACGGATAGGTATTGCATTTCTACATGTTAAGTAATGTAGAGGAATTATCAGACATACATTATCTGTTCTTATTATAGCCTTGCTAATAAATCATTTTATACCAAATTTCTAGACATAAAAGTGAAGCCCCTGAGTAAGCAACTTACCTTAGTCCAGACAGCTAGAAAGGGAGAATTGGAATGGAAATTCAGGTCTGTTAGCCTTCAAGATCATTTTTTTCCCCTCTATATCATGCAGCCAAGAAATGATAAGCCACCCTGACAAAGAGAGACAGAGATTCTAAAGTTATATCTTTAATGATATAAAAGTTTTATATTTAGATAGTTTGGGTTTAATTTTTCAGAGCCCCAAAAGCATAGTAACACAGGAAATCCAACTCTCCTGAAGCATCTTCTCTATTTTTAAAGATGTGATTTTCTTTAATCATAAGCAAGAGACTGCTTTTGTAGCTGTTTATAATCATGCTCTCTAAATACCTTATTGTACAAATGAGAGAAGCAGGCAAGATGGACCAGTGGTTTAAAACCCAGAGAAAAGGCTTAAATAGTATTGCTTAGTATGTCAGTACACCTGGGAGTCAAAAAACATACCTGGAGGCAGGTCAAGCCTTGTAAATCAATTAGGTGTTTGATGAATAAATACTTAGGTCTTTTATCTAATAGGTACTGGGCTTAATATATGAGTTATAGATCATATTATCAACATTGTCAAATATTATATACACTTTTTATCAACTCAAAGGGCAACTGTGATATATACACACATAAGTGAGCACATACACGTGCTATAAAATTTAGTAGGCAGTAACTGCACACTTATAACACTTGATGGTGACTTGGTCATGGCAGAGAAGGGATCATTTCAAACTACCTGATGAGGCAAGACATCAGAGACATTGTCTTTTTAGCCCACCTGTGAAGGGTTTCCCTGGTGGCTCAGACGGTAAAGAATCTGCCTATAATGCAGGAGACATGGATTTGATCCCTGGGTCAGAAAGATCCCCTGGAGGAGGTGGGCAACCCACTCCAGTATTCTTGCTGGAGAATCCCACGGACAGAGGAGTCTGGTGGGCTACAGGCCATAGGCTCGCAAAGAGTTGGACATGACTGAAGTGACTAGCACACACACAGGGGAACACAGTTAATCAAATTAATAAGGTTTACTTATTTATTTGTCAACTGTTCAATTTGGGTAAATACTCCTAGAGTTTGGCTTTCTTTATTCTATTTTCCCGTATCCAACTGTCAATTTGTATACTGTATATTATTCCAGTGAAAATTATGCTATGGACTCCCATTCTTTGTCCATCTCTATAAAAAAAATATTTTAATGATAATCCCTGTTATGATTTCCTTTAACCCTCATTTTATCACTCCAGTTCTTGCTATAGAATTAAAGGAATAAAAAAGCCCTGGAAAGGTCATTAATTTCTTTTTCCTTACCTCTGCCACCCACTTTCAAGCTAGACCACACACATAAATCATTGCAGACTTTTCCTTCATCACATTGTGGTTTCTATTCACATTTACTCTACCCTAAGGGAATAATTTTGCTACAGGTGGGCAAATTCAGTACTAATGGTATTACCCTATGTTTTCAGGGAAACTTTTGAGGGCAAAATAGCACATTAACATTGCCAGTTTCACATGACTCTTCGTCAGTGATCAAGTTTAATTATTTCCTGTCCCATTATTGAAAACTCAGGAATCAACTTCTTATTAACAGTTCATGTTCAGATTGAATTATCTCATGGTAAATTTCTTAAACTATTTCTATAATAGGCTTGCCCCCCCCTTTTTTAAAAACAATAACTCCCAAGGTGAAAACCTGCTATTTCATTGTTACTAGGTCATGAGCTCTAATTAAACTCTGTGACTGCATGAGAAAAATAAAGCTAGTCAGTTCAATTTAAAAAATAAAGACAGTCATAAAAGATTGTAGTATATAAACTTGCTTGGAATTTTCACTGTTCATTGGTTGACTTAATAACTATGAGGAGTGACAAAACCTCTGGTTTAAAAAAAAATCCTGAAAGCTCAAAATACTGGCTTGATATTAACTATATGCTTTTTAAGCATTATATTTTCACCAGCTGATGTATGCAGGATTAAGAAGAAGGTGATGGTGTGTTTTATTTCAGACCACCTCTCAAATTTTTCCTGAGAAACCCTTCTGCTATATCTGGCATCTGTTGTACTTCAGAATTTACATAAATATGACAATGTAACCCTATGAGATTCTTCAAGAATTTTCCTCAATTTATCATTCTATCCATATAGAATAGAGGGCAGGACTTTCCCAGTTGGTGGAAGATACAGTTCAATGCAAATAATGCTAGGAATGAAGTTATTCAAAAATTCTCTCTTACCGAAGTCTGAAGTCACATCATTTATTTGAGTTAAGGCTCTTTATCCATCAATATTTAAAAGAACAGAGTTCAACTCATAACTCTTGGTGTGAATGAAGTTTCTCACCTGTTTTACTCCTTGTGAGGAGAGGGTAGAGCAAAGTTACAGTAATAGTCTTTCATGTTTTCTCTGAGTTTTAAAAATAGTGTAAAGAGATCCATTCATTGAACAAGTAAGTCTTTGGCTCCCCCTATACTGCAGTGTCCCAGGCACTGCGGATGTAAAGAATACAGAAAAAAAGGAAAAAAAAATTGAAGTCCTCTAGAAAGAAGACAATATAATAATTGATTATTGTGCACACAGATTGTAGAAGATATATGTCAGCCACTGTGATCAAAGTATAAGCATAGTATTTGAGAACAGGGAAGGGTATGTATAACTCCTGGCTGGAGATATCAGAAAAGGCTGACTTTGAATAGGAATTATTTAAACCAAGTCTTGGAAAAGATGGAGGAGTACATCAAGCAATAAGATGAGGAAGAGATTTGCAGGCCTATGAATCAGCATTCCAAATGATGAAGGCTAAAGGACAGCGGAGGAACCACAGTAGATCATCACTGCAGGCAGAAGGACCACATTAGGAATTGATGGGAGGTTCCATGCAGAAAGTTGTCCTGAATCTGATCCTGAAAGGCTAAGAATCTGTGCCTTATCCTGTAGATCACCAGGTCTCATAAGAAGAATTCCCACATGCCCCATCTTGCCACAGACAGATCCCTATTAATGAATAACTCCAATGGAGCTAATTTCAACTTCATCTCACTTTCTCTTTCTTAATCCAAACATGTCTGAAACCCAGGGAGTTAGGGTAAACAAAAGGATAATCTAGAATCCTTTCTTATTCATTTAAAAAAAAATCTCAAAATTCAGTTCTTTAATTTCCAGGAAGAGCTAGCTATCTCTTTAGAATAAACAAGCATAGAACAGCTTTCCTCATTATCACAATCACTTGGTTAAGAACTACTCTTTGAGATGGTGAGAAGCAAAGGATTGTAGGAAGCAAGTGATATGTTCTGTTTGCATCCCAGTGAGATTGTTCTATTTATAAGGAACGGGATGAACTGAAGAAGGGAAAGCAGGGGAGGAGATAGTGTATTAGAGGTTATTACAATAGTTTCTAAAAGTAATTGAAGCTATGTTCATTGGAAGAGAGCGAAGAGACAGATGCATGGGAAGTGGGATGGGGGCAGAGGATGAGTTGGTGAGATTGCATCACCAACTCAACAGACATGAACTTGAGCAAACTCCAGGAGATGGTGAAGGACTGGGAAGCCTGGCATGCTGCAGCTCATGGGTCGCAAAGAGTTGGACATGACTCAGTGATTGAAAAACAAACAACAAGTAGTGCATTAAGCACCACATCTTAATAAGCAGCCCCTAATAATGAATAACCCTGGGATATCATGCTAAAGCTCTATTTCCACTAGTTGTACCTTCATGGGTTCCTGTCAAAAGATGGAATAAAAATAATGAGTAGATAACAATACTTCTTTTCTCCTTTACTCATTCATATATAGCCTTTAAAATATATAACCAAAAATAGAGACATATAAAAGAAAAGAATGCAGAATTGTATGGAAATGTAATCTGAGTGAGTCCATATTTCCAACTTTCATAAGACCTACTTACAGTTATTAGCGTGAAGAAATATGCTCAATAGACCTTCAGTTCATTTTCATTGAAATATAGTTTGGTTTTAAGGTTGTTCTTTTGATCTGTAGTTGGTATCTGTCTCCATAGCAATGGTACTTGTTGACAAATATTCTTGCCACAAGTTTATCTGATTTTAGTATCTGCAGTTATAAGGTTCCTCTTGACCATTCATCATTTCTCCTTGGTACAAAACTTTGTTTTCTTTAGCATTAGGAACATGCTAATTCTAGAATCTGGTGATTTGCTGGTTTCTTTACAAGGGTGCTTTTAACCTATGATTATTTCCTTTGTTTTCTCCCTGTCTAGGTCTCTCTTACAAACCTCTTACTTGCCAAATTTTTGTTGATTTTCAGATGTTTTATGTTATATCAGTTTGAAAATAGAAACCCCTCCCAGTTATTTGAACAAAGGGAATTAAATATTTTTAAAAGTTAAATAGATATTAAGTTGTTAACTAGGTAATTGAAAATGTTAAAAGAGAACTGTAGAAATCAGCAAATGTTTTCTATAAAGGACCAGAAGGTAAATAGTTTGGATTCTCGGAGAAGGCAATGGCACCTCACTCCAGTACTCTTGCCTGGAAAATCCCATGGATGGAGGAGACTGATAGGCTGCAGTCCATGGGGTCGCTAAGAGTCGGACACAACTGAGCGACTTCACTTTCAATTTTCATTTTCATGCATTACAGAAGTAAATGGCAACCCACTCCAGTGTTCTTGCCTGGAGAATCCCAGGGACGGGGGAGCCTGGTGGGCTGCTGCCTATGGGGTGGCACAGAGTCGGACACAACTGAAGCGACTTGGCAGCAGCAGCAGCAGCAGCAGCAGGTCATCATGATTAGCTGAGACTCTGCAGTTGGAACAAGAAAGCAGGAGCTTCAGACAGAAGGATTAAGCCTGGGTATGTTCCAATAAAACTTTATTTACAAAAACAGGCAGCAGGCAGGATTCAGTCACAAGCTACAGTTTGCCAGTTCCTGCCCAATCAAAGAGGTAGCAATGGTAGGAAGCAGCCTCCATTAGGACTGAGAAAACAAAAAGACAAAATTGGATTGTTACAATCTTGAAGTTTGGAGGAGGGGCCTCATGAGCCCGGAACTGAGTCGCCTGATAAGGGGACCCAGAAGGATGCTAGGGGTGTGATCAAGTTGATTCTGTCAATATCAGAAAAACTGCACACTAGGTGCAACTGAACCAAACAGCCACTTACCAGCTGAAGATGTGTTGCTAGGGAGATGCTTAGGACAAGGGTGTCAGCAAGCCCATAGGAAGTTTATGGAGAAACAAATAAGAACTCACAAGTATTCTTTTATTGGTTTGTTTGTTTTGATGTTTTAGCATGACTTCATATTTTTTTAATTGGGGGTATAGTTGCTTTACAATATTAGATTATTTTCTGCTGGACAACAAAGTGATTCAGCTACATGTGTATACATATTCCCCTCTCTCTTGAGCCTCCCTCCCACCCCTTCCCCTCATCCCACCCATTTAGGTCACCACAGAATACCAAGCTAAGCTCCCAGATGGCCAGAAGGCACATGAAAAGATGCTCAACACCACTAATTATTAGAGAACTGCAAATCAAAACTACAGTGAGTATCACCTCACACCAGTCAAAATGCCCATCATCAAAAAATCCACAAACAATAAATGCTGGAGTGGGTGTGGAGGAACGAGAACCCTCTTGCACTGTTGGTGGGAATGTAAGTTGATAGACACTCTGTTCATTTTTTGCTTCTGTAGCCTTACAGTCCTATCCACACTTTCTCTGCCCTTTATTGCCTGATCAGTCTGGCAAAGCAGAAACTCTGTTTGCAGACACCTAGCATAGACTTAGGAGAAGTCAATGGCAACCCACTCCAGTACTCTTGCCTGGAAAATCCCATGGACAGAGGAGTCTGGAAGGCTGCAGTTCATGGGGTCGCTGAGGGTCGGACACTGACTGAGCGACTTCACTTTCACTTTTCGCTTTCATGCATTAGAGAAGGAAATGGCAACCCACTCCAGTGTTCTTGCCTGGAGAATCCCAGGGACAGGGGAGCCTGGTGGGCTGCCGTCTATGGGGTCGCACAGAGTCGGACACGAGTGAAGTGACTTAGCAGCAGCAGCGTAGACTTCACCACAGGCAGAAGGGCAGGTATGGAGCTGAGACACAATCACTTAATTGGTACACATTGCCAAAACCCAAGACTTTTTTTTAGTCCATGTTTTAAGATTGAATTATGACTGAGAACCTTCTCACAGTATCATCTTATGTCAACACAGAGGACTTTTCCAGGTTGGAATTATGTCTAGACCACTCTGCCCACCATCAATAAACCAAATTTTGATAATATAAAGAATGAGCATCAGTTTAGAGTCCATAAAATTTTGCTAACATAGAAATATTGGTGGTGTAGAATCCATGAAATATGTATGTATGTACTTTGTGTGTAACACTGTTTGTGCACATGAGTAAACATGTATATCAGTGTAAGGTCCCAACTCTTTATTCTTGGAAAGGACAACAGTTTAATCTGAAAATATTTCTATTTCTTCTCAGGCATTAAAACAGGATCTCTTATTGAGTATTGCTTAAATCCCACAATACTAGTAGTTTCTGTTATCTAAACTCTTGCTTGGAAACAAAATGCTAGCAACTGTATGTCAGTTCTCAATTTCAAATGCAGAAGCCCTGGAGTGATTGTTTATGAGAATATTTAGTTCTGATTGATTGATCAGTTGATTGATTGGATGATTTCTTGATTGACAAGTGATGAAGCATGCTGGAAAGCATCAGGCAGGGCTATTCTGAGAAACATTCTTTGAAGGCATTTTAAAAATTAGTTTGTCACTCAAGAGAAAAATCTCTAGAATGATGCATTGAATCTTTGTGCTCTGAACTGTCAAAATGGCTTTATGTGTGGATGACCTAAGTGTCTGTTTATCCTTAGACAATAAATAGTATAGGACATATGAATTATTCTGATTTCAGTATGCAAATATCAACTACTCTTGCATAAGAACAGAACTTCCCCTCAGCTCTACCACCTGTGCTATATTTCACAGTTTTGAAATTTTCTCCTTAGTTTGTTATTTCAACATTCTGCACGCTAGTTGGGCTACATTCCTCTCTTGAATAATGTTTTCTTAATGCAGCATACCTGTACAACATAACTGACACCCTTACTGTCACTGAAGCAGAGGAAATGCCAAAGTTGGACTAAAACAAATCTTCAAGCCATCTATTATATTATGTGCCTAGTGATGGCTTCCAGGTACCTATTTATATCTCCCCCTTTAAATATTTCATAGCTACTCTATTACTGATAAGAGTTCATCCACAAGTTTCCCAGGGGGGCTTTTCATAATGTACATAGGATATCATTTCTGGTATTTGGAATCACCATATATTATATTTTATTGCAGAAGTTGATAGAGTCTCAAGAAAAGTTACCTGGTGAAGAAATAATCAAGAAGATTCATAATGAGTCATTCGGTGCAACTCTGCACAAGATTTTTTTTTTTTTTTTTAAATCATTGTGGAAAGTGTTGGATGCATCCTTCATACATTGTGTCTGGATTTTTGGAAACAGAATGTTCCCAATGTGTCTGCCTTAAGGAGACTGAGGGTATTAATGCCTTAATATTTGCAAACCACTATGTATATTCTCACAGCAAAAAAACAGCCTATCTCATTTGTAAAATGTAATTTCAAGAAATAAAACTACACATAGAATAAGCCAAGCCAGAAAAAAAGTTTTACTTGCTACTACAAGAAGCCATTTTGCATGATTAACTAGCTACCAGATTGTTGATTTTTATTAACTCTCTGTCTGCTTGGCCACAGAAAAGATATTTTGATCCCAATGTCTTCTTTCAAGAAAAGCTGCGTGTGTCTTCCATGGGTGAGTGGTTTTTAAATCCCACAGAACTGACACATTTTTCAGTCTGTTCAGCACACATAAGTGCTCAAAATTATGAAGATTTGGGGGGCCATAATTTTCCCAGCTGGATGAAGTGGATAGTGTTAAGAGGCCTCATAGATCATACCATGTTGTCATTTATTATAATGTTTTAACATACTACAGAATTTGTGTTGTCAAGAATATTGGGTGGGGTGATTTATTGGCTAGGATTGATTGTGTTGCTAATAGTGCAGATGGCTTGAATTTGGAAGGGGGAAATTTCCCATCGCTGAGCATGAAAGAATTAATGCTGGGTTGCCGAGAGACAAAGGGACCTTCACTCAGAAAAAATTCATTTACCTGCCATGTGCAGACAACATGCAAGAAGTAGTTTTTGTTTTCCTTCAAACTATGCTTTAAACTCTTTTTCTTGCCTCAGGGAACGGTGGACATTTTATATACCTGAAATGTTTTTCCGCAATGGAGCCAACTTTTGTCAGCTCTCCCTCTGGGACAACAAGGGCAGGGCTTTCAGAGTTTCTCTCCGGTTTCTGCTACAAGCACCAAAACCATGACCTTGCCTGGAAGGCTTTTCGCAGCTGAATGTCTGGAGCTCGACGTCTGCATTGACTTTCAGTGATTTTCTGTAGGCTAACACCTGGAAGCCATCACTTGCAGATGCCCAGCTGCGATGTGCTCTACCCCGCACAGCAGTGCGGGTGCTAATGGAAAGGCATTGACCTACCAGGTGAAACAAACAAGACAGACACCAGATTGTCTCATGCGATAATGACACTGCCTGTCTCGATCTGATCACCACAACGATTCAAAAATTCAGATGAGACTATAGGAATAAGAGGAGTAAGCAAAAAAAAAAAAAAAATCCATGAATAATAAATAACTCAATTTTGCTTTTTTCTTCCTAAATGATACAATGACAAGTCACCCTGCCTCTCTCTGGTTCTGAATTCTATCAACTAAAAAGTAGGGTTTTGGAAACCAAGACCTCCATCCTAAATTGACAGTCCTCTGGTACTGGATACTTACTCTTGCTGCTGCTGCTAAGTCGCTTCAGTCGTGTCCGACTCTGTGCGACCCTATAGGCGGCAGCCCACCAGGCTCCCCCGTCCCTGGGATTCTCCAGGCAAGAACACTGGAGTGGGTTGCCGTTTCCTTCTCCAATGCATGAAAGTGAAAAGTGAAAGTGAAGTCACTCAGTTGTGTCCGATTCTTGGCGACCCCATGGACTGCAGCCTACCAGGCTCCTCCATCCATGGGATTTTCCAGGCCAGAGTACTGGAGTGGGGTGCCATTTCCTTCTCCAACAAGTAGAGGATCTAAGTATAAATAGGGTTTCCTCAGTGGCTCTGCTGGTAAAGAACCAACCTGCCAATGCAAGAGGTGACACAAGAGACGTGGGTTCTATCCCTGGCTTGGGAAGATCCCTGGAGAAGGAAATGGCAACCTGCTCAAGTATTCTTGCCTGGAAATTTCCATGGGCAGAGAAGCCTGGCAGGTTACTCTCCATGAGGTCACAAAGAGTTAGACCCCACTGAGTGTGCATACACATATGCACACAAATATAAATAATGTGATAGCAACAGTGCCTGGGAAAAATAAGATGGGTATCCTAATTTGAAGAGGCCTTAATTTTTAACATGTTTGAGGCTGACTTCATGTAGCTTACACTAAACTATTTTACTTACAGCATTATTCACCTATGCACTAGGGATTTATTCTTCAAACTTATTTGTAAAATGAAGCCCTCACTGTCCAAAACATTGGAGTTGTAATTAATTGAAACAATGTGTCACCTGTTAAATGCCTCTTTATCAGAGGAAGAAAAGCACTCAACCCTGTGGAAAGATACAGAGCTTGAGACATTTCTCTAATTAAGAACATCTTCTGGTAAATGAATGGGATTTTGCAGGTCTGCTCTTGTACACAATCATTCTTCTATACACAGATATATATTCTGGGCAAATTTGCAATGCTCTATTTAAAAGTTTTTTTCTTTTTCTTCTGTACACAATAGGGATAATAAACAGACAATGCTCTTTGAAGTAGAATAGAGAATGACTCCATGAAGTCAAGGGGCAGCATGAAAGAATGTAAAGCAAAAGGTGAAAAACTTGACTAACAGCCATTTGGGGATAAAAATGTGTGTTCATGGGGATTCCATTAACTGATCAAAGAGTGATGTGTGCACACACACACATTTATAGAGGCTCTTACACTGGAAGGTTAAATTTGCCTTTCCATGTGCTTTATCAAGTGGGCGTGGCCAACATCTTATTGCCACCAGCACGCCTATGTCACATCAAAGCAGATTTGTTCAATGCAGCTCTGTAACTCATTACCTGAATTTCCTATCTCATATGTAGTTCCTTTTGCTCACTGGCTGATGTTTATTCCTTCCTAAGAGCAGAATTCCATTTGCAGAAGGAACAGCCTGGTTCATACAAGTTCAGATGAGGACAATTATTTCCACTGGTGAAACCAGACAGAGAAGTATTTCCACCCCAAGATAAGACAAATTTGTCTGCAGACTTGCATCTGAGATCTGGTATCTGGTTCTAGATATTTTCAGTGTTTTATTGAGCCTAAAATCCAGGTCTTCTGGACTCAACATTCACAACTAACAAAGGACCATTTATTTTTTAGCTACATTGCTAGCATGTAAAATGGTCTAATAATAATCAATTACTAAGACTCTAGCGCCTACCATTTACTGTGCTAGGAGCTGGAGATTTAGTGACAAACAAAAAGATCAGCCCTGCCCTCATGATGTATTCTAGGTGGTCATACACAGGCATACATTTGTTCCCAAGGTTCTCTGGCCACATTTGCAACACTCAAGTTCTTTCTGACCTTAGCCAGACATGTCTCGACTGTGCTAAACTCAAGGTTGTGGGACCAGGGGTCAGGGGGGAGCTGCATAAAGGAAGCAGAGGGAGAGATGAATAGGCCTAAAATTATTTCTGATATCCACCCCTATTTTCACACCCATTCCTATTGAATGACACCATTCTCTGATAAATCCTAACTGAACTAAAATCAACAGTATCACATCCTTTCTACTGCCTAGGTACCAGTGTTAGCAGAGCTTACAAATCCTCTCAGCTGCCATCAAGCCACTTGTGTGACCCATGCTCTGATAGGGGAACACCATGGGGAGAGCACAAATGGTATTTTTCATTCCATAACTTAATGTGCCGAGATACACTTGATTACCCTAGCGATGTTTACCTTTAAACAGGATTAGGTTGACTGAGGATGCAGTTTTCTCTCTTCTGTCCTTTGATCAGCTGGAAAAAAAGTGGATGTTGATCAAGATAATAAGCTAGGTAAATTCTGTAATAACTCAGAGTCCAGAAGTCAGTGCATAAACATGTTTGCATCCAATACTTTGACTCCAAAAAGGAGAAAAAAAAATAGAATGCTTTCATTTCTGTTTCCATGCCTTTGCACATGGGAGCTTTGGGGGTCTTGTTTTATAAGCATAATGAATCAAAAATTTTTTGGTCCTCTACAACAGTGAAACCCTCATCTGGTGAGCATTATCTTGAGACCCAGATCTTTTCAGAGAGAATTTCAATAGGTGAACTAGAAAATGATCAGTGAGCAATGAGAACTATTATAACAGCAACATCATTTCAGATGAAGCCTTCAACATCTGTTTCACTTTCTAATTACAAATACAACACTCCTTCCTGACACCCAGGCTCACCATCACCACCATAAATCACAATCATAAAAAAGTTAAAAAATGAAGAGATTTACATGGTTTTAGGTGCTCGGTATTCAGAACCACAAACAGGTTTCAATTATGTTCCTCTCATGTTGCAGATGAAATCAGGTGGGATGAAAGGAGAGGAAAACAGACCTCTATACTAATCATGCAATTCATTTTTCTATAGATTTTCACTGAGCTCTCATGTAAACAGAAGTGGTACTGGGAGGAGAAAAAACCACCAGATAGCGGAGAAGAAATCAAATTTGGAAAATTCTTTCAGTCATTTATTAATAAATATTTGTCCAAAAACCTACTATGCAACAAGCCCGGTGCTGGCTTCTGGGGACAAAGCAGTAAACAAATCATACTTCTAGAACTGACAGCCTAATTCTTGGAAGACACATTAAAAATGATTGCACATATAACTATATAACCACTACTGAGAAGTTTTAGTGAAAGAAATCTGCAGGGTTCTATGACAATGAAACCTGCAACAAAAATTCCAAGAAAATAGCAAAACCCCAAGGAGATCACAAAAAGACCAGGAGAAGCATTTTTCTGCTGACTTTAGAAACACCAGCAGAGCTGTATTTCCAGGACTTTTCATTTTCTGAAAAATCAATAATTAGAAACAGAAAACAGCTATGGTAATTTCAATAAAATATTGTAGATAGAATTTATAGATTTAAATTTCCAAAATTTCAGGCTTAAAGAATGAGAACACTCTGTAATATATGTTTGCTTTTATACCAAGAAGTACTATGCCTAAGGAGGATGGTATAGCAGTATTCTCCAGTATTCTGGAGGGTATGGAATACAGGAGGGTACTCCAGTAGTCTTGCCTGGAGAATCCCCAGGGACAGAGGAGCCTGGCGGGCTGCCATCCATGAGGTCGCAAAGAGTCAAACACGACTGAGCTACAAAGCACAGCACAGCACTACGTCTAAAGTCTCAGACTGATTAGAATAAAACACTCTAATACACAGAAATAGAAGCACGAATTGTCCTGAACTTGATGACAAAAGAAGAGGACACAGACAGGACCCAGAGCAAACACATCCCTATTCTGATATAGGGCTACCTCAATTTCTTGGAGAGCAGAAAATTATCAATGGAATAACAACAGTACAGGACTATGTATATAATATTGCAGCCTAGCAGGCTCCTCCATCCATGGGATTTTCCAGGCAAGAGTACTGGAGTGGGTCGCTAGTGCCTTCTCCAGTATATGGTATTAGATACTATTATATTTTGTGTTATATTTTGTTATAACACTTCATGTACATTTCTAAATGCATTCATATTCATGATACATGTCACATCGTATATGCTGTTTAAGTCTATCATATATTGTCTTAGTAAAAGAAGGAAATGCTACTGTAACAAACAATTCCTGAGTCGATGATTTAAAATTCTATCAAGCTACCAAAGGTATTTTTCACCGAACTAGAATAAACAATTTCACAATTTGTATGGAAATACAAAATATCTCGAATAGCCAAAGCAATCTTGAGAAAGAAGAATGGAACTGGAGGAAGCAACCTGCCTGACTTCAGATTATACTACAAAGCTACAGTTATCAAGACTGTATGATACTGGCACAAAGACAGAAATATAGATCAGTGGAACAAAATAGAAAGCCCAGAGATAAATCCACGCACCTATGGACACCTTATCTTTGACAAAAGAGGCAAGAATATACAATGGAGAAAAGACAATCAAGTGGTGCTGGGAAAATTGGTCAACTGCATGTAAAAGAATGAAACTAGAACACTTTCTAACACCATGCACAAAAATAAACTAAAAATGGATTAGAGATCTAAATGTAAGACCAGAAACTATAAAACTCCTAGTGGAAAACAGAGGCAAAACACTCTCTGAAATATATCACAGCAGGATCCCCTATGACCCACCTTCCAGAGTAATGGAAATAAAAGCAAAAATAAACAAACGGGACCTAATTAAACTTAAAAGCTTTTGCACAACAAAGGAAACTATAAGCAAAGTGAGAAGAAAGCCTTCAGAATGGGAGAAAATAATAGCAAACAAAGCAACTGACAAAGAATTAATCTCAAAAACATACAAGCAGCTCATGCAGCTCAATACCAGAAAAATAAATGACTCAATCAAAAAAATGGGCCAAAGAACTAAACAGACATTTCTCCAAAGAAAGAGACACGTGTATCCCAGTGTTCATTGCAGCACTGTTTACAGTAACTAGGACATGGAAGCAACCTAGATGTCCATTGGTAGATGAATGGATAAGAAAGCTGTGGTACATATACACAATGGAATATTACTCAGCTATTTTAAAAAATGCATTTGAATCCGTTCTAATGAGGTGGGTGAAACTGGGGCCTATTATACAAAGTGAAGAAAGTCAGAAACAAAAACACCAATGCAGTATATTAATGCATATATTTGGAATTTAGAAAGACGGTAACAATGACCCTATATGCAAGACAGCAAAAGAGACACAGAGGTAAAGAGCAGACTTTTGGACTCTGTGGGAGAAGGCGAGGGTGGAATGATTTGAGAGAATAGCATTGAAACATGTATATTACCATATGTGAAATAGATCACCAGTCCAGTTTCAATACATGAGACAGGGTGCTCAAGGCCTGTGCACTGAGTCAACCCTGAGGGATGGGATGGGGAGGGAGGTGGGAGGTGGGTTCAGGATGGGGGACACATGTACACCCATGGCTGATTCATGTCAATGTACGGCAAAAACCACTACAGCATTGTAAAGTAATTAGCTTCCAATTAAAATAAATTAATTAATTTAAAACAATAAATAAATAAAACTTACTGACACAACCTGCTCAATTTGATTCAGTTGAAATTGTTTCATATTGTCCTCAAATAAGAGCTCATAAGGATGGGGTTTCCCCCAGCTGAAACATTTCTGATTGCCATGGTGGTGGAAAGGGTTGGTGAAGTATTGCCCACTGGTACTCAAATGCTTCCATCTAGACGTTGTGTTCATTCAAATTTCATTGACTAAATCAAGGCATATAGTCATCACTAGAACAATCCTCCAATTTGCCCCAAAGTACAGAGGAGCCAGGTATTTTTGTTCTACTTCATAAAACACAGATACTATATTTAATATACCACCTGAGTGTATTTCATTCTATCATCTATATAATTTGCTGTTAAGACTTCCTGGGTGGTCCAATGAGTAAGACTGTGTTTTCAGTGCAAGGGGAGTGGGTTTGATCTCTGGCCAGGGAACTAAGATCCCACATGCCATGTGGAGCGGACAAGAAACAAACAGAAAAAGAGTGTGTTGTTAAAATGTTGCTTTCTGCACTAGGTTTGTCTGATATCTACAATTAAAATGTAGACATTTATATCAAGCAAATCTGATGAACAGTCACTAAGAGTCAGACACAACTGAGTGAGTTCACTTTCACTTTCCACTTTCATGCACTGGAGAAGGAAATGGCAACCCACTCCAGTGTTCTTGCCTGGAGAATCCCAGGGATGGCAGAGCCTGGTGGGCTGCCGCCTATGGGGTGGCACAGAGTCGGACACGACTGAAGTGACTTAGCAGCAGCAGCAGCAGCAGCAGCAAACGGGAACATAGCTTACTTTTGTGTGAAAATACAAAAGTATTATGTCCCCTAGGTAGAAATGGAAATCCTAAAGACACCACTGCAAGAGTAGAATGTTCCTAAAAACATCATTCATGACAGTAGTTGGAGTTAGCGATTGGGAAACTGCAGTTATTAAAATTTAAAAGAGCAGAACTGGATGAGAGGTTAAGCCATACTGATGAGGTCTAATTAATATGAACTCAATCTGTTTGTTAAAAAAAAAAAAAAAAGGCTTTTTCCTCTAAAAATAGTCAGCATTTTATGCAGGAATTAATCAACAGTCAGAAACCAATGTTTTCTCAATGTGTTTTACAAGGAATGAAACATTTTAGCCTTCCTTGACAAGAAGAGAAAATGTTCACTTCATTGATGGTGTCTTTCATGTATTTTTAAAAGATTTTTGTTTATAAATCTATGTTTTAAAGACTATATACATCTTTCTGAATAGCTCCTTTATTCTCCTTCTTCCAAAGCACACACCCATAATCCTTGCCCTAGGAAATCTCTAAAGTTTTCATTTCAATAATAGAGTATAAATATTGAAACAATAGCTAACTAAATATGAATACTTCAAAGAGAGACAATTCATACTTTTTCAAATATTGTAGTGTCTTTTTCTGTGATTGCAAGATACAAGCCTTCAATTCAACACATTTTTATGTTCTTGCCCCTGGATACTCCTCTATTTTAGAAGATGTTGGTTAAAAAGAAACATAGTGTCTTATAGCATGAACAAGAAACAATAGTGTGAAGAGTTGAGTGTTATCTAAGTATGGTTGATAATCTTTCCACTATATTTCCTTCAGTTCCATTCAGTTCAGTCACTCAATCATGTTCGACTCTTTGCAATCCCAATGAATCGCAGCACGCCAGGCCTCCCTGTCCATCACCAACTCACACAGTTTAAACTCATGTCCATCGAGTCAGTGATGCCATCCAGCCACCTCATCGTCTGTCGTCCCCTTCTCCTCTCACCCCCAATCTCTCCCAGCATCAGTGTCTTCTCCAATGAGTCAACTCTTCACATGAGGTGGCCAAAGTATTGGAGTTTCAGCTTCAGCATCAGTCCTTCCAATGAACACCCAGGACTGATCTCCTTTAGGATGGACTGGTTGGATCTCCTTAATCAGCCAAAAAATGTTATCATTCTATCTTATTATAGAGTTCATCAAATCTTGTTTATGCAAGTTTTTTTTTTCATTGTGGTAAAATATACATAACATAAAGTCTAGTTTTTACCCATTTAAAAGGATAAATGCAGTGGCTTTGAAAGTCATGAAACCATCACCACTACCTAGTCCCAGAATATTTTCCTTATCCTAAAAAGAAAAAAATCATATCCATTAAATCTCCATCCTCCATACCTTCAGTCCCTGGCAACAAATAATCTGCTTTCTGCCTCCATCAACTTGCCCATTCTGGATATTTAATGTGAATTGACTTATACAGTATGTAACAGGTAGCCTCTTGTATCTAGTTTCCTTCAGTTAGCACAATATCATTAAGGTTCATCAACTTCATTGATATATTAAAACCTCATTCCTTTTAATGGCTGAATGATATTCTTTTGTATGGATATACCACCATTTGTATATCTATTCATTCCAGTGGGCATATGGGTTGTTTCCACATTTTAGCCTTTGTGAATAGTCTGCTATGAACATTCTTGTTTGAACACAACAGTGTATATTCCTAGAGGTGCAACTGTTGGATCATATGGTAATTCTATTTAACTTTTTTGAGGAATAGTCAAATTATTTTTCACAGCTGCTGAACCATTTCACATTTCCACTAGCAATAAATGAGTATTCCAATTTCTCCACAACTTAACCTATACTTGCTATTTTTCTTTATTTTTTTGTTCTAGTCATCCTAGGTGGAAGTGGCATCAGCTTTTCCATTTCTGCAGGAAAGACTGTTGGGATGTTGATAGAGATTGTACCACATCTGTAGATTGCTTGAAGAATCTTCCAATCCATAAATATGTCTTTTTCATATAAACTCATTTTTATGTTACATCAAAAATACTCATTTTCAAAATACTTTAATGATATCTAATAATACTCCTTCCTGGGACAATGCTATATACTTTGAGTCTCTTCATTTCATTATCACATAATATCTATATGATTATATACATTTTTAAAAATACATCATAACTGTGTAGAACATAAAAAATTTTACCAAGTCCATATACATGAATTTAAAAGATTATCCCTTTTATAGAGTTAGTTAGAGAAAAGAATCAATGTTTGTGATTCAATAAGAGCTATAAAGATAAATGTTTCTTGAGAAACTTGTAAAGCCACAAGGTTCAGAATATCTGATGACATTTGATCATTTTTAATGTGTTGGTATCTTGAAATAAATAAATGATACTCCTTTCTTCTCTTTCCAAACTTTAAAAAATGGAAATAACGAAGTTAAACTGATGGAGTTCATAACATCAGTTTAAGAGTATAATCTGGATTGGACAAGTATCAATGGGTAACCTATTAAACTCTCTGAGTAGAATTTTTTCTCTTTGCTCCAGACAACTAGACCAGAGAAGATGTTGCCCTTCCTGTAAGCAAGCAGATGTAAGAAGGAAGGAGAGAGAGAAAGGGAGACAAAGACAGGCTTGAGCAGATCACCATGCTCTGCTCTTTCCCCAAAATTTACCAATAATATTAGAAATTCTTCTAGACCTGAGGATTTGTTAAGGGGCAGAAAGTAGTTGTTTATCCAGTACTGTTCTCTCCTGAGAATGTAATGTACATGATGTCTTTTCTGGGGAAAAATGAGGAGTGAGAAATAACTCTCCCAGTGTTCATACAGCAGAAGCCCCACTCACCTTTTGACCTCACAATGACATTGTGTTAATCAGACAGAAAGTGTTGTCATTCAACCCATTTATAGTCGCTTTTTCTTCTTTCATTTAGGAGTATAATCTATTCATGTATGATACAAATCAAACCACCACAAATTAAAATTTACACTATTTATTCAAACTTCTGATTTTGATCTTGGAATTATCAGTCTTTTATCTCTACATCTTTTCACTTTGTTGTTCCCATGTAGGAAGCGCTGTAAACTCTAAAATAGGACTTGTTGACTTTGAAATATGGGTAAAAATACCCAAATGGTATAAGCAATTGGATCAATGTCTCTGGAGCTTAGAAGAAAGAATGGCGGAAGAAGTGAATTTTTGGAGCCATTGGCGGCCCTGTGGTTAATGAAGTCCAGGGCCTGGAAAAGAGGACTGAGTACACTCCAAAAAGGAAAGGAAAAGACGGGAAACTATAGACAAAATCCTGAGATATTTTAAAATCTAGGAGTAAAGCAGAGACACAGGACCTGAAATTAGTGACTAATGAGGAATAGAAAGAGATGTTTGAACCATATGAGGAAAAATGGAATCGGGGAAATTGTGTTTCAAAAAGGAAGGTGTGTCTATCACCAGAGAGAAATCCTATAAGGTGAGATGAGGTTTCAAGGTCACCATTGGACTGGGCATCTAGGAAGATGTTGATAATCTCAGAGAGTATACTCTGCTCATCAGTGGACTGATGAGAAAATATCAGGGTATATGTTGAATCCAGGTGAGCTGAATGAAAGAGAAGACTGTGGACACAATACAAACATTTTTGAAGACTTGTCTGAAATAAAAGGGAATATAAAGAGTAATACAGTGAAAAAGAGGACTTTTTAAAAAAAATTGTGTGTGATACTTCCCCACATTTATATACCAGGGGGAAAGAGAGCTGGAGGATAAGGGGGGTGAAGAAGCAGGACAGGATGGTGGTGGTTCCTAAAGCAAAGTCTCCCGGTAGAAGGGCTGTAGTGGGACTTAGCACCCAGGGGGAAAGATCCATTTTAGAGAGAATGAGGGTCACTCTTCTTTGGAAATCAAAGAGGTAAGATCTTTGCAGATACACATTTAGGAGCTGAAGGACTTCAGGATTGAGGGCATCTTTTATATATATATATTGTTGTTGTTGTTGTTGTTGTTGTTGTTGTTAACAATTTTTATTTTTTTCTTTTTTTTAATTTTACTTTATTTTACTTTACAATACTGTATTGGTTTTCCCATACATCAACATGAATCTTTAATAATAAAGTGAGATGGACAGCTATCTGCTGAGGGAGAGGGTACCTGGGGAGGGTACAGATTCACAGCATCATGCAAGTTTTTGGTAGCAACTGAGGACAATTAAAGAGCCGTTTATCAGGGACTATTAGTAATTCTGCTGAACAACATGAAGGATACCGATGATCCTAATGCATAGTTCTGTGTACTTGCAATACCAAGCCAGAACAGCTTTAGGGGTTCTGTCAGAGTGGCTGCCAAATAAGCTAGGTCATGATAAATATTAGGAAAGTATATTCAATTATTCAGTGTATTTTTCTTCCAAGTGGGACAGGAGGATGATAGAGAGACTATTAGGAGAATCACCTATAAGCCCATGGAAATCAGATGCTAGATGATACAATGCCACTGAAGGCTTGAGAAGACCTCTCTTACGTGAGTGATGAAACGAGCCTGGCAAGGAATCACTCGATATATATGCTGTTGGACCATTTCTGTAGATGATATTTTTTCATTTTTATACATATATCCCTACATAATATTTATCAGCCCTGACTGCATGACCTTACGCTCTGGATCTGATTAGGTAAGATGCTCTTATGTGACCTGATTCTCTGATTTGGATGTTCCCTGGTTCCACACACCACAATCGCACACTGAAGGCATTGCCTCTGGATGTGGAAGGCAGCATGATCTAGAATTTGGAGTCCATATCTGCACACTGTTGGAGGTGGCTCATCTTATGTTGAGCCCAGGTGCCTAGGACTCCCCCCGCCACATGTGCTGGATTCTTCCCAGGAGGTTGGTGGTTTAGCTGCTAAGTCATGTCTGACTCTTGCAACATTCATATATATTTCATACATATATTATATATTATTTATATATTGTATATTAATATATTACTATTAAATATTATTATACTATCTATTGTGTTATATAAATTATATTATATATTATTTAATAATATATTAATTACATTATATATTAGTATATATTATATATAATATAATGTAATTATATTATATAATGTAATATATTATAAATATAATATATAACATATATTATACATAATTATATAATTGTATATTTAATTATATAAAATTTAATTATATTATATTATATTAAATATTATATTAAAGTCATATTAAAATTAATTATATAATGAAAATTATATTTAAAATATAATGATACAATGTATATTAAAGCACCCAAGATGGTACAGGGCCCATAATAAGAATTAAATAAAAGTTAACATGATTAGTTATTTGGTAAAGTACCTTTAGGAAACTACTTTTGACCTGATCAAATGGTAAGTCACTGCAATTATGGTGCAAAACCATCTAGTAAGAAAACCACTCCCTGTGTCTAAGATAAACCCTCACAGCTGGAAAATCTTGTTCCGTCCACACTGAGAGTGGAGAATGGCTGGTCATCTTTATCTGCTTAATAACACTTCATTTACTCGAAATTACCATTAACTGGCATTGTTAACTGGTATCTCTACTTACTCTCCTGCAGGCTAAAAAAAAAAAAAAAATCCCATCTCATTTAACCTTTCCAAATCAGGCTTGTTTTCTAGTTCCTTAATAATCTTTGTGGCTCACCTTTGAACATTCCACATTTTCTCTCTTAATTATGAAGGCCTGACATGGACGCAGCGTGGGAGCCTGCCTGTGGTGGGCATATTGCACTAGTTACCAGGGTGGAAAATAAAGATGCGGAAGAGCTTCAGTTTTACAACCAGATACGATGCTGCCTTTAAAACCAGTAACATGCTGCTGCTAGAGATCCCACAGGGAATACCAATCTGAAACAAAGATCTCCTTCATTGCCATGCAAATATCTGGTCTTTTCTCATTTTACTAGTGACTTCTTTTCTGCCTTAAGTTTGTTGATCCTAATCAGGCAACGTGTAGAAAATTAAGAAAAAAATAATAATGATAATTTGCAATTATGTTTCGGGATGCAAAACAAAGTCATGGTCACCCAAATTACATGGTTAATTATATCCATTTTCTATTTTATACTGTCTCTCTTTATGAACTCAATTGTTTATATCATTTTGGAACTGAAAAAGACACTAACAATAATGAAAGTCAGCGTTTTTATAGTACAGTGGAAAAACAGTTTGCATGGTTGAAAAATTGGAGACTTAGTATATCATGTCTACCTTTTGAAACTCCTAATATTTATTGGTATGTGAAAGCCTGAAAAGTTCAGCAGTTAATAAAACTATTCAATTCACCTGACAAGACCAGGTCTTTCTCAAACCTATTTCATGATGAAACTTCTGGGGGATCCGTATTATACTTATATCCAGTTGAAGCTGAAATGCTAGTATCACCCAAATCTATAATTATACAAGAAAGCTGAATCTCCAAGTGTTGCTTGCCTGGTTCTCATCTCTTCCATTTTTGCTCTTCTAAAATCTTACTATTCTTCCTCACATATGTGCCACCATTATCCCAGATATTTTTTATTGCATTTTTACCCCAAATGGCTAAACACACTTTCATTTCCCTTCAAAAAAGAGAAATAGAAAAATGGCAGATTTCTGTTTACAAACCAGTTCTGTGCTGTTCCCTAAATGCCTCCTCTCTGTATACTCCATAAATACATACTGATACAAATTATCTGGCGGGAATATGTATTCTTTGTCTGTAATCTAGAGACCACCATAGTCTCTGATCTATCTTTGAACATGTATTTGCATAGCCAGTTTTTACTAGTTTCCACTAACATGTGAGAACAAATGACAAAGCATTAGGTCACCATGAAGTCATAAAATTTCCCAAAGGTTGATCAATACTAATTTATAAATGCATGAGTAATGCACATATGTCATTTTTCAGCTGATGATTTCTATTACCCGGAAAAAGCCTTACGGAAGAGAACTGGAAAAGTTCTTTCCTATAAGCCTTGCAACTGAAGAACAAGGAAAGCATATATTTTAAGAAAGGGGTCACTTTTTATTATTGTGTGTGACCCAGGACAGCGTCTTCATTTCCACTCTAAAGGACAACCCATTTGAAACTCATGTTGTGACCCTCAAGTATCAGATGAGAGCAATACCATCAAAAAACCTGAATAAGAAAAAGCTTGAGAATTGATTTTCTATGACGCTGTGACCAATCTGCTTTTTATTAGTTCCACTAGCATCAGTACTAAATACATAAAAACAAGACACGTGTGTGTGTGCACACACGAGCATGGCACTGTTTTTGTTTTATCCTAAGATCACCTCCAAAAAGCTATAGCCTTCTGATGAAAGAAGGGGAGAAAAAAAAATCCTCAGCATTCTCCTATTGGTCGCAGACCTAAATTACTCTGTTTTCCCAAGTCAGCCAATGCCTTATACAGCTAAAGCACTAACCTTGGTTCCTGAAAATATTGTCTCCTTGTTAAATCACCCACTCTGGATAGGCCCTTAAAGAGCTCAGCATGCCTTGAAATTTATTGCCACAGCATATGTATTTTTCTAAGGCCTGCAATTCTCTAAAGTCTTTTCCCCAAACAAGCCTCCTGATATTTATCCCTGCAGAGGGCAACCAAGAGCCATACTACGGGCCAGATACATCCTTGTACCCTGAAGGAACAGTGAGCAAGGATTCCTTAGCTTGGGCCTCTGTAGGACCTGAACAGCTAATCCGAGTCATGTGAATGGCTTTAAGCTGACCCATCTTTCCTTTTTAATTGAACAGTATGCACAACTGCTTGGGAAAGCCCAATTAGGCTGACCTATCCTCCCTTCAAAGGCCCGATTGTTCTGATGCTTAGTCAAAGACACATGCTACACACGTAGACATGCTCCAGATTCACAGACGGACCTACAGGCATTCTGAGTTTCCCTGACATCCAGCCAGCTCCTTCTCTGCTTAGGTAGATTTAATCCCATTTGGCACCTTAAAGTTTATGCTAAGCCATCAGATTTTCTTCAGACCATTTTACAACAGGTTTGTTTCATTAATTAACCTCCTTTTGTGAGGTCTAAGAGCCATAAGCCAGAATGATGTTGGCTTGGCAGCAAAGCGTTTTATAGCTATGTCATGACATATTTTAATTTTCGAGCTAGAATGGTCTTGCATGCTCTCTGCATGTCCATTTACAGCATAGCACATTTACTTTGAAGTTGATAGTGCCCTGTTCTTCTTCATTATGTTCACACAGGACTGCACAGTTAAATGTGTAGGCAGCAGGAAGAACCTAGGCCCCCACTCAGATGCCCCAACTGGGCATATCTGCCTTCAGCCCAAAGATAATGCTGGCCACTTCCATATCCAGAAAAATAAATTAACTCATTATCTGAGAAAATACAAAATTTAAAATAAGACTTCTTAGAGATTTGTGGCACTTCCCCGGTGACATCTGTTTGTTTGTTTGTTTTGCTTCTAGAACACATTTAGTAGGTACTTTATGAAGACCTACTAGTCAATTTTCAAACTACCCTTAGCTCACTTTAATACCATTAATGGCATCTTGGGATTTTAGATCCATTGGGAAACACAGAGAATACGTGTAAACTGAGAGATTAGACCATTTTATAATAATGCCTTAGACCTGTCTCCTCAAAGTGTGATTCTGGAGCCAGCCACATCAGTGTCCATATCTCCTGGAACCATCTAGAACAGCAAACTCCCAGGCCCTCCTCCAGACCTGCTGTATCACAAAATCTGGGGGTGGGTTTCAGCAAGGTGTTCCTCGAGATGAGTCTGATGCAAGCCAAAGTCTGAGAACCACAGCCTCAGTCATTTACAAATTATTTTGACATACAGAGCATGTCACTTCTTTTCATGATTAGGTAAGAAGAACAGATATTAGTTTCTCCACTTTCCAAAGAAGAAGACAGACTTTAGAAAGAGAACTTGTTCAAGATCATTTCCTAACTAGGAAAGTGAGACTAGATCACAGAGTTTCCAGTTCAATTCCATTCCATGACAACCTCAGCAGAAAAACTAGTACTGAACAGACAAGCCTCAGGCTCACCTGGACCTAGGGATCCATTGGCTGGGCTGGCCAGGTAGAGCCCCTAAAGGATGGGTATTAAATAAATAAATAGGATTAAGCATGGGGACAAAGCTAACAAACGAGGAGAATCCAAAACTCCAACACAATACAGCATGGATGGTGAGAGAAAACCAAATGCGCCATGAGAAGCTAAGGGGGGGAAAAGAGAGAGAAAGAGAGATGAAGAGCCTACTTCAAAGATGGAAGAGGACATTTTTCTGCTTGGACATTTTTCTTAGGCCTTGTGGCAGGAGAAAAGTCGTTGCAGTTCAGAACAATATCTACGACAAATATGGAAGCCAAAAGAAATTGATTCAACCCCAAACACTTCTAAGGCCGTTTCCCCCAATTTACGTATTTATTTGACTGCATCATGCGGCCTGTGGGAATCTTCCCCAACCAGAGATCGAACCAGTGTCCCCCTGCACTGGAAGTGCAGAGCCTTAACCGCTGGACCACCAGGGAAGTTCTCCTCCCCTTATTTATCTTTGCATCTCAACTGCCAAATTCAGTGTTTCTGAAAGTGACGTCAGACAAAGCATATCAGAAGCGTCAGAGCACTTGTTTAAAATTCAGATTTCCTAGCAACTTGTTACATTTACCAAATCTGGAGGTAAAGTGAAGAATCATTTCCTCTATACTTCATCTCAGGTAAATGTTCTAGTTTAAGGTTAGTAGCTAGGCCAAGAAGAGTTCATAGTTCGCATTTGTGTGTGTGTATGTGTTTGTGTTTTAACTAAATAGGATGCTATAACTAAAAAAGAAAAAAATTTCTTCTCATTATTCAAGGAAAGTCAAGGGGAAAGTTTCTGCTTTGCACCCAAAGGAGAAGAGAAAAGTGTGACACAGGACACAATGGAAAAGCCCTTTTGTACGTTAAGCGACCCTCACCTGAACCGCATAACAAGAACAAAGTGTGCCTAAAACTGACGCATACGGTCATGTCTACTCGGATATATCACACATCATGGTAAAAATAAATGCTATCTTCTCGCTAAGCACAAATATTGTATAAATACATCATGCTATATTGGAAATATATGGGGGCAAATGGGAGAAATAAAGGGGAATTTATGGACCCAAGGACATAGTCTCCAGAAAATCATCTTTTCTGCCCCATCCCAAGCTCCAATTTATTCTAGCAAGATACAAAGTTGTCTATGCATTAACACAACTGAATAGATTTCTGTTTTGGTGAGAGGTCCTGGCACTTTTTCATCATGCCATTTACCATCACTTAAAAATTAGGAAGTAAAAAGTCATTTAAAAAAAATACTACATAAATAAAAGATTGGTGCAATCCATCTCAAGTCAATTCAATCTGCTCTTAGATAATACTTACTTTTTTCTGTTTATTTCTAGGTTTCCCAACATACACTTCTAGAGATTGTGATTTAATTGGTTGGGGCTGTGGCTGGGGCTTGGAATTTTCCAAAGATCCCCAGATGATTCTAAGGTTCAGATAAATTTGGGAACCGTGACCTTAAACCAATCACGTAAAGCAAACGAAAAATGAACATTGACTATTTATAGTACTTTAATGTGATTATTTTCTCTCTTTAAAGCTTTTCAATGATTCCTCTCTGTGTATACTATTTCTTAGGTCCTATAGGATAAATGCCAAGTCTTTAGGGGAAAAGGAAAGCCTTCCGTTCTGTGATCACTACTGTTTTTTCACTTTAACTTCTGTCTTCTCGCCTAAGAGTTCACACTCAAGGAATGTGAAACTTTCACATATCGACATATTAAACAATATCTATTGAAAGTGAATAAGTAAGAATGAGAAAATACTTCCAGAAAGACCTCTAAAAATCACTCTAACACAAACTAGAGTAAAAATTGGAACTGCCTTGTGAATTTGGGGAGAAGGGCACCATATTATTTATTTACCACTTATCAGGTGGTTTGCTCTGATTTTCAGCCACTGGTTCTGAAATGTGCAAAGATTTTACCTCTTTCTTCTAAGCCACAGGTCATGTCAAGGGTGGTAAGATGTGTGCCAGGATGATTCTCCTTCTGATACTGCATTTCATTCCAAATGGTTCTCCCTCTTCTTTTCCCTGCTGCTGTCTTCTGCAGTCATCTTCATGGACACACTGCCGTGGAAAGACATATCTTCAGTGGAGTGTACCATATTTCCCCATTGGGTTTAATAAAAGCTAAAGCTAAACAAGAGAGACTGGTGAAAATCACGTTTCCTTCCCCTTGGTGTTACACACACATCTTCATTGATTAAGACCTCAAATCTACAAGGATGCAGGAACTTTCCTCTAAATAAAGGTCATGCATTTCTGTCATCCCCTTTCCTGGTTTGGGTTGCTCTTCCTGAGCAGCCACATCTTTGTCACACCCAGCCATATCCTGTTCAGCCTATCCAAAAATCTTAGAATAGCCTGCTCACGAATATTCAACATAACAGCCTAGAAATATCATTCCCTACATTTAAGCAATAACTCCAACCAAACACCTGGTCACTGTCTCACACTCATTCGGGTCTTGGTTTGTGTGTGTGTGTGTGTGTGTGTTGTCCAGTTCCCCACTCTGTCTTAACAAAGGGCTAATTCTATCTTTTCAGATAAAGTTGGATTGAAAGCAACTGAGTTGAATTATTCCCAACTTTCTTAGAAAAACATTGTTGCTCCAAAAAGAGGCCTAAGTCTTTTGAATTCTATAATAGAGATTTATTGGTGACTCTTTAACTTAATAAAGTCAGTTTAAGGGCAAAATTAACTAACTGGGGAAAAAAAACATCAGAAATTGCTACTCCTTTGAAGATCTGGCAACCAGCCCTCTTGTCTATCCATATATGCAATTGCCATTGCCAAACCCAAGATAGCGCTTTTACATCAAATCCTTAGGCTTTCTCTCAACTGACTCAAATCTGTGAATCTATCCCCATGGCTCAGCAGCAAGGAATCTGACTGCAATGCAGGAGCTGCAGGTTTGATCCCTGGGTCAGGAAGGTCCCCTGGAGGAGGGCATGGCAACTCACTCCAGCGTTCTTGCCTAGAGAATACCATGGACAGAGGAGATTGGAAGGCTATAGTCCATGGGGTCGCAAAGAGTTGGACATGACTGAAGTAACTTAGCACACAAGCACACACACTTAAATGTATGGCAAAGAATGGGTCAAAAATTAAATAAACACCTCCAACTACTGAACATTATACCACATTGGGAAGATAGAGGTAAACTCAGAAGTTATACAATAATTCCACAGGCCTACTGGACTTAGACCGTGTCATCTAACATTCCTCAAGAAAGTTCAAAAGTTAATGTCTTTGTTCCTCGTGGTACTTGTTGATAATGTATTCATCCGCTGGATCATGGAAAAAGTAAGAGAGTTCCAGAAAGATATCTATTTCTGCTTTATTGACTATGCCAAAGCCTTTGACTGTGTGGATCACAATAAACTGTGGAAAGTTCTGAAAGAGATGGGAATACCAGACCACCTAACCTGCCTCTTGAGAAATCTGTATGCAGGTCAGGAAGCAACAGTTAGATGGACATGGAACAACAGACTGGTTCCAAATAGGAAAAGGAGTATGTCAAGGCTGTATATTGTGACCCTGCTTATTTAACTTCTATGCAGAGTACATCATGAGAAACGCTGGACTGGAAGAAACACAAGCTGGAATCAAGATTGCTGGGAGAAATATCAATAACCTCAGACATGCAGATGACACCACCCTTATGGCAGAAAGTGAAGAGGAACTAAAAAGCCTCTTGATGAAAGTGAAAGAGGAGAGTGAAAAAGTTGGCTTAAAGCTCAACATTCAGAAAATGAAGATCATGGCATCTGGTCCCATCACTTCATGGGAAATAGATGGGGAAACAGTAGAAACAGTGTCAGACTTTATTTTGGGGGGCTCCAAAATCACTGCAGATGGTGATTGCAGCCATGAAATTAAAAGACGCTTGCTCCTTGGAAGGAAGGTTATGACCAACCTAGATAGTATATTCAAAAGCAGAGACATTACTTTGCCGACTAAGGTCCATCTAGTCAAGGCTATGGTTTTTCCTATGGTCATGTATGGATGTGAGAGTTGGACTGTGAAGAAGGCTGAGCACCGAAGAATTGATGCTTTTGAACTGTGGTGTTGGAGAAGACTCTTGAGAGTCCCTTGGACTGCAAGGAGATCCAACCAGTCCATTCTGAAGGCGATCAGTCCTGGCATTTCTTTGGAAGGAATAATGCTAAAGCTGAAACTCCAGAACTTTGGACACCTCATGCGAAGAGTTGACTCATTGGAAAAGACTCTGATGCTGGGACGGATTGGGGGCAGGAGTAGAAGGGGCCGACCGAGGATGAGATGGCTGGATGGCATTACAGACTCGATGGACGTGAGTCTGAGTGAAGTCCGGGAGTTGGTGATGGACAGGGAGGCCTGGCATGCTGTGATTCATGGGGTCGCAAAGAGTCAGACATGACTGAGCGACTGAACTGAACTGAAGACATAAAAAATGGATCTGGAGCTGGTACATTTCATAAGTTGAAGTGGTTTATTATGATATTCCAAGGAAGATGTCTTTTGTTTTACAGTAAAAGGAAATAATGTAAAAAATGAATAGGTTTTTGTTAGGCACAAAATAAGCAAGCGTACGGTTATAATACTGATAGTTAAAAGTATCTGAACAAGAAAAAATAAGATAAATCAAACAAAAAATTTTTGAGCATCTATTTTGTACCCAGTCTGTGTACAGTGCTTAAGGTATTAACTCCATATATTGAGTTTACCTTTCCAGTTGACCTTCACCTTCATTTTTAAGAACTGATATTAGAAGGGCTTTGGTTAATATTTTAGGTATATTGGAAATTCCCTGGCAGTCTAGTGGTTAGGACTACATGCTTTCACTGACAAGGACCCAGTTTCAACTCTTAGTTGGGGAACTAAGATCCCATAATCGTGTAGCACAGCCAAAAACAACCTGACAACTTAAGATATATTTTTGTCTTTTAAAAAATCAATAAATGTCAATTTTTTTTCAAGTGACTCTTCATTTCTGATTTTGGGTTTTGTTTTGGTGGCAGGTTGAGTAAGGACAGAGGACTTGAGTATTGGGGTGTAGGAAACGTTTCACCCAGTAATAATGTCAGAAAGACCATCAGTCAGCTTGGACACTCCCTACCAAGGTCCCACACAAACTTCTTTTGAAGTTAAGAAAATTATTGCTTTTCCTCTCAAGGTAACATTTTGCATCCCGTCTCTTTTTTCTTGAACCAGGCTAATTGTGTCAGTGAGACTAAGTATAAATATGAGCACATTTTTGTAAAAGGAAAATGCTCAGTAAGGGAGAGGATTTCCTGATAGCTCATTTGGTAAAGAATATGTCTGTAATGCAGAAGACCCCAGTTCATTTCCTAGGTTGGGAAGATCCTCTGGAGAAGGCATAAGCTACCCACTCTGGTATTCTTGGGCTTCCCTTGTGGCTCAGCTGGTAAAGAATCCTCCCACAATGCAGGAGACCTGGGTTCAATCCCTGGGTTTGGAAGATTCCCTGGAGAAGGGAAAGGCTACCCACTCTAGTATTCTGATCTGGAGAATTCCACGGACTTTATACTCCATGGGATCGCAAAGAGTTGGACACAGTTGAGCGACTTTCACTTCACAGATAAGGGAGAATTGCTAAAACTTAAAGAGAGTGTAAATATTTGATTCAGGAGCTTGGATAAGACAACTTATTTAAAAAAAAGCGTGGTACATATACACAATGGAATATTACTCAGCCATTAAAAAGAATACATTTGAATCAGTTCTAATGAGGTGGATGAAACTGGAGCCTATTATACAGAGTGAAGTAAGCCAGAAAGAAAAACACCAATATAGTATACTAATGCATATATATGGAATTTAGAAAGATGGTAACAATAACCCTGTATGTGAGACAGTAAAAGAGACACAGATGTATAGAACAGTCTTTTGGACTCTGTGGGAGAAGGAGAGGGTGAGATGATTTGGGAGAATGGCATTGAAACATGAATAATATCATATGTGAAATGAATCGCCTGTCCAGGTTCAATGCAGGATACAGGATGCTTGGGGCTGGTGCACTGGGATGACCCAGATGGATAGTATGAGGAGGGAGGAGGGAGAGGGGTTCAGGATGGGGAATACGTGTATACCTGTGGCAGATTCATGTTGATGTATGGCCAAACCAATACAATATTGTGAAGTAATTAGCCTCCAATTAAAATAAATAAATTTAAATTTAAAAAAATTTTTTTAAAAAGCTAGGATCTTAAAGGCCTTTGAAAGTAAATAATACAGCAAACAGGTCTTTGATTACCTCTCATAAAACAATTCGAAAAGGCAAGGAAATGCTTTCTCATTTGGCCAAAAGGAAGGGATAGAGTTTTTTCAAAATGGAAATAATTTTACAGTGTCTTAAATTATAATGGTAATGATTTATTGTAAAAATTTAAACACCAAAAGGCATACAGAAGACTGTTCATCATGATGTTAGACAGTTAGTGGGTTAAGGAAACATTATTGAGAAGCCATAGTAATAACCATGATTCTTCATAAATCTGGAAAAATATTAATTTCCACCATGTGTGGAGTAAAGGGAAAATTAGGGTATATCAGAATACAGGAAGGGAATAGAAAATTGAGTAAATTCTATTCATAAACATATGAACTCTACTATCCACTAAAAAATATCTACCATATATGGCTGTTAAAAGAGTTAATTGAGATAGCATATGTTAAGTTCTCACAACATGATGGGCACTAAGTAAATATTAGTTCTCTTGTCTCATCTTCTTTTTCACTGCTAAGAAACTGACACCATCCTCAATCTTCTTGAGTAACTTTTAAGCTGAACGCCCAAATCCTTTTTTAAAAAGGTTAGGATGATAAACATACAAAAAAATAAATTGCTCAACATAATTATTCATCAGAAAAATACAAAGTAAGATGAGATATCACTAACATCCAGCAAAATGACTAAAATTAAGAATATGAAGTGTGGAGAAGGATGAAAACTCTTGAATTATCAGTTAAATGGTACAGTGACTTTAGAAAAACATTCGGCAGCACCTTTTAAATTACTCTATGACCTGCATTTCCACTGCTGATACAAACCCATCCAAAATGAATGCTTTTCTCCTCCAAAAGATATATACAATAATGTTCATATTATAGCCACACTGTGGAAAAAATGTCTATCAACTATACAATAAGTAAGCAAACTGTGGTATTATAACTACAACAGAATCCTGTACATTGATTAAAAAAGAATGAACTAATGATACACAGAATGATATAAATGTATCTCACAGATATAATGCTGAGTAAAAGAAGTCAGGTACAAAAATATACATTCTATATACTTTAATTATACAAAATTTTAAAAGAGGTAAAACAGAATAATGGCTCTTCTTGGGGTACCTGCTGACTGTAGGGTGGGGTGGGAGCCTTCTTAAATGCTGGAGATGTTCCATATCTTAATATGTGCAACGGTGAAAGAAGTTTATACCGTATATAAAAATTCATTAAGATCTTCATTTTAGCCCAGTGCACCTTAATATATATATAAGATACAACTCAACAAAACTAAGCGAATTATTAGTGTTTTTAATATGCATGTACATTTCTTTTGACGAGCATTCTTAACATTAATATTGTATTTGATCACTTTTTAAATTGTTTGCTCTATGCTCAGCAAATTTTTTCTTTCTTAAAGGTTCAATACATGAGTGCTATTTTCAAGGGAAATCTAGTAACTTTCTTACAAAGCATACTTTAAGACATGATTTTCCCTATAGGCCAAACAAATGAGAGTGAGTCTATTCATAGCTCAAAGAGCTGGGGTGGCCAAAATTTAAATTAAGCCAGTGAGTTTTTTTCCTACTGAGGCTTTCTTGGGCCACTTAATAACCAAGTCAGACAGCATCACAGTAACAAGTACTCAGTGGAACCAGAGATGACATTAAGAGTTTTACTTTTTCTGCTTAATGAATATGAAAGCATGTTTTTCCTCCTCCAATTCTCACTTTTCATTTTAAGTAATATTTTAAAGACTTTTTAAAAGTAGTATTGGGTTTTTAACAAAATTGAGGGAGGATACAGTGATTTTCCACACACCACCTCCCCTCACAGCCTCCTCCATTTTCAACATCACCCACCAGAGACGGTTATAAAAACATGCGACAGTTGACAAACCTACACTGATGACTCATCATTGCCCCAAATCCATAGTTAGCATTACAGTTCATTCTTGCTGCTGTACGTGCTACGGATCTGGACAAGTGTGTGAAGAAATATGGGCTTGCATCTCAGAAGGTAAAGAATCTGCCTGCAGTGCAGAAGACCCAGGTTCTACCTCTGGCTCAGGAAGATCACCTGGAGAAGGGAACGGCAACCCACTCCAGTACTCTTGCCTGGAGAACTCCACAGACAGAGGAGCCTGGTGGGCTACAGTCCATGGGGTGGCAAAGAGTCAGACACAACTGAGCAACTAACACGACACAACAACATGATAAAATAGATCCAAGATTATTATATATCATACAGACTGTTGTCACTGACCTAAAAATCATCTATGTTCTACCTATTCATCTCTCACCACCTACCCCCACCACCTCTGGCAACTAGTAATATTTCTGCTGTCTCCATAGTTTTGTCTTTTCCAGAATGTCCACTTTTCCAGAGTTGGAATCATACAGTATGTAGGCTTTTTAGACTGGCTTCTTTCCCTTAGTCAAATTCATTGAAGATTCCTTCATGTCTTTCTGTGACTTGATAACATATCTTTGTTGCAATGAATAATATTCCATTGACTGGATGCACCGGAGTTTATTTATCTATTCAACTACTGAAGCACATTTTGGTTCCTCCAAGTTTGAGGGATTATGCATACAACTGCTATACACATCTGTGTACAAATTTTTGTGTGGATGTAAGATTTCAACTCCTTTGGATAAATACTAAGGGGCATGATTGCTGGACTGTATGGTAAGATCATGTTTAGTTTTGTAAAATAACCAAACTATTTTCCAAAGTGGCTGCACCATTTTGCATTCCCAACAGCAGTATTCGAGAGTTCCTATTGCTCCACTAAATGTTTTTTAATGGGGGGTGGGGGGACATTTCTATGTATTTTATGCCTTCTCAAGTTCACGTGGGTCTCTTTTAAAAAATATATTGTGCTCTTCTTCCTTCGCTTTTCTATTCATTGAGCCATGGACTTCACTAGTATTGATCACAGGTTGTGGAACATATTTGCTTTTACCCTGTTAGATGTAATCATTTTATTTTATTTTTTTCCTGAGGTAGTTAATTCAATATGAAGATTATGAAGAGAGGATAATCTGACTGTTGTCCAAAACCAGTTTTAAGAAAAATGCGAAAGTAAATAAAAAGCACAAATAATTTAAAAATGAAGCACTAAGGAAGGCTACCTGTTTTCCTGATTTGTAAATCTCTAATGCCTTGGTCTTGAACATTAATTCAGCAGGGCCCTTCTCTGCAGATGGCACATGCTGCTATTCTTCACAACAAATTCTAGACATTTAGGAGGAGAGAAAGAATGCAACCTAACTTGGGAAAAAGAGAGAGAGAGAGACTCAGGCAGCAAAAACAAAAACAATCAATACAACTTGGAATCAAAGAGCATTCTTAGTTTTATTTTTGAAGTATAATCTCAGGATCTTGGTAAAAATCTGACCGTGACCATCAAACACAGCAGCTTGCTAAGGGAATAGTGCTTTTCCTGTCCAGACTGCTTCATTCTGCTCTGTGTCTAAGGTTCATGCAAGGTCAGATGTCAGGGCTCCATTTTCTCAGACTCTATGAGCCATAAACAGCTCTAGCCGTGGCTGGCTGGAAGGCCCCCGAATGTTTTGAAGAATGAGAACAAATGGTCATTTAGGTTTCAAGGCTGGCTTGGACCCTTCCTCGCCTTATTTTTGGTTTGGTTTGGTTTTAATGGGTCTGTGTCTGCCCAATACATTAGTGCACTTAGTCCTTTGGGTTGAACTGTGTGACCTGTGACCTCACTTCACTTTAAAACAGACCCCTCGACGGTGAGACAAGCCCAGATCCGCCTGCAGCTTGCCACCTAAACACTCCTTTTCCCTCTGTGCCTCTTTCTCCCTACCGTTCATGTGCAAGTTACAAAAGCCAGAGCAAACTCCAGCCTCCATCAAGGGCAGAGCTCCAATATAAGAGTAATGGCTGGAGGAGGTGTTATTTGTACCCCGTGTCAAGCAGTGATTGTTCACATCTGGCTGCAAGCTGAATAGGGCTTTAGATTATTCTGAGCGGTTCAGAAAAACGAGTGGTTAGGAGGTTAGGGGGTGGGGAAGGGGGTTTTGACTTATCTTGTGGTTTTCAGGCAAGTCATAAAGTCACCCTATTAATAAAGAAACATAATCAACTATGTTTTTTTAAATAATCAGTGAACATATGGACCTAGACCTGTACATTCCAAGGCCACAAATTCAAAAGAATTAGCCCGTTAAAATATCAAAGTTGAATAGGCATTCTTGCCTGTAAGTTTTTCTGAGAATGGTATTGATTATGATTTAACAAAGAGGTTGCTACTCACACACACACATGCACACACACACACACACACACACGTGCATATACATGTTAATCTTGGCTAGGGTTTTGCATCTAATATGTCCACACCAGGGAAGCGAAAAAATTATTTAATATTTAAAAAATCTTATTTCTACACTGTTGTTTTTCCCTTTTCCTCTTTCTCCACTATTTTGTAAATATAAACAAAGAGTACATGTTTAGGCCTCCAATTCTTATACCCAAGGCTTGGTGTGAAGCCAAAAATAAAAGCTATGTGAATACTGATAGACTCTGAGACATCCTGGCTACTGCTTTTTCTTGAAAGAAATCTCCTGGGGTGAAAAGCACATACAACATCAGATGCTATTGAAATATTTCATCCTGTGCACTGCTGTAGAGCTACCTGCATAAAAATGTATGTGGAGTTCATATCATTTCTTGTGACAGAAAAATAGAGATGTGGATAATAATTAGAAAGAATATAAAAAAAATTCACCATGTGGGAGGTTTGAGAAATTAAAATCATAGATAAAATATAATTGAAAACTAAGAAAACAATATACTCTCTAATAAACAGGGAGACCCATTTAGGGTTTCCTTTTTCCCTACAATGTTCCTTGCAATCTCTTCTGATCTTAATTTGCAAAACTGAATTAGTCCTAGAGCAACAGATAGTAAAATATTTTTTTTAAGTATGAATTGCCTTGTCATTCTTTTAATATCATACAAAGAGATAACGTAAATTAATTGAATAGGGAGATGATTAAACACGTCTTTTTTTTTAATTACACAATTGAACATCAAAGAAACAATGCAGAGATGATTATGTTTAAGCTGTCATCTTGACAGTTGCCCTTTCATTCATTTTTAGGTAGGACCTTGAACAATACATAAGAAAACAAGAGAACAAAAGATGTAAATGGTGGTATTCTGATGTACAAGATTGCTTTGGGCATTTGTCTTTAGCCCTCAGCTAAAATACATAACAATTGGTGAGGATCACATGCTTTTTAATATCCTTTTATTTTATGATTTTTTATATGAAATCAGCACCAAGAATAAAAATTTAGCAGGAATGAGCATGATCCTGAAATAAAGATTATTTCTACATTCAAGAGTTGAATTTTTCTAGAGGGTAATTCACAGCAGTATGGTAAAATTCATTCTCTTCTCTGATGCTAAAAAGAGTGACTCTAACCAAAACAATTAATGTTCAAGATAAAAATGAAGAAGTCTTTCCTCCTCCAGGGAATGATTTTTATTCTTAGTCCATCCTTAGGATGTTAGCAACAATATGATGATCTTTAATTCTTGACATCAGCACATTTTGCTGGAGCCAAATACATGTTTTGCAAATTTGATTTTAGGCTTGTGACTCCGCTGATAAGTGCTAAGAATTGCACTTTCTGATTTGTCCCACTGGAACATCACAATCATACCTTCTGGTATTTATACCTTGGTGTAGTGACTTCTCCTGAAATCTGAGCTGGGCCAGAAAATCTCCCTAACCAATAAAATACTGTGGAAATAATACTCTCCCGGTTCCTGAAGAAGGCCCAGCAGCTGTTGTTTTTGCATTTCTGGGGGCCCTGGCTTCCATGTAAGAAGCATAGCTCCCCTCCTAGAGACATCATGTGGTAAAACCACATGGAGAGTAAATAGAGAAGCAGAAACCCTGACACCACTGGAGGAACACTCATAAACCCAACTGAAAGAAAAAAGGGAAGTTCCAGACATATGACCCCAGTTGAGCCATTTTGGTCCACATACACATCTGAGGCTGGAGAGTGAAAAGTCCAATTAGACACTACAACATACCACTCCCTTGCGCCATTGTAAGAAAGGGTAAAAGAGTGGTTGTTTTAAGCCATTATGTTTTAGAGTTGTTTGTTTACAGCAGTGCATAAACAAAATATATCTATTGCCTTGACCACATTCACATTTTAAAAATTAAATCGAATTTAGTTTTTACAACTGATAATACACAGGACACCCTTCAATTGTGATACTCTGTCTTTCCCAGCTTCTACCACTGTCTCCTAGAATGTCACTAAGTTTAATGTAAACTGATGGGAAAGAACTCTTTAATGGCTTTCAGTTCAGTTCAGTTCAGTTGCTCAGTCGTGTCCGACTCTTTGCAACTGCATGAATTGCAGCACACCAGGCCTCCCTGTCCATCACCAACTCACGGAGTTCACCCAAACTCACGTCCATCGAGTCGGTGATGCCATCCAGCCATCTCATCCTCTGTCAGCCCCTTCTCCTCCTGCCCCCAATCCCTCCCAGCATCAGAGTCTTTTCCAATGAGTCAGCTCTTCGCATGAGGTGGCCAAAGTACTGGAGTTTCAGCTTTAGCATCATTCCTTCCAAAGAACACCCAGGACTGATCTCCTGTAGAATGGACTGGTTGGATCTCGTTGCAGTCCAAAGGACTCTCAAGAGTCTTCTCCAACACCACAGTTCAAAAGCATCAATTCTTCAGAGCTCAGCTTTCTTCACAGTAACCAACTTTCACATCCATACATGACCACTGGAAAAACCACAGCCTTGACCAGACAGACTTTGTTGGCAAAGTAATGTCTCTGCTTTTGAATATACTATCTAGGTTGGTCATAACCTTCCTTCCGAGAAGTAAGTGTCTTTTAATTTCATGGCTGCAATCACCATCTGCAGTGATTTTGGAGCCCCAAAAATAAAGTCTGACACTGTTTCCACTGTTTCCCCATCTATTTCTCATGAAGTGATGGGACCGGATGCCATGATCTTAGTTTTCTGAATGTTGAGCTTTAAGCCAACTTGGCTTTAGGTCTTAAAAAATGAGTTCATGTGATCATCTGTAGGCATTTTTTCTTAAGTAAAGTTACTTTTCTTAAGTAAAGTTACTTTTTCATGTTTTTTCTCTTGTGGTTGCCTTCTTGGTAGAAGAGAACAATTTATTGATCCTGAAAATCCCTAAATGAGATGAAGATAAATCAAAAAAGACTTGAACTTGGAGAATACATCCCAATCTAGAACACACAATTTCCCTAAATTCCTTTGATCTTTCTGGGTTTAGACCGAGCACCCAAATGACATTTCATTTATTTATTTCATCTATTCATTCACTGAGCATTAAACACACTTGCAAAGAATTCTGTACTGTGTCAGAAATACTATTTTCTTACCTGTTTCTTTTTTTAAAACATTTTCATAACTGGTAAATTTAAGGTGATCAAGTTCAAGAATAACCTACTTCTCCAAGATAACTTGAAACCAGCTAGATAAAACAATACATCAGAGCTGGGATATTACTCTCACTTTTGTGCTTAATATAAACCTAATCATAAAGAATAACGAAAAAATGGTGAATTGGTGAATGGATACAGAAGTGAGTTTGGATGAATGAATGAATAACGCTGAATTGAGTAGACCATAAGAAGATCCAACAGTACAAATAATTAATCTCCTTTTAAATATTTATTCAGGTTTATAATTAAAAGATAAAATAGAGCCATAGTTGAAAGGCAAGAAGAATGTTAACCTAGTCCTGGAATTTTCCAAAGGTCAAGAATCTTTCTTGCTCCTGTGAACAACTTACAATTGTTCAAAAATATAAACCTGTCTTGGTGTTGGATTTAGTCTCCCAAATGAAATAATAATGACTCAACCACTTGATCTTAAAAGAGAACTGGAAGTTTAGTAGACCTGCAAATAAAGTAAGAAGAGCAAAATAACTTCGCAGTTTTCTGGGACTGGAGAGGATTGGACAGATGCCAGGAGTATTTCTACCCTGTAGGTGCTGCAGACACTCCTGGGTGGCAATCATGCATCCTTTGAGTCTAGGAGAGCAAACAGGAGAGAACTCAGAGGCTGAGAAAATCCCCAACTCCATCTTTATTAGGCAGATTCCAGCATTTCTCAGTAAGGTCCATTTTACTGGTTTCTGTGAAGATAAGATTTTGAAGTCAAATATTAGATACACTACAAAGAAATTTAAAAAAAATAATGACTTGTTATGAGTCAATGATGAGTAAAAAGCAGAAAGGGGGAAGATAAATGTATAAAGAATATTGACTATGTTATGTAGAAAAATTATAAAGGTGCAAAAGATATTAGGAATCTTAGGAGGCAAGATTATTGACAATACAGATGGAAAGGGGAAAGGAGATTGGAGTGTTGGGTTTTAGGATGAACCTGTCTTTTTTCTAAAGAAAAAGCATTTCAAATACCTCTTGCATAACAAATCATCCTAAAGCTTAGTGGATTAAAAAAATAATTGATTTGCTCATAATTCTGTAATTTGGGTTGGATTGTCTTTGACATGGTGTCAGCGGGGGTGGCTCAGCTGGGGCCAGAGGCTCTGCTTCCATATTGGCTCACTCACTTATCTGATAAGTTGATGCCACTTGTCAGCTAGGAGCTCAGGGGCTGCCAAAGAGGGCCCCGGTTCTTCCTCCCAGATCCTCTTCCTGCAGTTAGGTTCATATGGCCTCCGGCCCTCAATGATTCAAGATCCACATACAAAATATATGTATTCCCTCCTATCATTCCACAAAGCTACATCTCATTATAACATAGTCTTAGTCTTATAAGACATGGTTCCTCTTGATTTGAAGATCTGTGAGAAAATGAGACAATTTATCTCTTCCTAAGCCAGGAACAAGAAAAATCATGATAAACATTCCCATTCAAAAACAGGGAATATGGGAAGCACATAGTAATTACCAATCCAAAGAAATTCTGCAATCCATTAGGGTAAAAGTAAATAGATCTTTGAGGAGGACTGGTAATGGTTTCTCCATGAGAAATAGTTCCAGCCTCTGGTCTGTCCTTCCCTTTCCATCTTAAATAGCTCATATTTATAGATGAGTAACTTTCTCAGCCTACTTCCTGCCAGTAGAAAGCTGTTGATTTTGAACTGTGTCTGTTTCTTTTAATTCAAATTGGCAGTGCTTCTGTTAATACAATTATCTTAAAAACTTTATAAGTTTCCAATGAATTTTATTGGAGCTTATCCTATTACTATAAAATAGAAGAAAGTAACAATACCAAATCTCTTCAAAAAAGACTCCTCTCTAATTTTGGGTGCAGGATAACATCCTATGATTCTTCAAAGTCCTTTTCTTGGCAGATGAGTTCTATGCTGTAGACCCTTAAAAGTCTCAGAAATACTACTGCCTAGCAGAGAGGGTCTAGCTAACATTACCTTAAGTCTTTTGAAGGAATTAACAGAGTGTCTTAAGACCTGACCCTAACCCAGACACCACATTTTACTGAAAGAAACTCAGGATCTTTGCCCTCAGGTCATTTATTATTTTGAGAATTATTCAATTTCAAAAAGCTGAGAATGATAAATAGCTTAATATTTGAATGAAATGAATCCTGGCTTCTTTGTACTTCTTCTTTATTTCAGTTGAAACTAAAACTAAAATTATTGTATCTCATTCCTCCTATCTTTATCAGAGAAAGTAAATTTGAACTTTCAACATTCTGCTTGGAAATCCCCAAACCCAAAATTTTATTAAGTACCCTTTTGTCATCCACATTACTGTATACAGGAGACTCACTGATTTTCCTACCAGTCCAATTTTTTCCAGCTACAAGTAGTAATATCCATCCTATTCTTCCCAGCCTTCAGTAAAATTCTCCTTGAAGCCCTTTATTTTTTATTGCTGCTTAAAAAAATCACATGAAAACTTAACAACTGTTTATTATTTCTCACAATCATCAGTTGTCTTGGCAGATTTTCTGCTTTACCTTATGTTGACTGATAGCAAGCAGGCTTAGAATGCCCTCACTCATAAGACAAGTTGGTGCTAGCTGGCTATTGGGAGCCCAGCTGAGGCTGTCAGCTGGGGAACTTGGGTCTCTCTGCTGGCTGAGTTTCTCTGTTCTCTTTCATGTTAGTTTTCCATGTGCTTATCTTGAACTTTCCCAAACATGTAGGTCTCAGGGTAATTAGACTTCGTACATAGTGGCTGATTTCCAACAGCACAAAAGTAAAAGCTGCCAGGCTATCTTAAGGCTCAGGCCCAGAACTGTCACAGCATCTTTCTGCTTCTTTCTACTATTTAAAACAAGGTACAAGCCCAGATTCATGCAAAGGGAATTGTTGCCAAGAGGTATGATTCACAGGGGGCCAAAAAAGTTGACAGTCTATCACAATAAAATTCAGTTTCCTTTGTTCCAGGAGAACTATAGGATGATGGTGCTTAAAGTGTGGTCCCCAGACTAGCAGCATCAGCATAACTGGGAAATATTTGCCAAACACAAATTCTTAGGCTGTACCTCAGACACAATGAGTCAGAACTTCTGGGCATGAGCCCATAAATCTCTGTTTATTGAGCCTTCCAGGTGATTCAGATGCAGACAAAAATTAGAGAATTCAAGGGCAAAAGAAACATATTAAATTGTATTTGTGTCATATGTGGAAAATATTAGAGCTTAATCAAGTTAACTCAATATGAATATCTCTATATATAATATATAATTAATATCTTTTCAACATGATATTATTTATAAAAAGATCAGTTTTGTTAACAGCCTTCTATGACTATTAGTATAAAACATCATTTATAATATGAAAATGGCTGAGAATTAATTAACACCTATTTTTGTCTCCATACACACAAACATACATAAACAGGCATATGCACTTCTTTTTCAATTTCTTCTTTTTATTGTTGCTCTTATTGGGGGTTTGATGATACTTTTTATTTGAATGAGAAATATTTTGCCTTATATAGTTGTTTATTCTTGGGAATGTGAGCAAGGAGGTATGGTAAACAAGGAAGTGAGTATATATGATAAATATCACCAGAGCCACGAACAACTTTTCTGCAAAATTATTTTTGAAAGCAGCTTGGAAATGTAAGTTTAAGATGAAGGTACCGAGGACATTTAATGAGAAAAAATGATACTTACATATTGATCCTTCTCTTTTCAGTCCACTGAGATTGAGCTTGCACCATAACTTCAGGCTTCTCCATAATCCTCCAGAGTATTCAAGATGTTTGCAAAATTAACCTCTCAAACTATTGCAACTGGAAAAATGACCTGTTGAACTACATTAATTGATTAAAGTCTACATGCATTAGAACAGTGCATGTTTGATTGCCAATAAAAAGACTCATAGGAAGTAGTTTATTGATGGTGAGAAGGCAAAAATAGAAATGATTCAAATACCTTATTGAAAGCATGTGAAATTTGCAAAGTGCATCTCTACACAAAAGTTCTAACATCAAATAATATTTGAGCCTTAGGTACTTTTATTAGAATGCCAGTGAGAGCAGTTGTGATGATAAAAGCCTTGAGTACATTTTCTTTTTAGTTCAGCAAATGCTTATGAAGCACATTACATGTGCCAAGCACCGATCTGTATCACCAAGTCCCCATATCAATCCTGTGCTGGAGACAGTAGAATTATGCACATTTTATTAAAAGGGGAATGGAGTCAAATAGCAAAGTTGGGGCTTGAACTACAGTAGACAGTGGTGATAGTGGCAAAGAACACGTCTGCCTGTGCAGGAGATGTAAGAGACACTGTTCAGTCCCTGGGTTGGGAAGATCTCCTGGAGGAGGGCACAACAATCCGCTCCAGTATTCTTGCCTGAAGCATCCCATGGACAGAGGCGCCTGGTGGGCTACAGTCCATTGGGTTGCAAAGAATCAGACATGACTTAATGACTGAACAACAAGAAGAAGAATGGCTGTGGAGTTCACGCTCCTATTCACAATGTGACATGGATTATTTACATTTACTTTAAATTCTCACCTTGAAAATTTGGCTTATGAACTCATATGATGAAATCTGAAGAAGTTAAAACAAGTCTCACAGTTTAGCCATCTGGAATTGAAGTGGAGGCTAGCATCGTAAACCAGGTAATCACCTTCTCTATTCACAGTTGCCTAATTTTTAAAAGTCTTGAACATACTCCATCTCATTTGAGTCTCAAAATTCTTAAAAGGGATGTTCCCCGGTTTTACTATAAAAAAAATCAAGACTTAGAAAGGCTAAGTAACTTCAACAGTTCCTACAACTAGTAGGTGCCAGTCAGAACTCTTTGTCAGTATCCTGATGTCAATTCTCACACATTTCCTGGAAACTCCAGGAATTCTTAAAAGTCAAGTAATGATTCTTGTTTTTTTCAGATGAATTTGTCAAATTTGTATTAATATCACATGATCACTAAAACAACAAACTTTTCTTACTTCTTGCTAAAAGTCAAGTAATGACTCTTGGAGAAAGAGAAGCAATAGGGATTGTAACATTCTCAGCCTCATTTATACATCTAAACTGCAAAATTCCCCAGCAATGCAGACTTTAGATTGCAGCATGAATTTTTATTTTTTTTTATTCTAAGTAAATTTCAAATATATACTTGTATACAATACAACTTCTACTGTTTACATTTTAATCTCTTTCTTTGAGTTGGGGAGAAAGTGATAGATATAGAGACAGACAGCTGGGGAGTAATCCAGATGTGTTTTATGGGTACACACATGCGAGCATGCAATGCATAGGAAAGTGGTCTTTCCCAAGTGTGTCCCAGCAGACATCTGATTGCCCGTTATAACGATGGTGACATGACATGGCTTTTCTTTCTTTAGAGCACATGGATTGGCACCTAAAGATAGGCAGCACCTGGTGGTTTTGTCTCCTAGGAATGACTGTATTTTAAATAAATACTCAGTTCCAAAACCCCATTCCCACTTTGCCTTCCTTCAACATGCTTCCTAAGCAGCTACTAAGTGTAAGGAAACTTAGAGAAAAAATGTAGAAGAGAAGAGTGCACACAAATAAAAGATGGAATATTTGGAAAGGGCATGCAGCAGAAAGAAAAGCAAAAAGTCAGGAAGCAGCGTGGGTGAGAGGAAAACCTGGTGGGTAGGGTTGGAAGAAGGGCAGAGCCTGAGAGAATTCACATTACATGGTGTCAAAGGAGACAGACATTCTATTCTTTCTGACTCAGTCCTGGCTCTGCGGCAATGACCCATTGCAGTCAGCTTATTTCTTGGCCGAAGCTAACAGAAGGCTTATCACCATTTGCTGTGTGAATCCATGTCTGTAATTTCTGTGACCTGAGCATTCAGGGCAAAAATTGTTTCCATTTTTTCCCATTTCATGCATCATTTCAGAGTTCTGTAGTCACTTTGTAGAAACTGTGGGTGCCCATTCTAACAAGTCGCAAAACAAGAATCATAAAGCCTGCATGGCTTACATCTGCTTCTTTCGTTTCTAAACCAGAGAGGATGGGAGTTAATGAGAACAACTACAGTGAACAACAGCGGATCCTGTGTTTGCATAAGTGTCCTATTTTAACTAAGAGGCAACTGTGCGTAATCCCTTCAGAGACTCGGGTTGCTGGTTGGCAGGCCTCTGGAGCCAGGACACCTGCGCGGTGGAGACTCAGGACGCTCTGTGAAGGGTGCCAGCCACGGGTTTTCCACCTCACATGCTCAGCATCTGACTAAGGATGTCAGTTGCTTCTGAAGGCCAGTTGCTCACACAGAAAATAACTACAGCTCTGTTGAAACTCTGTTTCTCTCTCTGCTTTTCTCTCTGGAACTGACTACCCTCTTTGAAACATGGCCCCATCTAGAATGGCTTCCAAGCCAAAGCCTGAGACATTGAGCCGGTTTATAAATATTAAATACAGATGCCCTGAAGCATCGAGAGAGCTGTATGGATAAAAGATACTGGAGAACACTGCATGGAGATCATTTTGCTGACAGTCAAATACTCCCAAGATACTAAGGTCCCTGCTGTGGCTTGAAACCATTGCCTTATCTGGCAAGGTCTTTTCTACCATTCTCCCCTTGGCTCTTTGCACACACCTGGAAGAAATGATTGAGTGATAGAACTGATCAGTGAATTTACCAAGAACTGAATGCAAATTTATGTAAATGTGACTAGATCTGGACTTTCATTTGCTTTTGTAATTTATCTATTTGGATAATTCTCAGAAAGTAGCTTCTTTTAAGTACTCTTTCCTTCTCCCTTTCTCCTTCTTCCTCTTCCTTCTTTCCTCCCTATCTCCAGGGTAGGAGTAGAGAACGGACATGTGTTCGGGGTTGGGGAGGTACGAACTGAGAGATTAGAATTGACATATATCCATTGCCATGCGGTAGTGGGAAGCTGCTGTCTAGCACAGGGAACTCAGCTCCCATGCTCTGGGAGGATCTAGATGAGAGTGGGGGAGTGGGAGGGAGGACCAAGAGGGAGAGGATATATGAGTACATTTAGCTGTTTCAGTTATGCAGGATGAATTAACATAACACTAAGGCGGGACTTCCCTGGTGCCTCAGATAGTAAAGCATCTGCCTACAATGCGGAAGACCCAGGTTTGATCCCTGGGTTGGGAAGATCCTCTGGAGAAGGCAATGGTACCCCACTCCAGTACTCTTGCCGGGAAAATCCCATGGACAGAGGAGTGTTGTAGGTTACAGTCCATGGGGTCGCAAAGAGTCGGACACGACTGAGCGACTTCACTTTCACTAAAGCAAATATACTCTAATAAAAATTAAAATATAAATAAGATAGATCAATGAAACTATCCCACATTTTTATGAAGAATATAATATTTTAAATTAAAAAAATAATTGCAAAGTTTGGGGCTGATCTTTAGAAGCTATGACAGAAATTCATATGACCTACACGTTGCAGCATTATCATTCCCCTTGAGAATGGCCACCTCCAGCACCACTTCCCCTTTTTCCTCAATTTTCCTATATTTTCCTTCTAATCACTTTACTGAATTTTATCATATTTATTATGGTGCCATCCTTAATATCATAAAATTTAGGATGAATCCAAATGAGGAAATGATAGCAGGAAAGAGCTAAGCTTCCTTTTTTTTTTGGAAACACTGGATCAATTATGCTTGTGAAGAGTTAGGTTGGGAAGTTAATTAGGTTGATACTAAAACTCAACTGATTCTAAAAATTTCAAAAGAATAATTACGAAAACTTACCAGCAACTTACACAATGTTACCTTTAACTATCCTCCATTTAGCGGAGGTTTTTAAAGATTGATAGAGCACCAGAAATATTCAGATCATAAGAACTGAAGCTCATAACTCTCAACGTTGTGAATCTCCAGCTTGTCTTCTCCCTTGCACAATGCAAGGTTTTATTTTACAGTTTTGCATACGAGATTAATGGGAGAAGATTATTTTTTCTTTAATCTCTCCAGCTCTACTTGGCATGAAAATCTTTTAAGTCATATTGGTTCAACAGATATTTCTGTAGAAACACCAGCTACCAGAGCAATCATAACATACTTAACAATATGATTAGTATTATTTTGATGTTTTAAGTATAAACAGCAAGAAGAAAATGTTTTATTGTCTATGGTGTTTTGTATTTTGAAAAGAATTTGGTGAACACGGTATCTGGAATACTAATCAGAATGTTTGCTACCCATGAAAACAGCAAGTCAGCCATGGAAATGCCCATCTTATTAACTGTGAAAACTGAAACACAGGGGGAAAAATATAATCTGTTTTAAATATACTCTAGCATACAGAGAAGGGGAGTGTATTTGGAGGCTCACAACTGGCATATCCTCTTGCTGTTTTCTAGGATGTATTTATGTAGAATTAACACAGAATGAGACGCAGAAAGAACTAGTGACCTGATATTCGAGAAATTTCAAATACAGTCTTATTTGTATTCCTTGGTGTTAAGGCAATATCTATTTTAAAAGATTTTTTTTCTTCAAAAACACATGCAAAAGGGTTACCATTAAATTTCCTCACTATAGAAGTGTGTAAAATTTTCCACCCTTGAAGCTACAGCATATGCATTTCTTAAAAAGACAAAAAAAAAAGCAAACCACAAACACATGTGCACACACTGGGAAAATTGGTTTTCTCAACTGAATGAATAGATGCATTTACTGACTTCTGAGTCTCTATTTAAATATAAACATGTGAGAAGTGATCATTTTTATTAAACACAAACAAACAAAACCTGCAGAAATAAGAGTGGCTTGAATTTAGGACTGCCAGCTAAGTCAGGTTCTGCTGCTGCTGTCAATCTTAAACAGAGTAACTCACTCTTTCTGTCTTTCTTCGAGACCTAAAATTCTATAGCATATTCCCACCCATTGACTGGCATAGTTATGTTTCTGGTATGAGTTATTCTACCCTATTAAGCAGAATAATAACTAATTGCGGCACTAGAGATGACCTGAGAGTCCCTTGGACAACAAGGAGATCAAACTACTTCAGTCCTAAAGGAAATCAACCCTGAATATTCATTGGAAGGACTGATGCTAAAGCTGATGCTCCAACACTTTGGCCACCTGATGTGAAAAGCCAACTCATTGGAAAAACCCTGATACTGGGAAAGATTGAGGGCAAGAGGAAAAGGAGGCGGCAGAGAATGAGATGATTGGATGGCATCACTGACTTAATGGACATGAGTTTGAGCAAACTCCAGGATATAGTGAAGGACAGTAAAGCCTGGCATGCTACAGTCTATGAGGTCTCAAAGAATTGGACATTACTTAGTCACTGAACAACAAGAATAAGCAGAATAAGAATATCTGAGGTTTTGAAATGTTATCACAGTTTTACATAACAATAAGAACGGGAGAAGGATGTTGGTGCAGGACAGCCTTTTTGGTTTTACATTTGGGCATCCACTGATGAGGAGAAATCATTCCACAAAGATACCTCCAATGCTTGAATTCCCGTGTATTCTCTGATCCACTAACTTTGAGAGTGAGCTGTTACACTCATTGTTGTTGTTTAGTCTCTAAGTTGTGTCTGACTTTTTGCGACCCCATGGACTGTATGTAGCCTGTCAGGCTCCTCTGTCCATGGGATTTCCCAGACAAGAATACTGGAGTGGTTGCCATTTCCTTCTCCAGGGGATCTTTCCCAAGCAGGGATTGAACACATGTCTCCTTCATTAGCAGGCAGGTTCTTTATCACTGAGCCACCTGGGAAACCCCGAACCTGCATAATTATTTGAGTTGTATTTTGCCCATGCTTTGTCCTTTAAAATATTTTTAAGTTTCTTGATGACAGAAACTTAAATTCCTCAGTGAACATCAGGAAATCCTGTGGTAAATGTATTTGCAAATTTTCTGTTTTCCCCTTTCCATGCTTATTGACTTGTCAGAGCTTCTTTTTCCTTTTCCTCTCTTATCAAAGTTAGGCGATCCAAGAATCTGTCCCACCATGCTTAATCCCATCTGCCATAAACAAGTACTTGCTGAAGTAATTTATGCAAAAGTGTCAGCGGGTCTGAGCCTCTCCCTCTCAAGTTGCCATTTTCAAGGTGTTTAGAAAAGAAAGGAAAGAAATGATGCTTTAATAATAGAATAGCACAACAAACACAAAGTCAGAAGCAAATATCCTGAAAAACACTTGCCAGAAACTCGCAGCCTGGAATCCTCAAGCAATTAAAACTAAATTAGGCCAGGAACATTGTCAGAATTATCAGGAGTAAATTGAGTCTGTGAAGAGTGCTGTAATGGGAGAAAGTGCCAGGTAGGCAGTTAGAACCTAAGGAGACATTTGGCAAGATGTATGATTAGAGAGTCAGATTACGAAATATCGAAGTCTAGAAATATGACTCACCTAAGTTGACACGACTAGTGTGTGTTGGACCCAACTGGACTTTAAGTTTCCGAATACCAATCCAGAGTTTATCTTGCAAGATTGTATCCCTTGAGGCCACAGTATTCCATCATGTGCGCTCAGACACTTGGTCATGTCCGACTCTTTGAGACTCCATGACTGTAGCCCACCAGGCTCCTTTCTTCTCCATGGAATTTTCCAGGCAGGAGCCCTGGAGTGGGTTGCCATTTCCCATCTTCCCAACCCAGGAATAGAACCTGCATCTCCTGCGTTGGCAGGCAGATTCGTTACCACTTGGCCACCTGGTTCTATCATGTAGTAGACACAAATAGTTAATCAGTAAATATTTGTTGACTAAATGGATCACTTTCACTGTCCCTTCTTACTCTACACAGTGATCCATATATGTGGATTTTTCTACACTACTATGTATGGAATATGAGAGCACACTATTTTGTCTGTGTTTAAAGAGGAATAAATAGATAGAAAGATAGATACAGCTTTTTTTAAACAGAGAACACTCCCCACCCCAAGCCAAATTTTACACAGAACAGGAATATATAAAACATACAAGAATAAAGCTTGTAACAGTTAAAAAAAAAAAAAAAAACCTAGAAATTCTCATACTGAGTCAAGTAAGTCAGACAAAGAGAAATATTGTATAATATCACATATATGCTCACTGTAAAAAGAAACGATACAAATGAGCTTATTTACAGAAAAGAAACAGACTTAGAGAAGGACCTCATGGTTGCCAGCCAGTAAAGAAGCCAGGAAGGGATAGTTAGGGAGTTTGGGAGGGACATGTACACTCTGATATATTTAAAATGGATAACTAACAAGGTCCTGCTGTATAGTACAGGGAACTCTGCTCAGTGTCCTGTGGCAGCCGGGATGGGAGGGGTTTGGGGGAGAATGGATTCATGTATGTACAGAACTGAGTCCCTTGGCTATCCACCAGACACTATCACAACATTGTTAATCTGCTGTGCCTGTATTTGTCTAAGTCTCTTCAGACGTGTTTGACTATGCAACCCAATGGACTGTAGCCTGCCAGGTTCCTCTGTCCATGGGATTCTCCAGGCAAGAATATTGGAGTGGGTTGCCAGGCGCTCTTCAGGGGATCTTCCCAAAGCAGGGACTGAACCCACGTCTCTTATGTTTCCTGCATTGGCAGGCGGGTTTTTTACCACTAGCGCCACCTGGGAAGCCTGTCAATCTGCTATACTCCAATATAAAATTAAAAGTTTTTTTTTTTTTTTAAGTGTGCATGACACATAGTTTCTTCTATTAGTAAACCCTACAGAAATGTTAGGTGACTATTGGAAATCCAACTGTTGTTTAGGCTCAGTCAAGCCCATTTACAAGAAAAAGGCACCAAGCCCTCAAGCACTTTAACCTAAATCCCCATAGGAATTTCTAAATTGGGGGTAAGAACACATTTCTCTAGATTTTGACCTTTCTAGTATATTATATTGCTTGTTTACATGCCTCTGAATTTAGTTCTTTCCTTCTATTTCTTTTTGTTTGTGTGCTTTCGGTTTGTTTATGTGTTTACACAGTCAAACATTGATAAGCTACAATAGTATACTTCCTGATTTAGTGAATTTACCAGTCTTTATTACTATCCCTAAAATCTAGTTATGCTATTACTAATGAACTTTTGGTCAAATGTAGAGCAAAATAAATTTACTGAATTTAGTCAATTTGACCAAAAGTTCAGACTAATGTGATTTGATACTTCACAACAAACCATGAAGTCACATTCAATTTTGAAGATAAAAATCCTATAAAAAGCAATTTACTTAAAATATTCCATACTTCATTTCATTGTTTTATAGGACTGAAGTCAGTACTAGTGACAAAATTGCTTTTTTTGTAATTAATTACAAGCTTACAATAAGTTGGTGGTTTTCTGATGCAGGATTCACAGATTATGAAGGAAATAAAAGGACCTCTAAATGAATTTTAGAGAGAGAAAATAGTGAATATAGGTGGAAAACATGCAGCTTTTAAAAACTACACAAGTAATGAAGACAACATAAAGGTCCGGTCTGTTTTTGTTTAAACAACAAAACACTTTTAAAATTACTAAAAGTAACCTCCAAAAGATTTTATCTTCACGTTTCCAAAGTAAAGGCTTGAATTAACATCCTGTCATATGAATGAATTCAAACTTGACTGTCAGTGTTCAATTTGGGGGTTGCTGTGAAACATCAAAGCCCTAAGTACAGCATTACTTTAAATTATTACTATTTACAATTTATCACTGAACTTTGTTGTGTTATTGTGATCAAGAGGTTGGTTAGCTTTGCTTGATTCTTAGGGAAAAAGTGATAGAGCAACACTAATAGATACTTGAAAATTAAAAGTTCAGCAAATTAAATTTCCAAAAGGCTGAAAAAAATACACATACATATCTGATAAACTATATTCTTCAGTGTGGTTCAGTCGCTCAGTCATGTTCGACTCTTTGTGACCCCATAGACTGCAGCATGGTAGCCTTCCTTGTCTATCGTCAACTCCCGGAGTTTACTCAAACTCATGTCCATGGAGTCGGTGTCGACATCCAACCATCTCATCCTCTGTCGTCCCCTTCTCCTCCTGCCTTCAATCTTTCCCAGCATCAGGATCTATTCAAATGAGTCAGTTCTCTGCATCAGGTGGCCAAAGTATTGGAGTTTCAGCTTCAGAATCAGTCCTTCCAATGAATATTCAAGACTGATTTCCTTTAGCATGCACTGGTTTGATCTCCTCACAGTCCAAGGGACTCTCAAGAGCCTTCTCCAACACCAATTCAAAAGCACCAATTCTTTGGTGCTCAGCTTCCTTTATAGTCCAACTCTCACATCTGTATATGAATACTGGAAAAGCCATATTTTTTATTAGATGGACCTTTGTTGGCAAAGTAATGTCTCTGCTTTTCAATATGCTATCTAGTTTGGTCATAGCTTTTATTTCAAGGAGCAAGCGTCTTTTAATTTCATGGCTGCAGTCACCATCTGCAGTGGTTTTGGAGCCCAAAAAAATAAAGTCTCTCACTGTTTCCACTGTTTTCCCATCTGTTTGCCATGAAGTGATGGGACCAGATGCCATGATCTTCGTTTTTGGAATGTTGAGCTTTAAGCCAACTTTTTCACTCTCCTCTTTCACTTTCATCAAGAGGCTTTTTAGTTCCTCTTCACTTTCTGCCATAAGGGTGGTGTCATCTGCATATCTGAGGTTTCTCTCAGCAATCTTGCTTCCAGCTTGTGTTTCATCCAGCCTAGCATTTCTCATGACGTACTCTGCATATAAGTTAAATAAGCAGGGTGACAACATACAGCCTTGATATACTCCTTTCCTGATTTGAAACCAGTCTGTTGTCCCATGTACAGTTCTAACATATTCTTCAGATGGCCATAATTAAAGGGATTAAGCTGGTGTCAAATGGAGCAAATTCTAGTTCTTGGACTCAGTGAATTGATACATAATGAGCAGAAGGCTTCAGGGGTCACAGAGACTGTTTGAATCTCTGCTCTATTGATGTGACTCTGGATTAGTTGCTGAATCCTCTAACTCATGGTGTCCTTACTTATTATACACTATAGTGTGTGTAGTGTATACACTAGTATAATAGTGTAGGACACTATTAACAATAGTGAGGACGCTCTTTCTAGCTCATAGAGTCATCATGAGTCTTTGAATGGCATTTCTTAGTAAAATAAAGGGACTGTGACATTCAATATCACTTTTTAACAAGAATTTGATTTCTAAAATAATAACTACCATCTATGAAATAGTCTGGGCTTCCCTCATGGCTCAGTGGGTTAAGAAAGAAAGAAAAAAAAAAAAGGAAAAGAAAAAAAAAGAAAAAAAAAAAAAGAATCTGCCTGCAATCCAGGAGTCACAGGAGACGTGGGTTCAATCCCCGGGCTGGAAAGAAGCTCTGGAGAAGGAAATGGCAACCCACTCAAATATTCTTGCCTGAAAAGTCAATGGACAAAGTAACCTGGCGGGCTGCAGTCCAATGGGTTGCAAAGAGCTGGACACAATTCAGTGACCACGCACATAAAATAGGCTGCTGCTGCTGCTGCTGAGTCGCTTCAGTCATGTCTGACTTTGTGCGACACCATAGACGGCCTCCCACCAAGCTCAGCTGTCCCTGGGATTCTCCAGGCAAGAACACTGGAGTGGCAAAATAGGCTATAAGATACTAAATACTTTCACTCAGTCATTTAATTTGAATTTCTAAACAACCCCCAAAGCTGTAGGTTAGTTTATATGCTTTTTATGTACAGTTAACCCTTGAACAATGAACGCAGGAATTAGGAGTGCTGACCCTCTATGAAGCTGAAAATCTGCATATAATTTTGCAATAGGCCTTCTCTTTGGGTATTTCTTATCCTCAGATCCAACCAACCTTAGATCGTGCAGTACTGTAGTAAGTATTTATTAAAAAGAAATCTGCATATAGGTGAACCATGTGGTTCAAACCCATGTTGTTCAAGGGTCAACTGTATTTTACTTTTTGTACAATTAAAGATTATTGACTCATATGAAGAGCAAAACAAAAATACTGACTCATCCATCATGGAACACTTGCCCAAAGATCCTTTATGTTGTTGTTGTTACTGGTGTGCTCTCTTGTGTGTACATGTAGGCAGGGGAAATCACTGAAAATTTGGACAAACAAACAAACAAAAAAACAGTTTGACCTGAATCCCAGTAAAATAAACACTTCTACAGTTTTATTATACTAAATTCCGCATCTTTCACATCATAAAGCTTTTATACATGTAGTTATTACAAACAATCATCCTACTAAGTCTAGGTGGTATCGTTGCCTTCATCTTACAGAATATAGAGAGTAAAAGAAGATCAGGGACTTCTGCAAGTACGTTTCATTCCTTGGTCGTTTTCCATGGTCCAGTTTCTCTTTATCACATCACCCGGAGTCATTACCCCAGGGCCAAGGGGTAATGAAGGCAGAGGCTTAAGGCCAAAAGTTGGCATAGTGACACATTAACCCAGCTGGCAAAGAAGCACTTTGTTAGGATAAGTACTCGCCCATACCCCAATCCATTAGACATTTCTCCAGTGAATACTGGAAAGAGATGAACTCGACTCCCACAGGCTTGGAAATGGAGTATATCTCCCAGTGCTTTTGTGCAACAGGGTGAGCAAAGCTGGTCACAGTCTAGGGCCATTACTTCCAATGGGAGCAAGGCATGGAGTCTGACCACCAGTCACTGAGGCAATATGTTTTAAAAGACCACTGCTGTGAAAAGGGGATGGAGAGCAGATACATTTTTATTCTCATGGAAAACAGCTCAGTACACATTCCATCCTATTTCACAGCAAATATGTTCCACCCACTTGCACACAACCCTAGTCCGTTCTCCTCCAGAGTACTTCTAGCTTTTAAAAAATTGAATAAAAATAAAACAATAAATAACCCCTTTCCCTCCCTCCTTCCTTCCTCTCTTTCTCTTTCCTTCTTTCTTTTGAAACTTCCATATGGCTAGGGTTTCTTTTAATATTTCTAGTTCCATTAAATCCAGTAATATTTAATGGAAAAACAGCCACTCCCATGCTGGGAAAGGTAAAACTCAATTCTCTATTAATGCTTTCAAGACACCAGGAAAAAACAAAATCAAGGTTATTACTAGAAAGTCAGACAAGTCCCTTTGTGTTCATTCCAACAGCTGTTTAACATGAATGGAGGCCAAGTAAGGAAAGTTCAGGTAAATATCCCAATTTAGTAGAATTATTCAGAGGTCAGAAAGGGGTTAGGTGCTATTGGGGGGAGGGTGTTAGATGTACCCTTAAAAGGCAATTTTTAATGTAAGAAATTAAATTCCTTGTTTTATAGATCTTTAACATATTTTAGACACAGAAAAATGTGACCATGTTATGCTTGCATTAAAACGGAGAATGCATGACTAAATTAAGAGTCTTGTTTGGGGTCCTGACTGGCCAGTGAACCCATCACAGAGGACTGGCCCCTTTGTTAACCCCCTTCTGCTCCCCCCTCAGCCTCCCCACACCTCTGAGTCCACTTGCTGAAATTCTGTGTCACTAAATAATATGTTTACCAGGCCAGTGATTTTACGTTGATTGCAGAGATTATCCATAGCTATTTATCCTTTTGTACTCAAAAATCATCCAATCGCCCTATTTAGGAATCGGATTTCGAAGATACAAGAAGCAGCCCCTGAATGTAACAACAGAGCTCATCCTCTTCCACCTCGACACATACAATTTTAGACAACCAAAGCAATCATTATCTGAAAAAGTCTTGTTTCTGGCAGGAAAAAAAAAAAATCAATTTAATTATACGAGATGTGTCTCCCATTTTAATTGTTGTTAAGTATAGTGCCTTATCGACAGAGCTCCTCTGGATCTCAGTTTATGAGCTTTTTACATTACTCAGATAACTTGCTGAGGAGAAAAAAAAAAATCCATCTTGTTACTTAAAAGAACTGAAGCGCCATTGTGCTCCAGCCATTAGGCCCCTCGACTGCGCTCATAATGATGAATGCATCATTTTTCTTGCATGAAACTTTGGTAACAAATAGCACAGCCAAGTCTTTTCCAGCACTGTTATTCTGTTTTAAAAAACACTGACATTTTCTTAAACAGACATAATTTACAATTTTAAGGAGCACAACAGTGCCTTGGTGTTTGAGGGCCAGAAAGCAAACAACACTTCTTTCAGTTCAATTTTTTTTAAAAGGGAATCTCGTGCTTAGTGAGTTCATTCTCGCTTAAGGCCAGAGAGACAGGAGCTGAGGGAGAACACAGCGCCCCTGCTGCCCGTGAAGGTCATGACTCAGTGGTCACGTTACATTCAGGGTCAGAGCAAGACAGAGAGCAAGACAGAGAGCGAGGAATAAGAAAACAAGACAGCAGAGCGCGCCAGGCACGGGAGCCTGAGAGGGAGGCATCGGCGAGGTGCTGCTCCCTTGCAGGGACAGAAAAGGCTCAGAATTCCTCTCTACCAGCCCTGGGAGGAAAGCAGCAGCCTCTGGGATGCTCCTGCACTTCAGAACTCTCTAGCAAGCCCTTCTGTAAATTTCACACAAAGGGGCCACGCCAGTGTCAGAGTGTCTGGATCGATAGCTGGAGCAATGTTCGATTTCCAGTGGGGTCAGCTCAGCCCACGCAGATAAATGGAAATCTGTGCAGGAGACTGCAGGTCTGTTGTTTGGAGGAGACCTCAGAAGCGAAGGTTATGTGTAAAGATTAAAATTCCCACGGTGTTATTTCTAAGACAGGGGACATGTTTTGTTGCCCGAGGTGAAGCTTCTTTTCCTGAATTTCCTAATAATCCTTTATTAAACTGCTTTGGTTTATGGCTGAAGAAAATGTCTATGAAGGCAAAGCGTGTGCTTGTGAATGTCCCTTGCGTATGTGTGCTCAGTTTTATGTCTGACTCTTTATGATTCCACGGACTATAGTTCACCAGGCTCCTCTGTCCTTGAAATTTTCCAGATGAGAATACTGAAGTAGGTTGTCATTTCTGACTCCAGGAGGTCTTCCTAACCCAGGGATCTAACCCAAGCCTCTTGTGTCTTCTGGCAGATAGATTCTTTACAACTGCACCACCTGGGAAGCCCTGTGAATGTCCCTTGTGAATATATAATTTGTGTTTGAGAACTATATACATGCACATATCTGTGTGTGTGTGTATATATGCAGATGTGTACACACATGCAACTCATATATCTCCTTTCCCTATGAGGAAATTGTTGCTTTTTTTCTTGATGTGTTATCTAACTTAAGACACCAAATGAACAGAAATTCAGAATCCAGAATGTTACCCATGTATGGTATACAGCCATTCATCTGTTCTACAGACATCTATGTTCCAGGCATTATCCTAAAAACTGAATACAGATTCAAACTCTTTTCATTAAGTCACTCTTAGCTATCTTAACACCTTAGACCCACAAACACAATCCTCAGCCATTATATGATTTCAGTCAAAATGTGGAGGGGAACAGGCAGAGCAGTAGAACTAAGGAGGGAGTGATTAACTCTAATGGGCAGGAGTTAATAAAGAATTCCCCTCGCAAGGATCTATTCTGGATTCGGAAAGATAGGGAAGGGAAATTTTACCATGCAGACAAGGGAAAGAAAAACACTCTATACAGAGAGACAGGCAAATGTAAAGAAACCAGCTAGAGGTGATCCTTCATGTCACCTTGTTTAGATAGAATGCATATAAAAGGGCAAGGCATCCAGAGATGGAAAAATCAGGCAGGATAGGTAGATAGGAAATAACGCGCTATGAAATGCCCAGGGCTACCTGGTAAGCAGTTTGTCTTTTTTTTTTTTTTTTTTTTTGCCAGCTTAAACAGAAATTTATTTTCTCACAGTTTTGAAGGCTGGAAGTCCAAGACCAAGACCCCATTAAGGTCAGGGTTGTTTTCTGGTGAGGGCTATTTTCTTGGCTTGGAGATAGCTATCATTAGGGTAGGGGCTTATTTCAGTATGACTTGTGTTTTTATAAGAAGAGGAAGAAACACAGAGGTACATTTACAGAGCAAAAGCTATATGAAGACACCGCAGCTTGTCTTTTATTCTAGAAAGCATTACTCAAGTGTCTTGTGGAAATTACCGTTATAGATATTTATTAGGTAAAACTTGAAAAGGAATCTCATGACTACATACATTAAGAAAATTCTGAACTGAACAACTTTCTTCACTGTAGGATTCTTCAGAACTGCTATAGCTCTGAATTATGAAAGTATATGGAGTCTCCAAAAAGGGATTTCAGGATATCAAATTTTAGAAAATATATTCAGCCATTTATTTATTTGCTGAAGTTTCTCTCTGATTCCCTGTCCCTTTGGAAACGTTGATGTAAATGCTGGATAGGCAGCTAAATGCTTTAAACAGCAAAGCAGAGGCCAGAACTTACCGGTCTGTATTCTCAAAATTTTTAGTTTTTTTTTTTTTTAATTGGAGTATAATTGCTTTAAAATGTTATGTTAGTTTCTGCTGTACCATGGCATGAATCAGTCCTAAGTATACATATATCCCCTCCCTCTTTAAATTCCCTCCCACCCCCATTTCACTCCTCTAGGTCATCACTCTTTGCAGACAAGACTGAGCGACTGAAGTGAACTGAACTGAGGTCATCACTAGTCTCACATTTTTGACATTATCCTCTGGTGACAATGTGAACAGGACTAGGCCTGGCAGCAAGGGGACTAATTAAGAGGTTACCAGCAATTAAGAATAAGGTCCTCGTTGAAGGCAGAGGGAATGGAGAGAGAGAGCATAGAACAGTTTCAGGAAATAACAGGTTGTCAAATTATCTTTACCAATTGACTGAGTTGCAACTTAGAAAGCCATAATATGTCCCAAATGTATCCTGAAGATCAATGATAAAATTAACTCACTGTTAGTTTGTGCTTTGTCAACTTTTCCTCTGGAAAAGTCAGATTTGGGGCCAAGAAAATCAATCTCATATTGTTACTGAGTCCACACTCATACAGCTCTCTGCATGACAGACCAATAAATCGGGAGATGAGTTCTTAGGGCAAGGAACAGCAACTTTATTCAGAAAGGCAGCAGGCTGAGAAGGGGGTGGACTAGTGTTCCAGAGAACCGTCTTACTCGAGTTAGAATTCAGACTTCTTTTATACTAAAAGGGGAGACTTGTGGCTGCTTATTACAAACTTCTTGCTGCATGAATCTTTTGTTCTTACAGGTGTCCACATAGGTCTGTCACAATATTCCTAAAAATCTCCAACAAGACAACTGTTATTTTCTATTCTACAAATTTGTATCTCTAAGTGAATGGAAAAGTGTTGCACTTTTTAAAGGTCAGAGCCTTGAGAAGGGGTATATTCAGGCTATAGGCAACATCCTTTTACCAAAGGTGCAAAGCCAGCATGCCTAAGCTCAGGAAACAGAGTATAAGGGTTAGAGGTAAAGGATTAGATCCAATGTGGAGTCAGGCTTGTTCTTCTCTGTTACATTATTCTCCAAAAAGTACAGTATGAAAGGAGATGTAAAGAGAATGAAGATCATTTCCAATCTCAGTGGAGAAACCAATGAGTCAGACAAAGAAATGAATCTTAGGGTTGGTGTTCACTGAGTCCAAGGAACAGATCACCAAATCAGAGAGATTAGCTGAGATGCCTTTAAGTGCAAACATGGAGTCACCAGACACTACCAAATCCAGCATGGAATGGATTAGGGCACAGAGAGGTGGGAGGGCTCATTGAACAACCAGGAGTACCTGAATTGTGTAACTAAAGAGGCACATGAAAGATCAGGCCCATCTCTCTGCAGCCAGAGATGAGAAGCAGGAAAAAGATTTCGTATTTTCTGAGCATCTCCTTTAAAAAAGGAGAATCTGCTGTCAATGCATATAACTTTCAAATATCTTCCAGTATCTCAAATATAGATAAATTCCTCAAATTACCAAGGACAAGAAGAGGCTTTGGAGTATGAATTTGGAAGAGGCTGTGGGGAGAGAGGTGGAAAAGCAAAACCTAACAATAGATTTTAGGAACGCCCACGAAGTGAACCCAAACAAGGGACACTGCCTCCCTCAAACAATGCTTACTGCATCAACCCTTTTATTTCTATTTTTACCCCAAAACATGGCCTAAAAACTTTAAGAAATCTTGCAAGACAGCCTGATGTTTAGAAATATGTGGTTACTTTTTTGTTCTGATTTGCAGGGTTATGGAAAGCTTCAGACACATGTTGCAAGTTTATTTGAACTGAGAGTCAGTCAGAAATTCTGGTCTCATAGGCATATAGCACACAAGTATCTTGCTCTTTTCTTCAGGGATTTCAACTCTTTTCCTGATGCCTAGATGTATCTGTTTGATCTGAGGGTCTTGTAGATCCAGAACAGGCATCTTACTTTGCCTTCCTCACTCTGTCTCTTGCTTGTTGAGACTATGAGGAATATGAATTTAAATGAGAATTTTTAAAGTGGCTGAAGCTGGTTGGAGCTAGAGTTGTTCACGGGAATGTCAGCCCTCAATAAGATTCTGGATCAAAGCCACAGTCTGTATTTCACAGGAGCTTTTGAAAACTATTTGGAATAAAATAAGGGGAGGAAAAATTCACCTTGTGCCATACTGCAGGCTGCTGCTTAAACAAACATCAAGGCAAAGCCATCAAGCTTACACTTAGTCAAGATATTTGGCCAAGAGTTGCAGCCTTTTTGAATGTAAGTGTTATTTTTATCCTTTCCTTCCCAAAAGGAATTGAGATCACCAACCAAAAAGTTACACCTGATCCTCTCAGGTTCCTTTGAAGATACTTGCTTGCCCAACTTATCACTGCCGTCTTCTATGAAAGATGCATAGATAAGTAGTTTAGGATGAGGAGAGGGAGTTTAGGAAAGAGTTAAACTAGGAGAAAGTGTTTCATGGCTGAGTTTGGTTATCACCCATGATGGGAACATGATACAGTGGAAGAAGTGCTGCTGCTGCTGCTGCTGCTGCTGCTGCTGCTGCTGCTGCTGCTGCTGCTGCTGCTGCTGCTGCTAAGTCACTTCAGTTGTGTCCAACTCTGTGCGACCTCATAGACCGCAGCCCACCAGGCTCCCCCGTCCCTGGCATTCTCCAGGCAAGAACACTGGAGTGGGTTGCCATTGCCTTCTCCAATGCATGAAAGTGAAAACTGAAAGTGAAGTCGCTCAGTCGTGTCTGACTCTTTGCGACCCCACGGACTGTAGCCTACCAGGTTCCTCCATCCATGGGATTTTCCAGGCAAGAGTACTGGAAGATGTAAGGGAGATATTAAGCCAAGAGTGACTGGTGACTCACCCCCAACCCCACCCCTTTGCTTCTATTGGTCAAGTGTTTGCAAATGGTTTTCTCCACCACTGTAACCCAGGGAGCCTTCAATAACCTGGATATTAGTGAATCGAAGAAGGCTAGAGGAAGTGTTTTCTTTCAGGTTAAACAGAGACTATAAAACCCAATACATTCTGTTTTGCTGTAATGTAGGCTTGGGTAACTAAAATTAGTAACTAGTTCTGTAATATAGTTTTATGATTGGAATGATGTAAGTGAAATGCAGAAGTTGGCTTCTTCTGTATGTGATTCCTGCCTTCCCTACTCCCAGGCATGGTTGAGTGCAAAATAGTAGAGTAGAATTATAACCTTCAGGAGGAAAGAAAATAAACAAACTAGCATCAGTTCAGCTGTCGCAGTCACAGCAGGAGCCGATTCAACGGTGTTTGAAGGAATCTGAAAGGCAATGCCAGTCTTTTGGGCTTTTACCTCAAACAGCCTTGGACTGCCCAACCTCCTTGCTGACCTTGTTGTCAGCTCTGCCATCCCAGACCTCTCCACACCGACTGATGCTGCCCTCATTGCACTGTTGCTGTATTTCTTTTGTAATATATATATATATATATATATATATATATTTTTTTTTTTTTGCCTATTTGTAACATCCACAGTGGCAGCTTTCAGCAATGCTGAACTTCTGCTATGACCATCTAAATTAACTCCCCAGCTATAAATCATTATTTTGTTCTTTTTAGTGCTTCAGTTACACAGATGCACTGGATGGGTCTGTTTCCCTGAACTTGTTTTTCAGTGTGCAATTTTTTAGGAACACATATGGTATTATGAAAGAAGGCTTATTTAAGGAAAGTTGTATAAGATGCTGGAGCAGGTGTGGAGAAAAGGGAACCCTCCTGCACTGTTGATGGGAATGTAAATTGGTGAAGCCACTATGGAAAACAGTATGGAAGTTCCTCAAAAAACTAAAAATAGAGTTGCCATAGGCCCCAGCAATCCCACACCTTGGCATATATATTTAGACAAAACTATAATTTCCCTATGTTCATAGCAGGACTATTTATGGATATGGAAAAAACATAAATGTCCATTGACAGATGAATGGATAAGGAAGATATCAATAAGGATACATATATATATATATATCAGTTTGTATATGTACACACACACACACAAACACACTACATTTGGAATAATACTCAGCCGTAAAAAAAAGGGTGAAATAATACCACTTGCAGCAACATGAATGGACCTACACATTATCATACTAAGTGATGTAAATCTGAAAGAGAATGAAAAATACCATATGATATCACTTATATGTGGAATCTAAAATATGACACAAATGAGCCTATCTATAAAGCAGAAACAGATTCTCAGATATACAGAAAAGAATTGGAATTGCCTAGGGGGAGAGGGGTGGGGGACGGAAGGCTTGGGAGTTTGGAATTAGCAGTTGCAAACTATTATATACATAGGGTAGATAAACAACAAGGTTCACTGTATAGCACAGAGAACTCAAGTCAATATTCTGTGATAAACCATAATGGAAAAGGATACATAAAAGAATGTATGTATACATATTTACATATATATATCACTGAATCACTCTACAGCAGAAATTAACATTGTAATCAACCATACTTCAACAAAATTTTAAAAAGAAGGCTTGTATAACAAATCTGCTTATTTCTCATCATCACCTGTATGTTCATTGTCACTAAAATAATCAGTAGCCATAAATCATATATAGAATGATTGCTATATATCAACTACTATGCTAAGCATTTTACTTCATTATTTCATTTAATCCTTAGGTGTCAATCTCATAAAGGAATTTCTTCAAGATCACTCTCCTTGATAAATGGTAAAGCCAGAATGCAGAAGAGGACAGGGGACTATGCTATATATTATATGAAACTCACAATAAATTTTGAACCTGGAAGATAATTTATTGCTACTCAAAATGTGATTTGCCTTTGGGCGGCATCAGCATCATCTCAAAATCAGTTAAAAATGTAAATTCTCAGGTCCCACCCAGAGCTATTGAATCACAATTTTATTATCTTGTTCAGTTCTTAATCTGAACTTTAGAGACATGAGAGGACATGCAATCATTTGTGGGAGTTGTGAATCCAAAAGAACAGCAGTCATTGTCCATAGAATAAATATTTGCCTTGAGAATTTAATTTTTTAAAGATATACAAATAACTTTAAGCCATTTTAGTACATATTTATATCAAAACAGCTCTGGATCCAAACAAATGTTTTTCTAGGAATTGAGACTGGAGAAATAGCCACAACCTCAGATATGCAGATGACACCACTCTAATGGCAGAAAGCAAAGAGGAACTAAAGAACCTCTTGGTGAGGGTGAAAAAGGAGAGTGAAAGAGCTGGCTTGAAACATAACATTAACAAAACTAAGAACATGGCATCCGGTCCCATCACTTCATGGCAAATAGAAGGAGAAAGAGTGGAAACAGTGACAGATTTTATTTTCTTGGGCTCCAAAATCACTGCAGATGGTGACTGCAGCCGTGAAATCATCTCCTTGGAAGAAAAGCTATGATTTTTCCAGTAGTCACGTATGGATGTGCATTGGACTATAAAGAAAGCTGAGCACCGAAGAATTGATGCTTTTGATTTGTGGTGTTGGAGAAGACTCCTTGAGAGTCCCTTGGACTGCAAAGAGATCCAACCAGTCCATCCTAAAGAAAATTAGTCCTGAATATTCTTTGGAAGGACTGATGCTGAAGCTGAAACTCCAATACTTTGGCCACCTGATGTGAAGAACTGACTCACTGGAAAAGACCCTGATGCTGGGAAAGATTAAAGGGGGAGGAGAAGGGGACGACAGAGGATGAGATGTTTGGATGGCATCACTGACTCAATGGACATGAGTTTGAGTAAACTCCAGGAGTTGGTGATGGACAGGGAGGCTTGGGACTGAGTGACTGAACTGAGAGCTAAAGAAAATTAGGAGCCTGTCTCATAGCATGTCTTCAAATGTTTGAAGATATAACATGTCTTCTCTGGCCTAAACATTATAATTAGCTCCTTCAGGGACTTTCCTGATGGTCCAGTGGTTGAGACGTCTCCTTCCAGTACAGAGGGTGTGGTTTCCATCACTGGTCAGGGAGCTAATATCCCACACTTCTCAAGGCCAAAATAAAACCAAAACATTACACACACACACACACACACACACAATTAGTTCCTTCAGCTATTATTCATCAACATAATTTGCAGACCCTGAGTTTTTGGCCCTTTGAAATACAGTACCCAAAAACATGGAGTAGGAAATGGCAAGTCACTCCATTCTTTCCTGGAAATCCCATGGGCAGAGGAGCCTTGTGGACTACAGTCCATGGGATTGCAAAGCGTCAGACAAGACTGAGTATGCGCATAGAGGTATCCAAAAGCCAGCTCAATACTGGAAATGGCATCTTTGCCAATACAGATGAAGCTGTTTCCTTCCTTGTTTAAGGTGAAAACACGTCTATGAGGGCAAAATATGTTATAATTTGGGGTATTTCTTTTAAACTTAAAAATCAACCAAATATGTAGATCTTTTTACTTTAATTGCTCTAAGCTGGATCCTCAATATCCTCCCACTTGGTATGACTTTTTTAAACCTAATCTTAGGACTTGCATTTGTCCTTGCATGTATGTTGGCCTATTATTTTGAAACTGAAATATCCATTCCATTTTGATCCTGTCCCCACTGATTAGCTTTGTCTTCATGGGGTCACAAAGAGTCGGACACGACTGAGTGCCTGAACTGAACTGAACTGAAACTTCTAATTCCTCGAAAAGGAAAAATACAAATGAGATGACTGTCTATTGATGCATTTTTGTTAAGCCTTTCGATTATTTAATTCTTCTCTCAACACCCATAAACAAGTGGTCTAAGTAGTCCATTCTAGAATTTGCTGGGAATCAAAGAGAAGATTACCAACCATAATGGCCTGATCCTCAGATTATGAGTAATGGCTCTACGAAAATATCTGGAAATTATTTCAGTATCCTGCTGCTGCTGCTGCTGCTAAGTTGCTTCAGTCATGTCCGACTCTGTGCGACCTCATAGATGGCAGCCCACCAGACTCCCCTGTCCCTGGGATTCTCCAAGCAAGAACACTGGAGTGGGTTGCCATTTCCTTCTCCAATGCATGAAAGGGAAAAGTGAAAGTCAATTCACTCAGTCGTGTCCGACTCTTCGCGACCCCATGGACTGCAGCCCACCAGGCTCCTCCATCCATGGGATTCTCCAGGCAGGAGTACTGGAGTGGGGTGCCATTGCCTTCTCCTCCAGTATCCCAGAATAATCTAAATACAAAGATAGGAACTCATTTAAAGCAAATAGATGTTCCTCAAGCCTCTCTCTCAACTATCCTTGGATCTGATTCTCTTTTTACCATCTGTGTTATACCCATTTTCAGTTTGAAAACCATCCTTTTGTGACGACACAAGAAAATCACTGTAAGCTCTCCTCTTCAGTGTCATTTGTTAACATTACATAACATGCCCTTTGCTTACATCCTCTTTGTACTAAATATACATTACAGAGTTCTTTTAATTTTCCTCAAAATTTGTGTACATTCCTTGGCTTTTTCCTTCTTGACATTATTCATGCTGCTCTGTGCCATGTCACTTTATCCATCCCTGGCCAGGGGCCCACTTTTGTATCTGTCATCTCATTCCTTAAAAACATCTTCATTCAGCTAAACTAAGATTACAATTGGAGTGGAGAGTATTTCAAACTTAAAAATCAACCAAATATCCCCGATTGCTATAAAGATTACTCCCAAACATCTTCCCACAGGCAGTCTAAGTCAGCATATCCAAATGGAAGCAATGATCTTTTTCTTCCTCACAATTTATCGCCTTGAAATTCTTATCCCGGTTAATGACAGCACAATTTAACCGGTCACCCAAGGCTGAAACCAGGAGTGATTTCTTGACTCATTTTTGCCCTGGTGTTTTACATTCAGCAAGTTCTTCCAGTTAATCCCTTAACATTTCTAGCAAATACATCTCTTCCTCTCCAGTTTCTCTGCCACTGAGTTAGTTCAAACCTACAGCACTCATTTTCCTGAAATGTTGCAATCATCTCCTTGGTGATGTGTCTAATTCCAGATTAATAATTCCTCTATAAACTCTCCCTCCATTGTCAGTATAATAATCTTCCTAACAAACATGGCAACCCACTCCAGTGTTCTTGCCTGGAGAATCCCAGGGACGGGGGAGCCTGGTGGGCTGCCGTCTCTGGGGTCACACAGAGTCGGACACGACTGAAGCGACTTAGCAGCAGCAGCAGCAACAAACATATTGGATGTGGATTATCTATGCTCTGCTCAAAATCTATAAATGCCATCTCACTGCATACAGGATAAAATTCAAGTTCAATTTTACTTGTCACAGAGCTAGAGTCTGAGATACGTTTATGGAGTGAATGCCTGCCATCTTGAAATTATCAGCTTATTAAACCTCATCACTGCAGAATGCAGAGTTAAGCATCTTCTCAGATGTCAAGGAATATTCTGCTGTTTGTCCTAATGGAGATCTATGTTCTAAAGGTACTACTGATTCTTCAAGCCCCATTCCCCAGTTTCTGGGATGTCCTTGGTGTGCGTCATTCCTCAATGTACCACTCTACTTGACGGTTACTTGGATCCCCTGGCAGAGACCAGCAAATTCCTGACTAAAATTTGCTTTCTCTACCTCTCATCAAGACTTTAGAAGAAAATATAGCCAACTCAAAACAAATAGCCTACACCTCCTCAACTTGGAGCTTCTTCTCCTCGTTGAAGTGGAAATGGTAAAGCTTTAAATATGTCCTCCTGTATTTGATCTTCCCACCATGACTCACAGGGACCTAAGACAAGGATATTATTGTCAATCCCATAGGACTTTCCACATGGTCAACAACAAAGAAAGAAGGTGGTGGTAGGTCTAGAAAGATGTTCCCCTGTTGACATTCTCATTCTTGTTTACTGCTACACAGAGAAAAATAGTCTGTGAGAATGAAAACAGGCAATAAAAAAAGAAAAAGGCTGAATGTGTCCAGTCACTAATCTGAGACCCTCAGTCTCCACAGGACCTGAGGTTCATGTTTGGCTCTGACTTTTAACCCTCCCCAGCTTTGATTTTGTGACTAGCCTAGGATCATGTATCCACATCTTCTATTTTGCTTAAATTATTTATTTAAGATCCCCGCAACTGAAAGCATCCTGGCAAATATAACTGTCATTATTTAAGTCAGAGTCATTTAAAATAAATTATCTAAGTGATTCACAAAACCTGGGTCACAATACCCGGAGAGAGGCTGGAGGTGAAACCACTCCCCACAATGGTGAAATAATGTGACCTCTACCTAAGCAAGGACTATTTTGTTGATTGTTGGAATGGCTTGGAAAGTCTTCAAAGAAAGCTCATGAACGCCTTTCGTTTTTGCAGGTCACATAATTAGCTTTCCTTAGCCTACAGCAGTGGTTTTCAAAGTGTGGGCTCTGGACCAGCGGTATCATCTGGAAACATATTAGCAACAGACATTCTCTTGCATGCTAAGCTACTTCAGTTGTGTCCAGCTCTTTGTGATCCCATGGACTATAACCTGCCAGGTTTCTCTGTCCATGGAATTCTCCAGGCAAGAATACTGGAGTGGGTTGCCATTTCCTCCTCCATGGGATCTTCCCAGCTCCAGGGATCGAACCCCCATCTCCTGCATTGCAGGTGGATTTTTTACAGCTGAGCCACCAGGGAAGCCCTCTCAGGCCCCAATCTAGACCTATTGCAACAGAAATTCTGAGATTTAACAAGTCTTTCAGGCAATTCTAATATATTCTAAAGTTTAGGGCCCACTATCCTACATGCTAACCATATCATAGATTTTTGTTGGTGGTGGTTGGTTTGCGATATTCTTTTTCATTTAGTTTTGTTTGAAATACTGATATGTGATATATGGTGAATTTATGAAATATTAACACACACACCCCCTCCCTTTTGCAGAGCTGTTAAATCTCTACCCAGCAGCCTGGAAAGCATCAACAACATAAACTTCCACAAGAAAGTTGGTAAATTTATTTCAGGTGGATTTTTTGCCTATTTTTGGTAGCTTTCAGCTTGATAAAGAATATAGTTAATAGTGAGCAGAAGCATTTTAGAGATTAAAGCACTGTTAACATATTGAATATACATACATAACTTTATAGTTAGAGTAAGGAAAATTGGATATTTTTAAGGCAAATTTCACATCAACCTTAGCTCTCATCTCTTACAGTTCTTTATTTCCTTAGAATTTTCTAAGAATTAAAGAAGTAAATACATATTCCATGACTTGAGTTCACAACAAGAAAGAATGCTCTGTGTTAAGGTTGCAATTCTGGAAGAAATAGTCATTTGCCATGTATGCTGAGAATTCTTGGCTCTGGTTACCCAAGTTTTCAATGTGGCTGACCACTGAACCCCACTTCCTGGGTCAGAGGCACTTGTTATAATAGCATGTTAAGTAGGTGTGACTCTTCCAAAGTTTCAAAGGAGAAGAAACGTTTGTTTTCCTTTGAGCTAAAGAATTTATTACTTAGTTTTGCACTAACTTCATGAACCTACAGCCTGAAGTAGGAAATAGAAAAAGTGATTATGTTCAGTGAAATGCACAAATATACCAGAATAAGAAATACTGTTAAAATGTTGGATGCATTCCTCAAGGCAAGAATGCTATAATTATCATAATATACTACTTCTCTCATATTGTTGTGAAGTATGAAACACAGCAACTTACCTACCTTTAATTAGCTGTATTTAGTATTTTTTATGGCCACTGAACAGAGTACTCAGATTACCATATATTAGCATATAATTTGCATACACACCTCAAGGTATTTGGTTTTATTGCTCTTACCTTTTGTGGCCCTATTTCAGTAATGACGCTAATGGGATATAAAAAAGAGCTTTCTCATTCAATTCATTTACAACCTTAAGAGTTTTACAGTGGAAAGTTCTATGTTTAATGTAAAATTCTTCAAAAGACATTACTATGCCTTCTTAAAGTGGTCGATCAGCCTACATACTTATCTGGCAAATCCCTGATAGGTGTCCCAGTGAAAGCACTTACTTTCATTCTGAGCTCAATAAAGATATGTATATTTTTCAACTTTTTTTTTGTATTGGCGTATGACCAATTAACAGTATTGTGATAGTTTCAGGCAAACATAGGAGAGACTCAGCCATACATATACATGTATCCATTCTCCCCCAGACTCCCTTCCTATCCAGGCTGCCACATAACAATGAGTAGAGTTCCATGTGCTATATTAGCAGCTCCTTGTTGGTTATCCATTTTAAATACAGCAGTGTGCACATGTATGACATCTCTTATATGTGGGTTTTTAAAAGAAATGATACAATTCATGTTGATGTTTGACAGAAAACAACAAAATTCTGTAAAGCAATTATCCTTCAATTAAAAAATAAATTTAAAAAATAGAAATGATACAAATGGGCTTACTTACAAAACAGACTTACAGACTTAGAGGAGGAACTTAACGGTTATCAGGGGAAGAAGGACAAAAGGAAGAGATAGTTAGGGAGTTTGGGTGAACATATACAAAATAAAGATATATTTTATAAGCCTTGGTATAAACTGCTTCATATTTGCTTGAAAGAAGGGTGCTGATATACTTTAATGAATCTTAGCAGTCTATCAACAACTAAAGGCTCAGAGAAAGAAAAATAACAGCTGCAGCATGAAAATTTGGAGAAAGGTCAGAGGTCAGTGTCTGCATCTGCATTCACTGGGAGACAGAGAGGAAAAAATAAAGGGTCTCTCTTTGTTGCAAGTCAGCACTATTTTAGAAAGTGCAGATACTGACTTAATTACCAATGTTCCCTTTTGCTCCAGGGTGCAGCGGCAGGCTATAAATCAATACCTAAGGTCACATTGCTAAAAGCATGAAAAAAAAAAAAATCAGGCTTTCTTGCACTTGGGAGCATTGTTTTGTGCTTCTTCCTTGGCGTTCCTAGAGTTCTATACCAGATAGAAATAGAGGGTGGGAGTCACTACAGAGGGCATCAGAATTATGAAAGCTGATGTGAAAAGCAGGCTTTTTGAACTCTGGGCAACTCTTGAACTGTGTCAAATCTCCCATCATTACTTGATTGCTGTTGATTTGTTTTGAATCCCTTTACCCAATCCCTAAGCCTACTTGCATAAATAATTGGGTGCCAGTTTAATAAAGCTAACAAATTTTTTTTCAATTGAAAAAAATAGTATAATGTAATGTGTTTGGGACTACTAATACATTTTTATTCATCTTTCAACCCACATGCTATGAAAATTCCCACACTGAACTTTGATAAGTAGAGGAACCTTGGTTGATTTTTTTAAAAATAGGGGCTAGTCCTTTCAATGGGACATCTTTGTTAACCTAGAGAGACAGTAATATCTGGAAGAGAAATCATGATGTTCATAATACGGAAAATGAAAAACAGTCATTTCAACATAAGACTGTCTTAAAGGAACTCATTTTGATAGTCAAAAAGGAATTCCTTCTTGATTTATTGCATTCAAAGGCTTCTATTTGAGAGGCAGCTGAGGTTTGGTTCCTGGGGCAGTCAGGGCATATTTGAATGAGATGACCACATCAGGGTTTTTTTGTTTTGTTTTGTTTTGTTTTTTCCTTAATTGGAGGATAATTGCTTTACAATGCTGCACATCAGAATTTTGACCACTGCCATAACTGATGCTGCTATCGCAGTTCAGACCAACCGTGCAGTAGGCTGATTTCATTGTTGATACACAGTATTTTTCACTGAACTAGAACAAATAATTTCACAATTTGTATGGAAGTACAAAAAACCTCGAATAGCCAAAGCAATCTTGAGAAAGAAGAATGGAACTGGAGGAATCAACCTGGCTGACTTCAGGCTATACTACAAAGCCACAGTCATTAAGACAGTATGGTACTGGCACAAAGACAGATATATAGATCAGTGGGACAAAATATAAAGCCCAGAGATAAATCCATGCACCTATGGACACCTTATCTTTGACAAGAGGCAAGAATATACAATGGAGAAAAGACAATCTCTTTAACAAGTGATGCTGGGAAAACTGCTCAACCACTTGTAAAAGAAAGAAACTGGAACACTTTCTAACACCGTACAAAAAAATAAACTCAAAATGGATTAAATATCTAAACATAAGACCAGAAACTATAAAACTCTTAGAGGAAAACAGGCAAAACACTTGCCAACATATATCACAGCAGGATCCTCTATGACCCACCTCCCAGAGTAATGGGAATAAAAGCAAAAATAAACAAATGGGACATAATTAAACTTAAAGGCTTTTGCACAACAAAGGAAACTATAAGTAAGGTGAAAAGACAGCCTTCAGAGTGGGAGAAAATAATAGCAAACGAAACAACTGACAAAGAATTAATCTCAAAAATATACAAGCAACTCCTGCAGCTCAATTCCAGAAAAATAAACGACCCAATAAAAAATGGGCCAAAAGAACTAAACAGACATTTCTCCAAAGAAGATGTACAGATGGCTAACAAACACATGAAAAGATGCTCAACATCACTTATTATCAGAGAAATGCAAATCAAGACCACAATGAGGTACCATCTCACACTGGTCAGAATGGCTGCTATCCAAAAATCTACAAACAATAAATGCTGGAGAGGGTGTGAAGAAAAGGGAACCCTCTTATACTGTTGATGGGAATGCAAACTAGTGCAGCCACTATGGAGAACAGTGTGGAGATTCCTTAAAAAACTGGAAATAGAACTGCCATATGACCCAGCAATCCCACTGCTGGGCATACACACCGAGGAAACCAGAATTGAAAGAGACACATGTACCCCAATGTTCATTGCAGCACAGTTTATAATAGCCAGGACATGGAAGCAACCTAGATATCCATCAGCAGATGATGGATAAGAAAGCTGTGGTACATATACACAACGGAGTATTACTCAGCCATTAAAAAGAACACATTTGAATCAGTTCTAATGAGGTAGTTGAAACTGGAGTTTATTATACAGAGTGAAGTAAGTCAGAAAGAAAAACACCAATACAGTATACTAACGCATATATATGGAATTTAGAAAGATGGTACTGTAACTCTATATGCGAGACAGCAAAAGAGACACAGATGTATAAAACAGTCTTTTAGACTGTGGGAGAAGGTGAGGGTGGGATGATCTGAGAGAATAGCATTGAAACATGTATATTATCATCTGTGAAACAGATTGCCAGTCCAGGTTTGATGCATCAGACAGGGTGCTCAGGGCTGGTGCACTGGGATGACCCAGAGGGATGGGGTGAGGAGGGAGGAGGGAGGAGGGTTCAGGATGGGGAACACATGTACACCCGTGGCTGATTCATGTCATTGTATGGCAAAAATCACTACAATATTGTAAAGTAACTAGCCTTCAATTAAAATAAATTTTAAAAAATAAGGTATTTACAGTAGTAATCCATAGGGAGTGAAATTATTAAAAATAAATTTTTATTTATTTTTGGTTGTCTGTATTTATCAGTTTTCTTAAAAGGTACATGTACTGTTTCTATGATAATATAATAATATTTTAAATCAACTAAATAAAAATTAACATGCAATAAAAAAAAGATATAACTACATTGATTATGCTGGGAGGAAGTTAACCACATAATAGATCTAACATCTTTAAATATTGAAGTTTTATGACTTACTCTACATACTTAGATCTCTTCCCAGGTGGCACTAGTGGTAAAGAACCAGCCTGCCAATGCAAGAGACAAAAGAGATAGAGGTTCGATCCCTGGGTTGGGAAGATCCCCTGCAGAAAGGCATGGCAACCCACTCCAGTATTCTTGCCTGGAGAATCCCCATGGAAAGAGGAGCCTGGTGAGCTACAGTCTGTAGAGTCGCAAAAAGCTGGACACAACTGAAGTGACTTAGTGCGCATGCACACACACACTTAGAGTGCCTGTAATGGGTGTGGGTTTGTTGTTTTGTTTTGTTTCAAATTAACTGTATTTAATCAGGCAACCCTATTTTGTTTATGTATTTCTGTATTTGGCTGCACTGCTCAGCCTGAAGGATCTTAGTTCACTGACTAGGGATTGAACATGGGCTCTTGACATTGAAAGTGTGGAGTTGTAACCAATGAACTGCCAGAGACTTTCCAGTTTGATTTTCAATGTGTATTATATGCCTTAAATAATTTTCAGAAGTAGGTAAGATGCAAACTATGGATATGTGAAAATAATGTCAATAATTCCTAGAAACAATTCATTTTGCTTTTCCTTTACACTTAAAAATCACCCCCACACGACCAAATACTATCTTTTTAGAGCTATTTAATTTGGTCCAACTTTATATTTTATTTATTTCTATTTCTATTTATTTTATTTCTACTATCTAGACTGATCCTTATGGAAGGTACATTCTTCTAAAGATCTTTGAGTTTAAGAATTCTACAATATGTATAAATGTCATCCAATCAGTATTTCATGAAATCACATAATTTTGAGTAGAAATGCCCCTTAGAAATCATACAGTTGAACCTTCGTTTTTAACAGTGAAGGAAGAGAGGCCATCTCATTTTACTGTAAGGGCTCAGCTGAAAAGAACAGTGCAAGTTAGTAACTGGCTTGTGTGCAGGGGAATTTTCCAATAAGTAAGAAGCACGACTCAATGTCTTGCTGCAGGGCTGCACGTATTTACTTATCTAATTATCTTTACAAAGAGGCCCACTGATAATGCAAAATCTACCACCTTTCCCAGAGTGAACAGAAGGAAATTTAACTTAATATGAAATGGTAGCATACAGTAGCAACTTGTATTTTCCCAGACTTCGCCATTGGAGAAAAATGAAGTTGAAAGAAGAGTTCTGTTTGCTATTCTCTCCTGAAAATGGGAAATAGATGTAAAGGGCTGTTCCTTCTGTTGCCCAGAGAATGCTCCAGAATGAACACACATATTATTATAACTGCTCAGATTATAAAACACAAGTCATAATTGAAGGTAGCGTCTACCCTAAATACCGAGGGCAATCTGCCCTGGCATCTCACTCCCTATCCTGCCTTCAGGGATCCATTGAGCATATGCACATTCCATCAGCCAGAGTCTGCCAGCATCTAATGTGTCTCTAGGGTTTCGCCATTACCCGATTTGAATGCTGAGAAGATGCTCATAATTGCTTATTATGACATTAGACAAGAGAATTCAAGTCCCATTTGATTGTAATGAGTTTGTGGAGTCTCTGCCTTTTGTGGGTCCAATCACATTCAGAATGGAACTAAAGGCTTCTATATTGAAACAGAATTACACTTGAACAGTTGAGCACGAGGCTTTGACTCTGTTCACTGAAATTTTTTTCAATTACTTTCTGTAGCCTGTTGATGGCAATGAAAATAATATCAATTAAAAAATCTTTCAGCAGAGACACTCAAACTTCTTCCCAAACTGGAGTTTATTTTCCCAGGTTTACCTCTGAAATAATTTACACTTACTATCTCCACATTACAGGTAAGCCAACTAAATGGTAAAAATAGATAAAATTATTTCCTTAAAATGATGTAGGAGTAAAATGGCAGGATTAGTCGATTTTACATGTGGCATCAAACAATATGAAGAAGTAAATATGTACCTCATGAACAGGTGTGTGCATTGAACATGCCTACTTAGAACTGGGTGAAACGCCTCTGTGATTACCATTGGTCCATGGTGCAGTAGTAAAGAATCCACCTACCAAACAAAGCAGGAGACTCAAGAGATGTGGGTTCCATCCCTGGATGGGGAAGATTCTCTGGAGGAGGAAATGGAAGCCCACTGCAGTATTCTTGACTGGGGAATCCCATAAACAGAGGAGACTGGCAGCCTACAGTCCATGGGGTCGAAAAGAGTGGGATACGACTTGGAGACTGCGCATGCAAGTCCTCTGTGATCATTTCAGTAAGGAAAGTGTTTTAGGAAATCACCAGTGAATGCCCTCGATCATATTTTTACAAGATGGAAAGTCAAAGAAGACTGATAAAGATAATACAGAGCACGGCTATGATAAAAGGAAGAAAAAGAGTAACAGGATCGGATTTGATTTGTAAGTGGAAGAACTAGGAATCTTTTGCCTTGCTTGGGATTTCATCATTCTGTGCTTTGATAAAGCATCAGTGCTTCCTGCTTACTCACAGTAGTAACCAGATGGCTGAAGGAGAGAAACAATGATGAACTGGATTCTAATAGAAAGCACACTGAGACCCCAGGGCTTTCCATTCAGAGCTAACGCTGAAATTATAACACAGGAGCGCAATAGGCAGGCGTTACAGGAAAGCCACTCACAACGCACAGGTGCTTGCATTCGTGATCTTAACTTGCGCAGGCAGATGTAATACTAATTAAGTGCCCAACAGAGCTGGGGTTTTATATGTATATATAAAATTTAAAATGCTGTTGTGGCTATTCTGAGGATAGCACTAAATTAACTTCATTTCAAGCTGGCTCTGAGTTATTAAATAAATATCTGGTTGCCAGAAGAGAAAAGCTATGTATTGAGGTTCACTTTTTGAGGGAACTCTAAAAAGTATTTTTAAAAGAATGTACAACATATGTTTCTTTCCCTCTTCTACAAACTTTAGCAGGCACTTTCACTCTTAAAGGGAGCAATTTGGCGTAAAAGTGAAATAACTGGACCAGAAATGGATACAGTTCTAGTTTATCCGTCACCAATTAACTGAGTAGCCTTAGGCAAACTGTTCAATCTCTTAATTTGGTTTGATTCTAACCTGTAGGAAGCAAGCTTGCACTCAACAGAAAGTTTACTGATATGTAGCTTTGGGCTGTTAGGTTTTATCAACTGCAAAGTTACTTGTTTCCTTATTTAAATAAAAGCAACAGCAACAGTGATTCAAACCAACCAGTGTCAGTATTGAGTGCCAATTATTTACCAAATACTGAACTAGAATTCTAGAAATGCAAGAAGAATAAACGGAACTACCATATAGGAGTTCAAACTCTGCTAAGGGAACTATATAGCATTCCTCCCCCTCTCACCCCAATTACACAGTACCTGTAATACAGATTTATCTGCAGGCAAAGGGATGCTGGTTTTCTCCATTGATCAGTCATGAACTTTGGACCTCCATGAACCTCACTAAACCTAACTTTTCTCACCACCACAATAGAAATAATAACAGAATCTAGCTTACATGGTTTCATAAAGCTTACACAATGTAATTCAAATAATTACTGCCAAGACTGATAGATACTAAGTACTAAATAGATGTTAAATATCATTGTTACATTGTTATTATTGTTACTATTGTTTACAATTGTTAAATGCAGAATGTTGACATAATGTAAAGAGGAATACGTAAAATGTCCTTTAATAATAATATGAAGAGATTTATACATTCTGTCATTATAAATAAGATAATGAAAATTGTGATGGGCTGAATGGCGCTCCCTTAAATGTATATGCTAAATCTTTAACCCCTATTATGTCAGAATGTGACTGTATTTGGAAGATAGGACCTGTAAAGAGGTAACTAAGGTTAGGGGCTTCCCTGGAGGCTCAGGTGGTAAAGTCTCTGCCTGCAATGCAGGAGACCTGGGTTCGATCCCTGGGTTGGGAAGATACCCTAGAGAAGGGAATGTCAACCCACTCCAGTCTTCTTGCCTGGAGAATTCCAGGGAAAGGGGAGCCTGAGGAGCTACAGTCCCTGGGGTCACAAAGGATCGGACATTGAGTGGCTAACACATTTTTTTTCCAGTTAAGGTTCAGTTCAGTTCAGTTCAGTCACTCAGTCGTGTCCGACTCTTTGCGACTCCATGAATCGCAGCACGCCAGGCCTCCCTGTCCATCACCACCTCCCAGAGTTCACTCAGACTCAACGTCCATCGAGTCCATGATGCCATCCAGCCATCTCATCCTGGGTCGTCCCCTTCTTCTCCTGCCCCCAATCTCTCCCAGCATCAGAGTCTTTTCCAATGAGTGGCCTTTCCTTCGCGTGAGGTGGCTAAAGCTTCAGCTTTAGCATCATTCCTTCCAAAGAAATCCCAGGGATGATCTCCTTCAGAATGGACTGGTTGGATCTCCTTGCAGTCCAAGGGACCCTCAAGAGTCATTAAATGAGGTCATACAGGTGTGTTTTAATCCAATCTGACCAGTGTCCTTGGACAGAGGCAGAGACACCAAAGATAGACGTGCACAGCAAAACGCCTGAAAAGACTGTGTGAGGAGACAGAGGGAAGGTGGCCACACGCAGGCCGAGGAGAGAGGCCTCAGGAGAAGCCAAAGCTGCCAACACCGTGCGCTTGGACTTCCTACCTTCAGAGCTGTGAGGACACAAACTTCTGTTGCTTAATTTCTCATCTGTAGTTTGTTATGGGAGCCTGAGCAAACTAATTACAAAAATGAAAGTATTTTAAATAATAAAAATAATGCTTACACAACAATGATTAAAAAGACACGTAGGGGTAGAAGATTTAAAAAGTTATTATGGGGTTATATAAAACCCTATATGTGATACTTTTGAAAATTGTAAAGCACTATAGAATTTAAGGGATTTGGGGGAATTCCCTGGTGGTCCAGTGGTTAGGACTTCATGCTTCCACTGCAGGGGGGCTTGAATTTGATTCCTGGTCGGGGAACTAAGATCCCACAAACTGCACAGTGCAGCCAAAAAATACAAATCTCTGATTCAATAAAAACAGCTAAATAAATAAATATAAATGAGAAAATAAAGATATACACATCTCAAATATTACCTTCTGACCACACTGTAGTTTGAAAATTTAGTACTATTAAATAAAAATAACATTTACATAGAGTAAAGAGATACTCAAATAATTTAAGAGTTTAAAATAAAAGTTGCTTCCCCTCTGTACTTCTATTTGAATTGAATAGGTGATGTTATTGATACTGCTACTGCTACTGCTAAGTCACTTCAGTCGTGTCCGACTCTGTGCGACCCCATAAACTGCAGCCCACCAGGCTCCCCCGTCCCTCGGATTCTCCAGGCAAGAACACTGGAGTGGGTTGCCATTTCCTTCTCCAATGCATGAAATTGAAAAGTGAAAGTGAAGTCCCTCAGTCGTGTCCGACTCTTAGAGACCCCATGGACTGCAGCCTACCAGGCTCCTCCACCCATGGGATTTTCCAGGCAAGGGATACAGTTCTGGGCAAAAGATATAGAACAGGAATCCTTTACAGATGCCCAACATGTCATATACATGCCCAACATGTCATATACACTCAAGTGTGCATGACCATGAGTCCAGGGTCCTCATTCATCCATGATCCATTCATCCTCATTCACACCAAACAGAAATATTCATATTATTTTGGAAATCTGAGCTGACTACAGGCCATACACACCAGTTTTTTCAGGGGGAACATGTGAGACTACATCCAACACAGAGACTGGTGCACAGCAGGAACTCAACAAATATGTCTGTTAATTTGATATGCTTGATTAATGATGCCTCAGATAAGTTTTATAAAACCAGCTGCACGTGGTTTTATAAAGATAATGAAGTCAAAGTCGAATTTTTGCTCAGGTCTATATGTATGCAGCTAGAAAGTGAAATAATATTTATGTTAGAACTGGGGATTTTGCTAAACACACCTTCATGTCACCTTATCTATTTAGTTCACTTGACATAGCTTCAATCCTGCATTAACTCAGTGCCAAATAAAAAAATTTGCATTTAATATTCTGCTGCTCTACAAGTGTCAGGGAATCTAAAAACAAGGATAATCTTTACTTGACAGATAAAATCTATGGTCAAAGCAATAATCTAAATCCAGTAAAGGTTTCCTCCAATTTCCTGAAGATTCTCTGCAGCTTCCTTAGAAACAGCAGAAAGGGAAAAAAAGAAATATGAAATGTTTGTTTTAAATCATAATTCCTGCAGGAAGTGACAGTGTTACATCTTCCGTGTTTGTAAGCGGGAATAATACTTTCTCTGATTTCTAATAACTATTACTTATGATTCTGTGTGGGCTTCCCTGGTAGCTCAGCTGGTAAAGAATCTGCTTGCAACACTGGAGACCTGGGTTCTATGCCTCGCCTGGGAAGATCCCTGGGAAGAGGGCATGGCAACCACTCCAGTATTCTTGCCTGGAGAATCCCCATGGACAGAGGAGCCTAGCGGGCTACAGTCCATGGGGTCACAAAGAGTCAGACAGGACTGAGTGACTAAGCGCAGCGCATGATTCTGGGTATCAGCAGGTTGGTTCTGCTGTTCCTCGTGCCTGAGTGCTCTTGGGAGCCTGCGTTCAGGTGGTGGGTTTTCTGGGGTTAGAATCACCTGGGTTCACATGAGTCGCCTGGCCCTCCTCTCTGGCCCTGGCAGTTGACTGGAGCTTCCACTCCATGATTTACTTTTCCTCCTCATGGCTTCTCATCCTCCAGTTAGTGGCAGCAAAACTCTCCCAAGAAGGTGAAAGTTTTACTGAAAAATATTTAAGATTTTGATAATCTTTTTATTATAATTTGACTTCTGCCTTTTAATTTTATAGATAACTTTCACCTTTGGGGAGGCAAGTCTCTTTTGAAAAGACATGTGAAAAATGATTTTCATATTCCATATCTTACTTTACCATACATCTTTGATGAAATGTACCCTAAATTAATTTTGTAAACTTTCCATATTTTAATTCTTGTTCCTTAAAGTCCCTAGAACATAAATCATGTGAAAATCTTGATTAAAATGACAGTGATTTGGCTAAGATGATTATTATAGAATAAATATGTAATAAGCTAAGTACTATATACACCTTTATTTTCTTAATCAGCTTAACATCATCAAATATATTAGAATACTCAGACATGTACAATGAGTCAGACATATACAATGAGTGCTTTTTTAACTTTTTTTTTACTCCATTAATATAAAAACCATAGATTCACATGTATGTGTAAATTTTATCATAAAGGCATACTTTTCACAGGACATATTATTTTTATCAGTTTCTTAAATTGATTTATAATTTTTGTATATTTAGCTATGTGGGTTTTTATGTGTACTTCCACACCAAGCCCTGAAAATATTAGGGGTAGGTCTTGTTATTAAAATATCTTTACCAAAGAAGCAACATAATAAGCACTGCACTTAAGGAAGATCATTCCAGTGGAGACAGTAGATATGCTGGGAGGTTCATTTCCCTCCACATCGGTAGTATTTCTCTAGCCTGAACCTCTGAAGCAACCCCACTCACTTCTTTCCATACTGCATCTTTGGAGAGGAGCTGGATCTACCCGGTGGCCAGCAAGTCCCCAGCTATAACCTCCCCTGCCGGGAGCCAGCGTGAGGAATTCCACCCGTGACAAGGTCATGCGGCAGAGCTCTGATGGCAAGGCTAATCAGACCTCAGGTTTTCCCCCTGAAATTTCCTGAGCATCCACCCCCCCAAAAATAAGAATCTGCCTGCTTTTCCACTCTTCTGACATTCTCTGGAAAAAGTCAATTCAGGGCTTTAGTCTTCTGCATTTGAAAGAGTGTTTCAATCCAAAAACCCCTCTGACGGCTTTCTAGCCTGCCTGCAGGACTCGTACAGCTGCGCATGTGATTGTTTGAGGCCTCCTGACCGCAGGAGGCACAGGAAGCTTAAAACATCCTAGGAATGTAGGGGCTTCCGAAGAGTCAAAATCATTAGAACAGGACTGATTAAAGGTTTCATTTGTTGAGCCAATACTTGCTGCCAAATTTTCATATCCTTTATTTTTAGATATAGTTGGTATATAGAAAAACAAGTAGTAGACCTGGTATTAGCAACATTAGATCTTTGAGTTAAGTACCTTCTTTGTTATAACCCACTGCACCTTTGCTCTATAGAGATGTAACTTTAACGCTTTAAGGAGATGCAGATTAAAGAAAAACACTTCAGGGGAAACAAAATTAACATTTATTAAGGAAGAGAGCCAAAAGGTGTTAACAAGCCTCTTGGCCAGAAGATAATGTAAATCACCTGAGACCTTTTGTATACAAAAAGATATACAGAAAGAGTCTGAGCTGCGAACGCTACTTAATTTGGTATTGCCCATTGATCTCTATGTATAATCAAAAGTATAAAAGGCCGTGAAGGACAATGGAAGGAGAGCCAGTCGCTGGACTGGTTTCCCCCGTGTCTCCTCTTTACTCTAATTTCAAGCTGATCCCTTGGAACGTGGAGGCTCACTGTGTCTACTTACTTGTCCCAGCTTCTAAGATCCGTAAGAGAGAGAGCCCGAGGCGGGGTACTCTCCGATATTCCAAAGGGCGCCGGCGGCCTAACGTAGACGGTGCAAGCTCCTTCTCTGGAGCTTTATTGGTTTTCCACATAATCCAAGTTAATCAGCCTCTTCTCTCCACTTAATCTTCCTACTACACTATTTCTTCCTAATCTAATCTTATATTAATAAATAAATAAGTTTTTCTCACGTCAACGCCGTCCCCGCTTCGAATTCCCTGGATCCACCGGGGCTGGAGCCCGGCACTCCCCATTTTCAGAGCAGGTGTTTTTGACAGCTCAGCCATATAGATGGAAGGATGAGTCAGAAGCTGCCAGGCATCTTGAAACCTAAGCTCTGAAATTCAGAGTGTCACTTTTGACAGACTCTACTAGTGAAAGCAAGTCACAGGGTTAGCTTGTGTTCAGAGAGTAGGGCAATAGATTCCATCCTGGAAGAGGAAAGGGACCAAGTCAAACACATAGGAAGGAGGAGAGGTCATTAGCAAACTACCAAGAAGGCTGATTTCATGATATTTCACGTCTTTCTTGGAAAGCATTTAGCATATCATGGTCTTAGCCTCTTCTAAGCACATGATCTCGTATAGGTGCTCTGAGATGAACCATCAGCTGAAATAATAATGGACATGATAGGGGTAGACCCTAACTCAGAAATAAGGGCTTCCCTGGTGGCTCAGTGGGTAAAGAGTCTGCCTACAAATGCAGGAGAGCCGTGTTCAATCCCTGGGTTGGGAAGATCCCATGGAGAAGGAAATGGCAATCCACTCCAGCATTCTTGCCTGGAAAATTCCATGGACAGAGGACGCTGGTGGGCTACAGTCCATGGGGCCGCAAAGAATCAGACACAACTGAGTGACTAACACTTTCACTTCACTTTCTAACTCAGAATTAAACACCAGGTATCTGTGCAATCCTTGGCCAAGTTTTAATTTGAAATGTCATGAATTACCAACAGTACTTGGCAATGAGCCAAAAATAACAGTTTCTGTGTCTTCCCCACATTTCACTAGATATACATCAAGTTGCCAGAACTTACTTTACATCAGCATAAAACACTATCAGAATAATATGCTGGGGGCAGGATGGGTTTCCCATTCAGTGCAAATTACCAATTGTTGTTAGCAAGAATCTCTTAAGTGTTCAAAAGCACCTGATCCACTCAGTTTATATTTCTGTCTGCCATAGTCATTTGCATCTGTGACCAAGAGATGGAGCCTCATCACATCTCAGTTGGAACAGCCCTTTACATGGGAAGGTATATCTTTCTGGGGAGTTGCTATCTTCCTATTAGATGAGCTGGAAACAAAATGAGAACTCAACCTCTACTAGGGCTATATGATTTGAAAAAAATACAGAACAAATATACTTAAAATCATTTGTTTACTTGAAATTCAAATTGAACTAGGTAGTGTGTTCCTGTCTGGACCCCTACCCTGTAAGAACTTGAAGATGGAAGGTACATATACATTTAAATGTTACCTCTTTTACTTTATTGTCAGAATTTTCCTGGTTTTAGCTCTGAAAATCCTACATCCAGAGAACCCCACCCCCCAACCCTAGGCAAATCGGTACAGTTGGTCCAATAAACTCTGACTCTTTAAAGACAGTGCTTGTATTTCCATCACCATCATTATTATTATCCTATTTTACTGGTTAAGCAGCTGGTGGGATCTTAGTTTCCCAACCAGGGCTAAATTCCCAGCCTTTGGCAGTGTGAGCTTTAAGTCTTAACCCCTGAAATGCCAGGGAATTCCCTCCGTTATTATTATTATTTTGTATCCTCAATATTACCCAGTGTCAGACACTTAGTACATACATAGTAAACATTTCTTGAATGAATATGAATGAGTGCATTTGAGAAGGTTATGGAGGGCAGAGGAAAGGGAGAGGAGAGAAGAGAAGGACAAGTCAAAACATGAAATACACTGCAGACCTTTGGCAGAGCAGAGTAATGGAACTGCTTAGTCAGGGCATAGAGGAGTAGCTTCAACCCTGCAACACCTCCGAATCTTCTTACAAAGCTTTTTATTTTTTAATATAAATTTATTTATTTTAATTGGAGGTTAATTACTTTACAATATTGTATTGGTTTTGCCATAATCAACATGAATCCGCCACAGGTATACACGTGTTCCCCATCCTGAACCCTCCTCCCTCCTCCCTCCCATACCATCCCTCTGGGTCGTCCCAGTGCACCAGCCCAGAGCATCCAGTATCCTGCATCGAACCTGGACTGGCGATTCGTTTCATATATGATATTATACACGTTTCAATGCCATTCTCCCAAATCATCCCACCCTCTCCCTCTCCCACAGAGTCCAAAAGACTGTTCTATACATCTGTGTCTCTTTTGCTGTCTCGCATACAGGGTTATCATTACCATCTTTCTAAATTCCATATATATGCGTTAGTATACTGTATTGGTGTTTTTCTTTCTGGCTTACTTTACTCTGTATAATAGGCTCCAGTTTCATCCACCTCAATTCCAGAAAAATAAATGACCCAATCAAAAAATGGGCCAAAAGAACTAAACAGACATTTCTCCAAAGAAGACATACAGATGGCTAACAAACACATGAAAAGATGCTCAACATTACTCATTATCAGAGAAATGCAAATCAAAACCACAATGAGGTACCATTTCACACCAGTCAGAATGGCTGTGATCCAAAAGTCTACAAGCAGTAAATGCTGGAGAGGGTGTGGAGAAAAGGGAACCCTCCTACACTGTTGGTGGGAATGCAAACTAGTACAGCCACTATGGAGAACAGTGTGGAGATTCCTTAAAAAACTGGAAATAGAACTACTTATGACACAGCAATCCCACTGCTGGGCATACACACTGAGGAAACCAGAATTGAAAGAGACACGTGTACCTCAATGTTCATCACAGCAGTGTTTATAATAGCCAGGACATGGAAGCAACCTAGATGTCCATCAGCAGATGAATGACTAAGAAAGCTGTGGTACATATACACAATGGAGTATCACTCATCCATTAAAAAGAATACATTTGAATCCGTTCTAATGAGGTTACAAAGCTTTTTAAAAATACCGACACTTGGGCTCTACCAATTGAATGAAGTCTCTTATCAATACAGCCCTGAAACAGTACTTCTTAAAAGCTCTCCCCAGGTATTTATAAAATGCAGTCAGGGTTTAGAATGTCAAGGCAGGCAAAAACCCTCCAATGAAAGGAATCTGGGGCAGGAGGGTGGGGGGAACCAAAACGAAAAGATAATTGAGAAGTGGTGTGATTCTAACATACCTCTCTAGTGACCTCACTTGTGTGAGTTCCTTATTTGTATGGCTGTATCTGCTGCCACTTCTGATACATAATGATCCTCTGAGGTGTGTGAATTCTTGGCTAATTCCTACAGAGAAGAAGCAATGAGCCAGAGGAATGTAGTGTCTGAGTGTCTTTACCATTTTATGTGTATGGGGAACCTGCCTCCAAATAGCCGTTTGGAAAAAATAAAGAGCCTTCAAGGCCAGGTAAAGAAAATAGTCAACGTTAGCAATTTTGTTAACGCATGCAGGAAATAGACTAGCTACTGGCAGGCTAAATAAATGTGTGCCACTCATGACCTTCAAAATCATTGATCTTAAAGGTTATAAACAATACCCAACTGACCCATTGGTCTGTGTTCTCAGGTTAAGAGATCCTGCCATGGAGATTCCCTTTCACAGTGTATTGCTGCCAATAAGGAGGAACACTTAAAAATATATAGATATTGAACCAGGGTATATGTGATCATTAATCACCAAGTCTCCCCAGCACTGCTGTCATAAATACTGCATCTACATAAAATCCCCTGCTGAAATTACCTTGCCATGTCTTTTCAGGCTTCTATGAAAAAGCAAATACATTTGGAGGAAAGAGGAAATAAAAAGGCATGGAGAGAGGAAACAAAGAAGAGCATATAGACTGCCTTTTAAATTTTATTTTAAATTATTTAAATTAAATTACTTAAATTATTTTAAATTTTATTCAAATTTCTTTAAAGTTGCTTTTAAGTGTGCTAGCGTTCTGTCTCATAGCACTGTTTGATGGTGATATTCAATATAACACTTAACTGACTCTTTTATATTTTAGTATTTCTCTGTTACCAAGTATGTCTTCATAGAACAAATTTCTGGCACTGAAAATCTATTTAAAATTAAATATAGGGGTCTGGGAAGGGGCCCTGAAGCTGAAGTTTCACTAATATAATGGTAAATTTGCTCTGGACAGCATATTAAAAAGCAGAGACATTACTTTGCCAACAAAAGTCCGTCTAGTCAAAGCTATGGTTTTTCCAGTAGTCATGAATGGATGTGAGAGTTGGACTGTGAAGAAACCTGAGTGCCAAAGAATTGATGCTTTTGAACTGTGGTGTTGGAGAAGACTCTTGAGAGTCCCTTGGACTGCAAGGAGATCCAACCATTCCATCGTAAAGGAAATCAGTCCTGAATATTCATTGGAAGGACTGATGCTGAAACTCCAATATTTTGGCCACCTGATGTGAAGAACTGACTCATTGGAAAAGACCCTGATGCTGGGAAAGATTGAAGGTGGGAGGAGAAGGGGACGACAGAGCATGAGATGGTTGGATGGCATCACCAGCTCGATGGACATGAGTTTGATTAAGCTCCGGGAGTTGGCGATGGACAGGGAAGCCTGGTGTGCTGCAGTCCATGGGGTCACAGAGTCAGACATGACTGAGTGACTGAACTGAACCAGCATCATATTTAGGGATGTAAATGATATATCTTTCTTCCTGTTTATTGTATTTAAAATGACATCAAATCATATAGGTGTATAAAATTCCAATAATATATAATTACAAAAATAAAAATTAGAAGGTCTTTTTCACTGCCTGTTAGGTAACTCTCCAAAGGTTATTGCTTTTAGCATTTGGCATGTGAAATGCAGTGGCTTAGATGGTAAAGAGTCAGCCTGCAATGCAGGAGACCCGAGTATGGTCCCTGGGATGGGAAGAGCCCCTGGAGAAGGGAATGGCAACCCACTTCAGTATTCTTGCCTGGAAAATCCCATGGACAGAGGAGCCTGGCAGGCTGTAGTCCATTGTGTCACAAAGAGTCAGATATGGCTGAGTGACTATCAATCACTCACTTGTGAAATGTACTCATTTTTAAGTAGTACTTTTGAATAGTTATTTTAAATTTATTTTCATCCTAGTCACATATTTCAAGTGTTCAGTTAAGTATATATATGCTGTCAACACTTGATATCAAAGGCTATAATTTCAGTTTGTAGGTTCCTTGGGCTCTCTCCTTTAAGCATGCACTTGATTTGGGGAAGTTTGGCCTAGTAATATCACTTAAAATCAATAATTCAGGCAACAGAACTGGGTTTGAATCCCTCTTTAAAAATTTAATAATTATATGACTTCATTATTAACAATGCTATACAACAATTTGAAATATCTTTAACTACTTCATTTTTTAGTTTTCCATCTTCAAAATCAGGATAATAGTAATAACCAATGAATGGGGTTGTTTCAAAGATTAAATGGGATGCTACATACAAACGGCTCAAACATAGTTATACCTGGAACATCACATATACAATAAATATGAAAAACCATATCATCAGCTTTAAGTCATCATTATCATCACCAGCTTCATTTTCATCTTCAATGAGTGGCTAAAGAAAGGGAGGTTATAAAAAATTAAATATGATGTTTACTACATATTAGTAACTTGATAAATGTTTTTTGGTAGAACAGTTTGAAATTCTGTCCACGGTGAAACCAAAGGTGCCCTGTGAAAAATTAGCTTCCATATAAACTCCAAGTACACTTTTGTGCTGTCCAGAGTTCACAGAGCAGAGAGGCTCATAGACCAAATGATCCCATTGCTTATTAAATCAATTTCAAGCATACAAGAAGACAAAGGGGGAGAAAAAAGGTATGAATAATTTGGGGTGGTGTGTAAATGCACAAAAGGACCACTCTTATCTGAATCCCAGGAATGCAATGTTCCTCTGCCTCCTTCCACCACATCAGTCATCCTTATGGATGTTGTAATTGCAGGGAGTCCAGCAAAGCTTTGAGCTGGAGGCTCAGCAGATGGAAGCTGCCTGGAGCCAACACACACTTACACTTTCCAAAAGACACAGGGCAAGTCCATCCGGCCAATAGCTGTGACTTGCCAAGTAGCTCAATGAGCAGCTATAACTTATCTGTGTTTCTCAGGCAGAAAACACAGGTCAGAATGTGTACCACTCATGGGTGGCTGATGTAAGTCTTCATGACTATATATTGTCTTCTAGGTCCCTCCATTCCTTCCTGTCCATCTTCAGATACATGGGCCCAACTTGCTTTAATCTACGTCCAACATATCTCCCAAGTAACTTTCTCCTTTACTTCTTTTATTTGACTCCTTATCATGCCTCATTTTGAAAATCCTTACATTACAGAGAAAACATTCATTATGGAGGGTTTATACTTGTGGTGACAGCTTGGAGTTGTTATAACCCTGCTTTCAATCCAGTTGACCTGGATTCAAATTACAGTCTTTTGCTTACCAGCTGCGTGAACGTGAGTAAGTTACTTAACCTTTCTGTGTTTCAGTCTTCTCCTCTGCAAATGCGGACGATGATGACACTAACAGTATCTGTCTGATACGGTTGTGATGCTGATGAAATGAGTTACTGAACTAAGGTGATCAGAAGAGGGTCTAGCACTTGGTAAGGACTCAGTAAGGATCATCTCTTATGATCTTTAGCCTTTTGGACAACGTACTCTTGGCAGGAAGCCTGACCTAAAGGCCAAGTTGTTGCTATTGTTGAGTCACTAAGTTGTGACCGTTTGCGACCCCATGGACTGCAGCACACCAGGCTCCTCTGCCCTTCACTATCTCTAACTTTGAGTTTGCTCAAATTCATGTCCCTTCAGTTGGTGATGCTATCTAATCATCTCATCCTCTGCTGCCCCCTTCTTTCGCCCTCAATCTTCCCCAGCATCAAGGTCTTTTACAGTGAGTCAGCTCTTCCCATCAGGGGCCAGGAGGAGATGGCAATATGTTTACAGAGGGAGAAAATCAGTCTTTCTACTTACAGGGTGCTTGCCACTTACAAAGAACATTCAAGCAAACGATTATTTTAAGATTCCAAAACAAATCTATGAAGGCAGCACTATGACCTCTAGTTTACAGATTCAGACCTTGAAGTTTAGGGAGTGAAACAGCTTACTCAGAGGCACACACATATTAGGTATCAGGTCGTAACTTGAATCTGCATCTTCCTATTGTGTTTTCAGCACTGTCTCAGTATAGCTGCTGTTGTACCCCAGGAGCTGGCAATAATCCCCCCTGCCTGGAAAGAAAATGGGGTCTCCCTCCCCACTACCTCCTTCCACCACACACTCAGGCTGATGGCTGAAAACTCTTTATATCGCCAGAGGCAAGACTTCAACACGGCTTCTCCCCAGCTCATACTATAGCGATTGATTTACATTATTGTGGAAATGCTGTGCAACTGATCATCTCCCAGCGTGTCCAAGGGTTAGGTGCTAATAGTTGAGACAGTTTTGGAGGATAGATGGGAAGAGAGGATAGATCCGAAAAGGGTGGGCTGATTTTATCATTTGGCCTAGAATTGCTATGAATGGTTTTATGTACCATAGGAACGTGAATAAATTTGCCTTATTTCTAAGAGAGTGCATTCCACTGAAGTATTAAATATGACAACATGTGGGGCTATAGTGGAATGCACTCTCTTTACTCAAAAATAGTGATGTAAACAAAATATAGGCACAAAGGAGAAAATGTTCACATATCTCATTAACTCATTTGCACAAATATAAGTGGAAGCCTGGGGAAACCCTTAAGAGTTCACAGTGTCTCGCCTCTTGCCCTCTGTGAAGGCATTGTACTGAGTCAATTGTCAGTAACTGCAATTAATGGGAAAATATTTAATATAAAGAAATACTGGGTAGGTAAAAGAAAACCAAGTAGAAGAAAATAAAGTGAGTGTTGGCAGAGGATAGACTCCTACACACACACACACTCAGCAAAGCAAAATTAAACCAGCTGCCAAACCGTGTCTCCATCCTCACATTTGACCAACTTGGAAAGCATCCTCTTATCAGAAGGATTCACTTTTCTCTTCTTACAGAATGCTTTCTCTGAAATGCCTAGGTGAACTCAAGGATTATTTATTTTCAAATAGTCAAAGGTACTCTGACAAAAGGATCAGTCAGTCTCCTGTGCTATCCAGGCCTCAGTCAGATCGACACTTTTGTCTGTATAAAGAGGTGAGATGGGATCACTTCTCAGGAATTTTAAGGCCTTTACAATTAAATGAGTTATATAAAATGGAAGAAAAAAAAAATCCCGCTGTAATTTGTCAAAGACTGCACCACTCCTTTTAAAGTCACAGAGGCATTTCTGAGGGTGCTGGGAGGGACACTCCATCACCCCCAGAGGGACTCAGTTGTGGGAAGGATCAGTCCAGGTGAGGCCAGGAGTGGCTGAAGGTGCGCGGGTCCTGTTTCCGGGTCTTACAGGACAAGAAGGCAGGGACCTGGTCACTGGCTTCTTCTCAGTGTCCAGGAACTACTTTTCCTTCAAATACTTTCAGTGTTCTTCCCTGGTCCTGAATTTTCCAAGCAAACTTTGTTCTCCTCTCTTCTGTCAACAAAGGTAATTCCCTAACAAAACAGTTGTGCTTTTTTTCATGCTTTATTTTACAGTGCTATATATGGGTACTAGCTACGGTTCAATGAGAGAAGCAGAACCAGCATGAGACAGATATTAAGAGATTTCTTGCTTATGGAATTGTAGGGTCTGGTGAGGCAAGTCTGAAATCCATAATGCCTGCTGTCAGAATACTGGACACAAGCAGAAGCTGAAGTTCCACAGGAGGAATTTCCTTTTCTTCAGGGAGGCTTAGTTCTGCTTTTGAAGCTTTCAACTGATGGGATCGGGCCATTCATATTATCTAGGATTAGCTTTCTCTTACTTAAACTCAACTGATTGTGGACTTTAATGGAATCCACCAAGGACCTTCACCGCAATACTCACATTACTGATAAGATCTCCAAAAAATGTATGTTCCAGGCACTATCCTAAGGATTTCATACATCACTTCATTTATTAACCTCCCAACAACCTGATGAGGAAACTAAGGTACAGAGTAATGAAGTAAGAGTAAATTGCTCAAGACTGTTTTGTAAATAAATTCCAAAACAACATTTCAGCCTGGGCCTGGTTCCAGGGACCATATTGCACCATGACTTTGCTGATTTTCTTTGGACTCAATCTTTCCAGATGCTTTAAAAAATATTTTCCAGAATGTTCAATGTTCTTTTATCAAGAGCAGATTGCTTTTCCTATCAAAATGTCTCCTCATACCCCAGAACACAGGCCAACTTCTTTGGTTGCAGTATTCATTGTCTTTAGGATCATGATCATTTCTAAGATTTACTGTTATAATTACTCTCATAATAACAATAGACATATTAATTTCTCTAGCTAGAACGAAGTAATTTTGCTGAATCTTCATTGAGAACAACTGTATTTATAATCTATTTTATAGATGGGACAAGCAAGTTTCAGTTAATTCAAAGGTATTCCTGGATTTTCCCTGGTGGTCCAGTGGCTAAGACTCTATGCTCCCAATGTAGGGGGCCTGGGTTCAATCCCTGGTCAGGAAATGAGATCCCACAGGCCACAACTAAGACTCGGTACAGCCAAATATAAAAATAAATATATATTTGACAGACAGTGGCAGAGGTAGAAATGTTACTTCAAGTATTTAAGAAGGAATTGTTCAGTTGTTCTATGAATCAGACAAAATTTCTGATTGCCACTTGGAAATGGGAGTGAGTAATGGAAACAATAAAAGTTTAGGGAAAAAAAAAAGGCAACTAGGATCCAAGTTCACCAATAGTCTGGAAATTATTTGGGAATTTAATCATTTTGAATAGGTAATGTTTTTTTTTTCCCCTGAGTAGTTGCTGAGGAGAAAAAAAGTCTTTCATTTGTGCCAAGACTCTGTGGTGGCTGAAGAAAACACTGACGGCCACACTTGGCATGTTTTTCCAAGCTGTCAAGGGTGTGAGGAGACAGGCTATCCTTGCCCATCCTGCTGACCTTCACAAGCTAAGATACAGACCTGAGCGGCCAGATGTGAGTACTCCTGAATATCTTTACCAACCTGAGAGAACTGCCTTTACAGTATTGCCAAGCTGCTGCTGCTGCTGCTGCTAAGTCACTTCAGTCGTGTCCGACTCTATGCGACCCCATAGGCGGCAGCCCACCGGGCTCCTCAGTCCCTGGGATTCTCCAGGCAAGAACACTGGAGTGGGTTGCCATTTCCTTCTCCAATGCATGAAAGTAAAAAGTGAAAGTGAAGTCACTCAGTCATGTCTGACTCTTGGCAACCCCATGGACTGCAGCCCACCAGGCTCCTCCGTCCATGGGATTTTCCAGGCAAGAGTACTGGAGTGGGGTGCCATCGCCTTCTCAGATTGCGAAGCTACCTTCTGCTAAAAATCCCAGCAACATCCTAGCTGTCCTGACCCTGAGGTGCACACACAACTAAGAAGGCTCGTTTGTGACACGTCTGCCCCGCCCCTCAGCCTGTCACCAAGAAGACCTGTCACCTCCTCCGTCCCCATTCAGCCCTCACTGAGGAAGATTTCATTCTCCAGATTGCTGCTTTGGGAGACTGAAAGATAAAACAAAGCTGCCCCAGGAGGGTACAGGTTTATTCCTTACAAAATTTCTGCCAGTAAATCACCTCTTTCTGACTTGCTTTTCATTCCTGTTTTTCAAAATTATTTAACATTATTAAATATGTCCCCATAGACTGTAGCCTACCAGGCTCCTCCGTCCATGGGATTTTCCAGGCAAGAGTGGGTTGCCATTTCCTTCTCCAGAGGATCTTCCCGACCCAGGGATTGAACCCCAGTCTCCCACATTGTAGGCAGACGCTCTACCATCTGAGTCACCAGGGAAGCCCATTTAAATATGTGAAGTACATAAGTGTCAAGTAACCGATATCTAGGTACCTAACACTGAGATTAAATAGATTTTAGCATATTTTGCTTATTTGCCTTAGATTGCTTCAGTTCAGTTCAGTTGCTCAGTCGTGTCCGACTCTTTGCAACCCCATGAATCACAGCACACCAGGCCTCCCTGTCCATCACCAACTCCCAGAGTCCATCCAAACTCATGGGCATCAAGTCAGTGATGCCATCCAGCCATCTCATCCTCTGTCGTCCCCTTCTCCTCCTGCCCCAAATCCCTCTCGGCATCAGGATCTTTTCCAATGAGTCAACCCTTCACATGAGGTGGCCAAAGTATTGGAGTTTCAGCTTCAGCATCAGTCCTTCCAATGAACACCCAGGACTGGTCTCCTTTAGGATGGACTGGTTGGATCTCCTTGCAGTCCACGGGACTCTCAAGAGTCTTCTCCAACACCAGAGTTGCTTAAAAAATATAAAACATTACAGAATTAGCTAAAACCTTACCACTGACCTTTTACTATTGCTTGTTCCCTGGATGTAACTATTATCTTGTATCTTACTACATAACATTGCATCCACACTTCTGTGCTCTTAGATTATCTTTCCGTCTATCTGTCAATCTATTTATCTACCTATTTCTCTAGCCACACGATTCTGAATCTTTCAGTTTATATACATTTGGTATCTTCTAAAATCTTTTCATAATTAGATTTTATTATTCAATGTTATGTTTTTAAGATTTAAACATGATATTTACATATTTGATTCTATTTGTTTTGTTTTGTTTTGTTTTGTATAGACTTGTCTTTTTAAAAAAATTGTGGTTTTGGTCTTTCCCTAGTGATCTGGTGGTTACAATGCAGGGGCTGCAGTTTCACTCCCTGGTCAGGAAGCTAAGATTACCACATGCCTCATGGCCAAAAAACCAAAACATAAACAGAAGCAACATTATAACAGATTTAATCAAGATTTTTTTTTAAACGGTCCACTTAAAAAATCTTTAAAAAAATTAAGATAAAAATAAATTTTCTATGTTTGCTATTACAAACAGCAGTGCAGTGGCCTTCTTTCTATGATTTCCTGTGAACACGTAGCAGTGTGTCAAGGGGGACAACATGTAGCAGTAGAACAATAGTTACCTGGCATGTGTATCTTACATTTTTTAAGATAGCCAAATTGCTTTCCAAAGCAGAAGATTGAACATGGAAATAGAAAGGGGCAGAGCCAAGTTTCCAACTCTGATCTGTTTGGCTTCAAAGTCCATTCTTTGCCCCTGATGTTCTCTGCCCCATTTTTTTTTTTTTTAATGTATGCATTGAAGAGTCATAACTTGAACGTGGTATCTCTAATGTCCTTCAGAACTCCAAATCAGGAGATGAGAATGCAAAGGTCTCCAAAGAAGAAACATCTTTCCTTCTCCGTGTGATACAAAACAGTCAAGAAGAAGCTCATCTCCTGCTTCACTCATGCGTCTGCAGTTGAACTTAAAGTCTCTCTGCCCCCTTGTTTGGTTCTGGAAAATAGCTTATTACCACTCTCAGTGTAATTTCCCACCATTGTCCACGGAAGCTGTAATGCCTTACAGTAAGCATTAAATCACATGTCACTGGAAGACAGATGGAAGGACACAAGAAACAAAGGAGAGAGCCTTGTGTGAAAGAGAGACAAGTACATATATCAGAAACGGCATTAAAGTATGACTTTTGAAATTAAAGTAGACTCATATTTTACATCAGGAAGGTTTTGATTTGAGCAAGATGTACCTTGCTTTCTCTCTCATTCTCAATGTGCTAAATTAGGCACACCTTTAGTCCCTAAATTAGGAAAAAGCCTGGCACTTGGGCTTCTGGAAGCTTTGCTAGAAGTCGGTCCAATGGATAAATTAAGTCTTACAGGGAATAAAGGATCACACCTTCAGTGTCTCAGTCCCTGCTGTCTTCTAATACCCTAGGGCGATAGACACGCCTATGACTCACAGCTTTTAGGTCTGTAGTGCCTCTATCTCTGGAATCTGCAGCTCTACTCTGAATTAGGGAGATACAGAGATATGTGGGCAGCAGAAAGTACTTTCGAGGCTATATGGTAAGATATGCAGCAAGAAAAGGAGAGAGAAGGCAGACAGCAAACATATAGCAGCTGTAGTATGTATAATAGTTTAGTTAGTGCAACATCTGCTGCTTTAACAGTCTTTTAACAAAGGGAGGAAGTTGATTATTTTGTCATGATTAGTCCAAAATAATTATTCCTCAACAGCAGATCACCTTGCATGTGGCTATACAGCGACCCAGGCACTGTCTACTTTGTGAATTCACCCTGTTTCGGGTTCTTGAAGTTCTAGGCATTCTGCCAGCATGTGGGGAAAGAAGAGAGTGGGTTGTGTGTGGGTGTGTGGGCATTCATCACTTCTTCTCACATCCTTTTCGTTACAGATTAATTAGTCACACGGCAATACCTAACTGTGGCTCAGTGGTAAAGAATCTGCCTGCCAACGTAGGAGACACAGGACATGCAGGTTTGATCCCTGGGTTGGGAAGATCCCTTGGAGTAGGAAATGGCAACTCACTCCAGTATTCTTGCCTGGAAAATTCCATGGACAGAGGAGCTTGGTGGATTACAGTCCATGGGGTCACAAAGAGTTGGACACGACTGAGCCCACACACACACACACACACACACACACAATACCCAACTGCAGAGGACAGAGATTTCAGATCAATTATGTACTGCAGAAGAAGAGATAGAGGTTTGGGGATTCACACCCACAGCGCCTACCACAGTGATCTCATGAAATGGAAGAGCACCTAGAGTCTGAGATGGTCTTATACTTGTTAGTTACACAAACTGTTTCTCTAGGACTCCAGTAAATCAGAATTTAATCACATAAGTAGAGAAAAGGTGCCACTGTGATTCACAGATGAACTCTAGCTCTGGGAAAGGTGTTTTATTAAAATGTTTCTGCTTTTCATATCTGTGAAGCACATTCCAGTCTCAGATCCCACCGTGTTAATTCCTCATATCTTTGGATGTCAGCTCCTCCTCATCACTCAAATCTCAGTTTAAATGCAATACCTCCAAGAGGACTTCTCTCACACTGCTGTTTCTGAAAGTTTTCCCTACCAACCAGTCAAACTCCAACACAGTACCCTGTTTGACTTCCTCCATGGGCTTATCTGGGTATGAAATTACTGTACCTGTGATATATATATTTTTCCTTTCCCACTGGCATGCAATCTCCATGAAAATCATGAACCCTCTTTTTCACAAACTGGCACTGGCATTTCTTAATAAATGTTAAATAAATTAATAAAATACATTCTTTTCTCTATAAAGCTAAGATAATTCCATTTACTAGAGGTGTATAAGAAAGCAGAAAGCTACAGATATCATTACCGTCGTTCCCACTCTTAAAAAGTATCAATGGGTGTATTGCTTTACTAATACTTTAAAAAATGTGTTACATTTAAGGATGTTACCTTTTTTCATTCCACTCTAAAGCAATTCAAAGAGAGTTTCTTAGAGTTCTCTGTCTCAGATGTACAGCTGAGTTCAGAAAAGTGACATAATATATACAATTGAAGACCATACCCAAAGAAAGTTATGCTGTAGGTAATATGGGGTAACTGTAGTAAAGTTAAAAATATGGAATATGTAAATCAACTATCCTTCAATAAAACACATTTAAAAATATGGAATAAAATAAACAGAATTTGTTCTTTCAGAATTAGGTCAATAACAAATAACCAAGCATGTCAATACCTATTCCAGGCTTCCCTGGTGGCTCAGATGGTAAAGAATCTTCCTGCAATGCAGGAGACCTAGGTTTGATCCCTGTGTTGGGAAGATCCCCTGGAGAAGGGAATGGCAATGCACGCCAATCTGTAAATAATAATATTTCAGTCTTTATTGTAAGACTGATGTGGCATTTTTACCAGAAAGATAAAATAAAGAGAGAGCATTGTACATAGTTGGCAATCAACAAACATAATTGGCAATAAAAAAAACATTTAGATCTAAACACTCAAGAGATCATCATATGTTTAACTTAAGAAACATAGGTTTTTTTGTAGACAGAACTCTAGGATTTGAAAAACAAAATAGAAACTCTAGTCTACGTAGTTTAGAACAAGTCTAGCCCATTGCCTTTGAGTGAAGCACAATCTAAGACTACAGAATCTCCTCTTTATGATTATTTAGGCACCTAAAATAATTTGTACTTCATCTAATGAACAGAGGGATGGTGTAAATAGATAACTTGACATTAGCGTCCAACACCAAGCTTGAGTGCCCCCCCCTTTCCGTCTCAGCCTCGCTCTCAGAATATGTGAAAATTCAAAAAAATGCCTACCACAGACTTTACACTGTCATTTTATTTACATTTTTTTTTTTTTTGCTGTTACTGCCCTACTCATCATCCCCAAGAAAACTGGCAGGTACCCATTATAGTGGAGGTAGCTCAATCGGTAAAGGATATGCCTGCAGTGCAGGAGACTCAGGTTCAATCCCTGGGTTGGGAAGATCCCCTGCAGAAGGGACTGGAAACCTACTCCAGTATTCTTGCCTGGAGAATCCCCTAGACAAAGGAGCCTGGCAGGCTACAGTCCATGGGGTCTCAAGAGTTGGCCACGACTTAGTGACTAAACCCCCACCATTAAAGTGGAGGATCTAAAGCATATTTTGGGTGGCAGTTCTTTTACACTGTGGGGCCTCCATTTCATCAGCTCAGGTGACTGAGTTTGAGATGAGGAATGACATCTTGCTAGGGATTCTGGTCCACACACTTGATGCCCACCATTTCCACAGACACAAAATACAACAGATTCTCCTGGCTTATTATCAGGTTTTCTTTCCCCACTGGATTGTAACTGCAGCACAGCTATAGCTGTGCTTTTCAAAGCCAAACATGGAATTCAGGTTTCACTCTCTTGCCAACTCAATGCCTCATCGATTTTCTTTTATTGTTTCCAAATATATTGTGTGGATAAATGAGCGGTGGATGGGATTTTTAAAGTTTGTATAAGGATTTGGTGAAGATTAAAAAAAAAAAACCAAATGTTTGGGTATTCATACATTGCTTATCTACTCTCTTTGGAAGCCAGTGGGAAAACATCCAAGAAGAGCTTTATATTCTTGCCAACGCTTCCTGTTCGAAGTTGGGTGAAAATAGCAGGTGGTCCTACTCCAATACTTATATATTTTCAAACTTAGTCATAATCAGAAGCTGCTTTAATAAGCAATTTTAAGAAACAAACAGGCAAAGCAAATTCAATTTGAAATTTTGAAAGACTTGTACTCTGGACTATAAATACAAGCATTTGCCATTTTGTCCAAAATGGTCTATAGGACCAAAGTGAACCGAGTGAGACTGAAAGTAATGGTTCAAAAGTGTGTAAGTCTTGGTTTACAATAATTTGTTTCATAAAGTTGGGTGATTCCTTTGCCTCTCTGGTTCTCTGCTTGGCAAAATTTACATATTATATCTAAAATGTTTCTAAAAAAAAAAAAAAACCTTAGTGCTTTTTGAATATAAAAGAACTTTAGAAAATTGGTGGTAGTTCATGACTTCCTCTGGGATCATACAGAAAAAATCCCAAGGAACTCACATTATATAGTATCTGTAAGAGGGCCATTATTTGTATGAGTCAAGTACCTAAGTGCCTACATTGACCAAGTAATGAATAAAAGAAAATTAAGTCCATTATATATATATATATATATATATAAAGGTCTATATTATCTTTACGGAAACTTGTCAGATAATCTGAGATTTTTACTCCTTACTCTCCTAGATTCTGCTGACCAAGTAACAATATCCAAAATGTCTGCCTCAAACCCTGTGTTATTATACCATTTACTTTGTAACACATTTATAGGGAATCCTTTAGTATATAGAGTATCAAAGATACACTTTAAGATTCAATACAAGCAGCATTCCTTTTCCCTTAATACCTAATGGCATGATTTTATATACAATGGTTGGCTATGACTCCCTAAATTTCAGCCATGTGTTATTTTCATAAGATTTTCCCAAAGGTCAACTAGGTGTTATTTATTGGCTGATTCCTCCATAAAAGATGTCCTGGCATTTACTAATCACATAAAATCATGCTGAGCTAAGCCTTGGACATATACATCTCTGCATAAATATATAAATGCTTTATATAGTCTATGTAAGCAAATATAATAGGTAGCTATAATAGCTCCCATTTATTGAGTCCTTACTCTATAACAGACATGGAGCTAAACATTTATAAGCATAACTTCATTTTATTCTTACAATAACCCTAAGAGGCAAGACCATTATTATTCCTGTTTTAAAGATGAGTTAAATAAGATTCAGAGTGGCTAAGTGCCTTGACTTAAGTTGCAGAACCTATAAAGTTCTTGCCCAAAGTAGTAGATATAATGGTCATCTGAATTAAATTTGCCCATTTCCATCCATCTTAGTTCACTGATTCCCAAAATGCTGATGTTCACTCCTGCCATCTCCTTCTTGACCATATCCAATTTACCTTGACTCATGGACGTAACATTCCAGGTTCCTATGCAGTATTGTTCTTTATAGCACTGGACTTGACTTTACTGGCTTCCCTGGTGGCTCAGAGGTTAAAGTGTCTGCCTGCAATGCGGGAGACCTGGGTTCGATCCCTGGGTTGGGAACATCCCCTGGGGAAGGAAATGGCAACCCACTCCAGTATTCTTGCCTGGAGAATCCCATGGACGGAGGATCCTGGTGGGCTACAGTCCATGGGGTCGCAAAGAGTCGGACACGACTGAGCGACTTCACTTTCACTTTACTTTCACCACCAGACACATCCACAACAGACACCATTTCTGCTTTGTCTCAGCCACTCCATTCTTTCTGGAGCTATCAGTAATTGCCCTTCGCTCTTCCCCAGTAGCATATTGGACCCCTTTTGATCTGAGGAGCTCATCATCTGGTGTCATATCTTCTTGCTTTTTCATACAGTTCATCGGGTTCTCACAACAAGAATACTGGAGTGGTTTGCCATTCCCTCCTCCAGCAGACCACAGTTTTGTCAGAGCTCTTCACTGTCACTTGTCTATCTTGGGTGGCCCTGCACAGCATGGCTCATGGTTTCATTAAGTTACTCAAGCCTCTTCGCCACAATAAGGTTGTGATCCATGAAGGGCACTCAAGCATAGACTCTTATTTCCAGAGACCATGTCCACTTGGTTGTTCTGTCACCAACATCCTTCACTGTACAAATTCAGCATTTTGGAGACAGTGGTTTAATATCCTGTTTGCCCCTAATTAGACTCTGATTGGGCTTCCCCAGTGGCACAACAGTAAAGAATCTGCCTGCAATGCAGGAGATGCAGGTTCAACCCCTGGGTCTTAAAGATCCCCTGGAGGAGGACATGGCAACCCACTCCAGTATTCTTGCCCAGAGAATCCCATGGACAGAGGAGCCTAGTGGGCTATAGTCCATAGGGTCACAAAGAGTCGGATATGACTGAAGTGACTGCACATGAGCACACTCTGTGACTATGGCATCTCCTGCATGTTGCTATATACACTGACTACTTCCTAAACAAGACTGACAACTCATTTTTAATGGATGTTTAATGGAGCTGGACAAACCAACTGCTATGGACACACACCACTGCTCCCAGAGCCTCTGAGCACCAGTCCTATGAACAATACAGGAGAATGTTAGATTGCTTTGAAATTCAGAAGGCCATCTACCTTTTATCTACTATATAAATATCTTGGTTATTTCTCTTAAAAGAAAGCTATGTATACTTCACATCATTACTCCAATAAATTAATGCTTAAACATCAAGTGTCAGTGCAAAAAAAAAAATGGTTAATTTTCAAGTCAAAGCTATGGTTTTTCCAGTAGTCATGAATGGATGTGAGAGTTGGACTCTAAAGAAAGCTGACCGCTGAGGAAATGATGCCTTTGAATTGTGGTTTTGCAGAAGACTCTTGAGAGTCCCTTGGACTGCAAGGAGATCCAACCAGTCTATCCTAAAGGAGATCAGTCCTGAATATTCATTGGAAGGACTGATGCTGAAGCTGAAACTCCAATACTTTGGCCACCTGATGCAAAGATTTGACTCACTGGAAAAGACCCTGATGCTGGGAAAGATTGAAGGTGGGAGGAGAAGGGGATGACAGAGGATGAGATGACTGGATGGCATCACTGACTCGATAGACATGAGTCTGAGCAAACTCTGGGAGTTGGTGATGGACAGGGAAGTCTGGTGTGCTTCAGTCCATGTGGTCGCAAAGAGTTGGACATGACAGTAACTGAACTGAACTGAATTTTTCAAGCAGTCACAGAAATAATTGAAAACTGTTCCTTCAGCAACAGTTGATGTTTTAAAAAAGTATAAATATTTGAGAATTTTATTATCTTATTACTTTAAAAATCTCAAGTAATTTCTACGACAAGGTGTATTCATGCTACAATATACATCTGTGCTAATTTTTTGAAACTTAGGTGCTCAGAGTAAGTCATGAAGTATGTATATGCTTTCGAGTTTGTTCCAGGGATGATGTTTGGTAGGATCTGCTTATAATTTTTGAAATCTTTATTTAGTTCTGGACAATGACATGTTGCTTCCTCAAAATCCAAATAGTGAATTAATTATTTTATCTGAGGATAATGAAACTGGTCATTGTGTTTAAGATACAACATATGAATAAATATATAACATTTATTAATAAGGTAATAATAACTATATTATTAAGATCTGCTAGATTCTGGGCATAGCCAGATTTTTGTTGTTAACTTGACATAAGGCCTTCACACCAATAACCCAACAAACTTCACTTTATTCATGAACATTACTTGGGCTCTTTGTCTGATGGATATAACCTTACTCCCCGTTTAGACCAAACTTAGAAGTCTGTCAACTATTTCCATTTCATCCAGCACAAACTCATTGGATATTACTTTCAGTTTTGATAGTATAAATATATGTTTTCTGCTTACAATATCAGTTAGTTATCAATGAGAAGGACTATTCTTTCTATTATTTTGTAAGAACCCACTCAAGTAGCTTTCATGCAGCTTCTAATTTTAACCAGGACATGCAAAACCACTTAGTGCTAACTAAGCTGCATTTAGCTAAAATGCTAAAGATTATCCAGGCACAAAACTAAAGATTTTTGGTTAGTTGTTATTGGTCATGAATTTCATACACTTTGTAGCCTTTTATGGAATTTGTAATACAGTCTTTTCATGCTTGCTTTACCCAGAAATACACTCATTATAACGTTGGACCTTGCAAGGCATAAAAAATAATGACATGTGATTGCTTTCTGTAAAGACCTTTTCTCAGTTTTATGGATTTATGTTTCATTATTTATACCCTTGTGCATGTTGCAGTTTTCCCCCACAAGTGCCAACTGAGTACAAAATTAGGAAGCTCTCCCTTCACTGCCTCTCTTTATTTTTAATTCAATGTTTGGTGGCCAAAGGTGATCCGAGTGCACAGCCCTTCATCCATCTTATAGCTAATCAAAGGTCTAATGGTAGCTTTCATGATAATTCACAGACTGTAGAGTATAACGGGCAAGATAAACTTGCTTTAAATTTTATAAAAGGTGTCAATAATATCAAAGAATAACTTTAGGAGAAATTATCACAGTTTTACACTCTTACTAATTTTGAGTTTTAAAGAAAAATGTTAATTATCCACATTTGTTTATATTTTAAAATGCTGTGCATGACTTTAAAAGAAAGACAGTTTAAGCTGCCTGTATTGTCACATCCCAATATGTCAGGAGAGCTCTGGTTAAAATTTTTAAGGAAAGACTTTGCTGTACTGAAAAAGGTAAGCACATACATATATAGGAGGAGAATACTGAGCAACATTCTTATTTTACTGTAGCAAATATTATAGGAAAATATCAGCTTCTTCTCAGATAATAAACTCTGGTGTAGCCAAGCATTGAAAAAAATGAAAATTACAAAGAAGTTACAAATTTGCAAAACAAATGAGAAATAACTGCCCAAACAATTAAATTATATAGGAGACCATATAATTTATGGGAGACCTCATAATATAACCATCATGTCACAGACCAGTTTATTATGTGTATCTATCAGCAACTTGGAACTATTAAATGCAAAATACAGTTCTGAGAAAAAGACAGCCAGCTTCTAAAAGAAGATTTTGAGAACACATGAAGGCAATATTTCCAGCTATGTTATAGTTTACAGAATACTAAACCCCATGCCAGAAGCAATCATACAAGCGAATAATACTTTACAAAATTAAGCAACAATAGACTTTTCACCAAAACTGAATTTTCCTAAAGAATCATTTTGCCAAGTTTTAAAATTCTATTCTGTTCCTCACAGCATATATATTTTCAAAAAAAAGCTCAACAGTGAGATGGTAAATGATTAGGGTGGTATATTTTTGTGTACCCCTCCAATCAAGCATCTTCCAAAATGTAGAAGTGTGCTATGATGTTACTGACCAAGACAGAGTGCTCCCAAGAAGGCAGTCATCATTTTGTGGGTTCAACTGCAATGTATCCTCCAGAGTGTCAAAATATTCAAGATTTGTGTCACAGGTAAAAGTAGATCATATCCCAAAACTTCAGAAAAAGCACAAGAACGAGGGAAAAAATCCATTGTTTTTATTGGATTACCCTACTTCTGTTTAACTGAAAGGGCACCATATTCTAGAGTGTATATAGAGTAAGCTTCAATTTCCTCCGTTTTATAAATAAACACCCTGCTAATTGCAGACAGCTACAAAACACAGAACCAAATATTTCAAACTGGAACCAACAAAAAAGAGAAAAACAAAACTATGGCAGATTAAACACTGACATCGGGAGAGTGGTATTTTTCCTTCTCTGTCAGAATACATACATGTGTATGTAAAGTCCCGTGGTATTTTACCATTCCATTCCTTATAATGCATGCCCATTCCTATAATTCATGATACACAGACACTGCTTCATCAGTTGCATTTCCTTTCAAACTGAAGCTAAATTTGTGAAGGAGAACAAGTTCATGGTGGGTTCCTATCTTCACTTTAAATGTTGCAGGAATAATTAATGGTAAACAACAGTTGCAAAAAATAGAAACATATTATGAATTATGAGTACAGGCATGTGTGTGTCTTAATAATTGGAGATTGTTGATCCCAGTAAATATCTATGCCCTTAAAAACAGGAGTTCCACTACAAAGCACCCTAATTCAAGGGTATAAGGAAAACCTATTTAAGAAAAAAAATAATAACCTATTTACCTGGTAAATTATATAGAAAATCTCAGGGAGAATTTTAAGATTTCCAAAGAAAGAGAATTTCCAAGGAAAAAGTTGTATTTTCCAGTGGAAACAAGGAAACTGGAAAATTGATTGTAACTATACATATTGAGGACAAAAGAATCTCATTACTTACACAAAGAGCCTGCAATCAGAACTCTACTTTTGTTTAAGTAGTGGTAGGGTACAACCCAGAAAAGGATGCTAGCAGCCAGAGTTGTCTGGGGAGATAGTCCGTGGGTTTCTGAGCCTGGAGCAAGAGAAAATGAAAGCCCCTTTTAGGAGAGGGGTTAACAAGAACCTAGCAAGTGGTCCAAAAGAAGCACTACACTAAAGAGCTTGGGGAAAAAGTCAGAAGCCAGTCCAATGCCAACCAAAGAGACCAGGGTAAATCGGTCCAGTACAGGCTGGCTCGCCTGGTGGCTTTTGTAGGATGCTTTTAACCTCATGCCTGAGTGGGAGAGAGAAGATATTAAGGCCACCCATCTGGTTCTTTCAGCATGATGATCACATCATCTGGTCTTTTCTTTTAGTTTATGTATGAGAAAAACAGGAGAAACAAATAAAAGCTGTATGTGAAGATGTGTGTACAAACACACAAACACACATTTGCAACCATAGTTAAAAATAATAGCCCAAAGGGACACAACCACAAGCCATGTCAGGGCAGCGTCTGCGGTGTGTTTCTTGTTCTTCTTTTTTTAATCTTTCTGTTTCCAGAAACTAACACATTTTATGTGTTACAATGGATGTTTGTTTAATGATTGAATAAGGAAGAACTTTTGTCTCTCCTGTGACACTATGCTTTACAGTTCTGTTTATCAGGGATGAACAGTTGTACTCAAATACTTTGATCTCAAAATAATAAAAATTAATAACCGTATCTTATCAGACAGTTGTCATTATTTTTTTAACCTTAAATCTGTTTTTAATCAAAAAATATAAATAAACATCTCTAAGCAAGTTAGCCTCTGGGAAGGGGAAGGTGGGGAATAAACGAGCCTTCTGGGGTCCCACAGATCTGAGAGGGGGTTACATGAGAACGCACTTAAGTACAATTTATCACATTGTGCACCTATGATCTGTGCACTTGACTATGTGTAAGTTATACCTCCAACATCAACACTGTGTAAGCCAAATAAAATGTGTCTTGAGGCCAGATATGGGGGAAAACAATCTGCTTTTATTAAAAAAAATGCACTGCAGAAATAATTTGGCTTAGCTAAAAGAGCCCCTCAGAGGTCAATTCCTGAAAAGGCATCTGGAAATAGCACACGGGTAAGAAAGCTGTTGGTCTTGAAGTCTTCCTTGCCTTCTGTCTAAGCACCAATATAATGAAAGTGAAACTTTTGGGGAATCCCATGGACTGTAGCCTGCCAGGCTCCTCTGTCCATGGAATTCTCCAGGTAAGAATACTGGACTGGGTTGCCATTCCCTTCTTCAGGGGATCTTCCAGACCCAGGGACTGAACCTGGGTCTCCTGCATTGCAGGCAGATTCTTTATCATCTGAGCCACCAGGGAAGCTCCAATGTATTGAGGTCCTCCTATAGAAGGCAATTTGCAAAAGATTCGTCAGTACATTTCTCAAAGATTTCCTGATGCCACATGAGTTTATCACATTCTTATAAACTCCCATCCTTGGGGATTACCCATATCTTCTCTTCACTGTCTAAAAGGCAGAATTTGAGAGAGAAAATTTTGCTATAGTTGAACACAAAAGGGCCAGTTCTGGCTGTTAGAAAATCTGGCCCTTATGCATTCAAATATCAGCTTCAGTCCTTGTGGCCTGTTTATTTTTGTTATACTTCTTCCCAAAGCATTTGAGATTCTCAGAGTGATCTGGAACCAGGGTCCTGAGGGCTAACGCCTAACTCCAAGCTTGTGTGAGAGAACTCAGCACTGTTCCCATGATCCAACATGCCTGGGGCCATAACTCTGTTTAGTATCTTCGATGCTATGCATAGAAATAGGCAATAATTTATCTAGCATCCAAATGAGTCACATAACACCAGCAGCAAAGAAAATTATCATTTTTTAGTTTACTTGTGCAGCATTAAGAAAAAAAATTAAATAAACAAATACAGATTATTTTTATAATGAATGCAATCTTCTTAGACTAATAGCCAGAGAAGAGCTATGATTGTTATATGTCTAAAAATCCCAAATGGCAAAATATAATTAAAGTTAGAACTGTTGAACAAATAAACCAGTTAAACACATAATATTACCAGGCAAAATAGCTATGTGCTTATCACTTTGCACTGTAATTATGTTCACTGCAACTCTTTATGCATATATTAATTTTTTGCTAACATTATAAAGGCTAAAATATAAATTGCAGAGCACTGAATATAGTTTCAACCAGAAGAGTGTGGTAAGAAATGCTTGTTATTAAAAAACAAAAATAAAAAAGACCTTGGGACTTACTGTTAGAGTGTGTGTGTGTGTGTGTGTGTGTGTGTGTGGTGTGTGCTCAGTAGTGTCCAAGTTCAACTCTTTGCAACTCCATGGAGTATAGCCTGCCAGGCTCCTCTGTCGATGGGATTTTCCAGGCAAGAATACTGGAGTGGGTTGCCATTTCTTCCTTCAGGGTAACTTCTGACCCAGGGATCAAACCCGAGTCTCCTGCATTGCAGATTCTTTACCAGGGAACCATCTGGAAGCCCTTAATGCTATTACTAATTGCTTATTGCTTTACTGAGAAGTGAGAGTCTTCTAATGACAGGTATACTGGCCTCAAATGAACAATAGATATATTTCTCCACATGGACATCCAGTTAAAAATTCATGAAGTTATCTGTTGTGGTTTCCTTGAGCATGAGGCACAGAAACTGTTCGGTTTAACCTGAAAAAGGAAATACCAGGAAATGAACCTAGGTTGCTATCCCCATGTTAATGGAAGACAAATATTTTTAAGTAATTTTAAGTTATTCCCAAAGTTTATGGATAAATTGTAATTGGATAGATGTGGTTAGAGTGGGTGTGTTAGTTATTAGGAGCCAGGAAAGGTCAGGAAATTAATTCCCTTGGGGTGAAACTCTGTATCCAAAAATAATCAAGAAGAGATTTTGAAATGATTTCTGAAGGCTTGACAAAATCAGTGCCAAAGACTGCATGGGGAAAAAAAAAAAAAAGATTACTTGTAGTGAATAGCGACAGAAGGAGGAGGAGAAGATAGGGGAAGCGGTAGGGAGAAAACGGAGAAAGAAAACAAAATATCTGTAAGTACAGAATACATAATGAATCCTTATTGCCTGTGTTAATAAAATACTATTGATACTGCTTATAAGTTAAAGGGATTTGAAAATTTTAATAAAAATCATAAGCTTTCAAGAACAACAGTAGAGACAATAGAAATATTCCCCCTTGAGAACTTTCTGGTGTTAATTGATTTACTTGAATTTAGATGTATCTAGCTTCCAAAATTAATGTTTACCATTAGAAATATGGAGAGTCTAGAAACAGATGCAGTAGCACCAATAAATTGACCAAAGAAATGCAATGGTTCAATCTTCATGATGATTAATACCAAACCATAGTAACCATCTTTGCAGGGGGCACATTTTTCACTACAATGACTATATTTTATTTTGAAACTATTTAGGAGAATTAAATATTTTGTAAAGTAAAAATTAATGTATCTTTACATGTGATCAAGAAAGTCATCATAATTTTTTTTTTCAAACTTCCTTCAGATCTTCCCTGGTGGCTCAGAGGGTAAAGTGTTTGCCTACAATGCCTACCATGTGGGAGATCTGGGTTCAGTCCCTGGGTCAGGAAGATCTCCTGGAGAAGGAAATGGCAACCCACTCCAGTATTCTTGCCTGGAAAATCCCATGGATGATGGAACCTGGTAGGCTACAGTCCATGAGGTCGCAGAGTCGGAAACGACTGAGCAACTTCACTTCACTTCAGTTCTCTTAAAATAAATGCCAGGTAGCGTTGTCAGCCACCATATCTATTTGGTTCAGGACATAACAACTACCAACACCCTGCCAAGTCCAATGCAATGGTCATTGTGCTTGTGTTTTTAGAGTGTGAGTTTCCATTTCCTTATCTGTGTTATAATTGAATCACTCATTCCAGTTAGCAACTCTAATTACTCAGCTTTTGCAATGAAATAAAACTTTTTATCTTTGACAAAGGAGGCAAGAATATACAATGGAGTAAAGACAATCTCTTTAACAAGTGGTGCTGGGAAAACTGGTCAACCACTTGTAAAAGAATGAAACTAGATCACTTTCTAACACCACACACAAAAATAAACTCAAAATGGATTAAAGATCTATATGTAAGACCAGAAACTATAAAACTCCTAGAGGAGAACATAGGCAAAACACTCTCTGACATAAATCACAGCAGGATCCTCTATGATCCACCTTCCAGAATACTGGAAATAAAAGCAAAAATAAACAAATGGGATCTAATTAAAATTAAAAGCTTCTGCACAACAAAGGAAACTATAAGCAAGGTGAAAAGACAGCCTTCGGAATGGGAGAAAATAATAGCAAATGAAGCAACTGACAAACAACTAATCTCAAAAATATACAAGCAACTTATGCAGCTCAACTCCAGAAAAATAAACAACCCAATCAAAACAATGGGCCAACAAACTAAATAGACATTTCTCCAAAGAAGACATACAGATGGCTAACAAACACATGAAAAGATGCTCAACATCACTCATTTTCAGAGAAATGCAAATCAAAACCACAATGAGGTACCATTTCACACCATTTAGAATGGCTGTGATCCAAAAGTCTACAAGCAATAAATGCTGGAGAGGATGTGGAGAAAAGGGAACCCTCTTACACTGCTGGTGGGAATGCAAACTAGTACAGCCACTATGGAAAACAGTGTGGAGATTCCTTAAAAAATTGCAAATAGAGCTGCCTTATGACCCAGCAATCCCACTGCTGGGCATACACACCAAGGAAACCAGAATTGAAAGAGACACATGTACCCCAATGTTCATCGCAGCACTGTTTGTAATAGCCAGGACATGGAAACAACCTAGATGTCCATCAGCAGATGAATGGATAAGAAAGCTGTGGTACATATACACAATGGAGTATTACTCAGCCATTAAAAAGAATACATTTGAATCAGTTCTAATGAGATGGATGAAACTGGAGCCGATTATACAGAGTGAAGTAAGCCAGAAAGAAAAACACCAATACAGTATACTGACACATATATATGGAATTTAGAAAGATGGTAATGATGACCCTGTATGCGAGACAGCAAAAGAGACACAGATGTATAGAACGGACTTTTGGACTCTGAGGGAGAGGGAGAGGGTGGGATGATTTGGGAGAATGGCATTGAAACATGTATACTATCATGTAAGAAACGAAGTGCCAGTCTATGTTTGATACAGGATACAGGATGCTTGGGGCTGGTGCATGGGGATGATCCAGAGAGATGATATGGAGTGGGAGGTGGGAGGGGGATTCAGGATTGGGAGCTCGTATACACCCGTGGTGGATTCATGTCAATGTATGGCAAAACCAATACAGTATTGTAAAGTAAAATAAAGTAAAAATAAAATTAAAAAATTAAAAAATAAAGAAAAAAACTTAAATCATTTTGAAAGACATCACCCAACCAGTTAATTTATTAGGAGGGATGCTCATTGACTCAGCTGTGTTCAACTCTTTGCAGCCTCATGGACTGTAGCCCATCAGGCTCCTCAGCCCATGGAATTTTCCAGGGAAGAATACTGGAGTGGGGTGCCATCTCCTTCTCCAGGGTATCTTCCCAACCCAGGGATTGAACATAGGTCTCTTGCATCTCCTGCACTGACAGGTGGGTTCTTTACCGCTTCCCTGGTGGCTCAGAGGTTAAAGCGTCTGCCTGAAATGCCGGAGACCCGGGTTCAATCCCTGGGTTGGGAAGATCCCCTGGAGAAGGAAATGGCAACCCACTCTAGTACTCTTGCCTGGAGAATCCCATGGAGGGAGGAGCCTGGTAGGCTACAGTCCATGGGGTTGCAAAGAGTCGGACACAGCTGAGCAACTTCACTTTCACTTTCACCACTTGGGAAGCCCCACATAAGAGGGTGTGTGTGTGTGTGTGTGTGTGTGTGTGTGTGTGTGTGTGTGTGTTTAGTCACTCAGTCATGTCTGACTCTTTGCAACCCCATGGATTGTAGCCCACTAGGCTCCTCTGCCTATGAAATTTTCTAGGGAAGAATACTGGAGTGGGCTGCCATTTCCTTCTCCAGGGGATCTTCCCGACCCAGGGATCGAACACAGGTCTCCTGCATTGCAGGTAGATTCTTTACCATCTGAGCCACCAGGGAAGCCCTTATAGGAAGGGAGGCGGCTGCAAACCTGGATGATCTCAAAAGGGAAACTATCATATCGCAGTTGGTCCCCACACATCTGCACTCGTTCATAACAACACAGATGGGATCTCTTTAAACAACAACAGCAAAGGTTCATCTTTTGCTCACACCCTGGGTAATGACTGAGATCTTTTCCCTGAGCTGAAAGGGTCTGACCATCATGCTAGCCACACACCCTGCCCGCTCCCTCCACCATTCACACTGTGTGGCTGCAATATCAAGCTGATTTGAATTCCCAAATATTTAATGCTAATTTATCCCCAAGCATTTGTACATACTCATCTCTTTAAATGAAGTTATGATTTCCCACTTCTTCAACTTGCCATCTCCTGCATCTTTTCCTTCAACCCTCATTTGAAATATCACCTAATCCAGGAAGTCTTCTTAGATGATGAAAGCCCATAGATGTCTTTGTTTGGGTTTTCAAAGAGTCATCTTAGGTTTGCTGTGTCTCTCCTATGGGGTTATAAACTATTTAAAGATAGACACCTGTGTTATTAATCTTGAAAACCCCAGTGCCTGTCATAGTATGTTGACACATGGTTGGAATCACTAACTCAAGCCAGTTGAATAAACAGATGAGACACAAAAGCAAAAATAGAGGAAGAGGAAAAAGGAAGGGAAAAATGAAAAGTAATGACTGTTCTGTAAGTGGAAAACTACTCTTTACTGGCAGGCACTCGCAGCCCTTTAAATATTTTTCCAAACTCTCTTATATTAATACATCCTGCCCACATGGTACATAGACGGTCCCCTTCAGGTTGATATAAGGAAGACACGACTCACAAAGATTCTAAAGAGTTGGCCAAATGCAAACAGGTAATTGATTCCAGGGTTAAAACTAAGTCTTGTAACATCAAGTCACAGTTCCCTTTCAGCATCTTGCCCTGTGCTGTGTGTTGCAGAAAAGACACATCACGAGGGAAGGGTTATAACAAAGGGTCTCCCCAGAGCAATTCTGTAGACTCCAAAACTTTTCATTTAATAAACAGAGGGAGAAAAAGATCTCTTTCTAGTTTGAGTGTACTTAACCTCAGAATGAAACTAGATAACCTTGCTGAAGTAGTTGGGAGGGGGGGTCAATTTTCTGGAAAGAGAAGTGGGAGATAAACAAGTGCTGGCTGCCGCAGCCAGGATTCCATGTAGAGGCTTCACATAGACTAGGATTGAGTGAGAGCTGGACTGAGCTTGTGGAATTCCCTGTGGAATTTTAGGGTGCAAATATTGGCCATTGGAATAGGTTTGGCTTTATCAGCAAAGAATGAATTCAGGCATGGAATAAAAATCCTGGCCAGATCACTTGGCCACTGTCACAGAGAGGTCTGTAAACTCAGGCTGTCATTGAAAAGATGCCGTCTGAAGTCTTTCCAAGGCATGGGCAATTTCTAAGGAGCCATGTCCCTGGAGGTACAGATAGAAAAGCCTGTGAGGTCATCAGTACAGACAGCTTCGAGTATTTTCAGTTAGTTTTCAAGCCTACAACTGAAACTCCCAGCTCCCTTTAACATGATACTAAAGTGAAGAGACTTAGCAGCAGCAGCAGCAAAGCCCAGTGACACGGTGACCACCTTACTCTCTGCAGGAAATACATGGAAATCAAAAGTTTCTCCTTATTTTGGAAGAATGGATTTCTTCTATTGTTTATTTGAAAACAATCTCTGTTTTCCACTTATTTTGGAGGAAAGACCCAGGTGGGCTATGGGGTCACCTGATCCTGTGGAAATTCCATCAACTTGAACAGTATTGTGCAATGTGCACAAATTCCCCCAGTTGACCTGGGATGTTAGAACCAATGTTACCTGCAACTAAATCCGTGTTTGTACCCTACACTCACAAGACACTAGCTGTTGGATGCTACCTGAGATTTTGCTTCCAACTGGAAGCTGTTAGGATACTGGCCATCCTGTTTTAGTTCCCTGAACTCCCAAAATCTCATCCTTCTACTCACACAGGACAATTTGTGCTTGTGTGAGAGCTCAGTTGCTTCAGTCGTGCCTAACTCTTTTGCAGTCCCATGGACTGTAGCCTGTCAGGCTCCTCCATCCTTGGGACTCTCTGAGCAAGAATACTGGAATGGGTAGCTATGACCTACTTCAGGGGATCTTCCCGACCCAGGGATCAAACATGCGTCTCCTGCATTGCAAGTGGATTCTTTACCCACTGGGCCACCTGGGAAGCCCATGACATTTTACAGGACTATACTATTGGGATTTTGCTGTATATAAGCCAGACGTATTTATTTAAAATCATTCAAAGAGGCATCGGAGGGGGCAGGTAAATAAATACAGGCAACTGTGACAAAGAGAACTCTCATGGGCCCAAGAACAAATTGTTGGTGATCTCATGAGAAAAACAAGGGAGTCAGAATTGTTTTCATGTTGCTGCGTTTAGGTCTATAAACATTTTATCACCTGATTGCCAACCTACCTTGAAATTTGATTGGCATCAATTCCAGCCAAGGACAGTGTCTTAACAGGCTGTTATATCAAATATTAAGATTATTTCAGTATCTTTAGGGAGACAGAATTATCATCCTTCAGAATATGAATTAGAAATAGTCGAGCCATGTTATTCCTTAATCTTTTTAAAAATAAAATTTATTAAATGAATCCCATGTCGCTGTGTTCCTCTATGTAGCCACAAAACTCCAAAAGCCAAAATAATTCCCCACCAACTTCATGTTTCCAAGGTTCTAATGTTAAATAATCTAAGAAGAAGAGTTACCCTGGCAAATTGCTATTAGCTGTTTGGAGATTATATGCTGGATAACTCTTGCAAATAAGTGAATAAATAATAAATGAATGCCCTGGGCCCTTCCTTCACCAGATTGATACAGCACAAACCTGATAGAACAGACTGACTAGAACTTTAATATATGTAAATACCTAAATTGGATAATTCAGGCACAAGTAATATATTGTAGCTTGGTGCTTATTATTTCAATATATGTTATATGCATTTGCAGTGTGTGAATTCATGGATTTCTTGGTTTCTGCAATCTCCTATCTTCTATTATACCCTATCTTTAAAGTGTTGCACAAAAAAAACAAGAAAACATTATTCTATAAAGCTTAAATACTGTGCTTGTTTATACCAACTACCCCAAAGCAGAGTTTCTCCTTATAATGAGGTGTTTTCTAGCAGCATGATAGAGTATTTTTAAATCAGCTTTGACAAGCTTATTCTGAGTCAGACGTCTCCCAAGCACGTGCTTGTCTATATCCACACAAGCCATGGACACCGCTGTGAGGTCTGGGTGGGATTCTTTAAATTTCCTCTTTTTTGATATCAATGACCTGAGCTGCTGAGAATGTTCCTTAAGCTCATGGAGGAGAGTTACTGTTGATTTCCTTGGTTGATGAGCTCTATTTTCTCACTTAATGTGAAGGGTGAGAGACGAAGGCCCTTTGTTTAGCTCACAGTGGATGATTTTCCAGCCACTTTGATGCATTTTGTTTGGAAAGAGAGTTCTGGAAATCATTCCTTGCGACATTTATAACTTGCTTCATATTTTTGGTTTTTTATTCAATACAGCTTTAGAATTAAAATACACACACTCACTCCTCATTTTCCTAAAGCAAATATAGAAACCTCCATCTTGGTTATTGGACTAATTTCCCCCTTGATGCAGGCACTCAACCAAGGGTCCGGTTTACAGTCATGTGAAAAACATGGAATGTGGCTAGTCATGGGTCTGAGGAGTTTGTGCAACTGTCCCAAGACCTTTGGACTTTAATGCACCTGACTCTTTCTGCCTCCTTTTCTATAGCAAGGGATGATCTGTTTTATTTCAACTTCTCTAGAAATCACAGAGGTAATGGGATTACCATTATTTCTCCCTAAAAAGGGTCCAGATGGAGAGTAAGTCACCACATGTGTCTGGGAGAAAAAGCATTCAGTAGTGATGTTTTCTAGTAAGAGGTTCTAAAGAATTGTCTAGCTTGTATTTTGAGAGACTCTTCTTTAGATAGTCTATTTATCAATTTTTTATTTTGCTTCTGACTCTCCCCTTGTTGATCACTCAGCTTCTTCTTCTGTTCCTCAGTTTCCCCTCTACAATCTGGACTACATCCCTGTCCCATGTATCTTGAGACAAATCTTGGATTTAGGCGGTCAGCTGAGAAAAAGAAGAGTTCTTTTATCCAGAAATATTATTTACATTTATTTTATTAGAGTCACTCATTCCTACAACTACCTTTGCGACAAACAATGTATGGTTTTGTATAAGGACAAGAAAAATCAGAGCTGCTGCATAAAATGAGAAGTCGTATAAAGAAACAATGTTGCAACAAAGAACATGGAAGGAATCAAGTGGGAAATGTGCCAATAATGAAATGCATAAGCAGCTCCACAGGTGAAGAGCAGTGATGCAGAAATGGTGGTTTTGTGTTTATAAATGTTTCATATTTAACTGAATCAACATAACATATAGGCTGTATTCCTTGCCTGGGGCTCACAGCTTCAATTCAACAGAGAGATAGGATAGCTGCACACAAAAAGATGAGAATGAGATGGTGGGGATAGAGGATGGGAAAGTCAGAGGCCCAAGTGAACAGGACCAAAGTAGGGGGGCTGCTGCAGGCAGGTGTCTCAGCAGCTTATTTGGAACACCTCACTTGTGCCCATCACCACTCAGGTGGCCTTTTGAGATTTCCATCATCTGCCTCAATCAATGTGCTGTTTCCCCTTTAGCCTCATACTTTGCTTCCTGCTTACCTGTAGCCATTAAGTGCGTACTCTGTGTTGATTAATTATATTTATGTACAAAGCTGCAAAGGCCTGTCAGAATTCCATTTAAGTTGCTTGTCATCAGCTCATCACCACCTGGCAGGTTTGTTCTTCTATCCTCTGGTGTGATGCAGGCAGATCTGTGATGCAGAGAGGCAGGCTTCCTGTCAATAACCAGGGCCCACGGTAAACCCACGGGTGTCATTGTGCTGTGATTTGCAAGATGCAGGGTAGGGAAAGAAGAATGTCAATTAAGTGCAATGCAACTGCGCAGGGTGTGTGTCTTCCTAGAGTGGTTTACAATTCCCAGGGCTTTTAGACTGTGAATAATTGACACTCCTGTAAGGTGGATCACTGTAATTGTCCCCATTTCACTGAGGAGGAAATTGTCTTGCACTCCGGAAATGCTCATTTACGCTCTGTGTATCTTTGCCATGCACCCAGGTACTTCCCAGGGGTGGTGTGAGGACCAATTACCAATTATCCAAAAGAGCTCTTAGGTTCTGATGAGATCCTCTGGAATGCAGGCATCTGTAAAACCGTGATGATGCCTTTTTCCCGTTGTCTATACCCGCTGGCACTGGACCAGGCACCTTTGGTCATTGGATCAACACTCTGAATGAAATGGAGGAAAGAAAGAGAAGAACAGAAAGAGAAAGGTGTCAGAGATAGGGTTCTCCATTCAGCCATGGTTCAGGTGTAAAGACAAACCCAGGAAGAAACAACCTCATGGGATCCTTCCATTCAAAGGATTAGAAAAAGAAAATCAGAGAATATTAGACAACTTTAGAACTGGAAAGTTCCTTAAGTCTACCAGGTACGAAAGCAAGGATAATAAAGATCTGTTCACAATAACATTCACAACAGCTACATGAATGGGGAACACTATATTGTACTACCTAATGAGAACAATGCAAATTACTCAAAGGAAGCACATGACTAGGTTGAAGTCAGTGTCCTGGGATGCTCAGAGTTAATTAGGGAAGAATTTCAAGAAAAGAGTTTTGACCAAAATTCCAACAAGAAGTGATAATGGGCCAAAGGACACCCATTGACTCTGTTGGCTGGTAACATGGCGGTCATGAACATGTGGTTTTAGAGCAGATATGCCAGATTGGCCTAATCATGTGATTCTGGGTAGCAAATTAATTTGTCTGAGTGTCAGTTTTTCTCACTGGTAAAATAGGAAAAATAGTAGCACATGCCCAGTGAAGGTATGGGAATGACGGAATGACACATTACCTGTCAAAAAGTGAGCTGAGTGATTGACACATAATGAATTATCAATAAATCCTCTCCTCTATTGTTGCTGCCAGAGAAGGCAATGGCACCCCCTCCAGTACTTTTGCCTGGAGAATCCCATGGATGGGGGAGCCTGGTAGGCTACAGTCCATGGGGTCGCGAAGAGTCGGGCATGACTGAGCAACTTCGCTTTCACTTTTCACTTTCATGCGTTGGAGAAGGAAATGGCAACCCACTCCAATACTCTTGCCTGGAGAATCCCAGGGACGGGGGAACCTGGTAGGCTACAGTCCATGGGGTCGCGAAGAGTCGGACACAACTGAGCAACTTCACTTTCACTTTTCACTTTCATGCATTGGAGAAGGAAATGGCAACCCACTCCAGTACTCTTGCCTGGAGGATCCCAGGTACAGAGGAGCCTGTCGGGCTGCCATCTATGGGGTCGCACAGAGTTGGACACGACTGAAGCGACTTAGCAACAGCAGCATATTGTTACTGCAGCTGTTGCTTTGCTCCTGGCATGAAGCATGTGCTTGAAGACTATTTATTGAATGGATGAGAAACTTATCTTTGTGGTAGGTTACTTCTTTGCTTTGGTGTAACAGCACTGGAGAGCAAACAATGGAAAAATGAACTTTAGCGAGGCGCTGGTATCCTACCACTAAAGACGAAAACAAAGCAAAAGGCCAGCAACTCATATGTACTCCACTGCACTGTACTTTTTGTAAGAATGTTATTTTCTCCACTTTCTTCCCAACAGTCTGCTTCCCTTAAAGTAGCTTCCCTTCTTCATGCTCCACTGGTTCTGCCATCACTGCCAACTGGTTTCTCCCCACTTTTCCTCATCACTGTGCTCACCAAGGTGTTCAGTGATGCCTCCAGTGCCTGATTCAAGAGCTACTCTTCATATCCCCTCTTCCTTGACTTGCTGGCTGCATTTGACACCTGGTTGGCCTCTTTCAAAAGGTGAATTTTTTTCTCTCTCTGTGCCTTTTATGACATGACCTATTCGTGCATTCTGGTCTGTGCTTCTCACTGCTCCTTGCCAGATCCCTTGTTGTTGACCACTGATATCCATAACAAGGACTCTGCCTGTCCCCTGCTCCCCTGATCCCCCTGGCGGAGGAACCCCTGGGCTCATCAACCTCATGCCCTGCCAGACATCTGCTCCCACGCATGGTCTGAACTTCTGTTATTCCCTGACCTTCCCTGAGGTCCTTGCCTCTGTGCCTTTTCAGTGTACCTGGGACGCCCTCCCAGCTCCCCTTTGGTCTGCTTCCTGGTCATCCTTCAGGTCTTAGCCTAGATGGCATGACTTCAGGGTGGACTTCTCTGATTCTTACACAACTGAGTCCCCTTACATGGGCGTCCTCCATTATAACACTCACGCTGTTTCCTTCTAATTACTTATAAATGCCTGTATTCCTCCCGGAGTCCCCGCTGGTGGTGTTCTGCTGTTTGTTCCAAGTGAAGGTTCAGTGTGGAAGACGTGAGCAAACAGAAACATCCCTCCTGTGCTCTGTGATCCCTGGAGTGGAACGGCTCTGCCCAGGGCAGAGTGCCTTTGTCTAATTTACACAAACAGAGATTTTAAGCCAGCAGAAGCCCTATCCTTTAAGAACTGATCAGGAAAACCATGTCTGCATTGTCCACCACCGAGTTCTCAGCTCCTATCGCAGTACCTGGAATCTCTCAACTAGAAATTGTTACATAAATCAGTTTGACACACTCTTAAGTTCTAAAATGGCACTGCCCTTTAGAACTCTCATCCCTGACCCATATTATGACTATGGAGCATTTGAAATGTGGCTTCAGATGTGCTGAGTGTAAAGTAGGCATGGAGCTTGAGACTTAGCAAGAAAAAAAAAAATGCAGCCTGTCTTGTTAATAATTTTGTAGTGATGATAAAGTGAACTAACATTGTAGACCTATCATGTTAAGTAAAATGTACAATTCTGGTGAGTGTCACCTGTTTCTTTACTCTTTCTTTTGTGAGTGGCTACCAGAGAACTGGGGGGCTTCCCCAGTGGCTCAGAGGTAAAGAATCCACCTGCAATGCAGGAGACCCAAGTTTGATCCCTGGGTTCAGAAGATCCCCTGGAGAAGGGAATGGTTACCCACTCCAGTATTCCTACTTGGGAAATCCCATGGAGAGAGGAGCCTGGTGGGTTACAATCCATGTGGTCTCAAAAGAGTCGAACATAGCGACTAAACAGCAACAGCCAGGGAATTTGCATTCGAGCTTCTCACTGGCTTTCTGTTGGACATCATGATTCCAGACTTCTTTCTGAGGCTCTGTTTTATATCCAAGCACTCATTGGGCATCTCTAGCTGACACTCCACAGACACTGTCAACTCAACAGAAGTGAATTTGTCCCATTTCCCAGTGACTGACTCCCCTTCTTCAGGTGTTAATAGCCACAGTTCACCCAGTCACCTAAGCCCAAACACTGGCATATTCCACAACTCAGTGATTTTTTTCCCACAAATTAACTTTCTTCCTCCAGTTCACCTTTTTTCCTCACTTACCCTTCACAATTCTATCCAAATGGCCACTAGACTCTCTAGTGAGCCCTGTAACAACTCTCCTTCAATATTATGTAAGAGATCCTCTTAGGTAACATGTTTACATATAAAATGACCTTTCATTATGATCAGATGACTGTCTTCCTCTCTGCTTTCTCCTCTGTTTACTCACAAATCCCCTCCACTTAATGCTAATTAAAATAGCCGTTGACTGAGGATGTTCCAAAAACACATTCTTACAATATTTTATCATTCTCATTTTACAGGTGGAGAAACTGAAGCAGGGAGGTTAAGTAATTGACCCAGCATTTCACCTAAATAAGTGACAGGGCTGGTATTACTTGAACCTAGACTGTCCGACTGTGGAGTCTGGCCTCTTGGCCATTGTTCTTGATTTCACTTCTGTGGTAATGAAGTCATTTCTATTCTCTGAATGCATCGATATTTCTTATACTTTTCTATCTTTACAAAGATTGTTCTCTATGCTTGGGAACTACCACTCTTTCATCATCTTATTCACCATATCAATTCTTTGACAGCCTTTAAAACATGCCCCCAAAGACACTTGTGTGGAAAGTTATCAGACCTTACCAGGAATGTTCAGAAGTTTTGCTTTGCTCTCTGAGTACCAAACACAATGTAAATACTATTTGTCTTCCTTATTAAGATTATGTCTGTCTTACGTTTTGTGCATCAAATACAGTGCCTGACATATAGTTGGTTGCCAGTGCATATCCGTTGGATTTGGAGCTGCAGGGAGTGGGGTGGGGTGGAGAGAACAGCATTCCTGAACAGGACAGTTCTGGCTAGGAGGTCCGGAGGTTGCTGACTGAGCGGACATTGAACTCTTGAGATGTCCAATTCTAATGTGAGAAACACCATTCATCCTAAGTCAATCTCAGTGTGGAGGTTTTCATTTATGGAACAGTTTTTAACAAAGGGTCACAGGATTTCAGGGCAGTGTTGGAGCTGAGACAGTTTAATACCCAAGCCCTTATTGTGCAAAGTTAGCTGTGACGCCAACAATTAACTCACACATCCACAGTGACACTGCCAGGTAATATTAGAGACTGTATTTAAATCTGAGTCGCCTGTATTCCAGTCCACAGATCCTGGCTCTTTTAGACACACAGATAGCAAGAGGACTTTATACATACACATACACACACACACCCCTTCACTGCTAATGAACTGATTCAATCAATGCAACTGTTAGAAGCCAGACACAAAAGGCCACCTAGTACATGATTCTGTTATTATGACATGTCCAGAGTGAGCATATCCACAAAGACAGAAAGCAGGCTAGTGGATACCAAGAGCTGGAGGGAGGAGAGATGGAGAAGGGACTGCTAATGTTCTGAAATTTTGTATAGGTGATGGTTGTACAACATTATGAATATAGTAAAAGCCACTCAGTTATACCAAAGGGGTGAATATGCTACATGTGTTACAGTTCAATAAATGAGAAAAAATTTGAAGAGGAAAAAATAATAAATGCAAATGTTTCCTTACCTAGAGCCTGGATTCATTTGTGCAATAATGAGGGCTAATAGAAATTCAGTGATTTACAGAATAGGTCTTTTCTTACTTCTAAACTTTAGAAAGAAATGTACTACTTTGCTAGGACAGGAAAAATATATCCAGTCAACACTTTAAAAACCAAACAGGCAATGGAAAGAAATCAAGCTGATTTAGTTTTGCTGACTTACTTTTCCCAGTTTTCACCATTCCCATAACTATCACCATTTTCGTGATAACTATTCTTCCCCATGTTTTCTGCAAAATGCTTTACATGCCTTACTGCATGCAATCCATACAACAATCTAAGAGGTGGATCACTATTACAATTTCTCATTTTACTTTTAAGGACACTGAAGGACAATGAGATTTAATCAATTCCACAGGGTCACGGAACTTTTCAATGGCAGAAACTGCAGTCATACTTCAAGTAAACCTGACACCAAAGCTTATGCTCTTAACCACTAAGCTTATCCATGTGTCTTATATTTTATTTAGAAAGATAGAATCACATTAGGTTCCAGTTGGTCCCTAGAGTATATTTGACAGAAACACAAAGTTCTGGAAAATAAGGTGAATCGACCTCTCCTGGGCTCACGAGTTGCTAAAATTTTCCGTATTTTTCTATACCACACAATAAAGTGCTGCAGAGTCTTCAATATTTATTGTGTATGACTGACTCTCATGAATTCTTTCCTAAATATATGCAGCCATACAAACACATGCATATGCATATATGTATATTAGTATCTAGTCTATGTGTCTCCAATGATACAGACCCTTGGAATAACAACCAGCCTGTCAAAACACACTAAAAGAACTACATTTTGAAGAGAATTACAGTATCATTACCACTGACATGCGTAGAATAGATGCGTGTCCCTTAACTACTGCCTGTCAGGGCCTACTCTCCTATCTCAGCACCCAGTTTAAATAGTCCTCAGCCAGCTGCCTGTGGATTCAGCCAACATTGCATGTTAATGCAAAAGTCTGATTGCCCAGATGGTTATTTCTAGGCCTTTCATCAAAAATAGTAACTGAGTGTGGGTCTGGTCTCAAGCATAGCTACCCTGCATACAGGCTAGCGGCTTCTTGCTGTCTTCATAGAGCTCTCCTCTGAGAGGACTGGGCACGTAGATAGTGGCTATTTTGATAAGTCTCATCAGAGACAGAGGAAAACAGAAGAGACTGGACAGCAATCACTGAAATCTATGAAAATCTCTACAGTGCATTATTCCTCGTATCTCTGTGTTCTTCCTTTCATTGCTGCTATTATTGTATACAGAGTGATATTGTACATACAGAATTCACTTTAATTCACGTCCCTGAGCCAGTGTCCTGTTTTCCTTTATATATCTCAAAATCACCAGTACAATGGTTTTGCACTTAAAAAGTCAAATAAAGACGTGCCGAATTAGCAGCCACAGAACAAAACAGACCAGACAGACAGACTTCAATTGCTTCTAGAAAGTACAATGGGAGAAGTTCTAGCTTTGGGGCCTGGTTAACCCTCTGCCTGCCCACAGGAGAAGAATTACTAGTCTACTGTGGAAACTCAGATCCTTAGGACAGTTCTTTTAAGCGATTCAATTTGTGAGAAGATAATAGAACAATTCTCAAAATATCATCTAAGCAACTTTCTTTAACACTTATGAATCCCTTTTATTAGAATTAGAACTAGAGGTGGGTACCAAGACCTTGGGTACCATTTTTGTCCTGACATGGCTTGGATTTCTGGGGAGTCACTGCTGATAACACTTCCTGGAAAGACAGAATTCCACTCCCTTGTAAGAAAGCCTCCCTTCTTAAAACTGACATTAATTCAGGCCTCCATCAGCCCTTGCTGGTTCTGTTTCACTAAACAAACACAGGAATAAATAGTTTTGAGTTTGCTTTGTTGATTCTAGTTCTGCCCACAACCAGCTACCTTTTCCTAATCTTTCCACTTACCAGAAGCAAAAAATTTCACAGGATAAAATTGTTCATTTCCATCTCAGCATTTTTTTTTCCTTACATTTGGAATGACTTGGCTCAGCTACCCTGACCTTGAAATGCAGCCCCTCCACCCTACTAAGAAATCAGCAGGAGCTGGAAGGTGGAGAACACGAAGTTTCCATTTCTTTGCAAATCCATTTTTATATGGTGAAGGCTAGGCTGGTTCCAAAGGCAAAAGGACAGCCTATCGTCCGAAAGAATGATAGATAAGGATTAGGTTTAATACTGGAAAACATTTAGCAATGGAAAGAAAGACTGCATTCATGTCAGAAATAAAAGGGACCATTCTTTGGCAAAACATAAGACAGCATCTGTTGAAACAACTCAAGTTCTGCGCTGCTTTGCATGGCATCCTTTGTTGCTCAAGGATGGCAGCTTCTCTCAGGCCTTTGAGGACATGAAATGATGACAGATAAAGGTCCTGTGCCAAGAAGCAGGAAAAAAGTCACATTTTGATGTGCAACTACTTGATTCTCAGCCATCTAGAAATACAGAGAGGAGGCTGTCCGTTGCATTGCATGAACTGCTTTGGCAGCGCTGGCTGTAATTTCCAGTTTTCTCCTGCTCTGCCACACAGGGGACAGCACATCACCTGAGCTTTCTGGCTGTAAGGAGAAGATCAACCCCATGTGTGTAATCTACTCCAGGTGTATCTATTTCTTTGGCTCTGTACCCCACTGACATTTTGATATGAAAGATTAGCTTTTTCTGTGTGAAATAGTCATAATGACATAGGCCAGAAAACTCTCATTCAACTCACTTATTTATAGCAACAATTCATTTCTATCAGCATTTTTAACATATGATTTTTTGGCATAAGATAGGGAAAACAAAAACACAATCTTAGTCATGCCTAAAATTAAGGGGCAAGAAAAAACAAGGTCATCTACCACTTGTAAATGATTAACAAAGCTTGTAATACACACAACCGATTGTTATCACTGGAAACAGAATGAACTCTTTATATGGTCAAGGTCATTTTCATCGTGTAGTGTAGGAAAAAGTGAACAGAAAATACAGAAATGTTTTAGCATTTCACATGTCTTCAGAAAACTTCTCAGATACGTCGGACTAAAGAACTAGTAACATTTTATTTTCTTTGTATATGAAGTAGCTAATAGACACCAGCCACGCCAAGGGGGAAAAAAATTGACTTTGTTTTACTGCAAGCAGATTTTATGGCTTTCTCTTTTGATGTCTGAACCATGAAATATGCCAGAGGTACTTTGTTGCTGTTTACAGTACCTATGTACACTCTTAATGAGTTGCCATTTTTTTTACTACCTTTAAAGAACCTTGATAATAAAATATTTATCTACAAATTAAAAAACAAAACCCTTAAACGTGCTCTGCATTTCTAAAGAGGCAAAGCCCAGTGGTTTTCCTCATTAAATGCTGCTTCCAAGAATCTCCCTTTTGTCTAAGACTGTAGTTCAGCTTGTTCATAATAGATAACAGGTTGAGACACATGATATTTAATTTAAACCATGATTGTAAAAAGAGAATTTGGCTTCAGTTCTTTCAAAGATGGATGTTAAAAACAAGATAACAGGTCCCAAATGGAGTAACTTATGAAAGCGCCATGTCACCAAACCGAGATTTAACTATTGAATACATTTTCAGCTCTCCCAGAAATAGGCTCTTAACCAATTAATCAGGAATCATCTGATCAGCATTAGGTACTCTGCCTGATAGGCCCCCACCAACCATCAAAAATAACCAATCTATGTTTTTTCCTGGTACAACTTCCTTGTTCCTGCTCCCTTCTGCCTGTAAAAATCTTTCATTTCACACAGCTCCTTGGAGCTCCTTTCTACGTGCTGAGTTGGATGCTTCATCGAATCAAACCAATAAGATCTTTAAAATTTACTCAGTTGATTTTTTTTTTTAACTTGGATAACCTAAAAGAAGGAGTCTAGGTACTTAATCCTGAGACCTTAGTGATGATGTTCCTAATTTTAGTTTCGTTTTGAAGTCCCTGGTGCAATATGGGGGATTTCCCTGGTGGCCCAGAGGTTAAAGCGTCTGCTTGCAATGCGGGAGACCCCGGTTCGATCCCTGGGTCGGGAAGATCCCCTGGAGAATGAAATGGCAGCCCACTCCAGTATTCTTGCCTGGAGAATCCCATGGAGGAAGGAGCCTGTTAGGCTACAGTCCACAGGGTCACAAAGAGTTGGACACGACTGAGCTACTTCACTTTATGGGTACAATATGGGAGATGAAAAGATTTACTCAGTAGGAAAACCTTTGTAAAGACTTGTCCTGGTAGAAAGGAGGTTCAGTTCAGTTCAGTAGCTCAGTCATGTCCGACTCTTTGCGACCCTATGTACTGCAGCACCCCAGGCTTCCTGTCCATCACTAACTACTGGAGCTTGCTCAAACTCATGTCCATTGAGTTGATGATGCCATCCAGCCATCTCATCCTCTGTCATCCCCTTCTTCTGCTTTCAATCTTTCCCAGCATCAGGTGGCCAAAGTATTGGAGTTTCAGCTTCAGCATCAGTCCTCCCAATGAATATTCAGGACTGATTTCCTTTAGGTAGGACTAGTTTGGTCTCCTTGGAGTCCAAGGGACTCTCAAGAGTCTTCTCCAACACCACAGTTCAAAAGCATCAATTCTTTGGTGCTCAGCTTTCTTTACGGTCCAACTCTCACATCCATACAGAAGGAGGTTCTATTTGTTCATTTGACTGAAAGGCAGCGGTTGGGTAATAAGGTGCAGCAGTGGATGCATTGAGCCCCCTAGGCTGATAGGTGACCCCAAATCTCAGTTCCATGATGTACTAGAATGTTGTCACCCAGCTCGAGGTCAATTACTCTTGAAAACTGCTGAATGTTGTTACTGAGGTAGAAATTAGTTGAAGAGGGTGACGCTGAGACAGTGTAAGTCTGGGACAGGATTTGGAACAAAAAGCCATAGAATCAACCTAAACCCAAATTTAGCCCCTAAGTATTAACATGTGAGCAGACTGTGGGCACTTGGAACAGAACTCAGTCCCCACATGCTATACACCCTGAACATCCAGAGAAGCCCCTTCAGCTGCGTCTGGGGGTTAATGAAGGCACTGCCTTCTCTTTCTCGGTGAGTTTTCTCCATTTCTAAGGGAGAAAAAGAGAAGCAAAGCATCACCTACTTTCTCCCTTTACCACTAAGAAAGCATATGGTCTTAACTTAGGCAAATCCATTTCTCTCCTCAAGAAGAAAGAATGAAAGTTCTTTGTTGTTCTCCCCAGCAAAGCCTAATTTGACTTTGCACCAGGGACCATTTTAGATAATTACTTATCTGAAACACAGATCAATTAATGTGATAGTTCTACTAGTTGGATAAAGGTCTTCTTTCATGCTTTCTTCCTGAAGTTTATGTAAATATGCAGAATGAGTTTTACCACTAAATTCCTGAAGGATTTTAACCATCTATTTAGGCATGGTTTTCCAGAAACTTCCTTTTTTGTATGGGTGGCCTACTGAATATATTCAATATTTAAAATTTCATTGGAGTTTGGTGCTGAGATTTATTTATATCAAGACTGAAAGACTGATGACTTTGTAAGGTGAAGGAAACCATCTGGGTCCTGCATGAGAGCACATCAGGACCTTGAATAAGCCTCTGTAGGCTCATCAGTTGAATATAAACATGGGTGACATCTCCCTTTTCTTGGCCCATGGAATAGTTCTTCCCAATATATTTTATTTCTTATAAGAACTTGTTCTCCATTTAAGAAAAATTACTGAAAATGAATGTTAATAATAAAATATTAGAGAAAAAGAAAATCATATAGATACCTCTGTAAATAAGAGCCAAAGAAGGCAAAAATACCATCTCTAATTTACAAAACAGAAATAAACTCACAGACACAGTAAACAAACTTATTGTTACCAAAGAGGAAAGGGTGAAGGGTGGCACGAATTAGGAGGTTGGGATTAACATATACACAGGCCTGAATATAAAACAGATAACCAACATGCGCCTACTGGATATCACAGGGAACTATACCTATTTTGTAATTACCTATAAGAGAAAATAATCTGAAAAAATATATAGATATGTATATTATATGTATATTCTTATATGTGCATCCTAAGTCACTACAGTTGTGTCAGACTCTTTGTGATCCCATGGGCTGTAGCCCACCAGGCTCCCCTGTTCATGGGATTTTCCAGGCAAGAGTACTGGAATGGGTTGCCATGCCCTCCTCCAGAGGATCTTCCCAACCCAGGAATCTATCCCATGCCTCTTATGGCAGATGGGCTCTCTACCACTAGCGCCACCTGGGATAGTCTTGTATATTTGTGTGTATATATGTGTGTGTATATATATATACACACACACATGGATATATAAATCATTTTGCTATACTAACGTAAAACTACCACAACATTGTAAATCAACAATACTCTATGATCCAGAGATATGATATGGGGTGGGAGGTGGGAGAGGGGTTCAGGATTGGGAACTCATGTACACCCGTGGCAGATTCATGTCAATGCATGGCAAAACCAATACAGTATTGTAAAGCAAAATAAAGTAAAAATTAAAAAAAAATTTAAAAAAAAAACCTGCTGGATAATGTTAAAAAAAAAAAAGACTGTAGCCTGAACTGAATTGTATTAATAGTTATTGAGTAATTTATGCCATGTACTTTACATACTTTGTTTCAATTAGTACTCCTAACAATTCTGTGAGGTAAACATTATTCTAAATTTGAGATATAAGAATCAGGGACTCTGAGAATGCAAGAAACTAACCTTGGCAATTGCTAACTGGTAGAGCAAGAATTCGAGCCCAGGTCCCTAACTCCTGAGCCTGTATTCACTTCCCTCCACCATGCTGGCTTCTATTCAGCGAGTGAGCAAATACCTTGCCCAACTAATTCAATAAAACTCTCCTTCTCTGATTCTGTCTCTGATTCCAGGTGATTTCTTAATAGTCAGGTTTTCACTAGCTGTCCATGTTCAGAAATTTACAGGCAGAGCTAATCTCATATTCAGTACATAGAAATATTCACATTCAGAAGGCAAGTTTGCCTTCATCTCCACTTCCTCAGGATAAAGTCTCAGCTCAGTTTCTTGGACACAAATTATCTGCCTGACCTGGAAAATGTGTCCTTAAAAGAAAAAGTTTACCTAGGACCCAAGTTCCCTCAGTCTTGGCCTTTGAAGGTAAGTGAGGGGCAGAGCAACAGTGTGGCGGATTATTTCGTCAAGTTATATTGTTAAAGTTACATGGAACATCAGGAAACGTCAAAAGCCTAGGAACACAGAAATGTGTTTCCTAATCCTCTCCAACAATGGCAATAACCAAAGCAAGAACAGCTTCAAAAGAAGAAAGAATCAATTGTTTGGCCTTGTCATGTCCTAACAGTTTATAACACAAAGGGCATATTCACAGTGGAAAGAGAGTTTGTCTTTCTTTCAAAATAGGGGACACCATATTTTAAGGTATTTCTATAGAAGTCTCTCCTCACAGGACTCTGTAAACAGTACTGGTTCAAGAACAAAATCGAAGTTTACATTCGTGAGTTTGATTCACCATGTATTTTAGGAATTCTGGTTGAATATTTGTACATGTGTTCCAGCCTAAAGAAGAAAAATACTTCTTTGTTTTTCCTGTTGGCTATATGACAGACACTCGAGGCTCACCTTTCAATCTGTGAAACAATGATTTCTTTTCAAACCTGAAATCTGAATATCTTTTCACCATAACAGTTGCATTTGACCTGTAATTTTTCTCCAGTTATTATCTTCCAAAGAATACTTCCCACCCCATTATCCTCCATGTTTTCAGCCATGTCCAAAAGTGGCTACAGTTTGAGCTCCTGCATTTTATGGACTTACTTTTCCATCAACGAAATCTAAAATGATTTCAGAATCATAAGTACGTAAATAACAACCTAACACTCTGTATCGTGGCATAATTTTATTCGGAGAAACTGAAATATTTGAAAGTGAGTTCTTCAAATCTTAACTGACAACAACTGGCTTACAATAAGTCATAGAGAATATTTTAACTATTAGAACAAATGATACAGAAGAATGGAAATTTTTGGACAGATATTTTCTGTTTTGAAAAAACATCTTTCACCCTTCTGCATAGGAAACAATTTAATTTCAACACCGGATCATCAAGAATTGCTTCACTGTGGTCCACTGTGGAGACATTTGGGATTTTGTGAGTGCTATTTGGAGTGGAATGCAATTCTATTTAGATTTCTTCTTTGATTAGTAAAACTAGTTTTAAAAAATCATATGCATGCATGCTTAACTGAGATATCATGAAACAATTATTTTGTAATTAAGTTTCAAGGTAATTCAATATATGTATCTCATTTTTTTTTTTAATTTTTTGGTCACAGCATGTGGGAGCTTAGTTTCCAGTCAGATATTGAGTCTGCATCCTTTAAACTGGAAGTGCAGAGTCTGGACCACCGTGGAAGTCCTGAATGCGTCTCGCTTTGACTGGTCTCATTAATTCAGGGTCTTTGGATAGAACCTACTCTGTATATAAGCTTCAAAGATGATACCCTGTCAGAACAGAATGGTCCTATCCAAATATAACTCCAAATATTCATGTGTAGCCAAAAATTTTTCCAAAAATATACTGTACATTAAGATTTATGTACGGTGTCCTAATGTGTGGTAGAGTTCTTTTTTTATTTTTTGGTTACATCTATAACTTACAAGTTACATGTGAAATTTATTTTTAAACTCCACTATTGCTTCTTCATTTTTTTCCATCCTCACAATTGATGTGGTTGTCTGTGTGATGGATTTGGCTTTAGCAATTGCTACTTACTTACCAAATGAGTGGGCTTCCCTGGTGGCTCAGATGGTAAGGAATCCGCCTGCACTGTGGGAGACCTGGGTTCCATCCCTGGATTGGGTAGATCCCTTGGAGAAGGGAACAGCTAACCACTCCAGTATTCTTGCCTGGAGAATTTCATGGACAGAAGAGAAGCTCCTGTTGTATCCCAATTCATTGACAGAGTACAGTTATTCCCTACTTTGGAGCATAATTTTACCTTAATTATGTAAATATTGTATTTTAGTGATTGACTAGGAAATAGGCTATTTCTGCAAACTCAAACATAGAACTAATTTCAAAGAAAAAACTTTAGAATACAGAAGCTTCAGAATCATGTCTAAAAATATGAATAAATGCACCTTACCAAAGGAAGAAAAAAAAGTTTTATTGATTTCAAATGAATTTTTTTCACCCTGTTTTGCTATGGCTTGCTCTAAGTAAATGTATACATTTTAAGTCATTGTTTAGTATGAGCTCACTTCAGGAACACTCTTCTTTTTAAATAAATTTATTCATTTTAATTGGAGGTTAATTACTTTACAATATTGTATTGGTTTTGCCACACATCAACATGAATCTGCCACAGGTATACACGTGTTCCCCATCCTGAACGCCCCTCCCTCCTCCCTCCCTGTACCATCCCTCTGGGTCATCTCAGTGCACCAGCCCCGAGCATCCAGTATCACGCATCAAACCTGGACTGGCAATTCATTTCATATGTGATATTATACATGTTTCAATGCCATTCTCCCAAATCATCCCACCCTCTGCCTCTCCCACAGGGTCCAAAAGACTGTTCTATACATCTGTGTCTCTTTTGCTATTTTGCATACAGGGTTATCGTTACCATCTTTCTAAATTCCATATATATGTGTTAGTATACTGTATTGGTGTTTTTCTTTCTGGATTACTTCACTCTGTATAATAGGCTCCAGTTTCATCCACCTCATTAGAACTGATTCAAATGTATTCCTTTTAATGGCTGAGTGATACTCCATTGTGTATATGTACCATGGCTTTCTTATCCATTCATCTGCTGATGGACATCTAGGTTGCTTCCATGTCCTGGCTATTATAAGCAGTGCTGCGATGAACATTGGGGTACACATGTCTCTTTCAATTCTGGTTTCCTCGGTGTGTATGCCTAGCAGTGGGATGGCTGGGTCATAAGGCAGCTCTCTATTTCCAGTTTTTAAGGAATCTCCACACTGTTCTCCATAGTGGCTGTACTAGTTTGCATTCCCACCAACAGTGTAAGAGGGTTCCCTTTTCTCCACACCCTCTCCAGCATTTACTGCTTGTAGACTTTTGGATCGCAGCCATTCTGACTGGCATGAAATGGAACCTCATTGTGGTTTTGATTTGCATTTCTCTGATAATGAGTGATGTTGAGCATCTTTTCATGTGTTTGTTAGCCATCTGTATGTCTTCTTTGGAGAAATGTCTATTTAGTTCGTTGGCCCATTTTTTGATTGGGTCATTTATTTTTCTGGAATTGAGCTGCAGGAGTTGCTTGTATATTTTTGAGATTGGTTGTTTGTCAGTTGCTTAATTTGCTATTATTTTCTCCCATTCCAAAGGCTGTCTTTTCACCTTGCTTATAGTTTCCTTTGTTGTGCAGAAGCTTTTAAGTTTAATTAGGCCCCATTTGCTTATTTTTGCTTTTATTCCCATTACTTTGGGAGGTGGGTCATAGAGGACCCTGCTGTGATGTATGTCGGAGAGTGTTTTGCCTATATTCTCCTCTAGGAGTTTTATAGTTTCTGGTCTTACATTTAGATCTTTAATCCATTTTGTGTTTATTTTTGTGTATGGTGTTAGAAAGTGTTCTTGTTTCATTCTTTTACAAGTGGTTGATCATTGTTTTGAGACTGAGTAACAAACATTCCCAGAGTTGCTGAAGAAAGAAGAGGACTCCTTTTCGCCAAATGTGTGGGGAACTTAGAGTCTCCTTAGTAACTGAGAAACAGTACACTGCTATTCTATGTAATATTCAGTGGTTGGTTGCTGCCACTCAAGCTTTCATCCACCCCAAGTCACTTCCACACCCAGAGTAGAGGCCAGACTGCATTTCTCTGCTCTACTGGAGTAATTATTAAACATATCATTCAAAATCCTCTTCACTCAAGCAGAAAAGATCAGTTTGAACAACCATGGCCATGTCAGCTTTTCCTGGAAATGGTGGAGCACCCAGACATACGCACACACACATTCATGCTTATTTGGAGGTGGTTTAGTCACTGGGTCATATCCAACTCTTATGACCCCATGGACTGTAGCCCGCCAGGATCCTCTGTCCCTGGGATTTCACCGTTTTCTTTTTTTTTCCCTAAAATGTTTACCATTCTCAGGGACAGAAACTTTCTCTTCCTTGCTCTCAGGATGAAATTGTGTTTGCTGTACTTTCCTTCAAAATGCCAGTTTGAAATTTTTCAACTACTCTTTTGAAACAATAAAAGCTAATAATTCTCTTTAAATCACAATGTTTACTGACACGGCTCTGTATATGACAGATTTGGACCCTGAAAAAGAAAGGAGTTACTTCAAAGGCTGTAAGCAGAAGGGAATTAGTAAGCATCTCCTGTAAAATGAGAAGACCCATGCCCCTGCCCACCTGACCTTGGGAATACTAAAAGGATCTAAAGTCCCACAATAGGAGCAACTTAGAAACACTCTTACTATCTGTGTGCCTGCACTGCAAACATGAAAAAGTAAACCAAATACTGATAGCCAAACACTGACAGTCAACAAGAACTTAAAATTATTACAAGAATTATCAATATCTTATTAGCTAGTCCCACCTAGACAGTGTTCTCAGTTGTATCACAGTAGTGTCTTTACTGATTAAATCAATATCTCCTTATCTGCAGATTATTTAAGAAAAGAGTCCAAGGACAAATTATTAGACTATTCATAAAAAACATTACAAAATATATTACAAAACAGTAGATGGGAAGAATTGTGTGTTTTTCTTAAGCCAAACATAGATGCCTAGAGATACTTGCATATATATCTCATTCTTTCTTTCCATTTATCTACTGGTCTGCCTGTCATTCTATCCATCTGTCTCAAAAAATCTGGTACTCAATTCACCGTGTACACATTGCACACCATACTGTAGCTTCTTAGTTACTGGACTATTTGAAATTATCCTTGGCCTTTATTTTTTTAATTTATATCATATTCATAGATATTTAAAAGACGTGAAATATCGCAATGCTAGTAAGGAATTATCTAGGTTTTTTTTTTTTTTAATCACAGATAAACAATACACTGAATTGCAAAAGCTCAAATGCAGACAGTATAGATGAAAAGAGGTTAAAACATACAGCATAATGAAAGATTAAGTGGGCAGAAGACTTATTCTACAGCAAGAGTTCCCAAAGTGTGATCAGAAGACCCCTGGCATTCCAAACTAAGACCTCTAAAGGTCTTAGCTTGACCTCCATGAGGTCAGAGCTAATTTCATAATAAAGTAAGATGGTATTTTCCTATTTCATTCTCACTCTCTCACAAGTGTCCAGTGGAGTTTTCCAGAGAGTCCATGATCTGTGGGATCATAAGGGGACAAAACAGAGAAGTGAATGTAAAAATCCAGCTGTCTTTTATTAAACCAGGCAATAAGAATGTTTAAAAATACAAAACAATGCTAGTCATCATTTTTTATGTTGAAAGAGATAATTACTTTTCATGAGAACATGCATTTATGTCAACATGTAATGGTATTACTGTTGTTATTTTTAAATGAGTTAATAGATGTTGAAATATCCATTTCATCTTCTGCTATAAATACTGACAGACATAACCCATGTTTATAGGAGGTTCTGGGGGTATTCTCAATAATTTTTAAGCATGCAACTGGGTCCTGAGACCAAAACATCTGAGTTCACTATTTTAGAACTGTGGACTACTCAATTTATTTTAGTTACTGATTTTTCCAGCATCAAAATTAGGGAAACACTCACTATAAAATTCTCCACAATTATTCCCTAACAAGATTGGATTCATATTTCTTGTATCATTTGCTCATCAACAAAATACAGCCAATAGATTAATTTTATATATGTTACTTAATATTTCTCATTCTACCTCTTTCATTCTTGGCCAGGTACTCACCCAGAATCTTTCTTTACATTTAATGAAAATATAGTAGGAGGTATATTCCTTGATGTATATTATGCATCTGATAAATCTTTGGTGACTCGATTTAAATTAAGGCTGCTTCTTCACTGAAGTTTATTTGCTCAAGTTTTTAAGGTTATTTCTTGCTCTGTGTTTAACAGACCATGGAGTGAAGTGAAGTACTAGTCGCTTAGTCATGTCCGACTCTTTGCAACCCCATCAACTGAAACTTGCCTGGTTCCTCTATCCAGGGGATTCCCCAAGCAAGAACACTGCAGTGGGTGGCCAGTCCCTTCTCCAGGGGATATAACGGTCAGCAAAATAAGATTAGCAGGCATTGATGCCGTGGTTAACAGAGGACTTCCCAAAGATACCCTGACTGGGCTTAAAGCCTGGATCCAATGCTTGTTCCCATGTGAACATGAATAAGGTCTTTAACCTCTCTGTGCCTAAATGTCCTCACCCAAAAATCAGAAATAAAAAGGTTACTTTGTAGGTAATAATCTCCTGCTATACAGAATAAATAAGTTAATAACTGTAAAAAAAATTAGAACTAAAATTAACGTATAATAAACATTACCTAAGGATGACGCAATAAAATATCATTAAATTCAGCTGCTGCTCAAAGCAAATGCATGGACATTGATGACTGATTTTCAGAGAAAAATTCTGCACTTAAAGAAATTCAGGTACCTGAACCACTTAAATTCCATGTTCGTTTCCATCTCTAAATGTAAAGAGTAGCAAGTTAAACATGACTACACTGATAACACAGACAGGAGAATGGCAGTGAAACACAGATCAGAACCTGGAAACAAAAACTTAGAGGCATGAGAGAGAAAGTCAAATATATTCAGCTAACAAAGCATCAAAAAGATAACACGCGAAACTGTCTAACCTACTCAGCCAATAGATAGAAAGTTGAGCCAGGCCTTTTAACTGTGTTTATTTTTGAATTGTATAAATGCTGACACAGTTTTTAAATTATCACAAATATTATCTTAATAGTGTCTTTGTAACTGTAGCTCCTCTTTTGCAAGTATCTTTAAATGATGAATACATAGTTTCAAATAATGTAGTCTAGCTAAGTGCAAAGGAAGAATTAGAGAATTTCTACAGCTATCACCCCAGGCTTTTGCAATTTCATCTGGTTGATTTTCCAATTTATATTGTCCAACAAGATAAACTCCTCTTCCGTTTGCCAGATTCTAAGTCCCAAAGATGTGGCCATAATGCAGAATGGATGGACCAGACTTATCAACCTTGGAGCATCCTCAGCATCATCCAGTTTTACGGTCATCATGCCAAATATCCCAGTCTCTGGCTTGTTTACAACCAAAGGCAATGAATAACTTCCAACTTTAATTATAGTTTTGCTCCTTTCTTTTAAGCCTCTCTGAATTCAAATTATTAGATGAAATAAAGCACTTTACCAGGAAAGTTACCACACTGAAATTGCTATCTAACATAGCTCTGTTGGATGCAGAACAGTCCGTCATTTTCCCTCCCATGTTCTGTAGGGAACAAGAAGCAGAGAATGGTACCATTTTGATACTGTGTGACAGGAAAAGGTTCATTTTACAAAGTCACATCATAATACCATAAGCTTTGCATCTGCCTCTCTCCTTACTCTTGCTTATAAAGCCAAACCCAATTAAACCTGCAAAATCTCTGCAATTCACTCTTCTTTATCAACAGTATATGAAACAGGTGTGACCACCAAACATGAGTAAAAGTAGAAGAAAACGATCATTGCTTTTGCAGAAAAAAAAAAGAACGAAACCCCTAAGTTACCAGTCATGGGCAAAATTATAAAGAATTGGCTATAGAAAATTCAATGAAAAAAATAAAGTTTTATTAATAACTTAAATAAAAATACTGAGGGTATAGACCAAAACTAATCCATAAAATTGTAAAAGAAAAAAAAAAATTGTACCAATGTTCTCTCATTTCTGTTTAGCACCAGAGTGAAATTCCCTTGTTAAAAAAGTATTTGCACTCTGGGCTTATGAAGCAACTGTGGGGAAGCAAGGCATTTCAGCCAAGTTTTTTTGGACAGAGTAAGTTATGGGGAAATATGCCTTCCCTCGAGCTCAACAATTACTATCCTCTGAATGGGGACAAATATTTCTGAGTGCATTCAAAATGACCCTTTGCTTTACATCATGAGACAATCACAATGTAACAGCCCAGCAAAAAATGTAGAACATATTTACAGAAGGATGAGCAGAAAGTCATGTCTTAGGTTCCAGAAAAAACGACTAAGTGCCTAGTACTTCAGTTTAGTTCAGTCGCTCAGTAGTGTCCGACTCTTTGCAATCCCACGAACCGCAGCACACCAGGCTTCCCTGTCCATCACCAACTCCCAGAGTCCACACAAACCCATGTCCATCAAGTTGGTAATGCCATTCAACCATTTCATCCTCTGTCGTCCGCTTCTCCTCCTGCACTCAATCTTTCCCAGCATCAGGGTCTTTTCAAATGAGTCAGCTCTTTGCACAGGTGGCCAAAGTATTGGAGTTTCAGCTTCAACATCAGTCCTTCCAATGAACATCCAGTACTGATCTCCTTTAGGATGGACTGGTTGGATCTCCTTGCAGTCTAAGGGACTCTCAAGAGTCTTCTCCAACACCACAGTTCAAAAGCATCAATTCTTCGGTGCTCCTTTATAGTCCAACTCTCACATCCACACATGACCACTGGAAAAACCATAGTCTTGACTAGATGGACCTTTGTTGGCAAAGTAATGTCTCTGCTTTTTAAAATGCTATCTAAGGTGGTCATAACTTTCATTCCAAGGAGTAAGCGTCTTTTAATTTCATGGCTGAAATCACCATCTGCAGTGATTTTGGAGCCCAAAAAAATTAAGTCTGACACTGTGTCCACTGTTTCCCCATCCTTTTGCCATGAAGTGATGGGACCAGATGCATGATCTTAGTTTTCTGAATGTTGAGCTTTAAGCCAACATTTTCACTCTCCTCTTTCACTTTCATCAAGAGGCTCTTCAGTTCTTCACCTTCTTCCGTAAGGGTGGTGTCATCTGCATATCTGAGGTTATTGATATTTCTCCCAGCAATCTTGATTCCAGCTTGTGCTTCTTCCAGCCCTGCATTTCTTATGATGTACTCTGCATAGAAGTTAAATTAGCAGGGTGACAATATACAGCCTTGACATACTTCTTTTTCTATTTGGAACCAGTCTGTTGTTCCATGTCCAGTTCTAACTGTTGCTTCCTGACATGCATACAGATTTCTCAAGAGGCAGGTCAGGTGGTCTGGTATTCCCATCTCTCAGAATTTTCCACAGTTTATTGTGATCCACACAGTCAAAGGCTTAGAACACACATAACAGAAAAAGTAGAAATTTCAAGGAGGAAAGAACATTCCTCAAATTACTTACATCTCTATCACTCTCCTTCCAGAAGAAAAACCCAATAATTTATCACCAAAACAGGTTTCCCAGAAGTTGTCCCAGTTTTCTGAAGAAAAATGTTCCAAAGCACTAGATTTTTAAATTACATTAAATTCTTGATAAAATCATGACTAATATATGAGCAATATTCATTTGTGTTGCAGTAACATATATATCTCTTATCAAGAAAAAAGATTTGTGTTAAGGCAGTCATGGTGATGACTTAAATTTTGAAAATTTTATCTGTAGGAGTATGCAATCAGATGAACAAAGTATACACAAAGACCATGTATTTTACTAGCTAACAAAAAAAAAAATCAGGAAAAACCTACTGCTGGATAAAACTGAGATTTGTTTTTTACTGAACTTATGATATTCAGTTCACTGTGTAAACAGTATGCATTTTATAACAATACAAATACCTTAATTTTGCATATTTTGCTGAAGTATAATTGACTTCTAATATTATATTAGCTTCAGGTGTACAACACAGTGATTCAACATTTTTGTACATTACGAAATGATCACCATGATTAAGTCTAGCTACCGTCTGTCACCATACAAAGTTACTCCAATATTGTTGACTATATCCTCTATGCTGTACAATGCATCCCTCATGATTTATGAATTTTATACTTTCTTTCAATTATAACAATTGTTGTTGTTTAGTTGCTAAGTCATGTCTACCTCTTTTTTGACCCTATGGAGTGTATCCTGCCGGGCTCATCTGTTCATGTGATTCTCCAGGCAAGAATACTAGAGTGAGTTGCCACTTCCTTCTTCAGGGGATCTTCCTGACCCAGGGATTGAACCCATGTCTCCTGCATTGGCAGGTGGGTTCTTTACCACTGAGCCACCAGCCCTTTACCAACTGTACTCAAACACAATACAAATTACTCTTTTCATTTTGCAAGTAAAAAAAAAAAAATGAAGACTGAAAATAATAAGTAACTTATTCAGAGTAGTAGAAGTAGTAAACAGCATAGTTAAGAAAAGTCTTCAGGATTTTAGGTACTTTTTAGGAGTTCTACTACATTACACATTTTGATGTTGCTTTTCTAAGTTAAATCTAAAAGATATTTTGACCAAATAAATACCATAAAGAATCTTCATGAAAACCTAAAATTTCATGAGGTATTTAAGAAGCTGTCTCTCTCTGATTAGATGATAAAGAGATAAAAATAGAGATGTGTGAATAGAGATTTGTATCTCTCTCTCTCTGAGTGTAGAAAATCATATACTATTTCCCACTGATCATCAGCTAGAATACAAATAAATAAGAATAAAACTCTATAAGGGAAAAGTATGAAAACAAATTGAACCACCAAATATAAGGGAGCTTCATTATCAGAGATTTCCTTGGTTTTCTTGAAAGTTTTGCTGTATTAATACCTCCAGGTCAGATGTGTTTGTCAGTTAATGACCACTAAGATCAATGGCCCTCAATCTTGCCTGAGGCCTTCAAGTTCATCACTCTGACATTAACTGACAGAGCAGCTCAGAGGAGATTCTTACGTGATAGAATTGCTCAGTCAATAGAAGCTTCTCAACAATAGGAATATGTGCAATTTAGAGTAGGTTTTGAGAAGCATATTCTCATGTTTCTGTGTATCCCTTACATGACTGGTTGCACTGGCTGACCAAGTTTGTCACTGGCCCATTTCTCTCCCCTTCATACTATGTTTTGTCCTCATGTTTAGAAGTACCTGCAGCTGAAACTCTTGACTGACTTCCCACTGCTGTTCCCTGGGAGCTTTTCCAATGAGTGTCCCCATGTCACCTCTCCTGTGATTAAGAATAAGTAAAATCAACCATAGGCTTCCCAGGTGGCACAGTTGGAAAAGAATCTGCTTGCCAAGGAAGGACTCACAGGATACTCGCGTCTGATCCTTGGGTCAGGAAGATCCCTTGGAGTAGGAAATAGCAACCCACTCCAATATTCCTGCCTGGAAAATTCCATGGACATAGAAGCCTGATGGGTTACAGTCCATGGGCCAATAGGAGTTGGGCAGCTGAGCAATTGAGCATGAATGCAAAACCAACCATTATAATACTTAGGGCTAAAAGGTGCCCCCAAATGAATCTAAAATAAGAGAAAGTAAAAGTGAAAGTGTTAGTTGCTCAGTCGTGTTGGACTCTTTTGCGGCCCCATGGACCGTAGCCTGCCAGGCTCCTCTGCCCATAGGATTCTCCAGGCAATAATACTGGAATGGGTAGTCATTCCCTTCTCCAGGGCATCTTCCCAATCCAGGGATTGCACTCTGGTCTTCTGCACTGCAGGCAGAATGAAGTGAAGTGAAAAAGATAGAGGTACTATGCTCTGATCTCCTATTTTTATGGATGGAGCTCAACCTACTTTCAAGGTAATTTTTTCCAGAGCACACTGCATTTCAACAAACTGAAATGGTGGAAACCTTTTCCCAACCCATAGGGAAAGAAATGACATTACTTACTATATTCTGGTGTTAATTACTTTACACATATATTTATATATAATCCTTTCATGTATGCTACTGCAGGTCTCCTAAAAAAAAAATGCTGGTGTCAGTAAAATGTCCAGAGATCATATAAAAATAGCAAAACCTCATAAGAACAGTCAACACTTTTTGAGAGTTTTCTCCATACTTCATGCTCTACATGTATTAACTTAAACAGAATTTTGATAACCATTGTAGATTGGAAGTTTAAATACTTTTGCACTCCTTTTAACTATGTCAAAAAACTGAAGTTTAGTGAATGCAGTAGTTAAGACCATACTAGCAGCATACTAGCTGCTAAAACAGATAAACCATGAAAGCATAGTAGCTCAAACATTAGAAACTGGTTTTTCATAGACAACAGTCCAGTGGGAATGCTGAGTGAATGGTCTTCTTTGCAGTGATGTAAGACTTAAGGTCTTTTTTGTTATGGGATGGGGTAGTCATGCTTTAAAATTTGAAGGGGTGTCTCAAAAAGACATAATTTTCAGTATTGGAAGAACACAACTTTCAGCACTTTGAAAGTGAAGTTGCTCAGTCGTGCCCGACTCTTTGCCACCCCATGGATAGTAGGCTGCACCAAGCTCCTCCGTCCATGGGATTTTCAAGGCAAGAGTACTGGAGTGGGTGGCCATTTCCTTTTCCACTTTACCCATAGCATTTTAGCATAGAAATATTTTCGATTAGAAAGGAATCTGTATGTATAGTTTGATCCTATCTCTTTGTAACCCCATGGACTATAGCCTGCCAGGCTCCTCTGTTCATGGAATTCTCCATGCAAGAATACTGGAGTGAGTTGCCATCCCCTTCTCCAGGGAATCTTCCCCACCCAGGGATTGAACCTGGGTCTCCTGCCTTGCAGGCAGATTATTTACCAGCTGAGCCACCAGGGAAGCCCACAGTTTACCAAGTCAAATATTATTCAATTGCTGTATCTTTGGTTGTTTCAGTCTTATTTGATGGGATCACATGCGGCCTAGACTAAAATTGTTTTCCCTTTTTTAAGTTAACTTTTATTGGAGTATATATCCATTCTTTTTTAGATTATTTTCCCATATAGATTGTTACAGAGCACTGAATGGAATTCCCTCTGCTACACAGTAGGTTCTTATTAGTGATCTATTTTATATATAGTAATGGGTATGCAATCCCAATCTTGCAATTTATCCCTCCCTTCACTTTCCCCCTTGGTAATCATAAGTTTTTCTTATTACCAGCTTTCCTAATACAAAATTTCACAAGGATGGGATCCTTATAAAATTTTAATGTTGGAAGTAACTGTCTTCTCCCAATAAACTTTTATTGATGATATCTAAGTACTCCAGAATTAAGAAAACCACTTGCCTTCCACTATCTAATAGCAACAGAGAATTGTAGGGACTCTGAGAATGGAAAATGTATAGAAATGAGAAAGACAATACTTCTTTCCTCACATTCTTTACATAAAACACCCTGGCAGAATTTGCTATATACACTGCTAAGTAAATTGAGCCTTTCTATAATTGTAAACAAAATTAAATTGCTACCAATTCTTTGACTCAGTAAATTTAATTTTACATGTATACATTCAACACTACATCTAAACTGGCATTATGGACAAATAGGACTGCTTGACTGACAGTCTGTACTAAAAATAAGCAGGAAGATCAGTGTTTTGCTACTTCCAAACTTTCTTTCTATTAATGACAACGCAATTTCTTTTATCAAATGCACCAATGATCTACACTCATTTTTAATTCATATGGAAAGGTCAAAAGTAAGACTTGTAAACAACCATTAATATTGTCTTCCTAAAGTGTCAAAGGTAGAGAGAAATATAACAAAGCTCTAAGCAGAAAATTAGCCCTTTTGAATACTAACATAAACACATAGTCATTAACTATATTCAGCTAACACTGAGTACTAACCATGTGCTCTGCCTTGTGATAGAGTCCAAAAAATATAAATAACGTGTTATTTTTCTCTTCAAGGTACCTTACAATGTAGTTGGGGAAATATATACACACATACTTGAAAAATGAAATGCAAATAACATCCATTAATGCAACTCTTCTTATAGTTCATCATATCTAGGGAGGGTCCATATATTTCTACCATCTTTATAGAGGTCTGAAAGTGAGTAACTAAACTTAAACCACTGAAAAATACACAATAATCAAAATATTAAGAATCATGATGAGGTTCTTTGTTATACTGATTTTTCCTTCTCCAGGGGAATGTCCCAACCCAGGAATCAAACCCAGGTCTCCCGCATTGCAGGTGGATTCTTTATCAACTGAGCCACCAGGGAAGCCCATACTGATTTATAGCCATGAGATTAAGGAAGGCTTAAATCTGCAGTGGTCTCATTGATCCAATCTTACAAGATTTCAGAAAGAGCTATACACACAAGAGACAGTGACAAACGAGAAATTCAGTTACCGTGTTATCATAATTATCCAACTGTCCATAACTCCCAGTTAAATCCCACAATAAATCTAATTGGAATGTTTGACTTAGACAGTAGAGGCCGTTCTCTGACTTTAAGTTCTCATCCCTACCAAACTACTAAGACCAGATTAATGAGTGATCCAAAGCATGAGAGTAACTGTGTGAGATCAACATGGCTCTTCATCCCCCACAGTCAGGCCAAACTGTTGCTTTTATAATGTGGACAAGAGATTGAGATAAAAAGAGGGTTGGGGCAAGCACGGCAGCTTAGCCTATGGAAGAAAGAAGCAAAAACGATAGGTTTATATTTATATGCACTGCTTTTTAACAGTTATCCTCCACCAACTCCCCTCCCCTATAAAATGAGCCCAATTTATGTGTTGCGGGAGTAAACAGAAGAGATGTGATGAGAATAAGGGACAGTTTGGAATGAAAGAGAGTACTTACTTGAAATTCTAATTCTGCTCTTCTCCATGTTTTGGGAAATAAGAAAAGTTTCAATAATCATTTGCTTAAAAAAAAAACAACAACAATTTGCATCATGAAGGTGTGTTACTACAAAATGAGTCCAAAGACAGACTGGGAGAGCTTGAACCCAAAGCAGCAACTCTACTTTGGGAAACTGGAGGGGACTGAGGGACATGAGGAGAGTTAGTGAACTTGGTAATTTCCCCACCACTGCATGTACCATCATGTTACAACATGACATAAATTACACCTTTGTCCTTTATCTCATAACAGATTTCAAATACAACTTGCGCTGTGTGCTGTGCTAAGTCGTTTAAGTCATGTCTGATTCTTTAAGGCCCTAAGGACCACAGCCTGCCAGGCTGCTCTGTCCATGGGATTCTCTAGGCAAGAACGCCTGAGAGGGTTGCCAGGTCCTCCTCTGGGGGATCTTCCCAACCCAGGAATTGAACCTGCATCTTTTACGTCTCCTGTATTGGCAGGTGGTTCTTTGCCACTAGCGCCACCTGTGAAGCCCCCAAATACAGCTTACACGTATTTCAAATAGCTAATGAATACTTTTAATGTGGAAGAAAACTCTTAGACTATACAAAACCCAATATTGTTGTCAACACATTCTGAAAGATGCCCTGAAGTAAAGCAAATATTAATACATAAAACTTGCCAAAATGGAAACTAACACTTTGTTGCTTTCAAAGCCATCCTATCAGACTGTGGCATTTCATACAACTTAAACATAATTTCTCATGAGTTTATTTTACTTTGTTTCTTTCCAGAAATATTATTGCATTTCATTTTGACTAGCCTTATGTACTTTTGCCATTTTTATAGACACATTCCTGCCTTGGCCCATATACAGCTAATACCAAAAAAAAAAAAAATCAGCAGACTAATAGCACCAAGGGGGCACAGCAGGAGATTCAAGCCACTGTTTCCCCAACAAAGTACAATAATTAGACATTTATCCATGAATGAAGGAAAGTTCTAGAAGAACACAGGATTCCATGTAAAAAGCTCCAGCAACACCACAAATACTCCATTTGCTTTGCAGAATTTGAAGCTGATATTTGTTGTCCTACGACCAGATGTCTCATACATTTCATTCATCATCTTGTGAAGTTAAAGAAATAGTCCCCAGAATTTTCATCACCAAATAGTTCATTGGTGAAGATAGGATTTTAGATCTGCCCAGAAGACATCTCAACAAAGAACTGACTCTTGGAAAAGACCCTGATGCTGGGAAAGATTGAAGGCAGGAGGAGAAGGGGACAACAGAGGATAAGATGATTGGATGGCATCCCCGACTCAATGGACATGAACATTTGAGCAAGCTCTGGGAGATAGTGAAGGTCAGGGAAGCCTAGGGTGTTGCAGTCCATAGGGCTGCAGTGTTGGACACTCCTGAGCAACTGAACAACAATACACTAGAGCTCAAAGAGTATGCATGTTGACCGAATGAAAATATTGGAGGAATGGTTATTGCTGCTACATTTGTCTAGTGGAATAGAAAAGGATGGTCCCTGAGTCTGAGAGAGAGGACATGCAGAGGAGAGGAACCAGCCTGTGGTCCCTGTGACTCACAAAGTGATAGAATGACATCATTTTAACATTAGGAATCTATCCCAGAAAGGGTATCATGATAAGGTGTCTAAGTTTCTTTAATGTGTTAAACATTTTCCCTCCACTCAACACCCCCAAGGCCCATCATGGCTAGACACTTCCAGGAAACAACTCAGGTGATGGATGGTGTGTCTCTGTAACTAGGGGGTGGCCGTGTGGTGTTTACCTGCACGTGGAGCTTGCATCTGGCCCCAGGGTTTTGCCTACTTGTCAATATCCTCCATAGCATATACCTGCCTGTTACCTATAGCTTAGTGAAAAAACAGATTGCTCTGCTAGAATCTAATGGCTGTTAATATCCTAATAACATTAACATATGCAATACTGAGCTGAATTGTAAGGCTAACAAGAGCTTACATGCATGGAAAGGTAATTACAGTGGAAGTTTAATGATAAATCACCACAGTTTCTCTCTGCCTTAATAAACTGTTAGGTGCTACCAAATAAAGCAGAAGCAATTACAGGAAGCAACAGGATCCTGGGTTGAGGGACAGGACTGATGGAAAAAATAGAACATCCTTCCTCCCCCAAATAGCTTACATGAATGACTGGTACCTAACAGCTGTGAACTCTGATCAACAAAAACATCAGCCTCCTCATTCATCCACCCAGGACATGGCATTTTGCTTTCTCATAGGAAGGCACAATATTTTTAACAGTGATGAAGTATCTTAGACATCCAAAGAGCTCATTGCATATGTGTGTGCTCAGTTCAGTCGTGTCCCACTCTTTTGCTACCCCATGGACTGAAGACTGCCAGGTTCCTCTGTCCATGGGCTTATCCTGACAAGAATACTGGAGTGGGTTGCCATTTCCTCCTCCAAAAGAGCCCATTAAATTCCACCTATTATTTCTGTTTTCCTAAATGCTAACATTTTATTTGGTTTTACTCAAAGGCAGAGGATCCCTACATTCCCAGGTCTTTAAGCTATGATGGTTAGAATGGACAGACCAGGATACAGAGGATGCCATCTGTCTAGGACAGTGCATGGCATACCATAAGAACTCAGCTTGGGCCAGGACACTGCAAAGGATGAAGAGAATGTGGGACCTCAGTACCTATCCCAGCACTGCAACTTAATAGCTGGGCAATGTTTGACAGTTTCCTTCAACCTCTTCATCCTCCATTTCTTGATTTGCAAAATAAGGATTTTTGTTAATACCTACTTCATAAGGTTGTTTTAGTAGCAGCAGTGTTAGCCAGTCAGTGGTGTCCGACTCTTTGCGACCTGTAGCCCGACAGGCTCCTCTATCCATCGTTCTCCAGGCAAGAATACTGGAGTAGATTCCCATTCCCTTCTCCCGAAGATCTTCCCAACCCAGGCATCGAACCTGGGCTTCCTGCATTGCAGGCAGATTCTTAACCACCTGAGCTATAGGGAAGATTGTTCTGAAGAACAAATTAAATAACGTGTTAAACTTCTGACTTACTACAATGCCAGTCGCCTGTAATGCATTCAGTATGTGTGATTATTAATAATAGTTTATTATTCCATTATTGGTGGCCATGTAGACATGTATCTGCCCCCAAACTGCACTCTCAACAAGTTTACTAGACCTTGTTCCTGGAGGCACACCAAAGGATAAAATCATACACCATCTGGACAGGCAGGATTACTGTAATTTACTGTTTAACCCTATTATTGGATATGTGAGGAAATTCAGCTGAACTCATATAGTCAATCACAAACTGGCCAAAGCTAAGCATCCAGGCTCTGAAATAGGCACTAAAGATACAAACATGAGCAGAGCAAAGTCCTATTCAGTTGAGGTTTTATCATCTTTAGTGAAATAGGTAGGGGATAAGAAAGTCTGAAACACATCAGAGAAGCAAATTCCTGCTGGCACTCACACATGGGGGAAAAAGAGCTTATCCCTGGCTGTGGGGGCAGGGCAACCTGAGAAAGTGTTCTAGACAGGATAATAGATGCTCTGTTGTTGAACAACTGCATACAATAACAGACTCTAAAAAGAAAATCAGATAAGAGTATAGGCAAATAAATGAAATGGTGTGCAAACACCGTTAGTCATTAAGGAAATGAAAATTAAAACCCCAAGCAGAAACCTAAGCATCGGAATGGATAAAATGAAAGACGAAAACTGAACCACTAAAAGACCAAAAATTGGAGAGGACCTGAAGCAGCAAGATTTCTCCCACATCACTGGTAAGAATGTAAAATGCATTAGCTACTTTTGAAAACAGTTTGTCAATTTCTGATAAACATCCACTTAACAAATGATGCAATTCTACTACTAGATATTTGCCTCATTGAAATAAAAAAATATATGTGTATATCTTTATACAAAAACTCCTTCATGAATGTTTATAGCACATTTATTCATAAATTCAAAAAAATAAAAACTGGAAACAACCCAAAAATCCCTCAACAGATCACTCAGTTCAGTTCAGTCGCTCATTCATGTCCGACTCTTTGCAACCCCATGGACTGCAGCACGCCAGGACTCCCTGTCCATCGCCAACTCCCGGAGTTTACTCAAACTCATGTCCATTGAGTCAGTGATGCCATCCAACCATCTTATCCTCTGTCGTCCCCTTCTCCTCCTCGCTTCAATCTTTCCCAGCATCAGGGTCTTTTCAAATGAGTCAGTTCTTCGCATCAGGTGGCCAACGTATTGGAGTTTCATCTTTAGCATCAGTATTCCCAATGAATACTCAGGACTGATTTCCTTTAGGATAGACTGGTTAGATCTCCTTGCAGTCCAAGGGACTCTCACGAGTCTTCTCCAACACAACAATTCAAAAGCATCAATTTTTCGGCACTCAGCTTCCTTTATAGTCCAACTCTCACATCTATACATGACCACTGGAAAAACCATAGCTTTGCCTAGATGGACCATTGCTGGCAAAGTAATGTCTCTGCTTTTTAATATGCTGTCTCTGTTGGCCATAATTTTTCTTTCAAAGAGCAAGCGTCTTTTAATTTCATGGCTATAGTCACCATCTGCAGTGATTTTGGAGCTCCCCAAAATAGAGTCTGTCACTGTTTCCCCATCTATTTGCTATGAAGTGATGGGACCAGATGCCATGATCTTAGTTGCCTGAATGTTGAGTTTTAAGCCAATTTTTTCATGTTCCTCTTTCGCTTTTATCAAGAGGCTCTCTAGTTCTTCTTTGCTTTCTGCCATAAGGGTGGTGTCATCTGCATATCTGAGGTTATTGATATTTCTCCTGGCAATCTTAATTTCAGCTTCTGCTTCCTCTAGCCCAGCATTTCTCATGATGTACTCAGCATATAAGTTAAATAAGCAGGGTGACAATATACAGCCTTGACATACTTCTTTCCCTATTTGGAATCAGTCTGTTGTTCCATGTCCAGTTCTAACTGTTGCTTCCTGGCCTGCATACAGGTTTCTCAAGAGGCAGGTCAGGTGGTCTGGTATTCCTATCTCTCTCAGAATTTTCCACAGTTGATTGTGATCCACACAGTCAAAGGCTTTGGCATAGTCACTAAAGCAGAAATAGATGTTTTTCTGGAACTCTCTTGCTCTTTTGGTGATCCAATGGATGTTGGCAATTTGATCTCTGGTTCCTCTGCCTTTTCTAAATTCAGCTTGAACATCTGGATGTTCACGGTTCATGTATTGTGGAAGCCTGGCTTGGAGAATTTTCAGCAGTACTTTGCTAATATGTGAGATGAGTGCAATTATGCAGTAGTTTGAGCATTCTTTGCCATTGCCTTTCTTTGGGATTGAAATGAAAAGTGACCTTTTCCAGTCCTGTGGCCACTGCTGAGTTTTTCATATTTGCTGGCATATTGAGTGCAGTACTTTCATAGCATCATCTTTTAGGATTTGAAATAGCTCAACTGGAATTCCATCACCTCCACTAGCTTTGTTCATAGTGATGATTCCTAAGGCCCACTTGACTTTGCATTCCAGAATGTCTGGCTCTAGGTGAGTGATCACACCATTGTGATTATCTGGGTCTGAAGATCTTTTTTGTATAGTTCTTCTGTTTATTTTTGCCACCTCTTCTTAATATATTCTGCTTCTGTTAGGTCGATACCATTTTTATTGTGCCCATCTTTGCATGAAATATTCCCTTGTTATTTTTAATTTTCTTGAAGAGATCTCTAGTCTTTACCATTCTATTGTTTTCCTCTATTTCTTTGCATTGATCACTGAGCCTTCCTCAGTGGTTACTTAGCTATTTATATTTCCCAAAATCATAAAATTTTACCTTAAAAAGAATGAATGTTGCTATATGCCCATTTTACCTTTTTTTTTTTTTCCCAGAAAGGCCAAAACAGATTATGTGCAAAGATCCATAAATAGAATGCTGCTGCTGCTAAGTTGCTTCAGTTGTGTCCGACTCTGTGCCACCCCATAGACAGCAGCCCATCAGGTTCCCCCGTCCCTGGGATTCTCCAGGCAAGAACACTGGAGTGGGTTGCCATTTCCTTCTCCAATGCATGAAAGTGAAAAGGGAACGTGAAGTCAATCAGTCGTGTCTGACTCTTAGCGACCCCATGGACTGCAGCCTACCAGGCTCCTCCGCCCATGGGATTTTCCAGGCAAAAGTACTAGAGTGGGTTGCCCAGAATACAGCATAGTAAATTCAGGTTTCACAAGCCCAACTAGAGTACAGTGGGTATCATAACTATTACTTAGCTAACTATCTGGCTCACAGTAGAAACCCAAGTTAATAAATGCAGCATAAATGAACAGAGGGGAATCACGGTGCTATGAGCCTATAAATAGATAGAAACCAACTCAAAGCATGGAATCATTAGCAAAGTCAGCATGCTTATATTTTGTTCAGTGACTCACTGGAGATCTCTGTTATTTATATTATGTAGTAAGTGAAGTGAAATGAAGGTAGCTTAGTTGTGTCCGACTCTTTGCAACCCCAAGGACTATACAGTCCATGGAATTCTCCAGGCCAGAATACTGGAATGGGTAGCTTTTCCCTTCTCTAGGGGATCATCCCAATTCAGGGATCAAACCCAGTTCTCCCACATTGCAGGTAGATTCTTTACCAACTGAGCTATGAGGGAAGCCCACATATTATGTAGTAAGTGCTGTCTTAAAGAAAAGGAGAAAATATATAGAGTTGGGGTATATCAGAGCAGCCAATCTAGTGACTGCAATGAGAATGGTTCCCCTTAAATTTGTTCCATGTGCATCTATACAACCCCGGGGGGAGGATGCTCTGGGGAACATTTCTCTATCTCCACTTTTCTAGCTATTTTAGAGACATCTGCTAATGAGAAAAATGAGTGATGACAGAAACACAGAATCAAAGTGCAGGACATGAAGCCTAAATAGTCCCACTTGTTTCAGGTAATTAGGCCACTTTAGTCAAATTTTTTTTCAACAATTTTTCTTACTTATTTATCCAGCCTATCATGGGTATATAACACTCAATATAACATGATATTATAATATATCATATAATTTATATGTTAAACCATATTAGAAAAGAAGGTAATACAAAATTATTCTCATGAAGGAAAATTTTACCTCAAACTTGAGTCGTAATAAGAAGTCAACATAATGACTCAAGACATACAGAGAAATAAATAGCAGTTGTATAATCATGAGGAGCTGTGTTCTCTGGGGCCGAGGAATGGCTGGATTAAGGGAATAATATAGGAAAGTAGAGTTGTTGCTTTACCACGTATGGTAGGATTATTATCATATTTATCATATCCAGAGCAACAGGTGTTTTAAGTGGTTTACTAACCATCATTATTTATTCATTCAGGACTTCCTGCACTGTAAATAAATACGAGTCTCTTGAAAAAGTAACTTCAGGAGGTTAAGATCAGGCTGAAAATGTAATAGAAAATGGGAACCAATTTCTCACCATTTCAGTTCTACACCAGTCCACTGTGAAAAGACGCTTGGTCAACAATTTGAAGTTATAGTTCTTTTCAGAAAGGGGACAACTTGGACTTTTTTTTTTTTAAATAATAATATTTCTCAGTAAAGCGCCAGATGGGATTAGAATGAGGGAAGAGAGCCAGAAACAGGAAATGCGGTGTCAAGGGAACAAAGCACAAGCAGAGAAAAATTCAGAGAAGTTACTCTGTGCTTCCACCGAGAATCTACACTTTGGGGTTTATCACATCGAGTCTTTTGAGATTTGCCTGTCACTAGACACTACTAAGCACACCGTCTTTAAAGGAAATCTTTGTTCTAATTCCCGCCTGACAGGAAAAAGCTTCTGGGTTCACTCAACCCTAACTTTATCCTTTACAAAGGGAAACTACAGAGAGACCGGCTTTACTCCCAGGGGCTTCCCTAGCTCTTCTTATTTAACTCGCCCTGTCTAACCAGACAAGTGCTTAGACTCCCTCCATTCACCTGCCACAGCCCTCATCCAACACAAAAAACCTGCTTAGATGCTTTTATTTTCTTTCCTTTGGGGTTCCTCAAAGTCTAGGTGCCCTAGAGAGGAATCCTTTGTAACTAGGCGACCCAAGTGATTGATAAAAGAGCTGGAACAATGCAAAAGATAGAAAGACTATTGATGGTTTTCCTCAACCCCACAGTAGTTGAGATTATCTGACCTAGATTCAAATCATCAGGAGATGAGACTTCCAATATTAAAACACAAGGAAAGGGCCATATTTCTCAATTGAACTTGATGGCTAAGCACCCCGAACATCTATTATATGTGAGAAATGAAGACAGGTCCTTGTCTCAAAGCAAGACTGAACTCATCTTGGAAAAGTGAGCATTTACTTAATTTTAAGTCATCCTAGTAAAAAATATTCACTCGCAAAATTCAAAAATCCCTATCAACATTTTACAGTACCCTATAATTGAGCTTTCTGATATTTATCTCTAATCTTGTATTTATGCTCCAGATTATAATCTCATGTATATTGCAAAACTGCAGAAATGTCCCCAAGGAATATTGTTAGGCTTCAAATGAACAATGATCACCTCCCATTCTGATGATGACATCAGTCTTATCACCTGTGTGTCAGGTAACATCCTTGGTTGCAAGCAACAGAAACTGATCCTGAGTAATTTAAATAGAAAACCCATTACTGGGTAAAGAATGGATTCACAGAACCTGTGGACAATGAAAAATCAGGCTTAGGAAATAAACCAAAAGTAAGGGAATCTGGTGAAGGCAAGGAGCAAAACATTTGCTTTTCAGCAGAAATGTCCAGTTGAGGTGTTGCCTTGGTTACTGTAGAACACTAATGAAGCCGGACACTGCACCCTTACTGAACACGTACGAGCTACGAATGGCTCTTCAGTCTCTTTCTCTCTGAATTGTCTGCTCCAGATTCAAATTCTGAAGCTTCAACATCCAGCCTCCAAGCCTAGATCATGCCCTGGTATGTTCAGACAGCTGATTTCTCACTCAAATCCTTTTTGAAAGTCTCTGTTACCACTGAAACGTCATCCTTTAAAAGGTCTTCTTGGCAAATTAGCTGAAATTCCAAAATGAAAGGAAAAAAAATACCTTCTTTATATAGCTACATAATATGAAGCAGTAGCTCAAATATCAATAGAGATACATATGGTAATAAAAGAAAAATGAAACCCAACTACTAATATGCCTTTGCTCTGCTCTTGGCATTGATTTCAGCTGAAGTTTGCTCATGTTTGGTCACACCACAAATTCCGAGGGCGCTCACCAAAACCAACAAAGAGATACTTCTCCCGTCTGAGATTATGTCTTGATTACAGTGAAAGTCAATGGCCTAGGAACAGGTGGTTTTCTTCAATCAGCTGCATTCCCGAGAGATGAGAGGGGAGGTGGGGCTTGCGAGACCTGCCACTGGCTGGCAGTGGCTCACTCATCCCAAGACTTCTTGTTACTTTCTGGAAGGAACTGGAAATTTCAGAAATTACAAAGCTGCTCTCAGCTTTGATTTGGCCCACTGCTTACAACAGCTGTAAAAGTTGAATCTTGCGGGGGGTGGGAGAGGCGGCGGAAAAAAAAACAAGGTCAAGACTGGTTGTAATGTGGTTTTACTAGAGGTATTGTTTTCAGGAGAGGGAAAAACCACTATGTATGAATATGCAGAGAGTGAAAAATGAGAAAAACATGTTCGTTTTATTTCAAGCTAAAGAGATTGGGCCCACAACCCCAATTACACATATGCAGCTACAGGCAGAATGAATAACTACTTGTCTTTGAAACGCTTTAGGATGCATTTTAACTTATCTCCAAAAACATTTAGTATTTTGAATTTTTTGTTAGTTCTCATGACCTGAATAATGATGGGGTAGGGGGTGGTCTAAATGTTAAGCTAGCAAAACAAAATTATTTATTTTTAAAAAATGAGTGATTGATTTCCACTGTATCCCATGACTCAGAAACAAAGTGAAAGACTTTTCTTTCTGGACTTATTTCCTTTTATTTATTCCCTGCTGCAAAGAGATTTTTTCCTCCCCAAATAATTCAAGCATATATTTCTCTTCTCTAGAGTTTCAAACTGGATTTTTTTTTTTCCTTTTCAAAAGCAGTGGATTAGGAGAGAGCCATTTTAGCCCCAAATATTTACCAGGTTTTTCATGATTCTTTTAGCAATTAACTGGAAGTGTTCACATCACTTTTGACAATACATGCCAGCAGGAAGGTAGTTCTATTTTAATTATTTAGGATCATACTTCTCAACCCTCGATGTGTATTAGAATCACCTGGAATGCTTCAACAAAATGGATGTCTGGGCTTTATTCCAGCCCAACTAAGTCATAATCTCTAGACATGGAAGCCAGTCATTGGTGTTTGGTTTCCAACTCTGAGCTGAATGTACAACCATGAGAGATGGGGCTCAAAACCCCTCCCAGATAGTCGCCATTTCTTTGTGGCTGAACATCAAATGTCATACAAAAAGGATTTCTATTAAGGCACCAAGAAAGAATTAGAACAAAACTTCTCCTGCCTTCCTCCGATAGAGAAATAGACTGTGCCAACTCACTTTGTGAGCCCAAATGGATTACAATAAAACAATAATAGTCACTTTACCATCCACACCTCCAGCTCTCTTCTCCCTAATTAGTCTTTTTGATCTCGAAATAGCCACTTAAAAGATGTAGCTTCAGTACCTCAGACTCTTTAGCCTGACTCTCACTACAAGACTTGCTATAAATTGTATCATCCATCAGAGAACACAGGAATCCCAAGACATATGCCCTTGCCAATTTTTGGAAACATTTTTGAAGTACTTTTGAGATTCTCAGGAATGAGTTCCCCATTGGTATTCACTTGATGGGCAGGAAAAAAAAAAAAAAACTCAGTTAAAAGGAGTGGCGAGCAGTCTGACTCTGGGTCCAGCTGGGGCCCAACTCCCCCAAAAGGGAGCAACAGCTCTCCAACCTGCCATTCTGATTCAGCACATCTGAGGTGAAACCTAAAGACTGGTATTTTTTAATAGGAACCTCAGAAGATTCTACAACAGATGGTCTGCAGACCACCCAGAGAAACAAGCCATAGACTGTTAAATGAAAAGCTTTCAGAGAAACCAGGAATATTTAGGTGGGGAAAGCTAAGCTATCTTCAAATATTTAAAGGGTTTTCCTGTTTGGAAAAATAAATTAATAAATAGGTTTTTTTCTAAACTCTCTTCTGTAAGATTGCAAAAGATAGAAAAAATGAAACATGGGTGGAAAAATGGAGAAAAAAAAATTGATTTGGCCTTAATTTAGAAAAGAATTTCATAGTCATCAAGCTAAACTGCCTTAGAAAGTAGTATTTCATGATTCATCCAAGAATGTTTGCCACTTAGCAAAGATACTATCAAAGGGATGCAAGCTTGTGGTAGATAAACAGTTCAGTTTGCCATGTCCCTTAAAACATGAATTCACTCAGAATAACAAAGCTCATCATGGTTCTAAATCTTTATGGTAGTTTGAAAAAAAATATAGCTGGCCTGTGTGCACCAAATTTAATTAAAGCACCTCATTACACCTTGACTATCTTATACCAGTGAGTCATGAAAGTGACTTTTGAGTAATGAAGCTTTAACCCAGTTATAGGTCTGCCCCACAAAAAAGTTGATTTAAAGTCAAGCATCAAAGTTAGTTCAATACAGCGATAGCTGGCTAGCAAGATGGGCTTCCCAGGTGGCTCAGTGGTAAAGAATCTGCCTGCCAATGCAGGAGCCATGAGTTCGATTCCCTGGATGGGTAAGATTTCCTGGAAAAGGAAATGGCAACCCACTCCACTATTCTTGCCTGGAAAATCCCATGGACAGAGGAGCCTGTTGGACTATAGTCCATGGGGGTCACAAAAGAATCGGACACAACTTAGTGACTAAACCACCACAACAAAGCTAGCTAAATAGAAAGAGATAGGGAGATAGATAATTGGATAGACAGAATGAAATGAGAGATTCATTCATTCCTGGCTAAGAAGGACTAAGCACTCTCTAATCCATCTGTCTTATTAAATGCAGCTTTAAAATCTGGAAAGAATGTGCATGGAACAGCTAGCTATTTGAGGACTTTGAAAAGAAAATAGCAGCAAGTGGGTTGAATAAGAAGACTAGAACTAAAGTACCATCAGACAGACAATGACTTCACCAATTTTATTACCCTCTGGAGTTCCATGACCTGAATTCAAGATGGCTTGAGAACTGGAAGGGGTTCTTGCCATATACAAAAATCCAGAAGCACTCTAGTTCTGGCTCAAGAAGTGTTAAAAGGGCCTCCTAGACATCTACACAGTCAAACACAGTGTTTTCATAGCCAGCTGACTCCCTGCCCTAGTTACTCTAATGGTGTCTTAATGTCAGTGTAGTGGTCACATCTTTGCAATACTCAGTTCAGTTCAGTCACTCAGTCATGTACGACTCTTTGCGACCCCATGAACTGCAGCACACCAGGCCTCCCTGTCCATCACCAACTGCCGGAGTCTACCCAAACCCATGAGTTTGAGCCAGTGATGCCATCCAACCATCACCTTTGCAATAATAGAGTGTATAAAATCTGCTACTAAAATCTCAGATTTTCTAAGTAACTTGAGAGGTGAATTTCATCCATTTTTTGACTCTTATCCCTCGATCCTCAAGTTCAAATGCATAAGAGAAATGCACAGAACAATAAAGATTCTTTCCATAAAAAAAAAAGTGGGAGGGGCCCTAATGCTCAGAGGGAGCATGGAAATCTGTTTTCCTTTTTCCTCGTTTTTCTTCCCTTGTTTCAATCTTCAGTGCCTCAGCCCCCAAATGATCCTAGAGCAGTGATGGCAATGGCAGCAATCAGACCCTGTAGGTCCCTTTACTTTGAAGGAAGAAGATCTTCCCTTCCAAACCAAGGAGCTATGGTCTGAAAATAATGGGAGGAGCCCCAGCTACTTACCCTACTCACTTCCCTTTTCTCAGGTTTCCCCCTTCCCCACCACTTTCTTTTTTTTTTTTTTTTTTTTTCTTTTTCTGGTTTAATTCTTTTTTTTTTTTTTTTTTTTTTAATTATTTTTTTTTTTATTAAATTTTAAAATCTTTAATTCTTACATGTGTTCCCAAACATGAAACCCCCTCCCACCTCCCTCCCCATAACATCTCTGTGGGTGATCCCCATGCACCAGCCCCAATCATGCTGTATCCTGCGTCAGACATAGACTGGCGATTCAATTCTTACATGATAGTATACATGATAGAATGCCATTCTCCCAAATCATCCCGCCCTCTCCCTCTCTCTCTGAGTCCAAAAGTCCGTTATACACAGCTGTGTCTTTTTTCCTGTCTTGCATACAGGGTCGTCATTGCCATCTTTCTAAATTCCATATATATGTGTTAGTATACTGTATTGGTGTTTTTCTTTCTGGCTTACTTCACTCTGTATAAACGGCTCCAGTTTCATCCATCTCATCAGAACTGATTCACATGAATTCTTTTTAACGGCTGAGTAATACTCCATCGTGTATATGTACCAAAGCTTCCTTATCCATTCATCTGCTGATGGACATCTAGGTTGTTTCCATGTCCTGGCTATTATAAACAGTGCTGCGATGAACATTGGGGTACATGTGTCTCTTTCAATTCTGGTTTCCTCGGTGTGTATACCCAGCAGTGGGATTGCTGGGTCATAAGGTAGTTCTATTTGCAATTTTTTAAGGAATCTCCACACTGTTCTCCATAGTGGCTGTACTAGTTTGCATTCCCACCAACAGTGTAGGAGGGTTCCCTTTTCTCCACACCCTCTCCAGCATTTGTTGCTTGCAGATTTTTGGATCGCAGCCATTCTGACTGGTGTGAAGTGGTACCTCATTGTGGTTTTGATTTGCATTTCTCTGATAATGAGTGATGTTGAGCATCTTTTCATGTGTTTGTTAGCCATCCGTATGTCTTCTTTGGAGAAATGTCTATTTAGTTCTTTGGCCCTCCCAGAATTCTGGAAATAAAAGCAAAAATAAACAAATGGGATCTAATTAAAATTAAAAGCTTCTGCACAACAAAGGAAACTATAAGCAAGGTGAAAAGACAGCCTTCTGAATGGGAGAAAATAATAGCAAATGAAGCAACTGACAAACAACTAATCTCAAAAATATACAAGCAACTTATGCAGCTCAATTCCAGAAAAATAAACGACCCACCACTTTCTTCTCTCCTGCCCCCTGGACCTTGATGTGGGTGGAATCAAGGAAAACAGGCAGCTGAGCAGGATGTCTTAAGGCAGGAGGTCTTTCTGACCTGAAGATTGCAAAAAATGGAATCTGAAGGAACCAGAATGTACCACGGAGATAGCAGAGAGAGAATTTAAGAAAGCAACTCCCATCAGTGGTATATGAACTCCTGGCATCACTTAAGTTGCAGGTGTGTGAGTCTGAATTTTAAAGAATACACACAGACTTTGAGCAGGGGTGATGGAAGAGTCTATTACCCAGATCCTATAGCCTGGCTGCCTGGAAGACCTAAAGGACAGATCTGAGTAGCATTGCAAAGGATTTTAAAACCAAACTGATATTGAGACCACAACCCAAAGAAATCTGATCAAAATATTACTTGAACCCAACCAAGTTGACCGCCACTAAAGCAAAAATATTGTTATTCTCTGTGGGGTTTCAGCTAGACCCAGAAGGTACAACATAATAGTCAAAATGTCCACAATATAACATGAAATAATTTGGCATACATAAAATGGAAAATCTCAGCTTGTTTAGGAAATGAGTCTGTGATGATACAGTTGTTGGAGTTATCAGAGAAACTTGAAAGAAGTTATAAAAATAAGAAAGAGGACAGAAACACCTTTGAAACTGGAAAGACAGAAAACCTCAGCAAAGAAATACAAAGCATTATGAAACACTAAACGGACATTTTAGAATTGAAATTATGATAACTGAAATAAAAATCTCATAAGATGGTCTCAGTGATCAGAATGGAGGTGGCAGAGGAAAGAGTCAGTAAACGTGAAGATTCATGAATAAATATTACTCAGTCTGAACAATGAAAACAAAAGGAAAGCAATCAATGAACAGAATACCAGAACTAACACTTGTACCATCACAGCGCCAGAAGGAGAAGAGAAAAAAGTGCGAGGCTGGTAAAAATTCATAAGAAACAATGGCTGAAAACCTCCTAAATTTGAAGACTACCTTGTAGATTCTGTTTGTATCCTGGGCCAAGCAGCCAGAGGACAAAGAGAGAAAAAGTAAGGGGGATTACTAACCCAGCCCTTTTGTAATTGCAGCTGCTGGAAACCTCCTTTAGAGTTAGCTGGTCGCCTATGGGTTTCCATAGCTACAGCTCCGGTCGCTGCCATGAGATTGGCTAGTGGCTGGGGTGAGGTCGGGAGAATGGCAGCTAAGGTTGGGTTTCTCGCTCAGCGTTGTTAAGTTCCACCTGCGACTGTTTAAACCAGGTTTCCCCTGGAGCTCTCTCTGCACCAGTAATGCTCACTTCCCCAGTTCTGGCTGTGTTAGCTTCAGGCCAGAGGATACTAGAGGGACAAAAAAGGAAAACTGTGAGTGTTGAAAGGCCATTCTTCATCCACTTGTTACTATTAATATTTATTTTATGGCACCCACAGATAATTGCTGTCTACATTCTATCCAGGCTTATATTTGCTTTCAGAGAGAAGAGGATTGCTTGCTCCATGTTACCCAGAACTGGAACCTCACTCTTCTAGAATAATTTCAGCCAAGGATAAGGATGTTCTGGGGAAGTTACTAAGTATTACAAAATATTACTTCTCACACTTTGGATAACATTATTGCAGATGAATGTTAAATAAGTCACTTTTGTTTTTCTGCTTATAGATTATCAGAAGGAATCTAATTTATTTAATTATATTCCTAGTCACTTTCCCATCACATTGCCAATATGAATTGAAGAACTAGACGAATATTTTTATTGTCTCCATAAAGATCATCTTTTAGAAAGTTAAACTGTTTTCCCCTAAATATTTATATAGACTTTACAAATTTAAACAGTCATCACTTTGGATTCTCCATGCCCCTGATTACCATCATTAGTACAGATAGGGGGAAAGTGGCTATATATTGAAATACATGTACACTCTTACTGTAACATGTCATTTTGTACCTTTCTTACTATATTATTCATTCAGCCGGTATTTATTACATGTTCATCTAATTCTGGCTTTGACATTGTGGCAGTGAATAAATTGGTTAAGGTCCTGTCTTCATTCTATTAGTGTGGATATTTGAATAAAATATTCTAGGCCTGCTGACAAGCACAACTGGTCTGTACTATTGTTCTGAAGATGCATATGATTTTATCTTACGTATTCCGCAAGCAGACTTTGCCTCTGGTGAGCTTTACAATAGGATAGAGACTGGACAGATACATTTCTCTTCAAATGTACTCCAAATGAAGACGTTTGGGGTCATTACAAATTTCATGTTCAACTGAATGATCGTAAACATAACAGTGTGGTTTAGGTATGAATATTCCTGCTCACTGAGCATAACACTCACTGTAAAATCTTGCCTTGAAATATTTTACAAATTTCCTAATTTTGGGCCAAGATGTCAGCTTTACAAAAGCAAAAAAAAAAAAAAATGCCACAGGTTGAGTCTAGTGCTCTTTACCCTCTGATTTGTACTCTCCCAGCTGAAGTTAATAATTATATCTTTTATTTTCTTAAGCAGCTTTTTCAGTTTGAGAGTTTAAATGACTTGGTTAGCACAGCTTAGCTTTTCCCAGGTGGTTTATTGAATGTCACAGTTTACAACCTCAGACCTGAAAAATGAAGCTAAATTCTTAAAAAAAAAAAAAAAAAAGAGTTTTGTGTATTCACTTCTGTATCATTTTGGTTTAGTAGCAAGAGAAGGGGACTTGCTACAAATTCATTAGCTCATGAATGTGCAGAATTGTTTTTGAGTATTTTGTATTTCAGCTCTGTGATCAATATTATCATAATGTATATTAGACACTTGGCTTCATTATTTCCTTTTTCCTTCTCTTTCCTCCTTCATCCTCTCCTCCATTCTTTCCTTCCATCCGTCCCCTTCTTCTCATCTTCTACATTACTATCTCTGGTCATTTTTCATCTTCTCAAAATTTTCTCACTGAGTGCTGAGAGTATGAACATGCTGCTGTTGCAAGAAGGGGGACCCCTTCCAGGGCCCGAAACTGGGCTCTTGTCTAACACTCAGAAATGAATTGTCTGAGGAGACACATGTGCGGACAAAGCAAGAGATTTTATTGGGAAAGGGCATGCGGGTGGAGAGCAGTACGGTAAGGTATCCCAGGAGAACCGCTCTGCCATGTGGCTCGCAGTCTCGGGTTTTATGGTGATGGGATTTGTTTCCACGTTGTCTTTAGCCAATCACTCTGACTCAGAGTCCTTCCTGGTGATGCACGCCTTGTTCAACCAAGACAGATGCCAGAGAGAGGGATCCATCTCTGGGAGGTGGTTGGACATGTGGTGTCTCCTTTTGACCTTCCAGTTGGTGGTGACTTATTAGTTCTACGTTCCTCACCAGGACCTCCTGTCCTAAAACAACTCATGCAAATGGTTACTATGGTGCCTGGCCAGGGTGGGCGGTTTCAGTCAGTGTGCTTCCCCTAACACCATCACTTCTCAGATATATCTAGGCGTGGTTTACCAAAAAATTTAGGCATCTAAGGCAATTCTATCATCACTGTCACATGGGCCGTGCATGTGTATGTTTTATATGAATCCAAGAATGTGAACAACCTTCTATTTGGCAGAACACATTGAACTAATTAAAGCTAGTAGAAACTACAAAAATTTCACTGAATTCCAGAAACCATATACCTTCTTGGTTTGTTTTGAGGCATTTTTCCCCCAACATTGGTTAAATAGCTATCATTTTAACGTTTGCACCTCCCACCTCCCCCGACCCAAGGGAGGATAGCACTATTGTAATTATACTACATTCTTCTGAGGTTCTATAATGAGCTATTATTTTGCTAATGGAATATTCAAGTAGTCCGTAGTAATTTATCAAATAGTCCCAAGTCCCATTTTCTCAGTGTGAATCTTTTTGTTCACAGGTAAATTGATGTGTGGGGGGTTATCAAGGCTTTTTTGTAATTCAAATTATCCATTCCACCTCTCTTCACACACACAGACACACTATACGCACTCTTAGAAGAGTTTTTAGAAATGTTTATAATTGAAATTGTACAGACTTTTTGCAAGTAGAAATTTCTGCATTTCAATTTGCTTCTTTATTTTTGCATTTTGATCCCTAATTTTGAAAATGCACCTAAATTAAAGGAGGAAGGGAAAATGTAATTCAGCTTTTTTCATGCTACAGGATGTTCTATTGTCAGCTTGAACTACTAGCAGGAGAGCAGTATTCTAAATTAGAGACTAAAACAAGAAACCATCTCAGCCCAAGCGCTTCCATTTTCCTCCACCTTTAAAATACATGAATTTAAACTGGTGTGGTTCTTATTGAAATGGACACCCCCTTTTGGCACAGAAATGTTAAAGGGATAACATTATACCTTTAAATAAAAGTGCTGCACATATATTAATGAAGAGCTCCTGAGCAGAAAACTATGCAAAAAAAAAAGAAAAACCCACATTGGGAGACTTGTTTTAAACTATTTAAACAAACAACAAACAAATGCAAATTACCTATACAATTAACTAAGCCACTAACTGTGAGGTTCCAATTCCTATCATGATGGTAAAATGTTTGTTCTGCTGGCTGTTTCCTCAAATCAACCTTAAAGTTTATTTTGTAATCTTGTCCTGACAGGAAAACATCTTTGAGAAGCTAACTAACAGAAGGCCCCGAGGATGAAGGCTGTCTAGAATCGCTGCTGTGTGATAGGATGGGGAGTTTCACCCTCCTATGAGAGTGCTCCAAAGATGACCCTTGAGGAGACAGAGGGAAGAAAAGCCTTCTAAAATGTGTACTTGCCTTTCTTTCACATTGTCTGTGGACAATCATCACCTTCCCATTCACCAGAAATCTTCTGCAGCAGCTCAGATTGCTAAAGGGGTGTCTCTGAGATAACACTGGGTAGCACAAAGACCCTGCCTGAGTGATGAATTATTAAAAACAGGTGAAGGCTGACCAGCTGCTCTTGGGCATCCACTACCCCCCCTTCTCCAACAACATCCATTCGCTGATGAATATCAGCCTAGGGAGACTGCCTCCTCCCATTGCTGTGCAACCATTAAAAATGAGACATGAATCACCCACAAGATGAAACTCCTGTGGGAGAACTGTTAACAGCCTGGAATCCACAGAGGTTCTGGAATGCCTGAGACTCTCTGCCCAAGGATTTAACCCCTCCTCTGTTTTTAAAATTCACCAAAATTCACATAGACTGGATCCTCACCTTTGGCCATTACCCAAAACACATTTCCAGGAATTCAGGGCTGTGTTTTCTATTCAGAGATCCTGCTGAAACAGAGTAGCTGACACACCAGGAGAGCCTAAACTCAGCAAGATAACTAGATGGCAAATAAAATAGAAAGCATGAACTGGACAACAATACTATCTTAAGCAAAAGTACTGGAACTGATTAAGAATTAAAAATAGTGTGATAAATATAGTTATAGAAGTATTAGATGATATTAGCCATATAAAAGAGTAACATTAAGCCACAAAAGAAGTTCCAAATGGAAAAATGATGCTTAAGAATTTAGGGATTCTTCTCAGGATTAAGGAAATCCTGAGATTTCTTTAAATTAGAAGGGCCATTGAGTGACAAATAGTAGTGATAATGAAACACTGAGACATAAGTAAATTTAAGAAAATCAAAGTATAAGAGAAAATTCTAAACACTGATAAAAAGAAAGCAAAGAAAGGAACAAATACTCCAAGTGAAAACAATTTTAGAGGATGTAATCAAATTAGAAAAGAAGAAATCTAGAAGATGATGAAAGAGATATGATAATTAAATTATCAAATCTTGTGGTAACAGTTAATGCTGGCAAAGACTGAGGGTGTGGGTGAATGTGTGTTTGTGTGTGTGTGAGAAAGAGAGAAAAAGAGTGAAAAAAATCTAGAGCAAATGGAAAAGTATATATAGAGTAACCTGGAAATAACATTCAACATTATTCAATTTGATGAGTTAGCAAACCTAAGAAATGAGTGATAGTTAGTTTGTCTAGGAAAATATTCTTTTGGGAAAGTTGGTGGTTACTGTTGTTGTTAGAAGAAAAAATATAAAATTTGTGTATGTGTGTATGCATAATAAAATTTAAATATTTGTTATAAGAAAATAATCATGATTTTGGATCTTTGGAGAAGGGCAACTGCCATAAGAATGAAATAAATAAATGTCATGTAGAAATTTTTAACCAGCAGAATAAATTAAAATCATTCAAAGAGCACAGATGGAGAAAAAAATTTGAAGTTTATGTGAAAAATAAGTACCAATATATTGGTAGTTATATTTATCTAGTATTTATAGTTATCTATAAAACTGAGTTAAACATACTAGTTAAAAGTGGAGACTATATATAACAATGCATTTTTTAAAAAGAGTAAACAATATGTTGTGTGAGAAAAGAAAAATATTAAGATGTATCAAGCAAATATGAACCAAAAGAAAAATAACACAGTAATCTTATACCTACAAATATAATTTAATGCCAAGATGTTACAATACTGACAAAAGGAAACACTTGGAAGAGAAGATATATTTATCATAAGCCACGTCCATTCATTTCCATATTGCATATGACAGCATTCTCATTGCAGTGGCATATCTGAGCAGGGGCAGCACAGCAAATGACTTGGCAAACCCTAGTTATTTAGAGTTTAGACCAGATATGGTCTTTAACACAAGTTTACCAACTCCTGATGTGTAAAACTGCATTCTAGAAGCAGAGAAAGCAAATGGGGTAAAAAATAATATTTGAAGAGAGCCAGAATATTATAAATGATAGAATTAGTAAACAAGAACATTAAAAGAGCTATGATATCTCTATTCTATATGTTCAACAAGCTAGAAAAGAGGTTGAACATATTATATATTTTCAAAAAACCTGAACTTGTACTGATAAAAACTATAATATCTGAGAAGAAAAATTCACTGGATGGGATTCATGGTTGAATAGATACTGCAAAAGAAAAGATTGATGAAATTGAAGATATATCTATAGGAACTACCTAATATGAAAGAAAAATATAAAAGATAAAGGCCAAAAAGCTCAAACATAATACTAGTTAGCCTTGGAACAAATATATATTAACATATGATTAGAGTTGCTGAAAGACAGCAAATTGGGGATGACAGAATATTTTAAGAAATAATAGGAGCAGTTTTTCTGAATCTGTTGAAAACCATATATCCCCAGATCCAAGAAACTCAATACCCTCAAGTGTAAGTGATATATTTAATAGCAAAGACTTTCCCAAGTCACATTATAATCAAATTGCATAAAATCTGTAATAAACAACCTTAAAAAGCAGCCAGAAGTACATTTCATACAAAAGAACAATAATTATCACAGTAGATTTCTCATTGGAAGTAGTGCAGACAAAAGTAAATAGTCCTAAAAGAAAAACTATCAACCTAAAATTATTTACCTATTGACAGTATCTTTCAAAAACAAAGATTAAATAAAGACTTTTCAAACCTACAAAATCTGAAAGCAATAAAGAGCACTGGGAATGATAACTATGTAGGTACATATAACGATTTGTGAGAAAATCATTTAACTGTCTTTGAAAGATAATCTTCTCTTTAAAACAAAAGTACTAACTATGTATAACAAGGTTGAAAACATGGTCAAAGCAAAATGTATAATTACAATAGATTCAAGGCTGGAAGGGAAGAAAGAGAACTACATCATTTTAACCTTCTTATAATATACATAAATTTATATATCACTTTAAGTTAGACTGTGATAAGTTAAAGATGTGTACTTTAAACCCTAAAATGAATATGAAGATGACATACTGAAGAATTATAATTAATGTGCCAACAAAAAATATAGAATCATAAAAATTAATTAAAAAGGAAGAAAAGAGAAGAAAAGTACAAATGGGACAGATAGGATAAAAGTAGCAGAATAATAGATGGTCAGTAATCACATCAAATCTAAATGGTCTAAACTGAAGTTAACAGGCAGGGACTGCATGATAAGTCAGAAAACAAATACAACTATATGCTGCCTAAAAGAATTCATTTTATAAAGAATTATATTAAAAGCAAAAGGATGGAAAAAGATATGCTACCTATGAAATCTAGAAAAATAATTGATTTCAGTTCAGTTCAGTAGCTCAGTTGTGTCCAACTCTTTGAGACCCCATGAATCGCAGCACACCAAGCCTCCCTGTCCATCACCAACTCCTGGAGTTCACTCAAACTCATGTCCATCGAGTCGGTAATGCCATCCAGCCATCTCATCCTCTGTGTTCCCCTTTTCCTCCTGCCCCCAATCCCTCCCAGCATCAGAGTCTTTTCCAATTGATTTATGAAAGTTTATTTTTCTCTTACATATGAACAAAGACTTGGCTATAAAAATTGAATTCTTTTATTTAGGTTACAGCTCTTATTCTTTATGAACTGTTGACTAGGGATTAGTTCAGAGACCATATGGTCTGCTGATGTGGTTTTAGAGTAGTAACAGAAAATGTAAATTTGCTGATGAGTCTAAAACCTGGAAATTTCACATAAAAATTTGCATTTCTGGTTTTTCTCAAAAGGTTATAACAGTTAGCAGCCCTGGAATGCCATTCTCATATGGGAATACAGAACTAAAGTTGAGTGGCAACTTCTGCCTTTAGTCTAAAGCTACAATCTCCAACTCACCATAGTGCTTATTGGCACGACTTCACTCTCTTGCATTACTTGCCTGACATCTGATGGCAACTGGGACTGTGAGCTCTGATGTTGCTTGATTGGTTTTTAGAATTCTGTATCCGTGAAGAAAATTGTGAAACAATTCTAGCTTTTGTTGTCTGGTTTGTTGTGATCTCTTATTTTTAATGCTTTGACTGGATGGAATCAAGGAGATTTATTTAAAAATTGAAACTGTATGATACATGAAAAATAAAATAAAACTACAGGAATCCTGTGTCTCACTGCTTTCTCCATTTACGTATCTGGTACATAATTTGTTCTGCATACTAAAGTATTCATTTAGGAAGTTTGGCTTCTATTATAATTTATTACTTTCATTTCTTTATTGTGTTAACAGTTAAGCATATGCTGAAGATTTTTCTCTGATTTTAGTCACCTTTTCTCTCATTGTTTGTGTTTCCTTATTTTTTTCTCCTGTGTTCGAAGACAAACACTCAAGTTTTTATTCATTATTAAAAGCTCTGGAATACTGATATAGCTCTTTATTATTTCTAACAATAACTTTAATCTTTGATTACATTTTAGTGTTAGAATATATTAATAATAATATTTATTGAGCACTTAACTACATGCCAAACACCATTTAAACATTTGAATGTCATATCTCAATGGATTTTTTCTAAAATCCTATGAAGATTGACTATTATTACCTCTTATAAAGGTGAAAAAATAAGACTTTCAGAGATTAACTCTTTTGAGATCAAAAGTATGGAAAATAGTGAAACCAAGACAAGTAACTGGGCATTTTTTAATCCAAAGCCCATGCTCTTATTAATGAGCTGCACAGTAAGCTTTCTTTTTCTCCAGTTTGTTTAGCTTGCTCCTCATCCAATTAATTCATTTCTTTTACCTTTAATTATGTTTCTTTTAAAAAATCCCCTCCCTCTTGTACCTCCCTTCCACTCCCCATCCCACCCATTAATTGTGATGATAAAATATAAGTAACATAAAATTTACCAACTTAATTTTTAGGCAGACAGTTTAATAGTATTATGTTCACATTTTTGTGTAATCAAGCAATCTCCAAACCTCTTTCATCTTGTGAAATTGAAACTCTGTACCCATTAAACTCCCCACCCCTACACCCCAGCCCGTGTCAACCACCATCTTACTTTGTCTCATCAATTCATTCTTCATCTCAGTTTGTTATTTTAACAAGACTTTAACAATTTGCTTGTGTAGGAACCTTGTTTTCCTAAAATTGTTAGAACCTAAATATTGTATTTCCAAGCTTTTTTAAAATTAGAAATGTTTTCAAAATATGTTCTTTTCCAGTGCTATAGTTTCTAACGATACTTATTTGTTTTGAAAAGATGTTTTCTTGTACTTGAACAGTATTAATCTGTTGGTATTAATTTTATCTGAGCCCAATTAGAATCATCCTTTCAATCTCATGTCACAGGAGGTCATTATGTTTACAATCTCAATCAACTTTCTGGTTCTGTGTTGTCTTTAGTAAGGATCCATTGGCCTGAGTAACAACCCCATTGTCTTATGATCTGATTATTTTATCATAAGAGAAGAGTCTTACTCTGTACAGCCTGAAGTGATCTGTATTTCTTGCCCTGCAAAAAAAAATCCAAATGGGGAAATAAATATCCCAACATCTGGATCTAAAAGGTTACCACATTCACATTGGCCTCGGCAATGTTTCATTCCTGAGGACGACCGAGCTGAGAGACGCATTAAACACTAAAGAGGGGCCAGAGGGTGGAACCATGTGTTTGAATTCCATACTGAGGAGCTTTCATGGAACAGAAGGGGGACCTGTGCCTCTCTGAGTCTGTGTAGATGGAAATTCTCCACCTTAACATATGTGACTTTGCCATTCTGCCTCCAGGCTAAGCTTAGTTGATTCTCCAACTTGTGCCTGACACATTTTTGACCAACATTTCTAGTTTCCACTGTTGTTGAAACTGCATTGCTTTTCCTGTTTTCATGAGCATTAAATGGAAAGATTGCAGGAATGAATCAAGAACTGCTGGTTACCAACAATATAGCCAGAATATCCTCTTTCATATATAAAGAGGAAGCTGGGAATGGCTTTTGCCCTCCTGTGCCAGTTTGACCTAAAATCCAATGTACACCAACAGTCTTTTATAAACCATACACATGGACAAAGTGCTTTTTGACTATAAATCCAGCTGGTCACTGAAGAGCCAATTTCTGTTTACTATTACTATCTTTTCCATTTTCTTTTTCCAGAAGTATTTTGGCAGGGAAGGGTATATATATGTGTGTGTGTGTGTGTGTATATATATATGTAAGTATATATATGTGTGTGTATATATATATATGTGCATGTATATATTGCACAATTACCTAAATTATATTGAAATATTATTTGCCTCTACTTTTTTTTCTTAAAAATATTCATTTTTCAGCACCTTTACAACCAACTGTCATCTGATGTGATCACTTTAAATTATCAGGTAACTTTTCAGTCAAGGATGAATGATTTTCAACATTCCAAATTCTACTTCATGGCCATAATACATGCCAGTTGAATTAACAGTCTTTGTGGAAGAAACAATAGCTAAATTATAAAATCTATTAACATCCATTCTACCACGGTCTAGTTCTTCATTATATGATTTAGGGAGGGAAGAACAAGTCAGAGCAGAAAAAGACAGAGTGTGAAATTTATGCAAAAATTGTGAGCTAAAGCTTGAAATTAAAATTTCAACTAGAGTTCGGTTTAAGAAAACAAACCAGGACAAAATGAACTGAGAAGGGGACTTTGTGTGTGCATGCGTGCATGTGTGTGTGTTCACTATGGCTCAAGAAAATTCTATGAATTAGCTCATTGGCCATGACTGCAGTATTTCTTATGGAAAGAAAGGGTGACTTGTTGAGTATGATCTCATCCATTCTCAAGGAGCAGGAGGCTGTTTATGTGAAGAGGTTATTACCAATAATAATTCTGAAGAGAGGAAGTGTTGTCCAATGTTTAGAGTCAGCAATTTAGATTCTATTTCTGGATGTATCCATTTTTTTTCAGAGGTTTTAGATAGGTCATAGTTTCTTAGGACTACTGTTTATATCTGTTTGCTTGGGGTACTAACAGTTTCCACTTTATTACTGTATGGCAAATTTTTGTGAGTTTTAATAACTGTTGGGAGCCAGCGTGAGGAACTCTGCCCATGGCAAAGGTCATGAGGAAGGAAGCTTGGCATACGCAAAGGCGGGATCAAGCCTCAGGAAACCCCCTGTTCCCGAGCATCTACCCCCCAAACCAGAGAACTTTAGGGGGAGCTCTCCCCCATAACCATTTCTCTCAGAGGAGGAGTTAACTTGCAGCTCCAGTTAATAAAAATTCCTGAGCGTGACAAGAGGGTTTCAACTTATGAACTCTGAAGGTTCTCTGGCCTGCCTGATCAGGCTCGTCCGGCCGCATGTGATTGTTTACAGCCTCCCAACTGTGAGAGGCACGGGATGTTTTAAAACTTTCTAAATACAGACTCTTTTGAGAAGTTAGAAGATCATTAGTATAATATTAGTGGGTTGATTAGGAATTATATTGGTGAAGGGTTTTTTCATCTGTCGTGCCAATAATTGCTGCTAATTCCCTGCTCTGGGTGTGACAAGGATGTCTCAGGTCAAACCTCTCTGCTGACAGACTAGCTCGTGTGACAACCTCTCAGCCATAAACAGCACAGAGAGTTTGGAGTATTAGCGTAGGGCTTTTTTCATTGATGAGTCAATGATTGCCATCAGGCCTCCATATCCTTAGGCACCTGGGAATATATTAATCAATGTATTTGAAATATAGAAAAGGAAATGTAGTAGTTTTTTGATGTTAGCAATACTAGACTTTTTGAGTTAATGAATTTTCTCTTTTGTTATAGATCACTATACTTTGTTATAAATCACTATAAATCACTATGCTATGTAAAAATGTAACTTTATCACTATCTTAAGACAAAATAGATCTTAAGGGGAACACTGGTGAAAGGTTTACATTTGTTGAGCCAATATTTGCTGCTAAATCTCCATATTCCTGCCCTTATAATGAATATAACTAGCATATAGGAGAAATAAGTATTAACCTTTAAGATTAATCATGTTAAACCTTAGGTTAAGTAAATTCCTTTCTTGATTGTAACTCACTACACCCTCACCCTATAGGAATGCAACTTTATTTGGAGGGTGGCACCTGATTTAAGAAAAAATCACCCCTGGAAAAATAAGTTTTCTGGTTAAACTGACCTGTATCAGAAAGGGCCATAAAATGTCAGCAGACCTCATGGCTAGAAGATGATGAAACTCATAAGACCTTTGTATAATTTTATATGAAGCACCTGATTGTGACAAGGGTCAGGTCTGCTGACCCCCACATGACTCTGTATTCATCCCTATGTATAACAAAAAGGTATATAAACAAACCTGAAAAATAAAGAAATCAGATCAGTTTCTGGAAAGACTGATTCCTCCGTGTCGTTTCTTTCTCGCTCCCCGTTTTCCTGGCTGAATTCCCATCTGGTACGAGGGTACGCACCAAGCCTACTGACTTTGCCGGGGCTCCTAAGATTGGACTGGGGAGGCCTCAGTGCCTCCTCTCCCTCGGGAGAATGGAAAGACGCCTGTGGCCTTTGTAGATGGTGATTAGTATTCCACGTAAACCAGTTATTCAGCCTCCTTTTCTCCATTAATTCTCCTACTACACTATCTGTTTCTAATCTCCCTCTGTATCTGTAATTAAATAAGTTTTTTCCAGGACACCGATTCCGTCCCCACCTTCAAATTACCCTGGATCCACCGGGGCTGGACCCTGGCAAATAACTTTAGGTAAAATAATTTGCAAAGATGCTTTAAAGTCATTAGAGAACCTGTAGGATGAAAGAGGAAGTATTCCTTCCCTGGAGAAAATGTAATATCTTTCCATAGCAAGTGTTGTGTGGTCTTTTTTTTTAATGGAAATGCTCAGCATTGCCAAGTATATTCTGTAAGCTTTCTTTCCAGAATTGCTACTTAGCAGCTTCTCACCAGAACTGAGTTTCACATGACCTCATTATTAGATATGTTTTGTAACTAAGTACACATTTTTATTTTTTAAAGAGGGAAAACCACAATGAATTTGAGTCAATAGGAATTTGGGGGCCATTTCTGGAGCAGCACTTTTTCTTTGTATTGAAAACGGACTCATGAGAAGAAGTCCACTCCTCATGAGATGCCCTGGACAGTAAGTATGTAGCAGCTGGTGAAACATTCTGTCTGGGGCAAACAGGAAACATAGGTATTTGGGATTTAGCTTCAGGGAAAATAAGTAAGCAAATAGAGTAAGAATCTAGAAGCCAAGTATATATATTCATCACCATCAGTTAATAAGAACTTAAATTTGCAACATATTTTATAGGTGAAAATAGTCTACTATGCTTATTGTTTCATGAAAAATGTGAAGTAGAGCAAAGTATATTTTCAGGCTGAAAAGACTAAACTTTGGTGTTATTAATTAATTTGTCTAAAAGGTTGCATACCAAAAGAGCTAGTACTGTAACCCCAATAGTTTGATTCTTTCCCTAGAAATGGATGCTATACCCTGATTTTCAACTAAGGAGGAAAGGGAGCTCTTACACATTTCATGCTGCCTACCTGGCAACTTTGGTGTGCAACGTCCCACCAGTTGAGAATCACTGATATATCAAGCCACATGATGAGTGTGTTCCTCTCCAATGTGTCAGGACAGAAAACAATTTGCCACCCGGAGAATATGGCTTTTTGTGTTCTCTTTTTACGTAAATGATGAAACTACACCGGGAACACGAAATGCTTATCTTCAGTTTCTCAAGCCAGGTTTTTTGTTTTGTTTTTTTAAAATATACTCAGATCCTTGTGACAGTGTTTATCCCTGCTCTCAGCTGAAATTTGGCTGCTGTTTTTATGCTCTGATAATAGCCCTAACCATCCTCCATTGCCTCTATCTAAAACTAACATTCCCCAAGCCCAATTCCCCTTACCGTAGGTGCCCTCGTCTGTTTTTTCTTTTTTTTTTTTCGCTAATGTACATTTTAACTGAAAACACATGACATTGCTGAGATTAAAACCTCTCTCAAACATAACCAAAGAATCATTTTCTAACTTGACTTTCCTTTGGACTGTACTCCAGTGATATTTTCATGTGGCCACAGTTGCTGAACTTCACATTGCCATCTCTGTTTTGGCTTCAACTTGGAGAAAAAAAGAAAAACAGGCTTCTTTTCTCATGAAATCTCTTATCAGTCCTCTGAGAAAGGAATGGGGAACCATTTTAAGAGAGACATACCTTAATTTTGTTGCAAATCCTTTTCTGCCTTCCAGCCTTCAATATCAATATGTCACACTAAATTATTTCATTAAGTACTTTATCTCCTCTGTAACCTGCTTGTCTTTGAGGACAAACCATGGATCGGCTGTGTACATGTCTGCAATATTTCAACTCAAAGTACATCTGCCGACTCTTAACCAGAAAACTATGTGCATTCTTTTCCTCTCCCCTTCATAAATATATATTGCAATTTCCACTGTTATTAAAAAAAAATTATACTTGGTCCTTAGTGATCTACCATGCCCTACTCTCCCTTCATTCTTAAGCTGACCTTGCTCCCTGAGAAAGACAGGAAGACAACCTTAAGTGACAACGAGACAAATTTCATTTTGTTGGGAACTGCCTTTTCAATTATTTCTCTCTTCTCGATTTCTCCTTGCTGACCTGGTCCAAGCTGTTACATTGACAGGGGTCCCTCACCTCTAAATTAAAATATGCAAATTGTTATGGTTTCTGCGCTAGGACCAGTAGAGCCTGGGCACTGTGATTGCAAAAGATTGTTCAGTTCCATTTTGCATCAGAAGAATATAGTTACCTGCTTCTGCCATTTCCTATTATGAGAAAAATAATACCCTGCAGACTGATACATTATAAGCAATACATTTATGCATCAGTATATTTCTATTTTAAAAATGAAAGATTATTACTTTTTGTGACCCACATTCTGCCACAAGGACAATATGTCCAAATATATGCACATACTTTCAAGGACTTGGTGAATGTATTTTAAATGTTTCAATATTGAGAACTAGTCTACCTTAATTTGAAACATAACTACATTTTTAAGTACTTAAAATTTTTTAATAGACTTGAAATGAAAAACAGTTACTATCAATGCATTTTAAAAGTATTATTCCTTTCGTAAAATCTTGGATTTGGGATGCTTCCCTAGTCATTGGATCAATTAGTACTGTTCACAACTGAGCGACTAAGCGCACACACTCACATGCATGCACACACACACACACAGGCTGAAAGACAAGTCATTTTGGGGGCCATTCTACATACTGTTTGCCTATATGTGCATATATACTATTCACTAAAATTTCCCCATTATTTTAAAAAATTCTGTTTCTCAGATAATAATATAAAATTAGCTTCTAAATAGCCACCGTAATGCCTAACAACGTTTAGAAATGCTCAAGGGTTATTTCTGTGATCCTATTATATCCACCATGGTTCTCAGAAATTCCTAAGTGATCATGAATTGACCTGAGCATCATGTTTTCTCCCAAGTTATCTTAGGAGATCTGGGGTAGAAGCCTATTCATAAACCACCATATGGGAAAATCACTCATTGACAGGTGAAATAGCAATAATAAACAAAAGTACTGGAAAATCAAAAGGTTATTTGTTGCTTTGAGATATACAGTTGGCCTTGAACAACAAGGGGGTTAATCCACGTATCACTTAGCCAGCCCTCTGTATCCATGGTTCTTGTACATCTGCAGATTCAACCAACCAGGAACTGCATAATAGAGTACTACTTACCATTGAAAAATATCTGCATATAAGTGGACCTGTGCAGTTCAAATTCATATTTTTCAAGGGTCAACTGTATTTGATATTTTCTATTTACTTTTTCCATCAAAATTTGATTATGTTAGTTTGGTTTAAAATGAACTTTTAATTCTTAAACATTCATTGACAGAAGCAAAATATATCAAGTCCTGGGAGGAGAACCATCTTAAGTTCAAAATGTTACAAAATGTAAACCACTGGGAAAGAGTGATATACACTAAACACCTGTGCTAAGACATAAAGTACCAAGTCCCATATCTGTTGGTAATGAGCAGTATAGGCACAGGGTAAGCAACCTGTCTGGACCTTATTTTTCACATCAAGTTAATTTCATAGCCTATGTTAGTGAACTTTTTTTCTACTATAGTGGGCTTTTTTTACCTTGTGTGAGGACTCTAAGGGAAAATAATAAATTTTTACAAACTAAAATAAAAATCAGGAAGAAAATTTTCCTCCATATGTTTGAAATCATTGAAGAACATCAATTCTGTAATTCTAAGTCACTGATTCTAAGCCCTTTTGTCTAACTTTTCTTGCTTATTGGGTGGCTATTTAAAAATGAAATTTGTCACTACAATATATCCTTTTAACTTTAAATATCTGAGATTACTAAGCAGATTCTTTAAAAAGAAAGCAATTTTTTCTTCTCATTTTATTTTCTTTTGATTCATTGTTTTTGAATTTCTCTTTTTAAGACCTATCTTAACCTGACATTTCATTTTTAGAAACTAATGGATTTTTGGTGATGTCATCAAGATGGCAAAATAGGTTGTTCCTGACTTCAGTTCCCTTCATAAGAAGACTCACTAACAACTATTCATAGAAAAGATAGCATTGTGTAAATTCTAGAACACAGAGGGGATGCTGGAGCATCTTCCTGGATCACAGAAATGCAGAAGGACTGAATTAGAAATGGAAGCCGAGTGATTACACTCTGACTGCATCGCCCCTCCCCCAGGCTGGCACAACAGCACACTGAGAGGGACCCCATGGGCCCATTGTTTCCCCAGTGGGAAAAGGAGAACCCAAGGTTTATATCCAACTTCCATAGCACTGGGTGCCAGTTCCCATGAAGCCCATTAATAAGGCCTCACATCACGGGATTGCAGGGGGATTTTATGGGGCTTGACTTCTAGAGGCCAGGCTGTGATGGGGAAGAGGGGCAGGGCTTAAGGCAACCAGTACTCAGATCTTGGCACACTGAGTTCCTACTCACAGAATCACCCAAGTAGAAATCCCAGCTAGCAGTTTGCCCATCTGCACAGCCAAGATAGCAGCCCCATCTGGCCAGGGAACTTAGTGGGTGGTACTGCCTGATTTGGGATCCCCAGTGGCAACTCTTTGCCTTAGAGACCGCCCTGAGACTACCCCCTCCAAGCTTAGGTAGAGACATAATTCCATAACCTTGGCTACTGCCGAGTGTAGCCCCAGCCCTGCCTGAGCAGGAAGCCTTGCTGGAGCACCTGGGAAGCTGTCTAGCCTAGCAGCACTCAAGAAAAGAGTCTAGTTGGCAGTGCTGGCCATCTGTAGAGTCAGGATAGTGGCCCTTCAGCCATGCCAGGTAACAGCATGCACTTCTGTCTGATTTGAGATCTGCCATCATAGATTTTGCAGGTCTTATTGCCTGTTCTGCCCTGTCACCCAGGCAGCAAAGCTAACTCATAGCCCTGTCCACTGTTGAGTGCAGCCCCCAGCCTTGACCAACCAGAAACCTGGACAGAGCACCCACAAAGCATGACCCATTAACACTTGGGTGAAGTCTGGCCAGTGGCTTTGTCCTTCTGCAGAGTCCAGTTGGCAGCCTCATTTGGCTAAAGAGTTTGCTGCGTAATTCTTCCTGAGTTGGTATCCTCCTCCCCTAAAATGAGCTTTATCAGCCTTAGAACTTATTCTGCTTCTCTTCCCCTTCCCCATCAGAGGGAAACTAATTAATTGCCTTACCCACTGTTGAGGGAACACTTTATTCCACCCACTCAGGAAGCCTGGCTAGAACATCTGGGAAATTGTGATGCCCAGTAGCACTGAAGCATAGAGCCTGGTCAGTGGCTCTGCCCTTCTATAGGGCCATGCCAGCAATCTGGCTAGGGGACTTCATGCACAATTCTGCCTGATTTGGGATCTCAACCAAGTCTTGCTTGCCAGCTTTGAAGCTGGTTCTGCTGCCCTGCCCAGGTAGGGAAGCTAATTCACAGCCCTGCCTACTACTGAGAGACACTCCAGCCCCACTTGACCAGGAAACCACGCCAGAGCACCTGGAAAGCGCCTAGCAGCATCTGAGCAGAGAGCCTGGCCAGCAGCTCTGCTATGTGTAGAGCCAAGTCAGTTGCCCTGTCTGGCCAGGGAGTTGGTATGCAGCTCTGTCTGATTTAGCCCCAAATAATGAGCCTTGACAACCTTGGAGTCTGTCCTGTGGCCCAACTCAGGTGAGGAAGCTAATTTGTAGCCATGAATACAGCATTAAAGACCCACCCAACTAGAAAGATGAACCAGAGCATCCAGAAAGCTATATAACCCATTCTACAGCCCTGTTTATAATGGCAAGTGAACAAAGAGCCCAGCTAGTGATGTGCTTGTCTGCAGAACAAAGCCAGCTGGCCCATGTGGCCAGGGAATTCAGTGCACAAATATGTTTGCTTTGGGTCCCCAAACAACTAGCCATGCCAGCTTTGGGGCATATTCTGTTGATGCAACCAGGCACTGAAACTAATTCATAACACTGCTTACTATTGAGTTCAGTGCCCAGCCCCTTGTTCACAATTCACCACCCCACCCCCTCACTAGGAAGCCTAGTGAGAATAATCCAGGCAACTGCAGAGCCCTGCCCACAGCCACGGTTGAGCAGAGAACCAAGCCAGGAAGTCCTGCTCAAGTGTTCCCAACAGGCAGCACGACCACACCTGATTTCAGAGCGTGGGCAGAGACTTTCCAGAACAAAGAAAAGCTGAAGGAGTTTCTCAGCAAATATACATGCTTCACAAAAAATGCTAAAGGAAGTTCTTGGCACAGAAATAGAAGTGTGCTAATTAACACCATAAAAGCATACATATAGGTACAAAATTCACTGATAAAAGTAAATATATAGTCAAAGTCATATTCTCTAGTATTGTAAGAGGTTAATAAAGCAAAAATATTAAAAATAATCATGATTATAATGATTTGGTTTTTAGATATACAGTATTAATAAATTGTAACATCAATAACCTAAAATGTGAAGCAGAGCTAATAGTGTAAAATTTAGGAAGGCTATCAAAGTTAAATTGCTATTAGCTTAAAATAGGGTGTTAGAAATACAAGATATTTTATATGATTTTCAGTATAACCACAAGGAAATAAATGTGGTGAGACAAAAGATTATGATAGAAGAGTCAAAGTATATTGCTACAAAAAATCATCGTATCACAAAGAGGATAGCAAGAATAAGAAGAACTCTGTATCTATAAAATATTTAGAAAATAATTAACAAAATGGAAATAGTAAAGTCTTTATATACCAATAACTACTCTAAATGTGAATAGATTAAATTCTCAAATCAAAAGACATAGCTGGCTGACTGGGTAGAAAAGCAAGATCCAGTGAGCCGCTGCCTACAGTGCATACTTAATTTTAAAGACACATGGACTGAGAGGGAAGAGATAGAAAATGGTATTTCAAGCAAATATTAACCAAAATAAATTAGGAGTAGCCAAACCTATATTGAGGCTTCCCTTGTAGCTCAGTCAGTAAAGAGTCTGCCTGCAATGCAGGAGACCTGGGTTCGATTCCTGGGTTGGGAAGATCCCCTGGAGAAGGAAATGAAAACCCACTCCAGTATTCTTGCCTGGAGAATCCCATGGACAGAGGAGCCAGAAGGGCTATAGTCCATGGGGTTGCAAGAGTCGGACACGAATTAACGACTAAACCACCAGCACCAAAACTATATCAGACGAAATAGATTTTAACCTAAAAATGGTAAAAGGAGACAAAGAAGGTGAGTATACAATTATAAGATTGTCAGTTCATCAGAAAGATACAAACAGTTATAAATGTTTGTGCATCCTATACTGGAGTACCTAAATATCAAAAGTAAATGATAACAAAACTAAAAGGAGAAGCAAACAGCAATATAATAATGCTTGGGTACTTTAATATCCAACACTCTCAACATTGGATCAGTTCAGTTCAATTCAGTCACTCAGTCCTGTCTGACTCTTTGCAACCCCATCGAGTGCAGAATGCGAGGCCTCCCTGTCCATCGCCAACTCCTGGAGTTTACTCAAACTCATGTCCTTGAGTTGATGATGCCATCCAACCATGCCCCCTTCTCCTTCCATCTTCAATATTTCCCAGCCTCAGGGTCTTTTCCAGTGAGTCAGTTCTTCACATCAGGTGGCCAAATATTGGAGTTTCAGCTTCAGCATCAGTCCTTCATATGAATATTCAGGACTGATTTCCTTTGGGATGGACTGGTTGGATCTCCTTGCAATCCAAGGGACTCTCAAGAATCTCCTCCAACACCACAGTTCAAAAGCATCAAATCTTTGGCACTCAGCTTTCTTTATAGTCCAAATCTCACATCTATACATGACTACCAGAAAGACCATATCTTTGACTAGATGGACCTTTGTTGGCAAAATAATGCCTCTGCTTTTTAATATGCTGTCTAGGTTGGTCATAACTTTTCTCCCAAGGAGCAAGTGTCTTTTAATTTCATGGCTGCACTCACCATCTGCAATGATTTTGGAGCCCTAGAAAATAAAGTCTGTCACTGTTTCCACTGTTTCCCCATCTATTCGCCATGAAGTGATGGGACCAGATGCCATGATCTTAGTTTTCTGAATGTTGAGCTTTAAGCCAACTTTTTCACGCCCCTCTTTCACTTTCATCAAGAAGCTCTTTAGTTCTTCTTTGCTTTCTGCCATAAGGATGGTATCATCTGTATATCTGAGGTTATTGATACTTTTCCCAGCAATCTTGATTCCAGCTTGTGTTTCATCCAGCCCAGCGTTTCTCATGATATACATGGATATATCATCCAAAAAGAGAATTAATAATGAAGCAGTAGATTTGAACAACATAAAAACCAAATTGTTGTGCTTAGCCACTCAGTCGTGTTCAACTCTTTTTGACCCCATGAACTGTAGCCCACCAAGCTCTTCTGTCCATGAGGATTCTCCAGGCAAGAATACCGGAGTAGGTAGCCATTCCTTTCTCCAAGAGATCTTCCCAACATAGGGATCAACACAGGTCTCTGCATTGCAGGTGGATTCTTTACCATCTGAGCCACAGGGAAGCCCATAAACCAAAATGGACCCAAAATGTAAATAGTGAACATTTCATCCAGCAAAAGGAGAATGCTGTTGCATATAATCCTCAGATGCACATGAAACCTTTTCCAGGATAGATCATATGTTAGGCTGCAATACAAATCTTAGCAAATTTACTAATATGGAAATCATATCAAGCATTATTTTTCCCACAATTGTGTAATGGAAAACTGGAAAACTCACAAATATATGGAAATTAAGCATCACACATTTAAACAATGAGTAGATCAAAGTAGAAGTTATAAGGAAAATGAAAAAGTATATTGAGACAAATGAAAATTGAAACACAAAATTAGACATTCACATGTAAAGAATGAAATAGACCTCTACATTACACCACTTACAAAGATTAACTCATAATGAATTAAAGTCTTAAATATAAGACTTGAAGTCATAAAACCCCTAGGACAAAACATAGAGAAAAAGCTGTTTGACGTGGGTCTTGGCATGATTTTTTTACATATGACACATAAAGCATAAACAACAAACTATTTTTTTTAATGGGACCACATAACACCAAAAACCTTCTACACAGCAAAAGAAAACATCAACAAAGGGAAAGGCAACCTACAGAATGGGAGAAAATATTTGTGCAAACTACACATCTGATAAGGTGTTAATAACCATAATATACAAAGAACTCCTATAACTCAGTAACAACAAAAACCAATATTGGCAAAAACTTGAACAGACATTACATTTTTCTTAAAAAAAGTATTCAAATGGTCAAGAGGTATATGAAAATGTTCTCAACATCATTAATTATAACACTTGTATTATTTAACCAACCAGCAAAGCTGGCATAATAAAGAGACTTCAAAATGCAAGGGCTTTTATAATATTATAGTTTGTTTCTCTCTGATATACTGGCTGGAGTTGAGTGGTTTCATATGAGAATATCTCCCACACAGTGTAAAGTGAAACAGGAAGTGTCCTTACCTTTCAGGAGGCATGCTGTCTCTTCTGTATTCAGGCTGGAATCTAGTCACGCGGCACTCCAGGCTGTAAGAGAAGACAGAAAACACAGTTCAGATCTAGGTGTCAGTGTATCCAGGTAAAACTAAGAAAGTTGATTATTAAATAAAGGAAAAAGGAAATTGATGAACAACTGTCTGCCACTTAGTATTCGATTGATTATTTTTGAATAAGTAAATATCATTTATATAGTATTTGTTTAAAATCTAGATAATTCTGGATGAATTCCCAATTGAATCATGATAGTTTTTTTTCTAAGATAGTATTATACTGTTAATGAAAACATCTTAGAATATAAAAACTATATTCTAAGATAGTGATAAATATTTTCATTTAAAGTCATTAAGAGGAGAATGTCAATCACAAGTGTTCTTCCCATTATTAATATATATTTTTTGTCTTTTTGCATTGTCTAATGTAGTACTATAAAATATTTCTACAGTTAAGAAGGAAACAAAATAAGCACATGGAAGTTGATTTGAATTTAATAATACAATCCCATATACATACCTATGCTGAGACACACAGTGAGAAAAAGAAAGCAATATTCTATTTCCCATTATTACCCATGCAGAATTTTCCAGTTCTCCTTTCATCCTTCTAGGCCAACTGCCTTATTCTCACTGAGACTACCTGGTACATGCTTGTTTTCCTGGATGTTTAAGTAGAATGTCAACCCCAGACTCTATACTGCATCTCTGTCTGTATTTCATAATATCTAGCAAGACTGTGGTTACTTAATTAATCCAGAGCAATGGTACTAATAATTAAATAACATGCACAATCCATTTTAAGAAGAATAGCAGTAAGTGATTTTTTTTTCCCTCCACTAAACCTTGTTTAAATTAGCTATGTGTGTTTCCTAGCTTGTTGGGCAGCCTGAATTGAAATTCAGTTCACTGTATCGTCGTCATTACCTGCACATTATACACCACTCTGCCAAGGGCTTTCAAATATGCCTATTTATATGCTGCGTTTGGGCTTCCCAACACTATTATAAAAGCAAGCTGACCTAGAGACACTCTCGTTTTCTCTAAGGAAATGAAATATCTACCGCATATAGGCAATAATAAGGGCAACGATTTATTTAAGTTCTGAAGTGAAGAGCTAACAAAATTGCATATAAGATATTGATATCAAATCCATACAAGGAGAATAATAAAGACATGTATTAAAAAAGTTGATCAAATTTTAATCTAATAATATCCTATGTAATTTTAATTAACTTATTTGTCTAATGCTACATAAGGTTAAATCATTTACAGATGCTGTTTGTGTGTTTTAGCAATCTTATTAGTGTCTCCTGTTTCATTTTCTATATTCACATGCTGAATGCACCCCTTTGAAGTAATTAGCATAATCACTAACATTATAAGATCATTTTCCTCACTCCAAATAAATGACCATCAAATTCATGCCTACTCTCTATATTCAGAAATGCTTAAATAGTTCATTACTACCCAAATGACTATGGGGAAATGCTGTGCATAAGATGAAAGTCATAATGACTCATACCCCCCACAACGAAGATGAAACTCTTCCACATAGGAATTAATTCACTGTAAAATATCTGAGATCAGAAAGATAACTGAAAGGACTAAAAATAAAATTGAATGCAATAGGTAATCTAAAGGTCATGAGACTTGTCACTAAACAATTAGAAGATTTTTTAATTTTGATAGGCTTTCTAAACATTACTACAGGTTATATTGTGAATATAGATTGCTTTTAAATTCAGCTTTCTTATATCTAAATGTATATCTAATGAAAACATTTTATATGCTATAAGCTTTCACTTATCATTCATATTACATTGATGAAAAAATTAAATGTCATGAGATATCATAAACAGATATTTTCATTTTGGTAAGGTTAAGTTTTATCAATACTACTATAGCTTCTATTCTGATTCAGAGCAATTTTTAAATGGCGCTTTATCTAAATGTACATCTAATGAAAATAATTTTATACATTATGTTTCACATTTCTTATCACACTAAATCTAAAAGGAACCTGAAACACTAATAGTATTAATTTAATTTTCTAACAATAATATATCCTTTTGGTAATAAGCTTTATTGATTTTCAAATCTGAACCTATCTTATCTGATACAAATGAGGAAAAATAAGGAAGATATTATTCCTAAATTTAAAGATATAAGCAAATTTGATATTGATTCACAGGGCATCACACAATAGATTAAAGTGATACTGGTTAATAACAGAATTTATATTTCTTAATACTGAACTTAGAGCCCAGATCTAAACAAAACTGTGAAGAAGAGAGCTTACTCATAGCATATTTCATTTTTTTGTATGCATCCCTTCTTTCTCAAATACTTTCTGAGTGCATGATGGTCGCTAGCATTTCAGTACCCAGCACTTAGGCACATTGGCATGCAACCTTTATGCTGTAAGCCTGCTATGGTTAGCCTCTTTATAGGATCAGTTCTTACACCAGACAGGTGATGAAATATTTTGAAAATGACCCATGGTTCATGCTCTCTAACCACATCCTTCCTTTCATGGGAGACTTAACTAACAGAACTCAATGCCAGAGTTATTTTTCCTTCTCTTTCCTCTCTGTTCCACTTTATATTCTTATAGTCCCAGAGAATCTTATAAAAGATCAGGGTCCCTGTTCACTTAGGCCAACATATATTTCTGAGGGAAAATATTTAGCCTACCTTTCATATCTGTCATGTTGCTTACTAGGGGCTATTGTTCACCCTACATTGAAATCTCCAGGTGCTTTAAAGCACCTTCAAGTCATTCTAAATGTGTAAGGCTATTGCGACAGTTTTCTCAGCAAATGGCTTTGAAGGATATCAAAAAATGGAGGGTTTTCCAAAATTTGCAGAAACAGTCAACAAATATTAATTAATTTCTAATCTCCAAATGGTCAGATATATCAAAAGGTGCTCAACATCATTTGTCACTAAAGAAAAGCAGGTTCAACATATAGTAACTACTAAGCATCTACAGAAATGGCTAAAATTAAAAGGATTGAGAGCAAATTAGACTGACATACTGATGGAGGGGATACAGCTTGAGGCAGTTACTTTTTGATAATTGCTTGGTCATATCTAATAAATCTGCACACACAGGAATCCAGTAAGGCCAGTTGTGTGTATGCCCAACAGAAAGGCAGATATGTGGACTCAGGCATATAAAAAATTTTCATATCATACTATCCATAAAAGCCAAAAACTGAGAATAAAAACAATATCCATCTACAATAGACTGAATAAAGGACTGTGATAGGGAACAATGGAATACTGTATATTAAGAGAAAAGAACAAATATTGCTAAATGCAGAAAAGGCAGAATGCCATAGTAAACAAACAAACAAAACCCATGTAATGCTTCTCCTCATCAGAAATAGCAATTCATCTCTCAGGGATCAATCTACATTACCAAGGCACACAAGAGTTAGGGGAAAAAAACAAAAGACCACTTCATCAGTGGTGTAAATTAGTAAATTTCAGCTTCAGTTTAGTCACTCACTTGTGTCTGACTCTTTGCAACCACATGGACTGCAGCACACCAGGCCTCCCTGTCCATCACCAACTCCCAGAGTCTGCCCAAACTCGCGTCCATTGAGTTGGTGATGCCTTCCAGCCAACTCATCCTCTCCCGTCCCCTTCTCTTTCCCAGCATCAGGGTCTTTTCCAATGAGTCAACTATTCACATCAGGTAGCCAAAGTGTTGGAGCTTCAGTTTCAACATCAGTCCTTCCAATGAACACCCAGGACTGATCCCCTTTAGGAGGGACTGGTTGGATCTCCTTGCAGTCCAAGGGACTCTCAAGAGTCTTCTCCAACACCACAGTTCAAAAGCATCAATTCTTCGACGCTCAGCTTTCTTTATAGTCCAACCCTCACATCCCTACATGACTACTGGAAAAACCATAGCCTTGACTAGACAGACCTTTGTTGGCAAAGTAATGTCTCTGCTTTTTAATATGCTGTCTAGGTTGGTCATAACTTTTCTTTCAAGGAGTAAGCATCTTTTAATTTCATGTCTGCGATCACCATCTTCAGTGATTTTGGAGCCAAAAAAAATAAAGTCAGTCAATTTTTCCACTGTTTCCCCATCTATTTGCCATGAAGTGATGGGAGTGGATGCCATGATCTTAGTTTTCTGAATGTTGAGCTTTAAGCCAACTTTTTCATGCTCTTCTTTCATTTTCATCAATAGGCTCTTTAGTTCTTCTTTGCTTTCTACCATAGGGTGGTTTCATCTGCATATCTGAGGTCATTGATATTTCTCCCAGCAATCTTGATTCCAGCTTGTGCTTCTTCCAGCCCATCATTTCTCATGGTGTACTCTGCATATATGTTAAATTAGTAGGATGACAATATACAGCCTTGACATACTCCTTTTCCTATTTGGAACCAGTCTGTTGTTCCATATCCAGTTCTAACTGTTGCTTCCTGACCTGCATACAGATTTCTCAAGAGGCAGGTTAGGTGGTCTGGTATTCCCATCTCTTTCAGAATTTTCCACAGTTTATTGTGATCCACACAGTCAAAGGCTTTGGCATAGTCAATAAAGCAGAAGTAGATGTTTTTCTGGAACTCTCTTGCTTTTTCAATGATCCAGCAAATGTTGGCAATTTGATCTCTAGTTCTTCCACCTTTTCTAAAACCAGCTTGAACATCTGGAAGTTTACTGTTCACATATTGCTGAAGCCTAGCTTGGAGAATTTTGAGCATTACTTTGCTAGAGTGTGAGATAAGTGCAATTGTGAAGTAGTTTGAGCATTCTTTGGCGTTGCCTTTCTTTGGGATTGGAATGAAAACTGACCTTTTCCAGTCCCGTGGCCACTGCTGAGTTTTCCAAATTTGCTGGCATATTGAGTACAGCACTTTCACAGCATCATGTTTTAGGATTTGAAATAGCTCAACTGAAATTCCATCACCTCCACTAACTTTGTTTGTAGTGATGCTTCCTAAAGCATAATTATACAGGTAAGTTAGTAAATATACCTGTTTCAATAGGATAGATACATTTACTCCATGAAAACAACCCTCCATGTAAAGCAACAGTATACAAATACAAGAAGAGTACATGTGGACTAATAAATACCCTTTTACTGCAAATGCCCAGAACCTTGACTAAGCATGAAGGGCAAGTTTAATTCAAGAGGCATTTAGTTATATTCAATGACACTTGTTCAAGTTTGCTAATCAAACACCCAAATATGTTATCAAGCTCATCTCCTGGCTCTCATAGGGCTACAGATATAATGTTGACACCTAAAGCAACTTGCATGGAAGAATTTCAAGCCACTTAGGGAGTGGGATCCTCAGAGGAAGTTACTAGTGCTAACCAAAAGCTTAAAGACATTAAAACCAAATCCAAGTCATGTTTGTTTTAAGGATAAACACAGAAGAGGAATTAGGATGAAGGGCTTCAATCCAGAGATGCAAGCACTCATTCACTCATGAACTATTTATTGTGAAACAGTTATTTTTGGCCAACTATTATTTTCTGTGCTAGAAATAAAGTGGTCTTCAGAGAGGTCTTTTCCCTCAAGGTGATCACCTTCTACAAAGATAGACACTATAGGCACCTACTTTTGGTTGGCTAGTGGTAATGAACTCACCTGGCAATGCATGAGACTTAAGAGACCTGGGTTCGGGAAGATATGCTGGAGGAGGGCACAGCCACCCACTCCAGTTTTCCTGCCTGGAGAATCCCATGGACAGAGGAGCCTGGTGGGCTACAATCCATAGGGTTGCAAAGAGTCAAACACAACTGAGGTGACTTAGCATGCATGCATGTACTTACAGGCAGACTTTGTTTTATTGTGCTTCACTTTATAGCACTTTGCAGATACTGCTTTTTTCTTTTTTTTACAAAGTGAATGTTCATGATAACCCAGCCTCAACAAGTCTATGGGTGCCGTCTTCCCAACAGCATTTGCTCACTTCATGTCTCTGTGTCTCATTTCGATAATTCACAGTGTTTCACACTTTTTCATTATTATATTTGCTATGGTGACCTGTGATCAGTGACCTTTGATGTAGCTAATATTGCTGACTGAAGACTCAGATAATGATGATTTTTTGGCAATAAAATATCTTTTAATTAAGGTATGTACATTTCTTTAGACATAATGCTATTGCACACTTAATAGACTACAGTATAGTAAACATAAGTTTATATACACCAGGAAACCAAAAACCTCGTGTGACTGGCTTTCTGGCGATATTCACTTTATGGCAGTGGTTAGGACCCGAAACTGCAGCATCTCCAAGGGCTGCCTATAGATAAACAAGATTTACTTTCATGTAGATGCTCTGAGAAAAACACAAATGGAGATTAGAGAGAAAGGCTGACTGAGATGAGGAACCAGTTTCAAAAAAGTCTTCAGGGACGGCCTTTCTGCAGAGGTCACGTTTGCACACGCAACTGAAAGATCAAACAGAAGGAGTCAAATGAAGATCTGAGAGAGGAGCCATCTAGACAGAGGGACCCTGAGGAGGCCAGAGCAAGGCTGACACATTCAAGGACCAACAAGGGGCTCAGCGTGGTTAGAGTACAGAGTGAGGAAACAGTAGGAAATGGCATGGAAAAGGCAGATGGGAAGCAGATTATGTCAAGCTTTTAAAACCATGATGAGCGGCTTGGTTTTTTTTTTTTAATTAATTAATTTATTCTAATTGGAGAATGATTACTTCACAATATTGTGATGGGTTTTGCCATACATCAACATGAATTAGCCACATGTACCCATGTGTTTTTATTTTAACTGAAATGAAAACACATTTGTAGGACTTTAAGCAAGACAAACGCAATGCCTACACTTTGAAAAAATCACTCTGGTGCGCTACATAGAAGCCTGCTTCCATACTGAGAAAATTTGGAAATGAAATACCTTTGAATCATCAATAGACCTGCTTTCCAATGGACAAAACATTCTCTAAAATGCTTTATAACAGCACCCAGATCAGTGCTCTCTCCTTTACCTTTTTCAGGCTATTTCTAGGATTTTTATTTTTATTTTATTTTACTTAACAATACTATATTGGTTTTGCCATACGTTGACATGAATCCACCATGGGTGTACATAAGTTCCCAATCCTGAACCCCCCTCCCCCTCCCTCCCCATATCATCTCTCTGGGTCATTCCAGTGCACCAGCCCCAAGCATCCTGTATCCTGTATCGAACCTAGACTGGCGATTCGTTTCTTACATGATAGTATACATGTTTCAATGCCATTCTCCCAAATTATCCCACCCTCTCCCTCTCCCACAGAGTCCAAAAGTCTGTTCTATACATCTGTGTCTCTTGCTGTCTCGCATACAGGGTTATCTAGGAATTTTACGATTGATAGCATTACCCTCACATTCATAGAAATCTAAGGAAGATAAGAAATAAAGGACAGTCTTATCCCAAGGTTCTCTAAAGAGAAACTGAGTTATAAAGAAATAGCTTATAGGATGTCCCTGCTGGTCCAGTGGTTGAGACCCCATACTTCCACTACAGGGGACACCAGTTTGATTCCCGGTTGGGGAACTAAGATCCCAAAGGCTGCACAGGCTGGCCAAAAATTTTTCAAAAAAAGAAATAGCATATGACTCAACATCATCACTACACAATATGAAAAATTCTTTAGGTTGCCAGAATTTGTAACCATGTTTATGGCTTGCCTTCCTCACAGTTCTGCATGTCTCTAACTAAGTGAGTGAAAAGGCATTTTAGGTATGATTTCTAGGTTTCGTGAAGATTATCATCCCTAAACTCAAAGATCATTTTCTCTGTTAACTCTGATCCCTAAAAATTGAGCTGAGATTGTCAGCTCACTAATTACAGCTCACTAATCTTTGTTCTCAATTCATCTGAAAATAGGAAATGCTTCTTATCATCTTTGTGAGACATGAAGTCATAAATATCTTAGTTTCCCCTATAAAACAAATGTTTGAAGCATGTTAGAACATTATCTCCCACTTGGCTATCATTTGAGGTCACTCTCAGGTGAAATACCAATGACCAGAAATGGGTCAAGGATGAGTTCAATTTCATTAACATCTGAAAGCTTTCATATGATAGAACAGCCAGTGCTCCTCTCATTGCCAAACAGATCCCTCCAAAGAAAGTTATTAGTCAAGAGGGCAAGCTAGAATCCCAGTGGTGATACTTCTTGTGCCATGAGCACTAGATTAAGTGAGGTAAATAATAGATGGTCTGTTCACTGGGGAGTTGATTTCAGCCCTTCTCAAGATGCAGATGGAAATTTTAACCCACTCACATCCGATCTCAGTCTGGAGCCATCTTTCTTTTCCTCCAAAGAGTAGAGACTGAATTTCAGGCTAGTTAAATCATTTCCCAGCTATCCTGTTGTAACCTGACAAGCTACGGGTTCCCATAAGAAAGAGAACCAGGAATGCTTTCTTGAGAGAGGAGAAGCCATTTTTGGCCTAAGTCATTTTGTGATCTAAACCTGGCCACAATGCTTGCCCTTAAACAGGTCTCAGTAATTAATGATCTAAGGGAACGAAAGAATACAGAAACACTGCCTGCTACCAAGCAAGAAAAGTAATGATAGCAAAGGTGACATGTTAGTTGTGAAGACTGCCAGTTTTGTCTCACTAGGAAAGATCAGTCTGAAGCACTCAACCACCAGATTTACAGGAACCTAATGGATGATGATGTTGACCTTGTCTGACCCTTATGACTTCAATCAACTAACGCTTGGACTCTATCAACCACTCAAGCCTCTTCATGAATATGCATATACGATACTGGGTTAGCCAAAATGCTCTTTTGGGATTTCCATAAGATGTTGCAGGAAAACCTCAACGAACTGTTTGGCCAACCCAATACTTTTAGCTTTAAACTTCCGCAGTATTACTGTTCTGGAGAAGGCAATGGCACCCCACTCCAGTACTCTTGCCTGGAAAATCTCATGGACGAAGGGGCCTTGTGGGCTGCGGTCCATGGGGTCGTGAAGAGTCAGACACGACTGAGCGACTTCACTTTCACTTTTTACTTTCATGCATTGGAGAAGGAAATGGCAGCCCACTCCAGTGTTTTTGCCTGGAGAATCCCAGGACAGGGGAGCCTGGTAGGTTGCCGTCTGTGGGGTCGCACAGAGTCGGACACGACTGAAGTGACTTAGCAGCAGCAGCAGCAGTATTATTGTTCAGGGAGACATGGCTTTCGGAAAGATCCCTGGTGTTCTCCTCACTTGCTGTAAGTAGTAATAAATCCTTCCTTCTGATCTTCAGCATGGTTGTTTTGGCTCAATACCCATCAAGCGGTGAACTCTGAAAAAAATAAAAAAAGAGACAAACTCTGTTCTCAGGTAACACTAGGGGTGTACAACAAGAACTTGATGAATCCCTGCTCTGAACTTCTGCCCTGATAGAGTTGACTGCTTGATATTTATCTTCCGAACCCAAATCAGGTTATAGCACATAACCTTATTCTCTTGGTGGAGGCACTCATTTGAGCCTCTTTTGATTTTGATTTTATATGTGTATGTACACATATACACAACTATGCTGGCTAATCTTTTTTTCTTTTCCTGAATCCAGTCTGGTTTCTCATTCAATTAAGCTGATGGGAGACTCTGGTAGAACAGAGGGCAGGAACAAAGGGAGGTCAGGATATGTAAGTTCTCCCTGAGCTCAGTTGCTGGATGGTAGGGTTACATTTCTCCACGGAAGGCCACCGTTCCATCTGGCTGCCCTCACAGACAGCTTCTAGACTCCCTTGTTCTCTTCACCTTGAAATACCTCCCTGAAAATTCCATACATTAATTTCTTTTTGTTTGAGCATACTGTCACTTTCCTGCCTTGCTATACCAGGCTTTACTTACAACATTCAATTACAAAAATATTATATGGGGATTACTATGGTATATATATTAGCAACATTAATATTATTTTACTATAGAAGATCAAGGGTACAATGTAATCAATCTAAGATATTTCATTGGAATTAATTATAAAAGAATAGCTTTATATGATTCTTGAAACAATGGGTGAACATTTGCCTTAGCGTCCATCAGCCAATAAATTAAGTTTAAACATTTAAAGTAAACAGAAAAGAGCTAATATTTATTTTAAGTCCTCTGTGTACTGGAGAATTTATATATTTTTCATTTCAGCGGCATTTTTCACTGTTTGACTCTTGTATTTCTTCTTGCTATTTTCTCTTTATTGAAACTCAGACTATGTTCATTCTTCTTCCCAGTTTGGTGAACATCTTTGGAATTATCATGTCCAACTCTTTTCTTAGATACTTATCTCCACTTCACTTAGTTTTTTTTTCTGACGTTATGTCTTATTTCTTCATTTGGAACACACTCCTCTGTCTCCTCGTGTTGCCCAATTCTCTGTGTTTATGCCTTGTGTTAGGTGGATTGGTTATGTTTCCCAATCTTGGAGAAGCAGCCTTGTGTAGGAGACATCCTGTGGGGTCCTTAACATGCTCCCTCTGTTCAACAGAGTGTGTGCTCTAGGGGTCCCCCTTACGTGGGCAGACTACATCATTCTGCTGTGGCGGGGCCAGTTACCGTGGGTGTGCTGGTAGGCGGGGCTGGTTCCCTGGCCTGGTTGGCTATAAGGCCATGCTTTGTGTAGTTGCTTGGGGTCTGCTAGAGAGCAGAATAAGTTGACTGTGGTCCAGGGAGGCTCGGGGCTGCTGCCAGCCTGCTGGAGGACAGGGCTAGGTCCCTGCATGGCGGTGTGCATAGCCCACTAATGAAGCTACAGATTTTGGAACTCAATTTCCCTCTGCCATATAAGCCAAAGTGCAAACATCGAGCACAAATGCTTTTCTACCTTTTTCCCCAGCATTTCCACTAACAAATGGTTAGTTCCCAGGTAGTGCTAGTAGTCAAGAATCTGCCTGCCAATGCAGGAGAGGCAAGAGAGGAGGGCTTGATCCCTGGGTCAGAAGGATTCCCCTGGAGAAGGAAATGGCAACCCACTCCAGTATTCTCACCTGGAAAGTTCCATGGACAGAGAAGCCTGGAGGACTACACTCCATGGAGTCACAAAGAGTCAGACACAACTGAGAGACTGAGTGAAGTCTGGCTGAAGGGTTTTCAGCCGTCTCCTGACACATTAGTGAGCTGCCACGGCCCCGCAGCCCTCTTCCTTTGCTCTGGGACTGTGGACACGGAAAACCTCCTGCAGCCCACTTCCCACAGTTCCCCTCTCGCTGCCACTTCCTCCTGCCTGTGTTTGACTTTCCTCAGGATCAGCTAATTTCAGTTCAGCTCGCCAAGTCTCCACCACAAGAGGGGAAGCTCCTTGAGCCTGCTGCCTCTCACTCCCTCCCTGCTCCCATCTCCACCTCGGCTCCATGACATCATTTATCCATTTGCAGACTTCCTCTCTGCTCCCACAGCTCAGATCACAGGCGTGGGTGGAGGCAGGGACTCCTGTTCCCCGCAGCCTTTCCCTTAGCTTAATTGCAAATGACCATATCGATTACCAGGGGTAAAGAGTGTCCAGTCAGCATCCCCAGAGAAGACTGTCTGAGAGAGTTGAGGCTTTTCCACTTTCCTTTTAAGGATTCATTGTTCTTTTCTCTTGGGATTTGCCATTGCAATTAATCTCTCTAAATCAGTGTGTTCTCCTCTTTCAACTTTTCTCTTCCTCCTTAACTGTCTCATTTCCTCCCTCCCTTCCTGCCTCTCTTTCTTCTTCCTGTTTTTCCTTTCTCCACCCAACTCTTCATTTTGCTCCCCCTGGGGAAAAAAAAAATGGTAAGTGAATAATGATAAGCAAATTTTAAAAGGTGATAATCAAGGGGTGAACCTCAAATGCCTAGCCCCTAGTGGCAATGCATAAAGAAAGAAGGCACTGTATAGAAAGGGCCATGTTCATGGAAGAAGACACACTAAAAAAAATATGCCTAAATGTGAATGCTCTATTTTGATAAAATGTGCTTAATTCTCCACATATAAGGAATGACATTATAGGTTGCTCACAACTGAGTAGGAGGGTTTGAGAGCTTTTTTGCACAAATTCACTAGCTTCCTCAAAAATTAGCCTTATGTATACTAAAAAATAAATTTTACCCATCTTTGTCCACATGGTATTTTGTTCAAAATCAAGGATAACAAATATGTGGCATAATTCCCACATCTCTCACTCCCCAACCCCTCCACATTAGTCTTTGCTAATTGTTCACTAATATTTTTCCATTTCTGCTTAGAAGCAGTTCCTGCTTTTCTTAGAACAGTCATCCAAATAGCTTGCACCAGTTAATAGCAGACACCCTGAAAGAGAAATCTATTTTCTACTCTTGTAAAAGAAGTTTAGGCACAAGCTACTAACCGTGAGCTATTAATCATCTCCATATATTGCATTATGGGTTGTATTTTTTTATTTTCTAAATTATCAACATGTGCTATGATGATGCAGCACATTAATAATCAGATACAAATTGAGTTTTCATTAGGAAATTGACTGTCCTACATAATTTAAAGACAGGGTTACCAACAAATAGATTTCATTCTGACAATACCAAAATGGAAAGTCATGCAAATTATCTGAGCAAATCTTTTTATCTTACCTAATTCTCTAAGAATTATAAATACCCCAAGATAATCATATTTAATTATGTCATTTTAAAGACATAAACAGAGAAGGCAATGGCACCCCACTCCAGTACTCTTGCCTGGAAAATCCCATGGATGGAGAAGCCTGGTAGGCTGCGGTCCATGGGGTTGCTAGAGTCAGACACGACTGACCCCTTCACTTTCACTTTTCACTCTCATGCATTGCAGAAGGAAATGGCAACCCACTCCAGTGTTCTTGCCTGGAGAATCCCAAGGACGGGGAAGCCTGGTGGGCTGCCGCCTATGGGGTCACACAGAGTCAGACACGACTGAGCGACTTAGCAGCAGCAGCAGCAGCAAAGGCATAAAGACCAGGATTGATTTTTCGATCACGGTTTAAGACTTTTATTTTTAGGGGAGCAAGGAGAGATGGGAAATGACAAAACAAGCTGCCTGTGATGATTAGTAAGTTGAACACAACAGGCTCCAAAGAAAGAATTGTCCTCAAGGGGAAAAACATTTTCTATTTCCATTGATAAACCTTCAAGTTAGTTTCAGTATAACACTTGGGAAAATGTTAACATTCACAGGTTAAAATATTACCCCGGCTTAAAATTAAAGGGTGTGCGTGTGTACATATGCACGTACACTTCTATTTCACCTTTACTTACAGTTACCTTGACGTTTACCTGGACTTTCGTAATGGCATTTATACCTAACAATTTATCCTTAACATAAACCCTACAATTTTATTCTCAAAAGAAACTCTTAGTAAATATTGGTCAAGGATAAGGAATCTGACAGGGAAGCTAATATTGGCTTTGACTTTTAACTTTTTTTTTTCTCGTTTCTATATAAAAGAGAAATCAGAAATCACTAGCCTTCAGGATTTAAGCTTTAGTATGCATCTTATGAACAATCCTGGAATGATATCAGAGCTATGACAAACATCTGAATAATATTATTGTAGTTTGGTGTGAGATATGATTTACTAAAATCACTTAGCTACATTTCACACACCAGATACTCCTACTCACAACCCTGAAGATTATAGGTTGGAATCCTGGATAGCCCCCCCTAAAAGTCACAGAGTTAATGTATTTATTTGACAAAAAGGTATTGAGCGACTCTTATTGCTAGATTGTCTCCTTGTTAGAAAGTGAACAAGATAGATATGTCCCCTGGCTCATAGAGCTCACAGGTTAGTGAAGAATATAGACAAATAAACGGCCAAATACAATACAGTGTGTTAGTATTTACTAAATGATGATTCACGATCGTGCAGCATCAGAATCACCCAAGGGTTTTTTATAAATACATATTCTCAGAACTCTGCTCCAGGCATCCTGAATCAGAACCATGCTTTAGCAAGCCAGGAAGGTCAGGAGAGACAGGTCACTTCCCAGAGGAAACGAGTCTCAAAAAACGCTGGGAAGTGATCAAGGAGAGGCGAGTGTGCGGCTACTGTTGGGCGGGTCAAGGCCAGGGCTGGTGGGCCGAATACAATGAGGGTGGGAGAAGGCCGTTACAACCTGAAGGAGCAGCACGCATGACACCTTAAATGTGAGCAAGCATTTATGACGATCACGGCATAGCATAGAGTGTGGAGCGAGGCAGCCCTAGGGACACAGTCGAGAGAAATAAAACTAGTGATGTGAGCTCTAGCTCATGCAGGACCTCTGTTTTAAGGAGTTTAGACTAATTCAGTAGCAGTTAGCAGAGGAGGAATTTGCTCAGGGTCAGCGTTACAATGTTTCTGGCTTGAGAATGGTGTCGATGTTGTAAAGATTTCTCCAAGTACGGAGCACAGAAGGAAAAAGGAGTCCTGGGGGTAGGTTAGAGATTCCATTTTGAACACAGTTTTGAGATCCCTGTTTTACCATCTACAATAATTAACAGTTGTCAATTCCAGGGGAAAGTTAGGAGTCACCAATCATTTACTGAACAAACAGTCACTGAGCACTTCCTCTGTGCTACACCTTATGCTCAATCTAGAGAAACAACAGTGAAAGGGGAAGGTGGGGTCCCCTGGACCTACTTGTGGATAATTACTGAAACCCTAGGAGTGCAAGAGATCATCCCAGAAGGGGGGTGTAGTTAAAATGGGTTAAGATTGAGAAGATGAGTGGCACACACTCTATAAATGTTAACTACTGACCAAATGAGCAAAAATCAACAGCAGTCATTGCAGAGAATTAAAATGCGATCAGATCAAGTACTGCCGGTAAAGAAGTCTGAGCACTGAATGATACTAACAGAGAAAAAGCCATCCATCTGAAGATCAGGGAGAACAATGAGAGACTGAGGGCATCGCTAAGGTGCAGACCCTGAGATAGGAGAGAGTGCACACAAGGCTCTGTCTCACGTTGGGCTCTGAAGGCCTGGTAAACGCACTTGGATTTTAGCCTAAATGGAAGGGGAAAAGGTTACATGGTTTTAAGCCTGAGAGTGACTTGATGCCATGTATAATTTTTAAAGATATTACTCTGGCTGTCTCGTGGAGAACCGATTTTGAAAGAGGAAGAGAGAAAGCTGGGAGATGCTTCAGGATGTTGTTTTAGGCATCCAGGCCAGAGATGATGATGCCAGCTTGGTCTCATAGTGATTGGATTTCATTTGTTTTCCTAGAGTAGCAAGAATGGACTTGCTGATGAAGTAAATGTAGGAAAATGAGAAGAAAGAAACAAATATAACTCCTAATTTGGGGGAGCAAGGGTGGACGGTATACCAATTACCAAGTTACATTAAAAAAAAGAGAGAGGTTGGGATTTTTGACTTCTTCAGGAACTCTCATATTGGATACCATTTTATTGTTTTCCTAAGTATAATATAAGTTACTTGAGGAGAAAGAGCATAGTTCCTGCCACAAATGGTTTACTCTCCCTACCCTTGTTTTTTCAAATGGTCTGAAAATGTCTGAAATGTTTTCAGACAGTCTGAAAACAAGGAAAGCTTTTTGAACAAATGAGTAAATGAGAGAACATGTGCTCGAGTGGAAAATGAAACCGCTACTATCATGAGTTGTTTTTCTACTGCTTAATTTTACTGTGTTCTCCTAGAGCATTAATCTCTATTGTGGAGTGTGTGTGTGTGTGCGTGCATGTACACACTCAGTCTCTCAGTTATGTTTGACTTTTTGTGACCCCCATGGACTGTAGCCCGCCAAGCTCCTCTGTCCATGGAATTTTCCAGGCAAGAATACTGGAGTGGGTTGCCATTTCCTACTCCAGGGGATCTTCTCGACCCAGTGGTAGAACCTGCATCTCTCATGTCTCCTGAATTAGCAAGTGGATTCTGTAGCACTGAACCACCTGTGAAGCCCTGTCGTGGGGTCCTTGATCTTTATTTACTAAAATATGGATAAAAATAAGTTGTAGCACTTCCTTACACTTTTAAGAAAAGAAACATGTAAAATAAAGGAAAATATCATAAAAAAGGCTTTTCAGAGACAGCAGATTTACCCCTGGAGAGGCTACTCAGCATCTGGAGCTATTTGACTTCAGAAGGGATGACTGGTGGTTGTGAAAAAAATTCACATTAAGTAAGTACCTATATATGCCAGATATCATTTAGATGTGTTTTACACCTCACAACAACACAAAAGGGAGATGACATATTATTATTACTATTATTTGCATTTTATAGATGTGGAAACTGAGCTCTCAAAGAGGAAATGACTTGTATAAGGTTTTTTAACAACAAGGTGCCTAGTCAGGAGTCAAACCAGGCCAGTCCATGCTCACAGTTTTTGTTTTTTTGCATCTGAGGTTTCCCGAGGCAGAGACCAATAAGACTTGTGTCTGAGAAGTCAGTGGAGACCTAGGAGAGACCTATACACAAGTTCATGGACACTTAGGAGCCATTCCGCCCCCCGCCCCAGGTTTCACAGATGAGCAGTGCAAGGGTTCTCCAGGAAGACCTGCCGAGCATAGACACATCTACTTCAGGGCAATCAAAGATCTGGAAGACCTTTCCCAATTGGGCAACACACACCTGGAGATAAGAAAGCTGAATTGAATGAATGTGGTCTCTTAGATTTTTTTCCCAGTCAGATGAAACCCAGACATTGGGATGGCAATCTGAAACCTTCAAGTCTGTGAACCTGGACCACAGCTCTTAAAGCTGGAGCTGTTTGACTATCTCTCCCATCCCAAGTGCCTGTTTAGCTCACAAGCCTCTTGGCCCACAGAAAGAGATGTTGAGGCAGGAGAAAGTTTAGGCTAAATAAATGGTTCCTATGAAATTCGCTTCTTCCATTGTACAAACTGGAAAAGAGATCTTCAAGTAAATCATTCCAATAACTCCATTCTTATTGTATCCTCTGCCTCTCCTGGAAGCCCTCTACTAGCTGTGTTTATTCTTACATTCTGTTTGACACCTCAAATCCAACCTCTTTTACACACATACACACCATTCACTTATTTCTAAGACATCACAGAAACAAGGAAATATTTCAAGCAGCTAGGTTTCATTTCAGCAAGAGGAAAATTTGGCATTGAAGGAACTTTCTAGGACAGAGGTTCTTAACCATTTTTGTAGCATGAAACCCTTTCACAGTCTGGTGATTGCCATCAACCCCTTCTCCAAATAATGTTTTTAAATGCATAAGATGAAATACACAGGATTAAAAAGTGCATGCTTATGTGCTCAATTGCTCAGTTATGTTCAACTCTTTGTGACTCCATGGACTGTAGCCCATCAGGCTACTCTGTCCATGAAATTTTCCAGGCAAGAATACTGGAATGGGTTGCCGTTTCCTTCTCCAGGGGATCTTCCTGACCCAGGGATCAAATGTGCACCTCCTGCATTGACAGGTGGATTCTTTACCACTGCGCTACATGGGAAAAGCCCAGGATTAAAAAGAAAGTCAATTATATTGAAATAAAGTTTTAAACTACAAAAAAATACAATACAAAATACAAAAAAAAATTTTAAGTTTCAAAAAACAGGGCTCTGATATAGTTATTTATGCAGTTCTGTATTGATACATTAAATAAAAAGATCTAGCAGTTGGTCTAATAACTACCATTATTTTTAAGTGGTGACAATCCTAAATGATATTCAGAGCTATCTGCAACCAACATGAAGTGATAAAAGAACGAGCTGTGATTCCTATTAGTACCAAAATCATGGGTATGCTGAAATGCAATTTGTCTATATTCAAAAATGAAGGGAAATAAATTCTTAGCGGTTAAGGAAACTAAAAATGTAGTGTTTCCACCTCCAGGTTATGAGCCTCTTAAGTTTATGTTAAGAATCGCTGTTTTATAGAATACTATAAAGATCATAAATTAAGTGCAACTTGATAAATAAAGTGCAACTAAAACAGCTCTGACTCTTTTAGTCTTCACATGTTTGTTTTTGTTCTTTAGTCCCTAAGCCGTGTCCCACCCTTTTGCAACCCCATGGACTGTAGCCCCCCAGGTTCCTCTGTCTATGGGATTTCCCATGCAAGAACACTGGAGTGGGTTGCCATTTTCCTTCTCCAGGAGATCTTCCTGACCCAGGGAATGAATCCTCTCTAGCACTGCCAGCAGATTCTCTACTACTGAGCCACCAGGGAAACCCCTTCAATGTGGTATTTCCGCTTAACTTCATTATAAGAATAATCTGATGACTGTTTCAAAGTGGCCTAAGACAGTTTGGACAAGAACAACTGTTTGGTGGAGAAAGTTAATTACAGAATAGTTTGAGGTGAGAGGAAGTTAGCTAGAGAATCTTATACCAAGTTATAAACAAAATAATTTTTAGAGAAAATTCTGTTGCTATAAATATAGAAAATATTAAACATTTACGTGCAATCAAATCTCTATTTTGTAAGCTGGATGAAACCTCACTTTCCTGCCTACCATCTTGCATGAATCTTTCTCTCCAGGTAAGTGTTTTAACATTTGGGGGATATAAAACTGTGACTTTAATAGTTATCATCAGGCCATCAAGGACCAGCCACAAAGTCATTAAGGGTTCAAGCATCAGAGGCCATCCCTGAGAACCACAGGCTATGAGCCTCCTTGAATTACACCCTCTGTCCATGCACATCTATGCAACATCACTAAAATATTTCAGCCAGGCCACATCTCCAGAACAGTTTTCATTTTATCTCACCAGAGTACGGTTCTATTCAAGATCATGCCAAAAACCAAGTCACTAATTTCACTGAGTAAACCCTTGTCTGACCTTCATTATGCTGATTAGAAAATCCTCAGATGTTGATTGAGCTATAGATAGTTAAAGGCTTTTAGTAGTCACCTTTGGAATTAGCCTTTTTCCTATGATGTTAAGCACCTTCCTTGGAGTGTAGATTCTTGATTAGAGATGCTGAATGGCCCTAGAGTTGAAGCTTAAACTAACTAGCATGCACATAATATTGTACAGTGTGTGCCAAAGTGTTTTAAAGTAAATCATCACAGACACTTGTAATAGTCCCCCATTCAGCTTGAAAGTAACAAGTGTGATACTTTAATTCTCTCACCGAGTATTTCTGGATGCCTGACAGAATGCTCACATGTCCTCAGATCTACCATGTTGTCATTTGGGACCTCAAGTGAGGTACTATCACTGAAACTTTCTGCATCTTCTCTTGTCAGTCTTCATCATCCGCTCCTTTTTCCAAATACCAGCACTTTAAAAACATAAGATTGAACTCCAGGATTGAAATGAGATCCTCCTTTAACAAATTGTTTAGTTTCTGTTATCTTCAGTTCAGTTCAGTCGTCTCCAACTCTTTGCGACCTCATGAATTGCAGCATGCCAGGCCTCCTTGTCCATCACCAACTCCCGGTTATCTTACATTGTCTTATTTACTAAGATTGCCGGTAAAGTATGAGCTGTTTATTTATTAGTTTAGTTGTGTACTTTCAGCTCCTTACAGGGAAGGGAGATAAGAGGTCCCATTAATTCCCGTTATTATTGCAAAAGTCTAAGCATCTTTTTTCTATACAATGTAGAGATGAATCGTTCGTTCTAAAGGAACTAGAAAATGTATGCTCATGGCACTTGCAAGTTATTACAGTCTAATTGTAGTTAATTTTATTTTATTCTCTGGGACAACTAATCTCTCGATAACATTTGCAGTGACTGATTAAAATCCACTCCTTGCTAAAATCAAGGTCTTTAGATAATTGATGTGCTAATAGACCCGCAATTATTTGAGGCTGTGCTTCCTCACGGAGAGCAAGTCAAGGAATGGATAAAGTGCACATAAAGCACCTATTTTGCAACAGGAGCTCTGATAATTGCCAGGAGACAGCCTGCTTATCAGTTGTGAGAGGTTTTCATCCTTCATTAATATGGAGTTCAGTTGGACATCAGAGAAACTGGCCCCCATGGGAATATGCTTTGAATCTCCCATTATCTCATTTTCCATACATTTGGCTTGACCCACTTTTTATCTACATTCACAGAGAGATCTGGCTTTTCACATATGGGCTTTTTAAACAATCAGCTAGCCATGAACCTGGAGTCCCTAAAGCTCCACGCAGTGTCGGTTGCTATAAATTTGGACAAGTGTGTCCACCAATAAAGTATCAGTTTAAATGGTTCAGACTAAATATTTTAGACGTAGACAAAATAAATATTCTGAAGTGCTAACCTGTGAGTTCTCCATGCTGTGGCTCGTGCTTGCATGGCTTCCTGCGGTGGGCTCTCAATGGAGGCTATAGGTCTGGACTGTTGGAGAGCCGCCCTGTCCTGCTTTAGGTTTCTTGTACAGCAGGCTGAGCCCTCTACTGAGTCGAAACATACCTGTGAAGAGATTGGGAGTAATGCTTGAAGATTCCATTTAGTGAGGCAAGAACTACAGTCCTGGGCTTGGAAAAGAATGTTTAAGTGGATCACAATTCTTTACGGCTTTGGCTCTTTTTATCTTTGGCCTCATAAAGAATATTCTTTCCTGGGAGTTTATAACTGAGGTTCGTTAAAGATGATTCTTTACAATTATGAGTGATGACTGGTTTGTTTTTTGACTCCATCGTCATTATGGCGCAAAACAAATATCCAAAGTGGTCAATTATTGTGGCGATTATCAAGAAAAATCAGTTGTTCAGTTATTAGCAGAGTATACTTTTCAGGTACTAGACTAATGGTTGACACATGTTTTGAGTTTAGTGCATGCCAGTCTCTGTGTTAAGTGTTTTATCCCCAGCATATCATTTAACCCTTACAAGAAGTATTATTTCTATATTACATCCCAACAAGTACCATTCTCCTCCCCATTTTACAGATGAGTACACTCAGAAAGGGAAACGTTAACTCAACTAGGGTCCTACATGTAATAAGTAGCAGATCCCAGGCCAAAACCATAATAGTAATTGACTGTTTGATGAGAACCCTGTTAGGTATAACCTGTGGTCTTCTGAACAAAGTTGAACGAGGGAGAACTGGCCATCCATCATCTTAACCAAGTTTAACTTTTGTTGTTGATATTTAAGCATAATTTTGTCCTGGGAAATTCACAGTGAGTGAGTGTGATTGCATTTTCCTCATCTACATGCCTCTGACACTCTTGTTGAGGATCCTAATCTGGTGCAGAGCTGTCTTTGGAGCTGACGATGCTGCCACATCACACTCCTGTGGGAAATGGAGAGATGACATGCATAAAATTGAATAAAATGTATTAGGGCCAAGTTAAACTGCTAATAAGATAATCACAGTAATATATCCAAAAATTATTTTTAATCTAGTTTTAATTACGTAAGTTCATTCCAGAAGTCCTACTGATGTGATGAGAAATTCACAAAATCTATACAAATTGAAAACAGAAATTATACTGCTTATTAAATACTATCTCTATATTATCACATATGTAAATTTATGCACATATACATAAATTATACATTTACATGTATAAACTTTAATTTATCAGGACTACTCAATTTCACCTCCTAGTCAATAATTTAGTACTTATTAAAGTTCAATATTCCCATCAAAATATATTCGCCCATCAATGATGAGAAAACATAAAAGCATTACAGAATGTATTTTCTAAACAAAACTCGCTTCCCATTTTAGAAACTTGATGTCACCAAGGCATTACCATCAAATTTAACTTCTGTATTTTACTTTAAGATAAAAATAGAGAAGAAAGCTTTCAAATCTGTAAGTCCAAGAAAAACTATAATTAGAATCCCTGGCTCTGGCTTAAGATGTATTCTACATCTTATTTCAGCTTGACAGTAGGCAGGAGATTTCTCATTCAATTTCAAGTTGAAGCCAGAATGAAAAATGCTTGAAAAAAAAATGCTCTGGTTTCTGTCCTTATAATTCCCTTCTCCCCATGAAATGAACCTATGCAGAATATTTGAAATAGCATCCCAAATATACCCAGCTCTTGTCTATTTGTCATTAAAGAAGTTGGATGACTGAGTTTTGAGGGGTCCATGGTGGATCCAATTGGAAACTCATGTCTACAGGGCTTTCCCACCAATGGGTTTCCAGGAGACTCAAAACACTGTTATTTGTGGAGCAGTTCCTGTGGCTCATGGCTGGTGTTAGATATTGCATAAGCCTTGGGATTTGAAACTCAAGACAGGCTCCCGTGGATTCTCAGCTTTCTTTTTAGTTAAGGACAGAAGACTATCTATCTATCTCTGTGGCTGAGCTGTCAAAAATGCCTGCTCTGAAAATGGATAGGCCTGTAGCTGCGAAATTACTGGCCAGGAAACCTACAGTGGCAGGGCTCAAAACCTCCTCTGAAGATATGATATGGAAATAAATGAGGGGGGTTGAATCGGAAGGTCAGGCTAGAGGTCAAAACATTACTGTCTTTAATGGAGTGATCTTTCTCAAGAGAAGTGTTGGATTCCCTTGCTTAAGACATTTCAGTAATCAACGCCTGGGGCAAGAGTACAAATAGGATCCCATATACATATGGTTAAATATATTAAAACTATTCAATTTAATAAATTGATAAATAGAATATGTTCTGGGAAAAATATGCCTTTATATTACATTGTCTTATATATAACATGTAAAATTATGTTTTTTTAAATATGAAGTCAGGAAAATAGCAAAAATAACTAAAGTGTGTCACTATTCTGCATATTTTAGTATTCTGTTTAGTCTGGTGAGTTTAGAATGGGTAATAAAAGCACACAAATATAGATTTTACATATGTCTATAATATTGACTTCCCTGGTGGCTCAGATGGTAAAGCGTCTGCTTACAGTGCAAGAGACCCAGGTTCAATCCCTGGGTTGGGAAGATCCCCTAGAGAAGGAAACGGTAACCCACTCCAGTATTCTTGCCTGGAGAATCCCATGGATGGAGAAGCCTGGTTGGCTACTGTCCATGGGGTCGCAAAGAGTCGGACACAACTGAGCAACTTCACAAATTCACTGTAATGTTGTCAGGTGAGGGTATGTTCCTTGGTTCTTTGTCTCGTCACAAAGATTTGGAGTGACGGACATTAAAGCCCCCTTGGCCCCTCTCACCTGAGACTATGAGCAATTATGTCAATAGCTATCCTGATCTTTAGACTAAAATTCATATATTTCAAACACAATAGAGAAGACAAGGGTTTTTACGCGCAAACTTGCTTTTCTTTTTTCCACTTGATGCTTTCCTCATTCTTCCATGTTCTCATCCCCAACCAAAGGAAAGAAAACAAATTATTCTTGTTTTTCATTTTTTATAATGTTGGGTGCTTTGAAAAACTCTAGTCCTTTTGCTTTCAAACCCTTTCACTTCACTCCTTCCTGATTAATTGTCCATTAAAGACTCAAACACAGATATCACCATATATGGGAAACCCTTCTCACACCCATCTGAGTAAGGGTCCCTTCCAGGTACTTCTCCAGCACCCTGGGTCTCCTTCCATTATAGAATTGGCCACACTGTAGTGTAATCTTCTAATGAGAAGACTGCTCCTAATTATTTGCATGTTAAGGACAAGAACTGCATTTAATTTGATTTTATAATCCCTCCACCTTGTACATCATCAATTGATGTATTGTAGGTGATTAATAAACATCTGCTAAAAATAAGCTATTAAATAAGTAAAGACACTTAACTGTTGAATTCTTGCCAGTGTAGGGTGATATCAACTCTCTTTATATCTATTTGTTTGATTTTGCCAGAGAGCGAAAGCATGGTCAAATCAAAGCCCATCCCTGGGATGTCCACCCAGAACAAGGCCTTTATGGGGGTCATAAAACAAGGCACTTCCCTCAAGGTACACAGACTTCTCTTCAAATAGAAACTGAGGTGGCTGGCATCAAACCTTGCCTCTATTCCGCTCACTCCTTATAAGCCTCAACTTCATCCCTTTGTCACCACATGTGTGAAAAGACAGCTGATGTCAGTGTTCCAGGCAGAGTTTTCAAAAAAAGTCAACCAGCATTCAGATTTATGCTGCTAAAATTCATCCCTTCTCTTTCAAAAATTTAATGAGAAAGGACAGCTTTGTGAAATGGAGGAGCAAGAACAATATTGCTTAAATAAATTGGAATTTGCACTTTGATTACCCTGCAGTTTCTGCCATACTTTACTGGAAATGCTCCCTGCGGTGCAGGCTTTCTCTGGAATGACATCATCATATGAAGCCATCCTCACTATAATTATTTCCATCCATATTTGTAGAGCACATAGCAAGAACATTCGGTAAGGAATATTTGATGCATAGAGAACCATTTAAAACTGTAGAGTCACCAGAAAGCCCCATTAAAAGGCAAATGATATATCTTTATGCATGCCTTGAACCCCAAAGGAGATATTTCACATTCACATTTAGAAGAAGAAAAAAAGAGTCTCTTTCAAACAATGAGACTCTGATAAGAGCAAATATCCTATGCCATGAAATAACAAACAAGTATAGCTTCAGTTTCTTTTCTTGGAATAACACTGTTAAAAAACTGTGACATTGCAGGAGCTGGCATATTTTAGTTCACATTGTCAAACTGAGATCCTTTTGGAACTTAGGCTCTGTCAGTGCTAATACCAAGTATTGGGATTTTAAATTTTTATTCTTGGGAATCCTGATTTAGAAATTGATTGTTCTCTTTTGAATGTATTATTTTCAGTTTTAATAAAAGTGAAAACACCGATGTATTAATTTTCTCAAAAATCAAATAGAAAAACAAGATGCTTTCACACTGTACATGATATACATGTAAAAGCTGAGATGGCTACCCTCACAATTTGCAATTCCCTGATTTCTTGGGGCTAACTGTAGTAGAGGTGGGGGTGGGGGAGTGCAGCCTCCCGCTGTCGTGATGTTAAAAATATGTGGGCAGGTTCTTTGTCTTCTGGAAAAGAAAAGCTTCTACCATCTGCTCACCGAGGCTCTGATTTTGTTTTAAATGTAGGAAAACACGTGTTGAACTCTGCAGTTAGTGATAAGGCCCAAATTCATGTGTTCATCCACTCATCCATTCAACATAACAACAAGGGAAAAGAAAAAAGGTATTGAATATGAACTTGAATTGAGAAGTGTACTTAACAGGACGGAAACGAGATTCTTCTATTTCTCTCTAACCACTGTTTTCAGACCTGCTCTGTAAAATCTCCCTTCCATGTCCTTTAATGTCATCTCGATCAAATGCTATCATTTTTAACTAGTATCAGTTGCTTAAAAGTTCAGACTAATCTCTTGTTTGAAATTTCTGTCTGCAGCAGTATACTGCTTTTGCTTCTCCCCCTCCAAGGTGGTCTTCAACCTTGTTGGCCACCACCTGCTATCTTCTTCTCTCTTCTGAGCTCTCCCACCCTGGCCTTGTCCCACCAGGAGGATGGTTGTGCTGCTATGGGTCATCTTTAGACTCTGGCCCCAGCCCTGTGTCACAGGTAGATGGCTATTTTCTATGGTAGGGGGAGAATCATGGTCCCTCAAGTCTCCCCAGAAGCTCCACTCCCCATGAGCCTTGTGACTGAGTGTAAGCTCCCTCCACAGCACCCCTTGGCCCTGGCCTACCACAATACATCCTCAGTCTCTCGATGTTGGGGTCTCCTCAAAGGGCACACTGACACCTGCCTTCATAGCTCTTCACCATGTCCCCAGACTCCCAGGGACAGATGTTGTCAAGCACGGCTTTTATTGGCATCTATTTTGGCTGCCTGAAGATTGTTCTCTTTCATATTTTTGGCTTCACTATTTTACTCTGAATGATGATGTATTTCATAAAAACTCAGATGTAAAATGAAGTCAGTATTATATATTCATCCAAGCAACAGAAGATCACCCATGTTTATGGGTCAGTATCAGATACCCATCTAAACCAGTGGTCAGACACCCACCCTGGTTTGTGCTGCAGTGCAAAGCCTGCCATGAGACAAAGTCTCATTTGTCTGGACATGAGCCACTCTGGGGGCTGAGCTTCAAGGGTTGCTACTATGCTTTCATTTGCACATGGCACAAAGGACATTGGTCAAGTTGACTGTCTATGATAACGCTGTCAAGAGTTGTCAAACACATCAATTTTCTCTATTCTTATATTTTCCTGTTTCCTTGATGGAAATTTGTGATGGTAAGTGGCAGCAAGTGGCTCCAACTAAGTTCTGACCACATTTGTAGCAGAATGAAATAGTTCTGTTAAAATGTTTTACATTTTCCATTGTTTCTTAGGGTACTTGCTCTGTAAGGAAAGTAAAACCACAGTATCCTGACAGTGGATGGTTTTCTTCTCACTAGCTTTAAACTCCTGAGAACCTCATCACTTTTTTGAGTTCATAATCAGAAACTAGAAACGCTGACTCTCACGGAAAACTCTATTTCTAGGATTTGGGTAACAAGTTATCCCAGTCACTAAATAAAGCTCTACGTGCCAGAAAAGAAACAGTTACATTAAACAAGTCTGCCAAATACTTTAAATACAGAGGGGCCATTAGGGGATTTAGATTAAATACTGATGTTTTCTACCATCACAACAATGAGCCCGTACCATTCTGCTTGACCAAGAAGGGTTTTAAATAAGTCATTTATACCTACAACCTTCATAAATCATATGCTTCTTTCGCACGTGTTTAAAGAAACTTAACACCTCTTCAACTATACATTGTAAATAATATTGACCAGGAGGAAAGTAACAGATAAGACTGTGGATAACTGCTTTAGAATTGGTTGTAAATCATTGCACTTTCTTCATTTTTCAAAGAACATTGAATTAACACTCATAATCCATCCTTAGATCTCACTAAATAGCCCTCTTCTCCATTTATGCAAAAATATTCAAATGTTGAGCTGTTTAAAAATTTTCTGTGAAGTTATAAATGCTAATCTACAGTTTTCAGAAATTCTTTCTCATAAATTTCCAATGTAAATTTATAACTTGCTACCATGGGGGGAGGGGGGGCGGGGGCGGAAGCCAACTTCTTACTATTATCATCTTAGAAAGGGAGGTGAAAGTATTTTATCATAAAGAAAGCTGGGCCTTTAAAAAAATTTGTTTTGAAACTATCTAAATGCCTGCTGCTAGGTGTGTGTAGGGAAATTTGTTCTTCTTGAGGAACAGGGCATGATTTTACATAAAAATACTTCTGTGGTTGATTTCCCCAAATTTCTTAATAAGTGTCTCTGGTGAGTTTACTTGAAAATGCTGATAGAATCCCTGGGTCAGGCATGAGGCAATGAGTGGCTGTTCATCAGGGTTCATCATGTGCTTTCACATTCAAACTAAATAAAATCTGATTGTTTTGCTTGGTTCTGAAAAATGACTCCAGGTCCCCTTTTCCCCTTTTCTTTACAACAATTCTTTCATTTTCTTTCTCGTTAGGCTCAATTTTTGCTTATGATCATAACTGTTCATCATCCAACAAGGCTTCGAAAGGCTGATAATACTAGGGAGAAAAACAAAGGTATTTATGGGCTGAGGGTAAAACCTAATTAGGAAATTAATTATCATTTCTGTGCATATTTTCATTAAAATGCAATTTGGTTCCATTCCAAACAAATTTAAATTCCAGAGAAACCATGCTTGCATATCTAGATTAAGAAAGCTGAATAAAGTTTCATTTTTAATAGAAGAGATCATAAGACATATAGATGTTAACCAAATGAAAATGTAAACAATTCATAAATGTTTCAATGGTTATAACTCCTCTGTGTCTGTGTTAGTAGTTCAGTGTCTGACTGTGCACAATCCCATGGGCTGTAGCCCACCAGGCTATCTATCCATGGAATTCTCCCGGCAAGAATACTGAAGTGGGTAGCCATTGCCTTCTCCAGGGGATCTTCCTGACCCAGGGATCAAATCCAGGTCTCCTGCATTACAGGTGAATTCTTTACCATCTGAGCCACCAGGGAAACCCTCTAACTTGTCTACCTTAATCTTAAGCTCTGGAATTTATGCCACCAAAGTTTCCTGATTTTACCTCTAAAATGAACTTTTCCCCTGAAACATCATCCCTGGCTATTTTCAGAAAGGCAGTGTTCAGAGCAGAGTCCAGTTAATATCTTATTTAGTAACAATAAAATAACCCCTGAAATAAAGTCTTAAGTAAAATGCAACTATTTTATATATTTAGGTGCTGCTTGCACAGTAACTAAGCCAAAACTGTAAAGAAGCCATTGAATTTTGCCTCCCCTGGTAAGTATTCTTTAGGTGTGCAGGATTAGGCAATCGTCTATTGTTCAATTTCTATTAAAAAATAATAATTCATTGAAAGATCACAAGTGATGTTCTCTTATTCAATCATTTATTAATTAATTCATTAGGCATTTATTTTGTGCCACTGAACCCTAGTACACATATTAAATATTAGAAATGTATTGCAATGTAGAACTCCATCAATGCACTTGAAATCTCAGAGACAGTGACTAACAGAGAGGAAGACCAGGAGATTCAGCTAATATTTGATGCGTTTCATCAGGCTTCAGGAACACAACAGGGAACCATGGTCTTTGGTGACTGACTGCATGTATAATGAGCAGGGCAGCAAGGTTAAAAAGGCAGCCGCACAGCCACAGTGAATTCAGCAAACTACATCTCACTAACACATTTGGGTTGTTTTTTTTTAATGTATGAATTTTGAGCTACCTTGAATCACTAGCAGGCTTCTTCTAATTACTAACAATGACAGGTCTGCCCTCTCAGCTGCAGCTGGATGCCCCAGGCATCTTTAGAGCAAAACCAACAAATGATTGGAATACTATGATTTAAACTCAAAACCAAAGCACAGTTGGAGATTTTTTTTTACAAGGCTGCTTGAAAGTCTTGCATCCAGGGTTTGCCAGATCATAGAAGATGCAGAAGGACAACACAAGGTCAAATCTACATCCCATATACAAAGAACAAACTGGTTTTCTAATCCGTTTGCCGTAGCTCATAACTTAGAGGACACGTTGGATGAATAGTGGGGTCCCGGGCATGGAGACCACACCAGTGACCCCAAGTGCCCTGCTATGAATAATGGCCATTATGAGAGGGAGGTGACGGCAGCAGGAGCAATATACCATCATCTGTCCTCCTGAACCAGAGAGGGAACGTGCAGAAAAAGTAGCCTGCAGATATACACTATGCTAATTATTTTTGTGATGTAATTCTTGGGGGCATCTCTATCTGAACAGCCAAAACAGCCCTTCAAGTGTAGCAAGAGACACCTTGCCATTAACCATCTGTGGCTTGAGGTCTGTTTTGTTTTTTTTTAATTTGATAAATATGTGGTATCCATTTTGGTCTCATAAGATCACTTAAAAAAAAATTCAATATGCAGCTTCTATGAAGGAAGTTTCTCTTTGATCTTCTTGATAACACATATGGTTATGCTGTCAACATAAGAGTTTGGGGGCCATTTTCCATCCACCGTTTTTAACATGTTAGTTATTATTCATATTCACTGGTGGCTCAGATGGTGAAGAACCCGCCTGCAATGCAGAAGACCCAGGTTCACTCCCTAGGTTGGGAAGATTCCCTGGAGAAGGGCATGAGAGCTCACACCAGTACTCTTGCGTGGAGCATCCCATGGACAGAGGAGCTTGGCAGGCTACAGTTCATGGCGTTGTACAGAGTCAGACACGACTGAGTGACTAACACTTTCACTTGAGGTAATCTCTTTAAACAGTTCCCAAGGTGAGTACAATCAAAGGACCAGAGAGTTGGTCTCCTGCATGAGGTAATATTTGTTTCTGGGAGCTGAGAGAGGTGATGTTTTCCAGGGTGAGGGAGGAGGACTGAGGGGAAGACAAGAGAAAGTGGGCTGTGTTTTGTTTTGGGTGTTTTTGTTCTACGCTTAGCACTTGGGATGTAAAATGTCATTTTCCTCATCTCTCTCTTTTTAAGCCACAGAGTCAGAAATATTACAGAGTACCTGCACTGCTTGTACTGCTTGTATGGCGACATCTGCTTGGCATTCAAACACATATAAATCAACATGATTAAAATATAGTTAGAATGTCCATTTCTCATGACAGTCGTAAAACACACAAGAAGGTGCATACTCAGCTGTCTCATTCATTGATGCAGCCCCACCCTTTTCTGTCTCACTGAGGAACCTGACTGTGGATGTTTCCACAAGGCCACGCGTGCTACAGGTGAGCCATAGTTACAAAAGATAATCGAGGGGAAAGAGTTAAAACTATTGGTTTTCTCTCTAGTGTGAAAGGAGGCTTTTAACTTCTCCTAAACCCATCTCTGCACCCTCTGTACCATCACCCAATCCAGGCTTATATTGTTAATTTCAAAGATTAGCATTTCAAGAAACCCAGGATGCTACAAGGCCTCTCTGTGGGAGACCGAATGCAAAATAGGACCCCAGAAACGTATTTCATTTATATCTATGATATTGATTGTAAACTCTGCTCCTGAAACAACAATTCAGATTCTGGACCAGAAGAAAAAAAAACGGCTTTCAAAATCTAAAATGATTTAACACTAAGAAATTCAACCTATCTTTATGCAATCTAAGTAAAAAAGATTGACCTTGAGAGTTACAATAAAAATTTGTCTCTGGAATATTCTCCACCTGCACACATACTTCCCTCACTATGCATACTCCAATATGAATCACTCAGGGAAATTAGCTAGTAAAGACTGGGGTAGGGAGCCATTCCAGCAAAAATACCCACACTGCAAACCTTAATCTGTAGGCAGGCAGTCACCATGTGCCTCACGCATATCCCATCAGATTACACCAACATCCAGACCTGACCTTATCTGGCATCACATGTGAAGCTTATCTCACATGTGCACAGAATTCTCAGGATACTGTGGTATACTGCTGACATCTACTTTGATTCCATTAGGTTATAATTGGCTATTTACGGTAGCCAGGACATGGAAGCAACCTAAATGTCCATTGACAAAGGAATGGATAAAGAAGATGTGGATATACAATGGAATATTACTCAGCCATAAAAAGGAATAACATTGTGCCATTTCCAGAGAGATGGATGGGCCTAGAGACTACCATACAAAGTGTAAGTCAGAAAGAGAAAAACAAATACCATATATTAATGCATGTATGTGGAATCTAGAAAAGCGGTGCAGATAAACATTTTGCAAAGAAGAAACAGAGACACAGAGAACAAACTTATGAACACTAAGTGGGCAAAAGGGATGGGATGAATTGGGAGATTGGGACTGACATACATACACTGCTGCTGCTGCTGCTGCTAAGTCACTTCAGTCGTGTCCGACTCTGTGCAACCCCATAGATGGCAGCCCACCAGGCTCCCCTGTCCCTGGGATTCTCCAGGCAAGAATACTGGAGTGGGATGCCATTTGCTTCTCCAATGCATGAAAGTGAAAAGTGAAAGTGAAGTCGCTCAGTCGTGTCTGACTCTGTCAATGGGATTTTCCAGGCAAGAATACTGGAGTGGGATGCCATTTGCTTCTCCAATGCATGAAAGTGAAAAGTGAAAGTGAAGTTGCTCAGTTGTGTCCGACTCTGTCAATGGGATTTTCCAGGCAAGAATACTGGAGTGGGTTGGCATTGCCTTCTCCAGACATATATACATGACTATGTATGAAATAGATAACTGATGAGAATCTACTGTATAGCACAGGGAAAAGAAAAACTGCCATCTGTATGTAGGACATACATTAAGCTCGCCTTAAAAATGTATTCTAGTATACATTAGGTGCAAATATTGTTTGCTTCCACTTATACGAAGTACCTAGAATAGTGAAATTTAGAGAGTCAGAAAATACATTGGTAGATGCCATGGGATAGAGGGTAGGGGTGGGGGCTGGGGAGGGCAAATGGGAAGTTAGTGTTTAATGAGGACAGAATTTTAGTTTAAGAAGGTGAAAAATTCAGGAGAAATGGATGATGGTGAGAGCTGCACAATAGGAATGTACTTAGTGCCACTGAACTGTATAGTTAAATATGGTTAAAATAGTATGTTTTATATCATGTAATTTTTACCACAATAAAAACATTTTTTTTTAGATGGGTTATTCCTTGTGAAGTGCTCTCCTAGGTATTGCAGAAGATATGGAACATTTTATGGCCCCTGTGGTTGAGCAGTTTCTATTTGGGGAGAAAAAAAAAACCCACATAAAATGTTAAATGTCACAAAGACATCACAGAGCAAAGAAGATCACATGGATGTGTCTGATAAATACACACAACGATGCTTTGGGGCAATAATTCCCATTTCAAATATTAGAGAATCTGTGTGTCTTCTCTGCTGTAAGTTGTGTCAACTGTAACTTATTATAAGTAATGAGCATTTTGAGTTTGTGATTTCATAATTATATCAATTCAAGGCCACTTTTATAAGAATGACATTCTATGCACTTACATTCCAATGTGACACATGGAAGGATGGGGAAAGTGAAAGATCCAAGTGTACACCTACACCTGGCCACCAGCCCTCACTTCCCTGTTTAACATTACGCCATTTCCCTCGTGGAGTCCTTCTTATCCTGCTCTGTTCTTATTCAACAGCATTTATGACTTTCTAACATACAGTATAATTTTCTTATTTGTGAAGTGTCAGCCAGTTCAGTCGCTCAGTCGTGTCCGACTCTGTGACCCCATGGACTGCAGCACACCAGGCTTCCCTGTCCATCACCAACTCCCGGAGTTCACCCAAACTCATGTCCATTGAGTCGGTGATGCCATCCAACCAACTCGTCCTCTGTCGTCCCCTTGTTAAGTGTAGTCTTGTTAAGTTTAGTCCCCTTGTTCAGTGTAGTCTTTCTTTAAGGTGTTTTTTTTTTTTTTTAAATTTTTATTTAGTTTTACTTATTTATTTTGGCTGTGCTGGGTCTTGGGATCTTGGGTGCTGAATGGGCTTTCTTCTAGTGGCAGTGCTGGGTCTTCTCACTGAGGTGGCCTCTCCTGTTGCGGAGCATGGGCTTAAAAGTATGTAGGCTTCAGTAGTTGCAGTTCCTGGGCTCCAGAGCACAGGCTGAGTAGCTGGGCACATGGGCTTAGTAGTTGCTCCCTGGCATGTGGGATCTTCCCCCAAACTGTGAAAGCCAAGCAGTTATTCCATTTCTGATCATTCAGCAGATTGTAATTTAAAAAAAACAAAAAACAAAGTGATTCACACTATGGAACAGTGACTCATCTTTTCCAATTTTTTGTTTTTAAAGTATATTTGAGGTGCAGTCATCAAAGCATTCACTGACTAAAATCAGTGCTTTGGGGTCTTCCCTGGTTGTCCAGAGGTTAAGACTTCACCTCCCAAAGCAGGGGGTGTGGGTTCGATCCCTGGTCAGGGAGCTAAGGTGCCAGGAGCTAACATGCCTCTTGACCAACAAACCAAACCAAACCAAAATGAACAAAAAACAGAAGGAACATTGCAAGAAATTCAATGAAGTTTTTTTTTTTTTTAATGGTCCACATCAAAAAATAAAAAAATAAATTTAAAAAAAGTCAATGCTTTTGTCTCAGCCTCTCAGGGTAAAACAAGGATGAAAAAAAAAAGTGATGATAAGCCTAGGGCTGAAATACAAACATCACAGAGGAAAGGCACATGAAAAAAACTGCACCAAGAGCAGAAGGAATGACTGAAATATACTAAGCACCAGGAGAATCACAAGTGGAAGGGGACAAACAGGCCTTGCTGACAAGTGATGAGCAGTGAGAAAGTAGCTGAGTTGAACATATTTTTTAATGAGATGTTAAGTAGATCACCAAGAGAGGTAGGTAATGACTGTGATGAAGAGTTGACCAGGGTGCGAAAAAAAAAAAAAAAAAAGCAAAATTAAGTGACACTTGGTAAATCACAGGAGGACATGAAACCTAAGAGAGCTTCTGAAAAGAATGGTCCATCCCTCGTTACACACTGATGCCTTTTAGTAATCAAATTGGGCAACTCATTAAAATTATGTGTGAATAGATAGATACTCTGGCAAAAAGGCAAAGGAGTGAGACAAAACTAAAGCAATACAATGGCTATATCCACAGATGCAGAAAACCAGCTCTGGAAGATTCTGGAGGAGATGGACTGGAGAGATACTCATTGGAAAACAGTGAAAGGATCCCCTGGGAATAATAGGAGCAATGAAACTGGCCACAGGAGGGATGTGTCATGCCAAAAGATAAGTTTAAAATTGGATGTGTTTGCATGAAATAATTCAGTTAACATCAAGGGAATTTAAAGAAACTAGTTGAAGGAGTCATGTGAGTAAATGAGAGGATAAAATTTGTTTCTCTCTGTGTATGGACAGGATAAATACAGGATTTTTCCCAACCAGGAAACTGGGCATTGGTCAGTGGCTTCCAGTGTTTTCCTAAATAAAAGTGATGCACTGGGCCATAATTATTTCAAATGGTATGGTTAGTTCTCTGGATGACACAGAAAGGAAGTAAATTTACTTGTACAGTATGCTGATTTTGTGTTGGGTCCCCTTTGATATTTTAACATATATGAAGTCTTTGGCTACACACAACAAAACTGTCACATAAAGGGCATGATCACCACGTGTAACTGGAGGAACCTGAAATCACACAGTTTTCAACAGCTTGGAATCACCTCTAAGCATGGGTGGCTCCAAAGCCAGGGGCCATCAAGCTGCTTGCTGCATCAAAGGAAGTTGAGAATAAAGTATCAAATTATTAAAGAGAAAATGTAACTTAAGGAACTGGATATTGCATGTAATATGCTTATTCACACTCAGAGTCAGATGGCCAAATTGGATAATTTGATTTATCCTCCTAGGGTCTTGCTAAGGCTTGTTATTTAATGAGACCAACACATACCTCTATATAATAACAAAAAAAATCTTTAAAAATGGTACACACATCCACTTAAAACATCCGTAGTGTGTTTTACTAAGCATAACAAAATTCCCCATTTTTTCTCAAAGGGCTGGGATGAGGGTGAGCAGCAGGACTTAATTCATTCGTTTATTTCTTTATTAACAACCATTTATTGACTGCCTGGTCTTCCCTAGTGGCTCAGATGGCAAAGAATTTGCCTGCAATGCAGGAGACCCAGGTTTGATCCCTGGGTTGGAAAGATCCCCTGGAGAAGGGAATGGAAACCCACTCCAGTATTCTAGCCTGAACAACTCCATGGACAGAGGAGCCCGGTGAGCTACAGTTCATGGGATCACAAACAGTCCAGCACAACTGAACAACTAACACATACACACATTGTGTGCCTAATGTGAACCAGGAACCTTGCTAGATTCTTAGAATAAGCAAAATGATCATAGTTCCTGTCTGCTGAGAAGGTACAGCCTATTGGTTGATACAAACCAGTAAATAAGTTTTACTGATTTACCGAGAGTAAGAGAGCATATTTTCTTTCTCCTCTAGTCTAGCGGAAGGGTAAAAAATAGACAGGAAAGTAGAATATGATCAGTATGGATATAAAGTTCTCCAGGAACACCCAGAGTGGCCCTTGCCTTGAGTACTTGGCCAGGCTCAAAGACGGCGGCAAAGTCATTTAAACACAAGGACAGTATGTGTGCATAGCATGTGTAGCAGAAAGTTCTTTTACTAAAGTGATGACAGTGAAGCAAAGAGAAGGTGCCCTATGTACCCTGAACACCTACTACAGTTTCAGGAAACTTAAAATGGATGTATGAACCACAAGGAAGAATGTGTACTGTGGATGAGAATCTGCAGAGGCGTGAGAGCTGAAAGAAACAAAATTTACAACCCTCAGTGGCATCTTAGTCCCCTGCCAAAGTGATGTAATCACTGATGCTTGTGTGAAATACCAAATACTTGGAAAGCCTCACAGAAAGCAGAACGCTAAATATGTCTGCAGATCACTGACAATGTGATGAACACACATTTACTTGGAATGCTTGAACACGATCTTCAGAACATTCATGAATGCATCTGACTGAATACCCCCAACAACGCATCAGTAAAAGGCCAGGAGGTGCCCTTTGTTCAGTAAAGTAGCTAATTCTTGATCAGTAATTTTGTCACTGAGACATGCTTGAGAAAATAAAAAATAGCACAGAATTATGGGAGATTTTAAAATCAAAGAAATTTTTAGGAAGCAGTGTCTTTTTCAGTCCACACGACATTCCCTGGTCACCAAAGCATACATATAGGGCCTCCTGCCCAGAAGAAGAAGGGTAAGAACACAGATTTTCCATGTCTCCCTTTCTTTATTGGGCTTTTGTATGTGTGTGTGTTTCCTAACTCTTGTGAATCATTCTTTAGGTGCACTATTACTTAGGTCACCATTTTAACTACAATATTATACTTACCAAGAAGGCTGCTTCCTAATAAACACTAAAGTTTTCTAACTTCAACATTTAAACAAAAAAAAGAAAGAAAGAAAGAATACAAAGAGAAAGACTCAGATGGTATAATAGTAATTTCACGTGATGTCATTCAGGTTATTGAATCATTTCAGAAGATGTACCTCCACAAAAACCTTATCAAACCTGCATGCCTGCCTGTGGCAAATAGTTATCCATATTCAGAATTCCTATAGTCATATACTTCTTGAAAAATACTGAATGTGCAATTGTCTTCATCATTTCACAAAGTCATTTAATGACAAAACAATTGTCAAATGTCCCAAATGGTTTTTCTTGCACACCCACAAGCAATGTTTGATAATATATTATTTGCCATACAAATTTCTAAATGGTCACTTCAAAACAGTAGAGCATGAGTACTTCCATTTTATTCAATAAGAAATTTTATACAATAGGGAATGATAAAAACAAAGCACCCATGATTTACAAGAAGAGACACCTGCCTTTGAATTTTGGTTCATTGTCTAGTTGTCTGACCTTGGGAAAATAACAACTCTGACCCTCATCTCTCTCAGCTTTGCTGATTAGGTACCTAACTGGGTAGTTGTATTAATAAAGACATTATGTATAGAATACAGTATACTGGCCTGACTCATTTTAGAGACTCAGTACTAGCTACTCTCATGATTACTTGTTACTGATATGAAAATAACATTTTTTTAAACCTCTGATTTCATGGTATTGTTTTTCTGAAGGGCTTCCCTGATAGCTTAGCTGGTTAAAGAAATCCCCTGCAATGCAGAAGACCCCGGTTCGATTCCTGGGTCAGGTAGATCCTCTGGAGAAGGGATAAGCTACCGTGGGCTTCCCTTGTGGCTCAGCTGGTAAAGAATCCATCTGCAATGAGGGAGACCTGGGGTTCAATTTCTGGGTTGGGAAGATCCCCTGGAGAAGGGAAAGGATACCCACTCCAATATTCTGACCTGGAGAATTCCATGGACTGTGTAATTATGGCGTCGCTTTTCTGAATGTGCAACTCATGGGGAGAAGCTTAGGCTTGGACTAGCAAAATTTGTATTTGCAACCTGAGTGTTCTGTGAAGTGCAAGAAAAGCCAGAGTTGCTCTCTGAATCAGAGTTGCTTCCAGTGGGAAATTTGAATACTAATACCTACTTGCCAGATTACAATAGTTGAATGGGGCCATTCTTCTCAGTACATAGTAAATGTTCACTGAATAGTAACTGTTAGTATTAATATTATCGTAAACAGAAATTACTTTGCCAACAAAGGTCCATCTAGTCAAGGCTATGGTTTTTCCTGTGGTCATATATGGATGTGAGAGTTGGACTATAAAGAAAGCCGAACACCGAAGAATTGATGGTTTTGAACTGTGGTGTTGGAGAAGACTCTTGAGAGTCCCTTGGACTGCAAGGAGATCCAACCAGTCCATTCTGAAAGAGATCAGCCCTGGGATTTCTTTGGAGGGAATGATGCTGAAGCTGTAACTCTAGTACTTTGGCCACCTCATGCAAAGTGTTGACTCATTGGAAAAGACTCTGATGCTGGGAGGGATTGGGGGCAGGAGGAGAAGGGGATGACCGAGAATGAGATGGCTGGATGGCATCACTGACTCGATGGACATGAGTCTGAGTGAACTCCGGGAGTTGGTGATGGACAGGGAGGCCTGGCGTGCTGCGATTCATGGGGCCACAAAGAGTCGGACACGACTGAGCGACTGAACTGAACTGAACTGAAACAGAAATAGTTGAAAAGCAAGGAATCATCTGATGTATCTGCCTTGGAATAAAACGTATGTGTGCTAAGCTGCTTGTCATGTCCATCTCTTTGCAGCCCCATGGACTGTAGTTCGCCAGGCTCTTCTGTCTAGGGGGGATTCTCCAGGCAAGAATACTGGAGTGGGTTGCCATTTCCTCCTCCAGGGCATCTTCCAGATCCAGAGATTGAATCCCCTTCTCTTCTGCCTTCTGCATTGGCAGGCCAGTTCTTTAACACTAGCGCCATCTGGGAAGCCCTGGAATAAAATAATACCATTTATACAGGGACAAAAAAATAGGACTGTCTTCAGTTGCTAACCAGTACGGTTAGCAATGGCCTGGCAGGTTCTATGAGAAGGACTTGAGTATTTACTAAGTCCTTGTATGCATGCAGTGTTGACCAATACTGAAACTGGAACCCAGCATGAGTACCATTAAGTAGATCCTCATAACCCCAGATACTTGCACAAAGCATTGCAAAGACACAAAGTATTCTGCAGATACTACATTAAGAACTGGAAATAAAAAGTAACTGCTTCCTGAGATCTGGGAGAGCAGCAAGAACAAAAGAAAGACTGAATCTGTTTTTTGGCAAAGCCTGTAGAATATTAGAAACTCAGTTGCTGTCCCAGGTGTCACCATTCCAGCATTTTAAGTTCACTTCTTTCTACTCATTCTAATCAGTGGCAGTAATTATTATAGACAGAGTGAACTGTAAATACCTTAACAGAAGTTTATCGAGAGTGATTCTAAAGGAGCCCTGTATATTACAAATAATTGCTTTTAACATAGGATGTATAGAAAACAAAGAGGAACATTAAAGGGCAAATTCTTCAGAAACCAAAGGAACAGACGAGATTTGTTAAAGTAATCAACGGGTTTTATTTCCTCAGAACTGAAAATATTCAGATCTAAACTTCGAAAGCTACTGTCAACAATATTTCCTCAGAGCCCAAGGGAGAAGGGCATGGGTGAGAGACAAAAGATGGAGGAAGGCAGACAGACCACCAGGAAGAGGTGGGGGAGGGGCCCCTTGTTTTCCTGACTTAGTCGGTTACATATCAGATCTGGTGACAATACTGAGGGGACCAGGTCCGGGGATGTGGGTGGGAAAAAAGGAACAGCGAAGCTTAACTACACAAACGAGCCATGAAACTCCAGGTAGAAAGGGAACCACCTAGTTCATCTCAGAAACGGGTAACTGCAACGGTAAAACGAGGAGAGTGGAGGTGCCCAGTTCTTTTATACCTGGGTGATGTTTATGACTTGCAGTGGCCTTGAGGCTGGGGGAGGAGGGAAAGGGGTGGCCAGGGGTCTTCCCAGAACATCCCGTGAGCCTCTAAAAGATATAAATGGGGACAGATGTTCCTCAGCCTTACAACCCAAGAAGCTGGGCGAAGCTAAGCTTCCGCTCGCGCTGACAACCTGGAAGTGCCACCTTATCTGATGAAAAACTACAACTCCCATAACTCCCTGGGTCAGCAAAAGGGAGGCCCTCCCGCCAAAGCCGTTCACTTTCTCAGAATCTAGGCCTCAGATACCGTGGGCCTGGGAGGAGTGGACGCTAGCTCAGGAAGACGCCACCCTCCTGCCATCCCCACCACCACAGCTTGAGGGTTGCCCCTGCCAGGTCCCTGGACGTGCCCCCCTACCCGGCTCCTTATCCTTCACCCCTTCCGAAACTACCGGCTCTGATTCCAACGTGGACTCCAGAAGGCCTGGGAGGGGAGGGACAGAGGGGCATCAGGAGGTGGAAAACGGCCGGTCTGGGCTCCAACAGAAGCCTTGGCAAACAGTTCCAGGCAGGGAGGGGACACGGTGGTTTCACTCGCCCCAGGGAGCAGAGGCGCTGGCTCACATCCCAGGGTGTGGGGCGCAGAGGTGAAGGCCTGGTGGGCTGCCAGCTCCGGGTCAATCCCCGAGGGCCGGGCAGGAGAGGCAGAGAGGGCGGTGGAGAGCAGGTGGGGTGGGGGAGGCGGTCCCAGTTTGCAGGCCGTGGCCAGTTCCCCCTGTGACAGCCAGGCCGCAGCAGGAATAGGGTGGGGGGCTCTTGTGGAAAGTTTGGTGACTATTGGCTCTCGTGGCCGCCTCCGAAGCCTGGGGCCTCGGCCTCTCTCTCGGCGGACTCTTCCTCTGGCTCCTGCTCCATCGCGGGCAGCCCCCAGGCTGGGCCCGGCCCGGAGGCGGCAGGGTCGTTCTCCGCCTCCACAAGGAGCGGCCTCGCATCCTCGGCCTCCTCGGCGACCGCGGCCGCCTCCTTCATCTCCTCTCCTTCTTCTGCATCAGCCTCCTTGGGACGCTTGGCGACGTCCTCTGGCGGGTCCTCGGCGGTCCTCTTCAGCGGCTCCTTCTCGTTCTCCTCCTCAGCTGGCGGGTCGACGCCCAGCTCCCCTTGATCATCGCCGTCGCCGCCGTTGGTGTGGCTCTTCAGGTCCTCGCCGCCCTCTGCGGCCTCGGGCTCGGGCTCCTCAGCGCAGCTCTTCTCCAGGGCGCACTGGTAATCGGAAGCCTGGACCGTGGGGTTGTTCTCGATCTCCCACAGGCCCTCGCTGAAGCCCCTCCTCTTATTCGGTTTGCCAAACTTCTGCTTGGACTCCTCGTACGGGAAGAGGTGCCTGGGGCCCAGGAAGGCCGTCTCGTGGGTCCCGAAGAAAAACACCTGGTAGCGGTTGGCCTCGGCCGTCTGCTCGATCCTGGCGGGCCAGTGGGCGTAGCCCTTTAATTTGGCGAACACCAGGTCCCCGCACTTGTACTTGCGACGGTAGAATCGCGACATGGCTGTGGGACGCGGCCTCAGCGGCCGAGAAAGGCGACCCACCGTGGCAAGCACGGCGGCGGCCGCTGGGCTGAGGCTGCGCGCGCCTCGCCTCGAGGGGCCTCCACGCCCCCACGCGCCCCTGTGGGCTCAACGCTCCGGCGCGCTGAGAAGGTTCTAGTGCGAAGAGTGCAGTATCTCGGAGAGCCTAA